>NC_133516.1:32697500-33322500 GCF_049354715.1 Callithrix jacchus
GAAGCCCAAGATTCAAGGCTCCATAATGACAGTTTTTGCACTGCTACATTACAGGACTGATAACTTCAGTAAGTAGTAAAAATAATGTGTATACCTATAGGTAGCTAACTGGCAGAATTTTTGAGCCACGGTTTAGTCCTTTGTACTTTGTTTTTTGTTATTGTTTTTTGAGATGGAGTCCCACTCTGTTGCCCAGGCTATAGTACAGTGGTATGATCTCGCCTCACTGCAACTTGCACCCCTGGGGTTCAAGCAATTCTCCTGCCTCAGGCTCCCAAGTAGCTGGGATTACAGGGACCCACCACTAGGCCTGGCTAATTTTTGTATTTTTAGTAGAGATGAGGTTTTACCATGTTGCTCATCCTGGTCTCAAATGCCTGACCTCAGGTGATCACCTGCCTCAGCCTGTCAGAGTGCTGGATGTACTTTGTTTTAGATTGGTTTAGCATTTTCTCTTGTGGTAGTACTGGTAATCTTCACATCCTAGAGGAAAGAGAGGTATTTCTTATTCTGAGGTTTCATATCTGCAAACACAGTAAGGAATTAATTGCCTTTAGTTTGTTTGTTTAATAGAAAACTATTTCTTTGAATGGGGTAGATGGTAGGGAGAGATTTTTAATTGCAAAATTGTTTTTCTTGACATTCTTCTTCAGGATGCTTCTCAGCTGCTTCAGATATTACAGAGTCTCCATCCTCCTTTGAAAATTGATGGCAAAACTATTGGAGTTGACTTTGCAAAAAGTGCCAGAAAGTGAGTGGCTTCATTGTCCTTATTTCAGTCTACTGCATCTACGCATTTGTACAGCGTGCCAAATGCACACCAAGCCTGTACCCCAAGTATATTGAGACACTGTGATCCTCCGTGATTGCCAAGGCCAGGAGGGACACGTTTGTCTTCTTTTAGAGATTATTCCCTCCTGTCCTACAACCCGTTGATGAAGTTGCCTGAAATGGTTTCAGATCAGGAGAAAGCCAAGCATGGCAGATGGGTTGAGAACACATGCTTTGCAAACTGCAACAGTATAGTGCAAACCCATCTGGAAATAGTCCTTTCCTTCCAGAACAGCATGCTAGTAGCTTCGTGTGTATAGTGCTTAATTAGCACTGTAAATTTCCCTTTTTTAGTATCATTGCACATCTAAAAAATGCTTTATTAGATGACAGGTCACAAAGTAGAACAATGATACTACAGGACCACTTTCTTGCTCAGAATTTCCCCATGAAGAGCCTTCCCCCTATGAAATGTGGCCTTGCTGGCATTTGAGACCTGCCAAAGGATGGAGTGAATCACTATTTCTTTAGCGGTATAGGGGCACTAATTGTGGGAATACTGAGATAGAATCACATGATTGGATCTTTGTGGTTTCAGAGACTTGGTCCTCTCAGATGGTAACCGGGTCAGCGCCTTCTCTGTAGCTAGTACAGCCATTGCTGCTGCTCAGTGGTCATCCACCCAGGTAAGATCAAGGATCTTTTTGCTCAGGGTAGTGTGGTGGTGGTGCCCAGATTCATAGACATGACCTCTCCTGTGGTACTTGGAATACGATCTTTTTTTTTTGAGACAGAGTGTCACTCGTCACCCAGGCTGGAGTATAATGGTGCAATCTTGGCTTACCGCAAGCTCCACCTCCCAGGTTCAAGCGATTCTCCTGTCTCAGCCAAGTAGCTGGGATTAGAGGCGCATGCCACCACGCCAGGCTAATTTTTGTATTTTTAGTAGAGACAGGGTTTCACCATGTTGGCCAGGCTGGTCTTGAACTCCTGACCTCAGGTGATCTTCCCATCTCAGCCTCCTAAAGTGTGGAATTGCAGGCGTTAGCTACCGTGCCTGGCAGTATGAGCTTATTTTTAGGAAATTCTTCTGAGTTTTTTTCCCTCAATGTCCACTAAATTTGTCTTTGTCTCATTTTGATGTTTTGTAGTCTCAAAGTGGCGAAGGAGGCAGTGTTGACTACAGTTATCTGCAGCCAGGTCAAGATGGCTATGCCCAATATGCTCAGGTAGGTAGATTTTAGCAGCATCTACCTTATGGTCTTTCAGAGTGTGTCTGAGAGTAGCAGCTTTAATGGTGGACTTTTCTTCAGTACTCGCAGGATTATCAACAGTTTTATCAGCAACAAGCTGGAGGATTGGAATCTGATGCATCATCTACATCAGGTAGTAAACTTTGTCTCTCTCTTACCTTTGTTTAAGCACCTACCGTTGAAGAAGTATGACTAAATGTCTTAACTGGACCAAAAGCTACAAGTCCATTTCTCTGTAAGACTGTAGGGGGCATAGCTGGGCGTAGTGGATCATGAGGTCAGGAGTTCAAGACCAGTCTGGTCAAAATGATGAAACCCTATCTCTACTAAAACTACAAAAATTAGCCAGGCGTGGTGGAAGTCGCCTGTAATCCTAGCTACTTGGGAGGCTGAGGCAGGAGAATCGCTTGAACCCAGGCAGCAGAGGTTGCAGTGAGTTGAGATCGTGCCACTTACACTCCAGCCTAGGCGACAGATTGAGACTCCCACTCTTAAAAAAAATGCAGGGGACATTTTCTTAGCCAGAATCCTTAACTTTGTATATCACATCTAGTAGAATTATAAGAAAATGAAAATGTCACAGATTCCAAGATATGTAGGAACTGACATATATAATGACAGAAGGCTAGATTGGGCATTACAAATGAAGATGTTTGGCTTGGTGTTCAGTGCCTTGGCTCTCCCTAACCCTTGTGTTTATCATCAGGTACAGCAGTGACCACCACTTCAGCGGCTGTAGTGTCTCAGAGTCCTCAGCTGTATAATCAAACGTCTAATCCACCTGGCTCTCCGGTAATCCTGTTGTCCTCTATACAGAACTTGTGGCTGATGGGGAAACTGTTTTTGCTGTATGAGTATTACCCTTTCCTGTTATATGAGCCAGGATTGAGTAATATACACATTTCAACCTTATTTTTTTCTGTCATCTTACAAATATTAGATAATTTTATGATACATATGTGCATATATTTTTAAAATATAAAATTTCAACTATGTATTTATACTTTCTGCATGCTTCAACTTGACCTTTAGAAAGAAAGTTGTCGCCGAGCATGGTGGCTCATGCCTGTAATCCCAGCACTTTGGGAGGCCGAGGCGGGCGGATCACAAGGTCAGGAGTTCAAGACCAGCCTGGCCAACATGGTGAAACCCCGTCTCTACTAAAAATACAAAAATTAGCCGGATGTGGTGGCACACACCTGTAATCCCAGCTACTTGGGAGGCTGAGGCAGGAGAATTGCTTGAACCTGAGAGACAAGAGGTTGCAGTGAGCCAAGATTACACCACTGCAGTTCCGCCTGAGCAACAGAGCAAAACTCCGTCTTGAAAAAAAAAAAAGAAGGAAAGTTGTCAACGTGTGTTTTGCTGAGGGATTGCCTTAGATTATTGCTACAGTGTGTCTCAGGGGAGCCCTTCGTCCTGGATGATTGCAGTGATTTAGCTCTCTTAAAAGGCTTTACAGTTGAAATTATATTGAAGCTGCTGTTCTTTCCAGACTGAGGAAGCACAGCCTAGCACTAGCACAAGTACACAGGCCCCAGCCGCTTCCCCCACTGGTGTAGTTCCTGGTACCAAATATGGTAAGCCAAACCTCATGGGGCTGTTGACAGTTGGAAGGTCTTAGTTGTTGTCTTTGTTTAGTAAGAGTTCTCCCTTTGCGGGTGTCAGAGGGACACTTGGGGATATGAGACAGAGAAGAAACATTAGGCCTGCTGCATCTCACTGACTTAGAATTTGAAATAAAGCCAGTTCTTACCTGGAATGACTGTATACTGGATTTTGTTTTTGCAGCAGTACCTGACACGTCCACTTACCAGTATGATGAGTCTTCAGGATATTACTATGATCCGACAACAGGACTCTATTATGACCCCAACTCGCAAGTAAATGCGCTGCTTTCCTACTCAGTTTCACTAGAAGTATCTTAGTTTACTTAGTGCATTTATAAGGCATAAGATGAAATCTTTCCTGCAAAAGAATATATGACTCTGATTAGTTTTAACTTTTTCAAAGCCACCAAAATGGAATTTTTATTTGGAGAGTATGTTTTAAGTTTAGGGTTAAAAATGTTTTGGGGTATAATATACACATAGAGAAAAATACAAAACTGAAATGTGCAATTCTTTGAATGTTTACATGTATATACATTTGTGTATTACATATGTGTGTATATCACCACTTATTCCCAGCCCGCCTGGTTCTCATGCCCATTGCTGGTCAGTATCCTCTTCAGTAACCACTATTTTGATTTCAATTGCCATAGATTATTTTGTCAAGTTACAATTTATGGGAAGACCTAGCTAGAAACTTTAAATTGTGGTTTTTCTCCCTATTAAATTTACTGTTTTAGAGTGTACAAATCAGTGGCTTTTAGTGTATTCACAGAGTTGTGTAATCGTTACCACTGTCTAATCTTACAACATTTTCATCACACCAAGAAGAAACTCTGCCTGTTAAGCAGTCACTACCCATAATTTTCTCCCTTCCAGCAACAACTAATCTACTCTCTTTCTCTGTGGATTTGCCTGTTTTGTTTTGTTTTTGTTTTTGAGATAGCATCTCGCTCTGTCACCAGGCTGGAGTTCAGTGGATTGATCTTGGCTCACTGCAACCTCCGACTCCCTGGTTCAAGCAATTCTTCTGCCTCAGCTTCCCGAGTAGCTGGGATTACAGATATGTGCCACCTAGCCCAGCTAATCTTTGTATTTTTAGTAGAGACGGGGATTCACCGTCTTGGCCAGGATGGTCTTGAACTCCTGACCTTAAGTGATCCACCTGCCTCAGCCTCCAGAGTGCCAGGATTACAGGCATGAGCCACCACGCCCAGCTGTCTGTTCTTGACACTCCATATAAATGGAGTCAGACAATAGATGACCTTTTGTGTCCAGCATCATTTACTTTGCCTCCCTGTATATTCTTGAGGGTAGAATTTAGCGGATGTATGGAGTGATGTTTTTTATTTTTGGTGGCATATGTAACTTTTAAAAGGGAAAAACAACTTTAACACTCCATAAATAACTATTTATGACTGGGAACTGTGTATATAAAATAGTAAAATAAGTATTTTTAACAGGAACTTGGCATTGATAACTTGTGGTTTCTGAGAGATTGAAGTGTGAAGCTGTGTGCCACCTGCCTAAGCAGCCCAAGTCTCTGCAGGCTGCTTCCACTTCTCTTGTTTGTGAAGTCTGGCCATTTATTTCCTTGTCAGTTCTCCTTGGTGGCCTTAGAAGTTGTGTCTGTGGCCAGGCATAGTGGCTCACGCCTGTAATTCCAGCACTTTGGGAGGCCGAGGTGGGTGGATCATGAGGTCAAGAGATCGAGACTAGCCTAACCAACATGGTGAAACTCTGTCTCTACTAAAAATACGAAAATTAGCTGGGTGTGGTGTTGCACACCTGTAGTCTCAGCTAGTTGAGAGGCTGAGGCAAGAGAATCGCTTGAACCCAGGCAGCAGCAGTCTCTGCACTTCAGCCTGGCTACAGAGTGAAAGGAAAAAAAAGTTGTGTCCACCACCTTACCCAGAAAAGACAGACACTCTCCCTGCTGGGCGTGGTTTCTCACACTTGTAATCCCAGCACTTTGGGAGGCTGAGGGGGGCGCGGATCACCTGAGGTCAGGAGTTCAAGACCAACCTGACCAACATGGAGAAACCTCGTCTCTCCATACTAAAAATACAAAATTAGCTGGACATGGTGGTGCATGCCTATAATCCCAGCTATATTTAGGAGGCTGAGGCAGAAGAATAGCTTTGAGCCCAGAATGTGGAGGTTGCAGTGAGCTGAGACATTGCACTCCATCCTGGGCAACGAGCAAAACTCTCTCAAAAAAAAAAGAAAAAAAAAAAGGCACTGTCTCCTGGGTCCCCATTAAGCAGATAGAGTGAGTGACTAGAAAATAGAGCATATGTGACACCTTTCCTCTGCTGCAGTCCCTGCTGAGCTTGGGTTCCTTCACCAACACCTCCTTCCAGCTCCAGGCTAGTATTTACTCCCTGTATGCAGTTGCCTGGTATCCAAAGGATTCTACGTGGATGAGCCTGATGATGAGCTGTTGTCACGGCAGACGTGTGAATTCCATGACATGTCCACCTGTTCTGGCTGCCTCGTTTATGTAAACAGTCTGTGGAACAGAGTGAGATAAATTGCTCTTTGGGTACCTTCTAGCTAGGCCCAGGGATTAAATTAATGGGAACTAGACTTTTTTTTTTTTTTTTTTTTTTTTGAGACAGAGTCTTACTCTGTCACCCAGACTCACTGCCACCTCCATCTCCCAGGTTCAAACAGTTCTCCTTGCTTCGGCCTCCTGAGTAGCTGGGATTACAGGCATGCCATACAGTGTGAGCCACTGCACCCAGCTGGGAACTAGACTTTTTAAATAAACCATATTCTATTTTTATTCTAGCAGTGTTACACCTCTTTGCTAGAGTTTTTAAAAAAAAGGTGGCCAGGCACAGTGGCTCAAGCCTGTAATCCCAGCACTTTGGGAAGCCGAGGCAGGTGGATCACGAGGTCAAGAGATTGAGACCATCCTGGTCAGCTTGGTGAAACCCTGTCTCTACTAAAAATACAAAAAATTAGCTGGGCATGGTGGTGCGTGCCTGTAGTCCCAGCTACTCAGGAGGCTGAGGCAGGAGAATTGCCTGAACCCAGGAGGCAGAGGTTGCAGTGAGCCGAGATCGCACCATTGCACTCCAGCCTGGGTAACAAGAGCGAAACTCCGTCTCAAAAAAAAAAAAAAAGGCTAAGTTCATCATCTTAGCCTATACCAGGTGTGCCAAGGGTCTTTCTGGGCAGGAAGTATCACTAGTCCACAACATATTTTGTCATTTTTTGACAAAATATTTAATTGACAAGTAGTAGAGAGTCTGCATTGTTTCTGTTTTTTTGCTTTCTAGTACTACTATAATTCCTTAACCCAGCAGTACCTTTACTGGGATGGGGAGAAGGAGACCTACGTGCCAGCTGCAGAGTCAAGCTCCCACCAGCAGACAGGCCTGCCCCCTGCAAAAGAGGGGAAGGAGAAGAAGGAGAAACCCAAGAGCAAAACAGCCCAGCAGGTCAGAACATGACCCATATTTCTCTCATTGAGGTATTTGGCTGAACTCTTGGTTTTGGGGTTATAGCATTTATGTCAGCATTATTTGCATTCTTAAAAATTGGGCTCCACATTTTCTTCATACTAAGTTCTTAGAGCATTTTTCAGTGTCTTATCGTTACCATATCTTGACTATCAGTTAGCCTATGCACTTAGGAAAAAAGCCCTGGAAATCTCAAAGCCTTTGAAGCAGTATTCATGAATGACTTTGGTTACATGTGATAGCATCTAATGGAAATATCTGTAGGTGGAAGTAAGAGTAAAAGGGGTTTGTTACAGGGTGTGTAGTTGATAAGATCCTTAGTGGCTCATTCTCATGGCACAGGGGACTAAGTGTTTTTTGGTGGTGTTTGTCGTTTGACATCAGATCGCCAAAGACATGGAACGCTGGGCTAAGAGTTTGAATAAGCAGAAAGAAAACTTTAAAAACAGCTTTCAACCTGTCAATTCCTTGAGGGAAGAAGAAAGGAGAGAATCTGCTGCAGCAGACGCTGGCTTTGCTCTCTTTGAGAAGAAGGTAATAGTAGGAATGGCCACTACGTCATTTGATGGGAACTTATTTTAAACTTGAGGCTCATGACTTCTCTTCTGTTTCCCAGGGAACCTTAGCTGAAAGGCAGCAGCTCATCCCAGAATTGGTGCGAAACGGAGATGAGGAGAATCCCCTCAAAGTAAGGGAGTACCAGCAGTGCAATAAAGATCTATCTGTGGTTTGTGTCTCACGTTAAGGCTCAGCTGCATCTTAGCTAATATGATTCCTACTTAAAACCGAATGTGATCGCTGTCGGTGGGTATTGGGGCAGTTTCTGCACATAGGTTCCATGTTCAGGGCTTTGTTTTCTGTGAGAGCAGATGAGATGGAGTGATCAAAGAAGACTCAATTCCTAAGTTAATGAAGGTTCATTGCATTTGTGAGTAGAGAGTTTTAATGGTCTGGAAAGAGAAAACCGAAACAAGAAAAAGCTTGTTTTATTTGATAGATACTGACCTGGGTGGGTCGTTATTCTAATCTGTTGTATTTGGGATTTTTTTTTTTTGAGACGGAGTTTCACTCTTGTTCCCAGGCTGGAGTGCAATGGCATGATCTTGGCTCGCCACAACCTCCGCCTCCTGGGTTCAGGCAATTCTCCTGCCTCAGCCTCCTGAGTAGCTGGGATTACAGGCACGTGCCACCGTGCCCAGCTAATTTTTTGTATTTTTAGTAGAGACGGGGTTTCACCATGTTGACCAGGATGGTCTTGATCTCTCGACCTCGTGATCCACCCGCCTCGGCCTCCCAAAGTGCTGGGATTACAAGCGTGAGCCACCGTGCCTGGCCAGGGATTTTTTTTTTTTAATTGAGATGGAGTCTCTCTGTCTCCCAGGCTGGAGTGTAGTGGCACAATCTCAGCTCATTGTACCCTCCACCTCCCAGGTTCAGCAATTCTTTTGCCTCAGCCTCCCAAGTAGCTGAGACTACAGGCGCATGCTACCATACCCAGCTAATTTTTGTCTTTTTAGTAGAGACGGGGTTTCACCATGTTGGCCAGGCTGGTCTCAAACTCCTGACCTCAAGTGATCACCTGCCTTGGTCTCCCAAAGTGCTGCGATTATAGGCGTGAGTCACCATGCCTGGCCTGTATTTGGGATTTTTATGTGTGTTCAGTGGTTTGAAAATAGTTACTCAGTCTAGGCAACATTGCAAGACTTCGTCTCTACTAAAAATTAGAAACAAATTAGCTGGGTATGGTGGCATGTACCTGTAATGCCACCTCTTTGGGAGGCTGAGGTGAGAGAATTGCTTAAGCCTAGCAGATCAAGGCTGCAGTAAGCCACTGCACTTTTTGGGGATCACGTCACGGCACTCCAGCCTGGGGAGTGAGCAAGACCCTGTCTCACTTTAAAAGAAGAAAAGCAGCTGGGTGTGGTGGCTGACACCTGTAATCCCAGCACTTCAGGAGACTGAAGCAGGCGGATCATTTGAAATCAGGAGTTTGACACCAGCCTGACCAATGTGGTGAAACCCCATCTATATCTACTAAAAATACAAAAAATTAGCCAGATTTGGTAGCAGGGACCTGTAATCCCAGCTACTTGGGATGCTGAGACACAAGAATTGCTTGAACCTGGGAGGTGGAGGTTACAGTGAGTCAAGATGACGCCACTGCACTCCAGCCTGGGCAACAGAGCAAGATTCCGTCTCAAAAAAAGAAAAGAAAAAGGAAAAAGTAGTCACCTAGGAATCCATTTCTTAGGCTCCAAAAAGGTCGGTACCAGGAGGCTGTCAGGCCTAGCACTCAAGGACCTGACTTCTCCATGCAGTTGACAAAATGCGATTTAGTACTTGACATAACAGTAATGAGGATTCACTACCATTTTGGATGAGGCATTACTTTATCCAGTTACATAGCCATAGCCGTCTTCCTGTTATACATCTCCAGTGACCTATTGTACATTTCCATTTTGTTCCTAGAGGGGTCTGGTTGCTGCTTACAGTGGTGACAGTGACAATGAGGAGGAGCTGGTAGAGAGACTTGAGAGTGAGGAAGAGAAGCTAGCTGACTGGAAGAAGATGGCCTGTCTGCT
This sequence comes from Callithrix jacchus, assembly GCF_049354715.1. NCBI lineage: Eukaryota > Metazoa > Chordata > Mammalia > Primates > Cebidae > Callithrix > Callithrix jacchus. The sequence continues at coordinate 32,707,187 of NC_133516.1, forward strand.
CTGCCGGCGCCAGTTCCCAAACAAAGATGCCCTAGTCAGGCACCAGCAACTTTCAGACCTTCACAAGGTGGCCATGCTTTTCTGAGCTGAACTGAGGGGGTGAGGGGAGGCAGTGAGACAATTTGAGTGCCCTAACAGTAGTGACAGTTTCATAAATACCTGCCGTCTCATGACGGCCTTACAGAAAGCATTCCCAGTGATGGAGGAGGGAGTCTGGCAGCCCCACACACATCAGACTAGTTTTTATGTGATTGTGTATTGGTTTGGGCTTCAGCTCTTAAAATACAGTCAGTGTTACTAATGTTACGACATTTCAAATTAAGATGGTCTGAGTCCTTACTGTGTCTTTAAATTTTTTGTATAGCAAAACATGGACATCTACCGACGATCCAGGCTGAGCGAACAGGAGCTAGAAGCCTTGGAGCTAAGGGAAAGAGAGGTGAATGGAAAACTCTGCCACTAGGAAGAGGATGTTGGGATAATCACCTTTAGCTTATATTTCTAACATTTAGTTCCAGGTCCCAGGGGTAGGATAGAAGGATTTGTCACACTGTTATCATCTGACTGTTGTAGTTCATGTAGCCTAGACCCAGGCTTTGTGTGCCTTGTGAGCCTCACATTGTCCCTTCATCATGAGGGTGCACAAGGCAGAAGCACACTGCCGAGACTGCTCACAGGTCTTGAATGCCAGAGCTCATTGCTTAAATCCACTGGATTTTGTTGTGGAGAGAGTGGTCTAGTTTGGCCTGGGCAGGGAAGCCTTCGTGGGCAATGAAGTAGACTTCAAATTAATCCCAGAGGACAGCAGGACATGAGGTTATTGAAAGGAAGGGTGGGAAGAGCATGGCCGGTAGATGTGGGAACAAAGGCAAGAGAGAAGCCTGTGATGCAATAAATGGGCAGGCAGTTAGTGCTGGTGGTTGGGGCAGGCTGGTGCCCAGGTGGACAGGGATTTAAATGCAAATACAGGCCTGTGAGTTAGAAATGAGCAAATGGGTTAGAAATCTCCCACCCTGAGATAATTCTGAAGTGTCTGTAGTTAAGGCTTTTGCTTTTCTTCCCCGCCTCCCCGACTCCACCCATCCCACTATCTATGGTTCCACCTCCTCAGGGACTGCTGAACAGGTCTCTGGAAGCCGCCTTGATGTGGGAGTTATGCCTGAGGGGAGCAGGCAACTCCACCTTCCCCTTGACAGACAGTACCCATGGCCCAGTGGGCTGGTTGAAGAGCTTGATGGTGGGGGGCTAATTAAATAAAACTGCTTATTGGAGACAGTTCTACCCCTGCTTGCACACAATTCATATCTACAAACTTAACATTTTAGATATGATGTTGAGAACGAGGGAATTTGGTATTTCAGAGCAGTCTACAAAAAGCATTCTCCATATTTAAAAATACTTGAAGGGGGATAGTTTTGAAAAGTAGTTGCATTAGATGGTTATAGGCTGAAGTCTGTGAACATTTCCAGCAGTGTTTTTTTCTCCCATGTAGATGAAATACCGAGACCGAGCTGCAGAAAGACGGGAGAAGTACGGCATTCCAGAACCTCCAGAGCCCAAGCGCAAGAAGCAGTTTGATGCCGGCACTGTGTATGTGATGCGCACATTTTCCAGTTCGTAAGCTGGGGCTCTGGCTATTTTAAGTAACTGTGTGTTTGCCACTGGCAGGAATTACGAACAGCCCACCAAAGATGGCATTGACCACAGTAACATAGGCAACAAGATGCTGCAGGCCATGGGCTGGCGGGAAGGCTCTGGTTTGGGACGAAAGTGTCAAGGCATTACCGCTCCCATTGAGGTAAGCAGTAGGGTCAGGCCTCGGTGTGTGCCAGACTTACAGGCTGGTTCAAGAGATGAGATCAGAGCACTTTTAGAGCCTGGGATCCAGGAGCAGCTTTATCTTAGCAGGAAGGGGCAGATGATGTCATTGTCAGTGAGTAGGATTCTTGTTCCCTCCAGTCCTCCTTTTGAGGAGGGAAGAATGGCTGCAGTACCCCTACTTGATTTTTCTGGCCCAATTTTTGGTATCTTTGGGTAAAACCCACTTCTAAAGACAGTATCTTTCTAGTTTCTTTGTTATAAACAGACCCTATCACTGAGAATGCTTACTTCCTTAACATCAGCATAGACCTACTTAGCTTTTTTTTTTTTAAGGCACTATAATTTTTTTCTAAGTGATTTTGATTATGTGTTTTTGTTTTGTTTTGTTTTGTTTTGAGGCGGAGTTTCACTCTCGTTACCCAGGCCGGAGTGCAATGGCGCGATCTTGGCTCACCGCAACCTCCGCCTCCTGGGTTCAGGCGATTCTCCTGCCTCAGCCTCCTGACTAGCTGGGATTACAGGCACACGCCACCATGCCCAGCTAATTTTTTGTATTTTTAGTAGAGATGGGATTTCACCATATTGACCAGGATAGTCTCGATCTCTTGACCTCGTGATCCACCTGCCTTGGCCTCCCAAAGTGCTGAGATTACAGGTGTGAGCCACCGTGCCCAGCCTGATTATGTATTTTTGAAGAAAAAAAAAAAAATTGAGTAAGGTTTTCACAAATGATAAGAAATCCTTAAATTGGTCAGAGCCCAGATTGAAGCATCATATCCCAGGATCAAGAGGCCCCCTACCCACTGGCCTTCTAGGCAGGAGCTAACCTGTGAATGCCCCTGCTCTGTCCTGGGAGCACAGCTTAGGTCAGACTCTTGTAGACCATGTTCTGTTTATCCAAGTTCTGCCGACATCAAGCTGTCGTGTGTAATCTGTGCCTGTAATTATCAGGCCTTCCCATGCTTGAGAAGAGTACTTTGGGGCCCTTTCCTAGGCATGGATGCTTGCTAAACAGGCATTGAGGGGTGGGCGATTTGCTTCATCTGCATGTGTTCCATAACCCATTTCATTCCTCCAGCCCTTAAACTTGCTCCTGGTCTTTTCTGGAGAAATCCTTTTCTTCATATGCAATTTCCTCTCTTCCATCTCCTGGTGGGTGGTCCTGCTGGGTAAGGAGTGGGCTTGGTGAGAGGTGGAGCGATCCATACCCTACCTGCCAGCCGACAGTCTCTCTGTTTCCCCAGGCTCAAGTTCGGCTAAAGGGAGCTGGCCTAGGAGCCAAAGGCAGCGCATATGGGTTGTCAGGCGCCGATTCCTACAAAGATGCGGTCCGGAAAGCCATGTTTGCCCGCTTCACTGAGATGGAGTGAGAGATGACAAGGAGCACAAGAAGTGGTGCATCTCCTGAATTCGTTCTTACTGCCTGTCTCTTTAAGGGCATGCCTTGTGCTGTTAATCGATCTTAGGGAGAACCACTTCATTCTGCAGGGTTCTCCCTCCCACCTTAAAGAAGTTCCCATTATGTGGGTTGTCTGGTGAATGGCCTTCCTTCCCGTCAGAGAGCTTGTGAACAGACCGGAGAGGACAGTGGGTTTTTTATACTTCAGTGTACATAGTGTAATGTAGCGTGTTTACATGTGTAGCCTATGTTGTGTCCATCAGCCCCTCACATTCCTAGGGGTTTGAGATGCCCTAGGTGGTATGTGACACCAAAGCCACCTCTGTCATTTGTTGTTGTGATGTCTTTTTCTTGGCAAAAGCCTTGTGTATATTTGTATATTACACATTTGTACAGAATTTTGGAAGATTTTCAGTCTAGTTGCCTAATCTGGCTCCTTTACAAAAGAAATACCTTGAAAAATGGGTGTCCTGTGTCTCTTTATTCTTGGGTGGGTAGGTGGGTCAAGCATATCTGAACCTGGTGATGAAATCAGTTTATTTTTCTTGCCCCCATTACCATGTTCAGATTTTTTTTTTTTTTTTTGAAAGAAAACATCAGACACAGCTTTATTGCTGACCCCTGCCCCCTTCAGAGCCCATAATCACAGGCCTCAGGGCTGTTCTGTAAGTACAGCTCTAGGAAACCTTGCCAGTCCTTCACACTAGTGAGCAGGGCTGAGACTGTGGGATCTTCCTTCATGGCTGCCATCCACAGTTTAAGTTTTGGAGTGTGATCTACACACTCATTTAACTTCATTGCTTCCAGCCGTTCAAACCAGGGCCAGATGAGGTAATCAATCATCGAGATAGAACTGCCACCAAAGAAGGTTGTCTTCTTATTAGTCAGAACCTTCTCCAGCTTGCTAAATTCTTTACGAAATTCTTCTTTTAGGCCAGCACAGTCTTCCTTATTTTGGCTTCTAATAAAGCTTCCTACCAAGGATGGCACCTTAGAAAACAACTCGAAGACCATCTTCTGGCAAGCTTTCTCATAGGGGTCATCAGGAAACAGCTTCTTCCCTGGGTATGCTTCATCCAGGTACTCACAAGTGATGGCAGACTCGTAGATCAGCTGACCCTGACTGTTTTCCAAAACTGGCACCAGACCAAAGGGATTTTTCTTAAAGAACCACTCAGGCTTATTTTTCAGGTTGATATTGATGACTTCATGCCTGATTCCCTTGGCCTTCAGGACCAGACGCGTCCTCTCAACAAACGGGCAGAACCTCATGCTGTAGACGCGGATCAGGCCCTCTGGGACCGGCCCTGGGGGCGCGCTTCCCTTCCCCAGGCTCCTGGCTGACTCCCCGGACATCGTGTCGGAGAGCGGAGCGAGCTCCTCTGAGGTTTGCAGGCGATTCAGGAACCAGATTTTTTTTTTTTAAAGACAAGTTTTCGCTTTGTTGTTCAGGCTGGAGTGCAGTTGTGCAATCAGCTCACTGCAACCTCCACCTCCAGGCTCACTCATTCCTTCCCACTAAAATGTTATAAGTAGCTGGGACCTATAAGGCCATACTACCATGCTTATTTTTAATTTTTTTTGCAAAGATGGGGCCCCATTATGTTTCCCAGGCTGGTCGTGATATGTTCATAGTTTTAAGTTCAAGAGTTTAACATGTTTTAAAACTCTTCATGGAAATCATGGAAACTTAGTAGTTTTTCTACTAAGACCAAAGTGAGCATGAGCACTTGTGCCTCTCCAGTTTTCACAGACTGTATTTCACAGACATGCCAGAGTGGAGTTACCACTGCGCTGCTCTGCAGGGCAGATGCTCCCTGCTTTTGGCCATGATACAGAAGATACCTGGTCCACCCTTTGCTGTGTTGGAGAATTAAGGTCATCTCCCCCTGGCAGCACCTCAATCATTTTCTCAGCTGCTAAGGAGGTCATGGGGGCATTGCAGAGTTTTCTGTTTTGAATGGTATTTCATCCTTGGCGCTCTTCCACAGGGCAGAAAACATCATTTTGACCCAGAAGATCATGCCTGACCAGGGCAGGAAATGTGCCTGGATCTCAGGCTGTTCTTGGGACCAGGTGATGTAAGGGGGTGTTGAAAGCTCTTAATTACATTGCCATTCTGGCCAAAATGAATGCTTGAGCTCCACAGATTGGGCATGCAGTTAGGGAGAGTGGCCTTTTCTCTGCAGTTTGCTTTTGAAGCTAGACTCTGGCTTTTGTGGGTGATCACATTTTTCTCTTCAGGTAGGCCCTTAAGGAATAGAAAATGCTCAGGAGGTGCTTTGAAAACACAGGTCCTCACCCTGGCCTATAGAGTGGTGCTTTGGAGATGTTGAGCCTAATCACAGCTCTACTAAGGAGACAAGGCAAATGCAGAAGACCAAAGCCTGGATATCTGGAGAGTAAGGCTTGGAAACCTCATAGATGACCCACGCACCCCGAGCTGGAGTGGGGAGTGTGTCACAGATCTGGTCTACCAGAGTTGGAGAAGAAACCAGCCTCACCTCCAGAGCCCTCCTGGCATCCGGGAGATGCTGGTGTTCCTCAAACCTGAGCAGCAGTCCTGAGTAGCCTAATTAGACCCTTTTGACAGCCACCTGGAAAGCTCTTAATTACATGCGCCCAGTTCAGCAAAGGCTGGATGGAAGTGTCTTCCCTAGGGGAGCCACGGCCAGGCACTGGCAGGAGAGCCAGCTCTCTAGCAGCCTAAGATTGATTTCCCTGTTCCCAGAAGGGCACTTGAACCTCTCCCCACACTGCTGGTGCCTAATCAACTGTTGAAGCTGCTTAAGGTTCTCCGGTGTGTGCTGTGGACCACAGCATCTGTTGTCAACACCAGCGTGGTTTTTCCTATGAACATGAAGCTGAGGGTTCCTGTGAACGTGAGGGTCTCAGCCAGCTCCTCAGAAACGGAGGCTCCCTCCTCTAGCCTGCTCCTCCACAGCTGCACCTGTTACCAGCATACCTAGCCAGGTGACTGCAGCCTTCAACCTGCATCTAAACTGATGGCCTCAGTTCTTGAGGTTTGACAGGCTGTTACCTTGGGTACCCTGCAAGACCATATTTGGGTGGTCCTTCTGGTTTGGAAGCACTAAGATCCCAAGCATACCCCTGACTGGCCCATCAGGGTTTACTCCAATCCCAAGCCCGGTTAAGTGTGCTGTACTACCCACAGGGCCACCATCCCTCCTAGCCCTGTCTGACGTCGGGGTGCTGTGAGAGTAGTGCCAGTCTTCTCAATCAAGGGAACCCAAATCCTGAATTTGAAAGGGACTCTTACTGAATTAGAAGGAGCCTCCCAGGGTTCCCAAATCCAGTCTGCCCTTGGCCAGGACAGCTGCTACAATGTGCAGGGCTTTGAGGGCCGTCCAGGAGCAGCTGTCATGGCTGTGCATCAAACAAGTTTCAAAGCCCAGATGAGCAGCCCGGTCTGAGCTAAGCTCCCCAGGCATGCAGAGTCTGGCTGGGGGTCCCAAGGGAACCTGGAGCCCAGCCACCCTGATTCCGGGTGAACGAATGCCCTCAGGGACAGGTGAGGTGTGGGGGGAGAATGCCCCCAGACCGGACCCTGGAGGGAAGGGTACTGTGCTGCTAGTGGCCACCAGGTGGCAGCACTCCATCATCTTTCCAGCCAGGCTGGTGTAGGTGGTGGTCCTGAGATACTGGACGTTCCCAGGGGCTTTTTCCTCGTCTCTGGGATTCAAGGAGACCTGGCTAGAACTTCGGCCTTGAAACTCTGTGGAGTCGGGCAGGTGCCAAGTCTGCCTGCCTTGCAAGTTCCTGAGGGTCTCTGACCCCCACTGACGAGGTGGGGAAGTTGTCCCCACAGCGCCCCACAGGGCAAGAGCCAGGCTGACCCTGTGCACAGTAGGCGCTGTCCTCTCTTAGCAATTCTTTCTGACCCAAGTAAATAATTTCTGCCATCGACAAAGTGCATTTCTCCCTTTCCCCACCACGTGCTTATTGACTCAGAAGCACTGCTGCTAGAGCATCAGACCCTCAGCTTCTGTCCCTACAGCCCAGGGGGAGTTGGAGCCCAGCTTGTCCAGGGCTCCCAGATGGAAGCAGGAAATGCCCATAGCCCCTCACCCAGCCTCACAGAAGCTGGCAGGAGGGAGGTGGACTCATGCACCCCTATGGGGTGGGCCACACCCGGCCAGAAAGAACTTTCCAGCAGAAGGCATGAGCCAGGGGCAGGGCCCTCCCATCCTGTTTAGTCCAAGCTGCACTGCCATACTATTTAAAGAGGAAACAGACTTAAAGCTGTTGCTGGACGGCTACTGCTGGCAACTGCTGCCCTGTCCCTGCTCTGGTACAGTGGAGATGGTTCCCAGCTGCAGGTACAAGGTTGGGGTCCAGCAAGATGCACTCCAGCCCTAGAGTGAGCTGGGCCTTGGGATGCGTCCCAGTACCCTGGGGAGAGGGGAGATAGAGAGGGAGAGGCAGGAGAAGACAACCAGAGGCAAAGTGAGGCCTAGAGGATGCTGGAAAGAGGAGCGGGAAGTCTGCGGCAGCCACAAGCGGCTAGAAAAAGTTAAGGGGGAAAGATAATGTGGGGTGGGGCTGCCAGGTCTGGAGAAGTTGGTTCCACTCTGCCCACAGCTGCTGAGAGAGGCCTCTGATCTTCTTGGAGTGAATTTTACACACTGATTGGGGAAGCTGAGGCAGGTGGCCAAGAGAGGAGGGATAGGGTGCCTGCTCTCGTTCCCTGCTGCTTTTCTGTGCAACAGAGGCTCCAAGAACCCCCGGCTCTCAGCTCTGGGCGGGCATCACCATCCTGAGTCTGGCTGGACAGGAGCTATTTGAGAATGATTCATGGACAGGGGCAGGTGCAGGTGTGGGAGTCCTGCCCAGCCTGTCCTGCAGGGTTGGGTTCAGCCCAGGGCCCCCAGGCCCAGCACAGCCCACTACCTAAGGACACCAGCCTGCATCTGTAAGACCTGGAGTAAGGCAGGGGCAAGTCCAAATCCTGAGGGGCATCAGGGCTGGGGCTTCCTCTCCCTCTTACTCCTGACTCTTTGGCTGGGCTGAGGGGCCACCCTCTGCACTCATAAGCATGCCATGTGTACGCATGCACACTCAGCACAGGGCAGGCTGCAGCAGGCAGTGTACATGCTTCCCCAGCACCCTCAACATGTGTGGTGGCGTTACATCCAGACCCTGCAGACCCCCTCCCTGGTTGGTGTGTGAAGCACGCACACTTGTGCATGACCCCACCTGGCCACTGGCACACACGTCAGGCACAGAAATGAGCAACTGCACAAGTGCAGCCTGGCTCCTGCCCAAGCGGGCAGGAATGAGGTGTTCTTACTACCCCTGAAGAAGGAAACCTGGTCTGGCAGCCTGCTGCGAAGGGGGAGGGAGTCCCCAGGGCCACAGCGTGGCAAAGCACAAGTCGCCACCCAGCAGGCACACCCTTGTGACACAATGTCATTCCGAGGCTGTTCCCTTGCCAGGTGGGTGGATCTTGGGGTTGTCCACCCAGAGCAGGCTTCTGAGCTCATTGAACAGGTAGGTCCAAATATGCCAGCCATGGCACAGCTCTCTGGCAGAGCTGGAGGAAGGGAAAATGAGGAAGGGGCATTATGGTCTCTAAGACTGGCTCAAGGTTCAGTACCTTCCCTTCGAACACCTACAACCATACCTGCAGGGAGGACAGGGAGCAGAGGGAGCAGCCTCCTCAGACGGACTGGGAAACTGAGGAGCAGCAGCACTCCCATCTCATCCAAACCCAGGGCCCCACTCCCTGACCCAGTCATTTCCACGTGCTGGCATCCTATCCCACCTGAGACTTAGCTCTGCCATCCCCTCTGCCTGGAAGGCCCTAGGACCTGGGCCTGCCACCCTCCTCAGGCTAGGAATGTCCAGAAGCAGCTGGGCTGCACCTCTTCCCTCCAACGTGAATCCCTCCAGGACTAGATGGATCTACCTTCCCCAGAGCGCGACGGCACCGGCTTGGCTGCGCCTCTCCTCTTATGGCCTCGAGCCCCAGCCTGAGCCCCTTAGCCTCTACCAGACAAACCGTGAGCAGCACACACGCCCCAGCCGCCCCCACCCTGGCCCCACCCCCACCCTGTAGATTTTTCTGGTTCTTATTAATGTAAATGAAATCTGCTCAGAGCGTCCTTAATGGAAAGCGTTCCTGGAATTTGTGCACACGTGGTGGGGGAGAACACCCTGAGATTAACTCTTGTGCGGCCAGACCCAGACTAGTCAGGCTGTGGTGACCCTGGGGCTGGGGAGGGGACTGGTGGGGACCAGGACATTCACTCATCCCCTCTCAGAACTGTGTCCTGACAACATCAAGGGCCACAGAGGCTCATCCATATTCTGTCCCCTGTCCTGGGACCAGCTGGGCAGGTCCGGAAGTGCCTCAGAGCCTGAGGAATGGGGTCTTGAAGGAAATGGGGAGCCCTGGATGGCCCTGATGAAGGAGGAGGTTGGCCAAAGACGGTGGGAGGTGGGGGGCACAGGCTGGAGAGGTAGTTGACAGACTACGAATCTTGACCTCATCTGGCTCAACCCTGATTTGGGAGGGGGACCCAGGCAGACCCTGCCTCTCTGGACCACCCTACAAAGAGAAGGCCCAGCCTCTGAGATCCCGTCTCCTGGCCCCTGCCCACCACACTCCTGAAACAGATCTGCCAGGACGCTCATCTTTATGACTATGGGACAAGAACGGGGAGTTTGAGGCCCCGGAGTGGATGCCCAGGGCTGCTGGCTGCAGGGGATGGGGGCGGAAGAGCCTAGCTTGAGCGGCTGTGTGCCGCCCCCACCATCCTCCCCACATCTGGATGCTTGTTCTGGCACAGCCCCCAGCCTGGCCCAGCGGAGTCGCAGCGGCGTTCTGCTGCCTCGTGGCCAGGACAGGGATGTCTGCTTCATTGGCGGGGGTAGGGAAGAGTTTAAGATTTCAATTTCTCCCAGGTGTGGCTCAGTCTGGAAGGTGCCTTGGGGAGGCTGGTTCAGGGGCCGGCACCTGGGGTGGGGGGTGGTGTGCAGAGTGGAGGAGGGGGCCACAGGGGGGGGGTCTCAGGGAAGAAAAGGGGCTGAGTGGGAGGTCCCTGGGAGGAGGCAGGGGCTCTGTGAGGGGCAGGGGACTCAGGGAGGGGGGTTGGAGGAACAGGAGGCTTAGAGGGGGCTTAGGGGGCAGGAGCTCCAGGAGGAGGGCTGGAGGGGCTGGAGGTTTTGGGGGTTGGGAGCTAAGGTCTCAAGAAGAGGGACTGAGAAACAGGGGGCTTAGAGGAGGGTTGGGGGAAGGGGGCTTTGGGAAGGGGGTTGAAGGGGCAAGGAGTTTGTGGGGGTTGGGGGTTGGGAGCAGGAGCCTGGGGAGGAGGTTGGAGGGAGAAGGGACTGAGAATTCCACTGACTTCACTGGGGGACAATGGGCTGCCAATCCTTCCACCCACACCGGTCAGGTGGCTGGGGGAGGGGCACTGACCCACTTAGCTGCCTCTCCCCCAGGCTTCCACTAATGAGCACTCTAGGCTTTGGGAGGCAGCCTTTCCCCCCAGGCTGTGCCTCAGGCTGTCCCTTCCCCCACAGACTCTCATTATCTACTAGGGGTGTTCACTGGCTCAGGCGTCCCCCCATTTCTTCAGCTGTGCTTGCCTGTGGCAGTGAGGAGGAGGCCCTAGGCCCCAAAATGCACCCTCTTTGCCCCTGGTTCCGCTGCTCCCCCAGGACTGGGGAGACAAAGGCTCCCAGATCCCTGCTGTGTAGCTCAGCTCTGAGCAGAGCTTTGATTCCACCTGTGGGTCCCCCAGCATGCTGATGAGGGGGGGCTGCGGCGCGGCTCACCGGAGAGCTAGAACCCAGGCGCTGACAGGGCCCCGTGGGGAGTCTGCTCTGCCAATCCTTCCACAGGAGTACCTGCGATCAGAAGTCCCATTCCGCAAGGAAAGGAGCTCACGCAGGGTGAAGAGGGCTCCTGGATATGTGGGGGGCACAGGTCTGAGGATGCAGAGTAGCGGGCAGCACAGTTCTGGGAGGAAGGTGTGAGGTCAGAAAGGATGGTGGGAAAAGGGAAGAGGGCTGTGTGGGGCACAGCTTCTGGTGGACACAGCCTTGCAGGGACAGACAGCCCATCTGCAGGAGCGAAGCTCTGGGTGGGTGAAGTAGGGGGAGGAGAGAGTGAGGGCACCATCTGGGGGGAGGATGAGGGTGGGGAGCCTGGCTCTCGAGGATGTCCTATGGGAGGACAATTCAGTGAGGAACCCGCCTGTCTCCCACAGCCTTGGCCTCTCCGGACTCCTCCCCCACATTCCTGGGGTGCATGGGGAGGTTGGCTGGCTGGATTATGCCCAAGTCCCCAAGGCTTCCTCTGATTCTGTCCCGCTGTCCATCTGTCCTCCCTCCCCAAGGATCCCAAGGCCCAGGTGGCACTCTCCCTCGCAGTCCCCTCATTAGGGATGGGCTTTGAGATCCTTCAGCAGCATCTGCCCCCACCCCCACCCCCACCGCCCAGCCAGCTGCAGGCCTGGCCCCTGGAGCCTGATAAATATTTATGATGAGATAAGCAGGATAGGCCAGGACCCAGCCTGAACCTTTGTCCTGGGAGCAGAAGACAGAGGCAGGACTTGAGCTTCCAGGGGCAGGCTGAGTCTCAGGGCTGTGGTAGATCTCCTGGGCTCTACCTGGGAGGGGCCCGGATCGATCAGGGCTCAGGAGCTGGGGGTGGTGAGGGGGCTGCCTCCTCCCAAGGTTGCCACCCTGGCCAAGGCTGCTCCCTGCTGGGCCCCTTGCCTGGCCTGTGGTGATGCTACTGGTCCCACTACATGGTTGGGTCTGTCAGGATGAGGCCACCTGGCCTTCTGTACTTGCTGCCACCTGGCTTCTGGCTTTCTCTAGGTCTTGGTGACTTCAGCAAGCTCCCAAACCAAGACTACCCTGATCAGTGGGGCTGGAGCAGGGCTGGCAGGAGGGCCACCTCGGTACCCCTCGTATTGAGGCACTCCAGCCTCCTTTCCATAGGCGCCAGGACTCTCCTGTCCCCAACCTAGGACAGGCTCCTGTGAGCCAGCCCACCTTTCCCTCCTTCATCCCCCAAATGTCTCCCCCTCTAGGTGCCAGGACCGACCGCAGGAGGGTCTGAGCACTCCACAAGCACGAGGCTGAGTGGCACTGCAGGGAGGGCAACACCATCCTCATGCTTGGGCATTAGTACACTCTGTGCCCCGGAGCTGGCCACACACTGGACCTTCATGAGATTTGCTCCCAGGCCAGGGTGGGGTCACCTCTTAATACTGTCACATGGGGAAGAAGAGAGACCAGAGTGGAAATAAATACTGTACCCGAGGACTGCACTCGGCGTCCCTGAGAGCGGGAGAACCCTGTCCCACAGTGCGCATGGCTGAGAATCGCACCCGGGGAATACTCTAAGTACAAGGGAAGAAAGCAGCCAGCGTGGGTAAACAGGCATTGAAGGAAGAAGACGAGTATGTCTCCCAGTCTAGGCCAGTGGAATGCGGGTCAACTTGAGTGCTCTCAGGACCTAATATTGCACCTGGGTAGTGGATATATACATGCCATCTAGATAGTGATGAAATATGATATACTAGGCCGGGCGAGGTGGCTCACTCCTGTAATCCCGGCACTTTGGGAGGCCAAAGCGGGTGGATCTCCTGACGTCAGGAGTTTGATACCAGCCTGGCCAACATGGTGAAACCTCTTCTCTACTAAAAATACAAAAAATTAGCCAGGTGTCGTGGCGCATGTTTGTAATTCCAGCTACTCGGGAAGCTGAGGCAGGAGAATCGCTTAAACTGGGAGGTTGCAGTGAGCTGAGATCAAGCCATTGCACTCCAGCCTGGGCAAAAAGAGCAAAACTCCATCTCGGGTGGCGGGGGTGGGGGGAAGAAGAAATACAATATACCCAGAGCCTGAGTGAAAATTGCATGTGAGTGCTGAAAATAAGGTCTTGTATTAGGGGCATGGGTATATGCTACACTTGGCACACATTGAATTCCTGCTGAAGTGAGATCAACTGCTGAACCCAGCGTTAGGCTGGTGACACACATAGCAACAGTCCTCAGGGCTTTCAAAGCAGCCTGAAGCAAACCCAAAAGGGAATGTCACAGATGGTGAACCCAGTGAGCCTCTGGGCATTCCTGGACCAGGAGCTGGGGTCCAGGTAACTCATGGGGACACCCATGGATTCCAAATCTGCCCACAGGGTGAAGTCCTCACAAAGCATCTAACCCAGCTCTGCCAAGCAGTACTCATGGCTGGAGATGAGGAGCAGGGGCAGCCTAAAGGAGGCCCAGGGAGGAGGCCCTACCTCCCTCACCCTCTGGCTTAGGCAGCCTGGGAGCTGCCTGTTCAATCTCTCTGAGAGAACCTTCAGGTCCATTTGGTGCCAAGCAGAGCCAGCACAGGTGCATCCTCAGCTCTGGGGAACCTCTTGAGGTTCCAGGTACTCCTGTGCATTTAGATATAAGCCCAAGGTGGCATGGTCCTGGTGGGTAAGAGGGTGAGGGTGGAGACCGACACAGCCCCCAGGCCAGCCTGGCCTGGGGGCAGCTTGAGAGTCCCTGCTCTGCAGAGGAATCTCGGCCACCTTGGTGCAAGCAGTCCATTGAGGCTGGAGGGCCAGTGCCAGAGAGCGTGGGCACTTTGCTTTTTGTTTGTTTGTTTTTCGTTTTTTGAGACAGAGTCTCGCTCTGTTGCCCAGGCTGGAGTACAGTGGTGTGATCTTGGCTCACTGCAACCTCCGCTTCCCGGGTTCAAGCAATTCTCCTGCCTCAGCCTCCTGAGTAGCTGGGATTACAGGTGCACATCACCACACCCAGCTAAATTTTGTATTTTTAGTAGAGACAGGGTCTCACCATGTTGGCCAGGCTGGTCTCGAACTCCTGACTTAAGGTAATCACCTGCCTCTGCTTCTCAAAGTGCTGAGATTACAGGTGTGAGCCACCGCACCTGGCCTGTGTGGGCACTGTCCACCTCCTTAAGGTCTCTGAGTGTGTGTGCCCTTGCATGTGAGCATGTGAGCTTGTGAGCTAGAGTCATGTTCTGGGTGCACGAAGCCCCCACTCCCTTCTGGCATCGGAACCGCCCCCTACCTTGTATGGTAAATGTACCTGATAGCAATAGCTTAAGCGTACCCTGAGAATGACCCTGTTTGGAGATGCACCTGAATCCATGTTCTGAGCTAGGGAATCAAGGGAGTGGTCAACCCAGAGTTTTGTTCCTTGTCTATGAGGAACATCTGAGCCCCCATCCTGGCCTATGGAACAAGGCCGTACAGGGTATTGAGGCCTAAATGTTAGGTTAATTGAAGGTTGCCAGGTGGAGGTCATGGGGAGGGGCGTTAAGCAAAATGCTCTATAAACTACATGCTGTTCAAAAGCAGTTGCAGTTTTCCTATCCAGCCTACTGCCACTGGACTCTGTCCCCTGCATATAAGTTGCCAGTAAACCCCATGTCTTTTTTTTCTTTGAGACAGAGTCTTGCTCTGTTGCCCTGGCTGGAGTGCAGCGGTGCGATCTTGCCTTACTGCAACCTCTGCCTCCCGAGTGCCACCACACCCACCTGATTTTTGTATTTTTAGTAGAGACGGGGTTTTACCATGTTGGCCAGGCTGGTCTTGAACTTCTGGCCTCAGGTGATCCATCCACTTTGGCCTCCCAAAGTGCTGGAATTACAGGAATGAGCCATGTTGCCCAGCCTCCCCATGTTTGATTTGCTAGCTCTGAGTCTCTTCTTTGGCCCTTTTTTTTTTTTTTTTTTTTTTTTGAGAGGGAGTTTCGTTCTTATTACCCAGGCTGGGGCGCAATGGCGCGATCTCGGCTCACCGCAACCTCCACCTCCTGGGTTCAGACAATTCTCCTGCCTCAGCCTCCTGAGTAGCTGGGATTACAGGCACATGCCATCATACCCAGCTAATTTTTTGTATTTTTAGTAGAGCCTTTTGAGAGAGGGCAGGAGGTCCTAGAGTGCCTCGGGTTTCTTACTTCTCCAGAGTCAGGCAGCATGTTGACCAGGATGGTCTCAATCTCTTGACCTCGTGATCCACCCTCCTTGGCTTCCCAAAGTGCTGGGATTACAGGCTTGAGCCACCGCGCCCAGCCCTTTTTTTTTGAGTCAGTTTTGCTCTTGTTGCCCAGACTGGAGTGCAGTGGCACAATCTTGGCTCACTGCAATCTCCACCTCCTGGGTTCAAGTGATTCTCCTGCCTCGGCCTCCCAAGTAGCTGGGATTACAGGCGCCCACCACCATGCCTGGCTAATTTTTTGTACTTTTAGTAGAGATAAGCTTTCACCACGTTGGCCAGGCTGGTCTCAGACTCCTGACCTTAGGTGATCCACCTTCCTCGGCCTCCCAAAGTGCTGGGATTACAGGCATGAGCCACCGCTCCTGGACTTTTTCAGCCTCTTGAATCTGCCTTCCCTATTGAGGTTGACGGGGGCTCAGCACGACATACCCCCAGCCTAAATCCAGCCTTCGTGGTTCCCTTTCCAGCTGCCTTTCCAAGGGCCTTAGCGCAGTCAGGATGGTTTTTATGCCACGGGCAGTCAGGACCCTGCAATTTGTTAACTTGGGCTGACCTGGTCTCATGGGAAGGCAGGATCTTGAAGGGGCAAACTAGGCTAATCTCCCCCTCCCATGGCTGGGCTTAGCAGCTTGGGTGGGTGTAAACCCCTTCTGGTCTCAGTCTTCCTACCTGTGATGGGGCAGTTGGGTTGGGGGAGCCCCTATCCAAGGTACTGACTTGCACTTGGACTGAGGAAGCCCAGGCAGGAATGCCTTCTCCTCCCTTTCACCCATCAGTTCACAGCCTTATGGAAAAGCAGGCCAAGCCGGCCTTTTGAGAGAGGGCAGGAGGCCCTAGAGTGCCTCGGGTTTGTTCTTACTTCTCCAGAGTCAGGCAGCATCTCCTTTTCGGTTCTTCTCCCTAGCCCAGGTAGCCCCTGGGTTTCCCTAGCCCACCTAGGCAGCCCAGGAGGCAGCAGCCCACCTGAGGCTCCAGTATCCCCTTGGAATTCTTGTGCCCAGGCCATGTTCTCAACAGAGGGGAACCTTGGGGGTGGTTCTTGGAATTTGGTTTTTATTTTATTAGTATTGTTTTTTTGAGATGGGGTCTTGCTCTGTCCTCCAGTCTGGAGTGCAGTGGCACAAACAGAGGGTTCACTGCAGACTTGACCTACTGGGCTCAAGCGAGTCTCCCCACTCCCAAGTAGCTGGGACTATAGGCACACACCACTGTGCCTGGCTTATTATTTTTTTTTATAAAGATGGGGTTTCACCATGTTGGCCAGGCTGGTCTTGAACTCCTGACCTCAAGTGATCCACCCACCTCAGCCTCCCAAAGTGCTGGGATTACAGGTGTGAGCCACCACGCCCAGTCATCTGGCTTATTTTTTATATTTTTTGTAGACACGGGGTTTCACTATGTTGCCCAAGCTGGTCTCAAACTCCTGGGCTCAAGCCATCCTCTCGCCTCAGCCTCCCAAAGTGCTAGGATTAGAGGTGTGGTTTTTTTTTTAGACAGAGTCTTGCTCTATCACCCAGGCTAGAGTGCAGTGGTGTGATCTTGGCTCACTGCTACCTCTGCCTGCTGGGTTCAAGCACTTCTCTTGCCTCAGCCTGCCGAGTAGCTGGGACTACAGGGATGTGCCACCACGCTGGGCTAATTTTTTGTGTTTTTGGTAGAGACGGGGTTTCATCATGCTGGCCAGGTTGGTCTCAAACTCCTGACCTCATGATCTGCCCACCTCCACCTCCCAAAGTGCTGAGATTACAAGCATTAGACACTGTACTCAGCCTAAAATCTAGATTTTAATAAGTCAGCTTGAAGCTGGCAAGCTGGGGGAGTGGATACCTCCAACCTCCTTTGCTGATTTCCTGCATGTGGGTGTACATGTGAGCATGCAAGTAAACACACATATACACATGTGTGGGCTTACACGTGCATGCACACGTGTGCACACACACACACACACACACGCAGGCACACAGCCAGAGCTCCAAGGGCACAGGCAGTCCATATCATCTCCAAACCTCAGAAACAGTAATGCATTAATGGAAGAGCCCAAGGCTGCAGGAGCCACAGTGCTCCCAGGTGTGTCTAACAAGTATCTTGTGGCATCACTGGGCAACCCAAGAGACTGACTCTGATGGTAGAATGTCAGGCCATGGGGCCAGTGAGCCTGAATGTCCAGCCTCTAGCATGGGGCCTGTGGGTGTGAGAGGGTCAGTTGGGATCCAGTGGCTGACTGACAGGTCAGTCCTGATCCTGAACCATGTCCAGTCAAATATTACCTGTGGTTCCAGCTGCCAGGCTGTTTGGGGCTTCCTGAGAGTATCCTCAGTAGTGGCAGAACAGGAGCCTTTCTGTTCCTCCCTGGGACCTCACACTAAATCAGGAGGAGAACAGATCTCCTCTAGCCCTGGAGGCTAGGTCTTTGGAAGAGATGACTGTCACCTTAAGGAGCCACCTTGCAGGTGTGTATAGCCACCTGCCCAGTGTATACGGCAACCCTCTAGGTGTGTGTAGGTGTCTTCAGGGTATTACATGGAGCTGATCTCTGGCCATGTGCTTTTTTTTTTTTTTTTGAGAGAGAGTTTCTCTCTTGTTGCCCAGGCTGGAGTGCAATGGTGTGATCTCAGCTCACTGCAACCTCTGCCTCCTGGGTTCAAGTGATCCTTCTGCCTCAGCCTCCTGAGTGGCTGGGATTACAGGCGTGTACCACCACACCCAGCTAATTACAGGCACATGCCACCATGCCCAGTATATTTTGTATATTTAGTAGAGATGGGATTTCACCATATTGGCCAGGCTGGTCTCAAACTCCCGACCTCAGGTGATCCACCTGCTTCAGCCTCCCACAGTGCTAAGATTACAGGCATGAGCCACCACACCGAGCCTAGTCATGTGCTCCTTTTTTCTCAGGACCATGACCAATGACACTGACTCCCAGCCTGTCGTTCCCTGAGGTCAGGAGCTGAGTTCCATGGTTTCCAAGCTCCAGGCTCTGGCTAGTTAGGAGCCCAGTTAAGCACACCCATGACTCCACCGCAGGCTTCCAGAATGGAGATGGTGCCAGATAGGTGGGAGCTAGGGGATTACTCCCAACAATCCATTCTCCTGTGACTCTACCACCTGTGCTTCTGGTCCCCTGGAAAGGGAGGGGTGAAATTATCCCAGGCTGGATAGTTCCCCACCCCCAACTGTTCTATCCCAGCCCAGCCTCATCTGTTAACCCCCTCTGGCCACATCCCAAATCCCCAATCCCAGCAGCAGACCTCAGTGTTTGCCTGTTGCCATGGTGATGGGATGCACCTTTCTGTTACTATGGCAACCAGCCAGGGGTTTTTAAAATTCAGTTGAGGTAATTTCCACCCCTCAATCCTCATCCTCAGACACCTCATTTCTTCTTTCTTCTCTGAATCTTAGAAGGGTGGCGGGAGGGGGCCTGTAGCCACCAGCCAGAGATGGAAGGTCAGAGGGGCTGGTGGGAAGACTTCGGCCGATTCCTCCCTGACTCCTCCACCCAGACTAGATACAGAATAGGACAGCTTCCTCTCCATTCCCTCCCAAGATATTTCTTCCGCCAATATCTATGGGGAGAAAATTAGGGCTTCACATCTCTTGACAGGGATAGGCCAGCACACCTGGGAGGCCCAGGTGAGGGTGCGGCCTGTGTGGCCCTGTGCCAGGAGCAGGGAGAGTCAGCAGGGGTCCTCCCCATCCTCCCCACTGTGTCCCCAGGGCTCATCTGGGGATCTCAGGACAGTGGGGATCAGATCCTGGGACCACAGGGGACAGATGTTGTTTATGCTGTGTCCGGTGCTAAGGAGCTTAGCTCAGTGGAACCCCGGGCTGACGGATTTGGACAGAGGGCCTCTGAGAAGGCTGGCAGGAAGGGGAGTGCACAGGCTGTCCAGTACCTCCCCTGCCCCTGCTGGAGCACTCAGTCCCTTGGCGCCTGCTTCATGAAGTCTAGGCATTGTACATTCATGAGGGTCAGCACCCCTCCCTGTCCCTACCTGCCTCCTGACTGGGAGAAGAGGAGCTGACAGCCTGGGACAGGCAGGTAGATGCATCCCCTGTCCCCCCACCATACCAGCAGAGCAGTCTGGGACTAGGGGCAATGGAGCCCCAGGCGCCATGCACTGCCCAGCCCTTGTCAGCAGGTAACTTTTCCCCTGCTTGACTTGTCTCTAGCAGGCAGATGCTCCCACAGGTGGGACCTCCCCCAGAGAAGAGGTTTTGAGGAGGGAGGATCTGGGAGAGTCCTGCAGCAGGGATGCCTCCCCACCTGCCCCAACCTCTGACCTGGGCCTGTCTTCCCATCCTACCCGTCAGCTGGGGAGGGGCCCTTCCATCTCAGGATGGACACTGAGAGTTTCTATGACTCTGGCAGCTCCATGCCAAGTACCTCAAAGCGAAGGACTACAGGGCCATCAGATGGATGTCAGAGCCAAAGGGAAGTTGCTTCTTGACTCCCTGTCCCTTAGGCACAAGGGCCAAGACCCTATACCTACAGCCAAGAAGTGGGGGTACAGATGAGCCAGCCAACCTTGGGAGGTGACAGAGAACCCCTGAGTGAGGCCCCACCTACTCCCACTCCTCCTTGCCCAAGGCAGGGATGTCCCAGAGGCCAGAAGGTTTGTTTGGGGTAAGCATTGCCCTCCCCAGTCTCTTTTAGAGAACAGCAGCCCAGAGTCCACTTCACCTGGGGAAGGGGTCCCTACTGCCTGCCCACTGATGCCCCAGAAGGGTCCACAAGTGCCTGAACACCTAGGTCTGCAGCACAATGTGCAAGATAATAAAGTCTGTGTTTGACACTTCTCATGAGTTATTATTCCCACCAGCCCTCTAGGCTCCGCTGGCCCAGACAAAGCCACAGGGTTCTCCATGGCAGGCATAGCTAATTCTTTTCTGTCCTGCTGCCAGCTGGTGGGAAGGGTGAGGGAGAAGGTGTTACTGGGACCTCTGGTAAGAAGGTGGTGGGGCCTGGGCTGGGGCAATGATGGAGGAGTGCTGTGCCTACTCCCCACCCCCCACCTCCTGCTCACTGTTCTTTCTACCCCTGCTCCTCCCAAGCTCCCAAACCAGAGAAGCCCCAGGCTAGGGCTGGGGGGGAGGGAGCCCAGGCCAAGCCATAGGTGAGAGTGGCGATGTCCTATGTAGGGAATCCTGGTCCTGAGCCTTCCCTCCCCACTCAGTGAGGGCTCCAGCAGCGGGGCAAGCAGAGGTTGGTGCTTATCTCCCAGGTCCCTCATAACCCTCTTGAGTTATGGAATCCAAGGAAGGAGGGCCAGGTCCCCTTTCTCCCCCAGCAACCTGTGGCTCCCCGGCTCTCCAGAGAGCTCCCAATACCAGGGAGCTGATCCTGAGCCACTCTACAGCTCCTCCATGCTTGAGACCCTATGGCTGAAGTCCTGGGGGTGAGGGCTGCTGGGGGCTTCTCATGTGAGCAGCAGGTATCTGGTCAACTCCTCTCAGTGTGGCCTGCCTGTGCTTGGCATCAGCTAAAGCACAGCCGTCTGGGCAGGCCCTTCAAGGTCAGCTGGCCCCAGCAGGCTTGTGCAGCACTGCAGCCCCTGTCCAGTCAGACAAGCAGTGTGGGTGAGAGAGACTGGAAGGGCAAGGCAGGGCTGTGCAAGTCCCTCTGCTGGGGCAGGACAGAGCTCAGCAGGCTAGGAATGAAGGCAACTTCATCCCAACACCTGATGGCTTAGAGTCTGGCACTGCCTAGACTCCTGGCACTGTTTCTCCTTTAGGGTCAGAGTCAGCAGCCTGCCCCCTACATCCTGTACATCCATATCATGCGGGGCTCAGGCCTCGAACTCCACCAGACCAGTATCCCTGGACTAGCCTGATTCCTCAACATCAAGAAACTTGAATTGTTCTGTCTTAGTGGAGCAAGGTCCCTGGGGCTCCAGGATCAGACATCAGGGCCCAGAGACCCTCCTCCCAAGGAGGCATTTAAAAAAGAAGTGGAGGAAAGGCCCACACCATTTATAGCCTGTGTGATGTGTCAGCCCAAACCCAGGACATATGGCCTTGTCGGGCAGCCAGCCACCTGCTGGCCAAGACGTGAGCATCCCAGCTTTAGAGCTGGGAAATTCAAAGGTTCAGAGAGGACAGGAGATTTGTCCAAAATCCCACAGTTCATGATCTGCACAGCCTTGGGAGCCGGACAGTGGGCCAGGGTACAAGGCCTAACCAGGGCACAGGGAGAGGCACTGATTCAGGTCACCAAGGCAGGGATCTCCACCAGCACAGATGGGTAGAATGGGCCTCCTGGTAGGGGAGCAAAGGGCCAGTTCCCCCTGTGTGGAGCTGAGGCTTTCAGGGGGTTTGTCTTCGTGGGTAGGGGTGGTTGCTGAGGGGTGGGGTAGATATGTTGTACTGTCAGCTGCTTAGGCGACCCTGGCACACAGCTGAGGAGCAGACCAGAGCTGGGAGTAGGGGGCTACTTGAGGGGCATTGAGGTGGTCCTCACTGCTGGCTGACCAAGCTGAAGATGAACTGCCAAGGGAGGCTTCCTAGCACATCTGACAGTACTGCTCTCCCTGGACCTCCTGGAGCGCCCCCAGCCTCAACAGCCTGCCTTGGTCTCTTGAAACACTGACAGGCCAACCATTCCAGGTCTCTCAGGGGCCTCTTTTCTTGCCCCCAGTCCTGTCTTCTGGAAGGATTCTGAGCACCCTGCAGGCAGAAACCACATCTGGCCCATGTCCACCACCACTCACCCCCACCCCCTCTCCTCAACCCCCTACCCTGGGGCCTGGGAAAGGGAGGGGCACACAGGACTTTCCATGAAGCAGTGTTTTCCGTAGAGCTCTGGAAATGTACCTTGTGGTCAGTCACTAGGTTGGGTGACTGAACTGTTACCCAGGGTTGCCAGAATCTGGTACCAAATGTGACTGAGCCAGAAGTGGCAGCTGTCCTCCCAGAGCTCAGAGTCTCTTGGAAAGGAGGGCAAAGCAGATAAAGAGTGGTCTGACCTGTGATGGGGGCCACAGGAGCTGTGAGACTCCAAGGGAGGGACTGGGAGTTTTAAGTCCCTGAGCTGAGCTAGCCAGGTCCAGGGGTCTCCAAGTGCAGCCCGGAGCAAGAGGCTGTATAAGGACCTAGGGGAGCCCCTCATGGCTGGAGCTACCTAATCAGGCTTTCTCTGAGAGCTGGTCTCAGGGGAAGAGGTTGGGCAGGAGCTCAGAGCAGAGGTGCCAGGGTACTGCCCTTCCACCATGGATAGTCTAGGGACGCGCAGCCAGGATTCGGCAGAGGCAGGGCCCTGGGTCACTGCCCATCAGGAATCTGCAGCAGAGGCCACCTCAGATCTCACTGGCAGCAGGCTCCATTCATCCTCCTGGAGACTGAGAATGCAGCCAGGAAGGGATCAGAGGACATTCAGGCCAGGAACGTTGGAGGAGCAGACTCAGGGGGTACTTGTCACCTCAGCCCAGCCTGAACTCAGCTGTGTCACTTCCCAGCAGGCACAGTACCGGTGTTGCGATAGCAGGCACCCAATTCCCTGGGGGCCTGCCAGGGTGGCCCCACATGCCCTACCCTAGCATACACCTGCCCCACTGCCCACTCCTCCCAGACACAGTGTCAGTTCCCCACATTTGGGCAGTGGAAGCCTGCTTTTCAACAGCTACCAAAATGGACCCAGCTTCTTTCGAAATTATCTGCCCAGCTCAGGCTGACGGTGGGGCTGAGGCCCTGGGGAAGGTGGGACGGGACTGGGGAAGGTGGGACGGGACTGGGGAAGTAGGACGGGACTGGGGAAGTGGGATGGGACTGGGGAAGTGGGATGGGACTGGGGAAGGTGAGGAAGGAAGCCCCTCAGCCCTGATCTGGAGCTCACACGAACTCTTGCAGCCATCCATTGCCACAATCTTGCCTGATGACCACACGGACCTCTGAGCCCCCAGCCTCATGGCTGACCACTGCCTGCCCCCATTCAGCCAGGCTGACGTTCTCCGGGGCCCTCCCCAGACAACCTGTCTCCACTCCTGGCTCGCAAATCACGTTTGCTTCCTACGGCCCTGCTTTCCCCACCACCACACTGACTGAACCAAGCTGTGTTTCCCCGTGTCCCAGTGCCCACCCCTGCCCCTATGGCAAGGACAGGCTGGCATACCAGGGGTGCACCATGAACATCGTTACCCCTGTCCGTGATGCCCCAGGATGGGTGCTCCCAGGGATACGCCTGACCATCTGGGACCAGCTGTGCCTCCTGCTTCTCTAGCCCTGGCTCCAGTCCCCCTGGCTTTACCAGGCTCTGAAGGCCTGATCTAGACTCAGGGGCCCATTCAAGACCCACACTCAGCTCAGCTGTCCCTGCCCTCACCCACCTGGAGAATGAAGAGCCTGGCATGTCCTTTCGAATCTGGAGTTGGCCTTGTAGGGGCCCTATATTTGGGAGAGGAGCTAGGGCAGCCTGGCTAGGTCTCAGAGCTCTCTCGGCTGAGAAGTAGAGATGGCGTCCCCATCTGTGGGGCATGGGGCTGCTGTGGCCAGTGGGGTCTGGGCCTGTGCTGGTAGGTGTTGACTTCAATGCCTCTCTCCTCTGCCTGAGGTCAGTGCTGTCTGTGTCCTGATGGAGACTTTCAGACAGCGCAGGAGGTGGGTTGCGGGGTCCTGCTGCTGGTAGAGCTGTGTTGAGCTCCTCCACGGCCTACGGGCACACAGGGGTCTCTGACTGTACCCTTCCTGGTGGACCTTGTGCCAGTGGGAAGTGAGAGTGTGCCAGCCCCTCCCACTGAGTACTCCAAATACACCCCTTGGAGAGTGAGAGCCACCCCTCAAAGTTCATTTCCCATTTCCTGTGGGCTGGGTCTCAACCTGACAGGCATCCTCTCTCACCTCCCAGTCACCATTTCCCTCCACCCTTTCCCCCTTTCCCCCACCTAATCAGAATCTGCCCCCACCCCCACAGAGTGGCTTCCCCTCCTGGCTTCTCATCCCCCCGCTGCAGCAGGGAGGGGCCAGCATCCCCAGCCCCCTGTCTCCCTGCAGACCCTGTCTTCTCCCCTCTGCCCTTCAGGGATCCCCCACCCCATCCTGAAGTACCCCACCCTTCTGAGTCCCCCTCTCCAACCTGGGGTTCAGTGTCCCTGGGCCCCCACCCCCAGCAAACTTGGCTCCTTTCAGCTCCCCTCCCTTGCGGGCAGAGGCAGGGCGTTCAAGTCCATTTAATCTTGGCAGAATGCAATTTCCTGCTTCAGGGAGCTGGAGGGTTTAGGAGGCTTAATGAGGGGGGAGGGGGGAGCCGGGGAAGAAGAGAGGCTGAGACGGGGCTAGGAGAGACAGAGAGTCCCTGAGAGGGGTGGCTGAGGAAGTCTCAGGGATGCCTGTGTCTGGGGGTTGCCCTGGGGTCCTTGGGATTACACAGGGGTCAGCTCTTCCGCATCAGGCCCTCACTGGTAGGTCAGGGGCCCCTGAGTGAACCTCCCCAGCCCCTACTCTGTGCAGTGGGAATCGGGGGAGGGGAAGAGCCTCAAAGTGGTTCACTGTCAGCAAGTAGAGGGCTGGGGTAATGAGATGGCCATGTTGGTGGCACTGCGCCTCTGTGGCCAAGGGGGTGGGGGGTGCAGGTCCCAGTGCAAAGGTTGGGGAGGGGTCCTGGAAAGAATGTGCAGCTGGGGACGCTGGGTGGACTGGACACTTTGGGTGGGTCCCACGGCGGGAGAGAGTGTGTAGCTGGCAGGCCCCAGACCCCCAGGTGGTAGAACGGGCAGCCAGACTGGAATTTCAGCCCCAAATGGGATGCTTATCTGTGCACTGCCACCAAGGAGGCAGAGAAGATAGAGGACAAAGGGGCCTCTGAGTTGCCGGAAGCCCCACACCTGGTGGGGGCGGGGCAGCCCAGAGCCTTGTCTGACACCTGGAACACAGACAGCTCCTGGGGGAGACTGAAGCCCCTGCCCAGCAGCCTGCCTGAGACCCTGACTGCACCCCTACCCCTGTTCCCCAAAACTGGCTTGGCAGATCCGCTTCCCAGAGAAGCCCTGGGGGAGCCGCAGCCCCTCTGGGTAGGGACCCCCAGGCAGGGTTTGGGGAGGGTTAGGGATGTCTCAGGACCACTCAGCCCGCTCTTTTTTCCAGGAGTGCTTGTGCAGGGGGGTCGGGAGAAAGGCTGGTGGAGACCCGGGAGGCTGAAGCCCTCAGCTCCTTGGTACTCTGGGCACAGACTTCTCCCTCAGTGTCTGGGCCTCAGTGTCACCATTTATGAATAAGGGCACAAGGGCAGAGTCTCTGAGGAGTAACTCTGCCCCCTTGGAAGCCAACAGGCCCTGCCTCAGTGCAAGGACCCTCCATGGACAGCAGCCAGGAGTGCAGAGGAGGAAGCTGGGAAGCTGGAGAGGGCTGAAAGTATGAGAGGGACCTGGCCTATGACCTCAAGGCACACCTGTTTACCACCCCTCCTGAAAGCAATATGTCCTACAGATCGGGTGTCCTGTCCCTCTGGGGAGGATGGGTCTCGGTTGACAAACAGAGTCCTCACAGAGGCAGCAAAGGCTCCCCAGGCTGGCAGTCTCCAGCACCGCCCAGCCCTAGCCCCTGGTTCTGAGCACTTCTGCTTCCCAGGGCCAGCTGCACCTGCCCGCCTGGCCTAGGCACCTCCGGCCAGGCCCTGCCCAAGGACTGTTCCAGGGCCCACGGCTGCCCTCACTCTGGCTCTCTGCTGCTCCATCCAGCACCCCCGCCCCCATCCTTGGAAGAGCCAGGCCACGTGAAGCTCACGTGCAGCACTGCCTCTGCTCTCACCCTGTCGCCCATCGCTAGTAGTTGTGAAACAGCCCGAGTCCTGTTCCAGATAGCACCACGCTCTGGCCCCCAGGACACACCATGGCAGGGCACGCCTCCAGGCCCTCCTGCTGGCTGTTCACTCCTCCTTCTGGACAGGAATCTGTGATGCATCCTTTAAGACCCAGCAGCAGCGTCACCTCCTGCAGGCAGCTTTCCTTCAGTCACCCTCTCAGCCCCAGGGCACCCTCTGCACCCTGTCTCCTGACACCTCCTGCTGACTCAGGGCTTCATCTTCTTGCCCCACGGCTCCTGGTGCATAATTGTTTGCAGGAAGCTTGGGCTGGGGTCAGAGCTACTGAACTGTTGGTGTCAGAGCCAGAGTGGGAGAGACAGAGTGGGGCTGGCCTATTTTTTTTTTTTTTTGAGATGGCATTTCTCTCTTCTTGCCCAGGCTGGAGTGCAATGACGTGATCTCAGCTCACTGCAACCTCTGCCTTCCAAGTTCAAGTGATTCTCCTCCCTCGGCCTCCCAAGTAGCTGGGACTACAGGCATGTGCCACCACGCCCATCTAATTTTTTGTATTTTTTGGTAGAGACAGGGTTTCACCATGTTAGCCAGGATGATCTGGATCTCCTGACCTCGTGATCCACCTGCTTCGGCCTCTCAAAGTGTTGAGATTACAGGCGTGAGCCATCGAGACTGGGGACAGGCCTATTTAAGGAGGGGGAGAGGTGGAAGCCCAGGAGACCCAGGTGGCCTGCCATTCCCATGACAACCCACATACCGGTCCCTCCTCTCCCCACAGCAGCCTCCTGGAGGACAGTGAGGTTGCCTTTGCCTGTGGAGGGTCCAGTGGGTGTAACATGTGTGCTGGGCAGGCCACTGTGGGGGCCTGGATGCCGGAAGATCAGAGGCAGTGGCAGAAGACAGGGTCAAGGCAGGGCAGCTGAGGACTGCCCCAACCTGAGGGGACCCTTCTGTTGGATGAGAAGACAAATGCCCCCAACTCTGCTGGGGCCGCAGCAGAGCAGTCTGTGCCCCAGTGATGGCGTCTGCAGCTGCCTGTCATCTGCGGGGGAGGACTGATGAGTCATAACAAAGATGACTCCGGGAGCCTGTGCCCAACGCACTAGATGCTGCTCCTGGCAATCTGTGGCAATCTGTGCTCAGTGG
The DNA here is from genome assembly GCF_049354715.1 of Callithrix jacchus. NCBI lineage: Eukaryota > Metazoa > Chordata > Mammalia > Primates > Cebidae > Callithrix > Callithrix jacchus. Next base: position 32,734,295 of record NC_133516.1, read on the forward strand.
CTTGTTTGATCCTCTCGGCACCCTGTGAGGAGAAACTTGCTCTCATTTTACAGCAGTGGAAACTGGGGACAAGTACATACCCATGGGCAGGCGAGAGCCTCATGCAGCCAGGCCTGGAGCTGGGGTCTGTGATGGGGCCTGCAGGAGTCCTCCATGCACATGCGTGCACATGCACCCCAGCCCCAGCCTCATGACTGTCTCTCTCTCTTCTCTTTCTTCCTTCTTCCTTTCCTTTCCTTTTCTTTTCTTTTTGAGACGGAGTTTCGCTCTTGTTACCCAGGCTGGAGGCTGGAGTGCAATGGCACGATCTCGGCTTACCGCAACCTCCGCCTCCTGGGTTCAGGCAATTCTCCTGCCTCAGCCTCCTGAGTAGCTGGGATTACAGGCACGCGCCACCATGCCCAGCTAATTTTTTGTATTTTTAGTAGAGATGGGGTTTCACCATGTTGACCAGGATGGTCTCGATCTCTTGACCTCGTGATCCACCCACCTCAGCCTCCCAAATTTCTGGGATTACAGGCTTGAGCCACCGCGCCTGGCCCTTCCTTTTCTTTTTTTCTTTTTTTGAGATGGAGTCTCTGGCTGTCACCAGGCTGGAATACAATGGTGTGATCTTGGCTCACTACAACCTCTATCTCCCAAGTTCAAGTGAGTCTCCTGCCTCAGCCTCCTGAGTAGGGGGATTACAGGTGCCCGCCACCATACCCAGTTAGTTTTTGCATTTTTAGTAACGATTTTGGCCAGGCTGGTCTTGAACACCTGACCTCAAGTAATCTGGCTGCCTTAGCCTCCCAAAGTGTTGAGATTACAAGGGTGAACCACTGCACCTGGCCCCAGCCTTGTGATTCTGATGTTTGGGTAGGTCGAGTGAGGCCTGGTGGGGTCTGAAGAGCTCTGTGGAAAGCAAGGCTGGAGCTGTGGGGCTTCCACCACCATCCAGGCTCCACACTTCAGAGGGGCTCAGGCTTCCCTAGATGCCAGGCTCTTTTCTGCCTGGAGTCTAATTCCCAGCTCTTAACAGGACTCTCCAAGGCATGGAGTCTGGTTGGGGCCCAGGCTCTTAGGGACTCAAATTCCCCCAACTCTAGGCCATCAAAGTCTCCGCTTCTGCCTTCCTGAAGTGGCTCCCAGGAAGCCCCTCGACTCTAGGCCTGCAGGCCTTGCCTACCACTACTTTAGACAATTTTGTTGAAATTTCAGACCAAATTGGAGTGGAGAAGTCAGCCTCTGTGGCGGTGCCATCACAGGGCTGGGCAGACATGAGGTCTGCAGAATGAATGAATGACATCTGACCAAGACACAGCACATTTGAACCAGATCAGAAGGACCAGGAGAGCCCCCTGTGGAAACAGGGAAAGGCATTCCTGGTGGGAGGATAGCCTAGGCAAAGGCTTGGGGTCAACATGGTGGAAGATGTGATGAGGGGCCCTCCAGAAACCATAGAGTGGCCTGAGGGCTTCCAGGCAATCTGCTGCTCCAGAAACCCCCCCGCTGCCTCTGCCTGGGCCACAAAGCAGGCCAACTGTGCTTTGCTTGTTCTGACTCAGACCTTCCACATGACCCTTTCAGGGCCCCTGTTTTCCCTGTCAAGTGATACCTTTGTCTGAGGTCTGGCCTGTACAGGGTGAGGGGTCCCTGGCATGGGTAGCTGTGGAGACCTCATCCTGGGGCCCTGTGGGGGCAGCATGGGTAGGGTTGGGACCTATCTTTCTTAGGGTGGGGTTGTCCTTGATCGGCAGGTCACACAGGGATCAGGAACTGGCACTTGCCCAGACAGTTGGAATGCCCAGCGTTTCCCCCCACAATGAGCCCCATTGTAAGAAAACTCTAGGAACAGCTAGGGGGATGTTCAGGTATTCAAGACAGAATTTCCTCTCAGCTCTGGCTGGTGGCAGGGCTCACATAGCTTGTGCCCCCACCCCAGCCCAGCCCATATGTTTTCCTCTGAGGCCCCTTCCCTACCTGAAAGGCCCATCACTCTGGGCCACAGAGTGATGAGGGCCCAGCCTAGACACTGAGCCAGATATCTGAGTAGGCCACGGCTCCAGCACTGGATCCCCTCTCTGAACAACTATAACTCCAGCAAGAAATACCCGTGTTGTTGAGAGAACAGGCCCCAGCCAGCCCTGCCTGGCCCCTCTCTGGAGAACTGGGCCCCCATAGTCTAGCCTAGGCCCAACCAGACCCCAGGCTGGGAAACGTGGTTTCTTGAGGCTATGGTCAATCCAGGGCCTTGGGTTGCTGTCTAAGGGCCCATCTTTTGTTCCCCCCCAGCAGGTTATGACCCCTCTTGGTCTGGGGTCCCCATGTCCTTGGTTATAGAGGGTACTGACTGCTGGGCACACTCAGCTGGTGGGGCAGCTGGGGCAAGGGAAGGGTGAGGCCTAAGGCAGGCCACTCCCAGGGAGCGAAGCTGGGGCTGAGCCCCGTGATCTGTGAGACCTGTCCCTCGGGGGAATCTGGGAGTGGCAGACCAACCCTTCCCCCAGGCCCGGCTCCATCCTCAGAATCCAAGCACTGAGGCTGAGGGGGTTGGCACAGAAGAGCTGAGTTTCTTACTGGTCCCAGCCCCCCAGATTTCCACGCGTATCCTCTTCCCTGGGCAGGAGCAGGGCGAACAGAGAGAAGAGGGGCACTGAGGACCACAGAGGGGAGTGGGGTGGGAAGAGGCTGGGCAACCGGGACAGGAGGATGGTCCTAGAGGTGCTTTAAGAAAAGACAAGGCATGGCTGGGCATGGTGGCTCACACCTGTAATCCCAGCAGTCTCAGGAAAAAAAAAAATAAGAAAAGACAAGGCAGAGGGGTTCGGGTATACTACAGGCCTCAGTTTCCCCTCAAGGACTGTGAGGAGTCCACCTGTCAGTGGTGGGGGAGGGCGGTCACCTCCCTCTGTGGCAGCATTGCCCTTCTGTGCTCTCTACTGCTGTCCTGGGCAATCCGAACCTGTCCAGGGCTGGGCCAGCCAGGGCTGCTGCTTGAGCCTGGAAACTTCCTTGTGAGCTGTGACCATGACTAAGGTGGGGGCGGGGGTGGTACACAGTAGGTACGCCGGCAGGTTGTGGCCGATTGAATGCATTCCTCTGGGTGGCAGGAACTAGGTTTCCTCGAGTTAGTCTGGGGGTGCTGGAGCCAGGCAGGACAGAGTGTGAGGTCTGGATTTATGCCTCTCCCCATGCAGCCCTCCCCAATCCCTTCTTCACCCCTCCTCTGTCCCTCATCCCTCTGTCTAGGCTGGTCCCTGCTCCTTCTGGCAGCAAATACAAGCTTTGCAGAAACTTGTCCTCCGATTAAAGCTTAAACTACTATCTCAAGAGAGAGGGGCGGGAGGCCAACCTGGTGGGCCATGTGTCCGGGGTATATAGGAGCTAGGGAGGAGGCCTCTCTCCCCACCTCAGAATTCCAGGTCAGGCCCAGTGGATGGGCTTCCAGGGAAGGAGAAGGGAACCTGGCCAAGTCTGAAGGTAACTGGCCGGCAGCAGCCCCCACGCTCTAGGCGATCCCTGCTCTCTCCTGAACACCCACAGCCTCCTCTCTGGCAACCCAGTAGCCAGGGGATCTTTTAAAACCTGAAATCAGACTATGGCATGCCCCATCACCCTCAAGACAGTTCTTGTTCTTTCTTCTTTCAGAGGTTGCACCCCAACATTCCAGGGCGTCTTAGCCTGGAATCCCCAACAAGGTCATCTAGGCCCTTACTCCTCAAGACCTCGGCATTTCCCTCTATTAAATGGGTACACAATGACGTTCTGGCCAAGGCGAGCCTGAGGCCTAATTCTTCCCAGGAGTTCACAGATAGCCAGTGGAGCCTCCAATCCCTGGGTGAAGGGTCAGAGGTCAGGAATGGCCAAGGCCCCCACTCTGCCCAGTTACATTAGAAAATCAAATCCTAGGACAGGCAGTCACCAAAACTTCAAGATAGGATCACAGGCTTGGCCTCACTGCCCTGCCAACCACAGCACAGGGAGCAAAGGGGTTCATCGTTCTAGATGGAGTGCTTAGGAGCAGGCACCAGGCTGGCCAGGGCAGGCCTGGCTCCCAACCACTTGGCACTGGCCCCGCTTTCCCGACCCTCCTTCAAAGCACTGAAGCTGCGTGCTGTAAAAAGGAGATTCTCTGGAGGAAGCATTCCTCACTGGCCAGCCCCGGCACTGCTGTGCACAGAGGTCTTGCTGGTGAAGCCTCTCCAGTTCCTGGCTGGAGGAAACTGGAGACCAAATAGGATGCTCTGGGCTCAGAACTCTGGTTTGGGTGAAGGGACAGGGATCTCATGTCGCAACTCCTCCTTGGGCATGACCTGGAACCAGGCTTAGGGAGGAAGGCCAGGATGGCAGGGTGCCCAGCGTCTGCCCACCAGCCCCTCCTCCGTTCTGTGGGGCTGCCTTCATCTGGGCCCCACTCCCCTGCTGGGAGTGAGGAACTAGGGAAGGCCACACCACTGCTGTCACGGAAGGTACATTCCCCAGTCATTTGGAATTAAGTAAGTCCAGATCCCAGCTTGCAGTCCTGGCTGCAGGACCCTCCTCAGGCCCCCCCGCCCCCCAGGACTGTGGCCACATAGACACATGGAGGGAGTGTGCGCAGCAGATGCAGGCCTGGGAGGCAGCGGAAACCTCCCAGGATCAGACCCTGTTACTGTCAGCTTTGTCAGGGAGCTGCGTGGGTCTCTCCTAGCCCCTGAGGAACAACTCTGCCTAAGGGACTAGGCCCGCCCCTGGAGAGCTCACAGTTAAAGCTGCAATGACTTTTAAGTTAAAGCGGAGTCTACCATGTGTCCTTGCTGCTCACTTAAGATGCTCTCACCTCCGTGCACCTCTTCAGCGGCGCGGGGGAAACAGCAAGTGGGCGCTTCTCCATGCCTTATCCTTAGCTCCAGGCAAGGGTGAAAGGGGAAGGCAGCTCACAGCCCCATTGAGTATTCATTCAAGCTTCATCGAGTTATTTATTCAACACCTACCACTCGTCAGTCTCCATTCTGGGTGCTGGAGACAGAGCAATAGATAAAACAGACAATGATGGCTGTATTCTTGGCTGGCAGTTTAGCATGAAAATAAGTATGTTGGGAGGGGAAAAGAGAGGGAAGGTAAGGGAAGAAAAAGAGAGGGACAGTAAGTGAAGATGAAGACTGCTGGGGACGGTGGAGGTCAAGTTGGGCATCGCTAAGGAGGTAATATCTGAGCAAAGGCCTGAAGGAGGGGAGGGAGAGGCCATGGAGGTGTCTGTGGGCCGGGCATCCAGGCCAAAGAAATAGTTGCTGCAGACCCTGAGGCTGCAGTGTGCCTGGAGTGGGAGGAAGAGTGAGGAGGACACAAGTCAGAGAGGCAGTGAAGAGGGGGTGGGGTGGGGAGGGAGGGTGACGACCACCCCAAGGATTTGGCTTAATAATTTTTGTTTTTGTTTGAGATGGAGTCTCACTCTGGCCCAGGCTGGAGTAGCCTCAGCCTCCAGAGTAGCAGGGGCCACAGGTACATAACATCACGCTCAGCTAGTTTTTTGTAGTTTTTGTTTTGTTTTGTTTTTGAGACAGAGTCTTGCTCTGTAGCCCAGGCTGGAGTACAGTGGTGCAATCTTGGCTCACTGCAACCTCTGCCTCCCAGGTTCAAGCAATTCTCATGCTTCAGCCTCCTGAGTAGCTGGGATTGATTACAGGCATGCGCCACCACACCCAGCTAATTTTTGTACTTTTTGGTAGAGATGGGGTTTTACCATGTTGGCCAGGCTGCTCTTGAACTCCCGACTTCAGGTGACCTGCCCGTCTCGGCCTCCCAAAGTGCTGGGATTACAGGCATGAGCCACCGTGCTAAGGATTTGGCTTTGACTCTCAACAGAGTAGCAGCCATGGAGAGCGATGAGGAAGAGAGGGGCAGGACTTGGCTTCCATGTCAACAGGGCCCCTCTGCTGGCCCAGGAGGTGAGAAGTGGCCACCTGATATTTTATGTATTTTGAGGGTGAAGTTTAACGTATTTGCTGATGGTTGGGGTGTGGATGAGAGAGAAAGAGAGAGTCCAGCCTGAAGGCTAGAGCCACCCCCGCTGAGCTGAAGCGGGCTGGGAAGTTGCTAGTGTGGGCCCCTGTTTGAGGTCCTGATGCAAGGTGTGTTCCACACAGGCAGGGTCGCCTCACTTTCATGGCTGGGGCTGCACAATCATTACTGACCTTGGGCCTAGGTACCCAGAGACAAAGCCCCCGCCAGTGCTCCCATCCTGATTCTTACAGGGGAGGTCTCTCCACAGCCAGATACAGCCTGAGCTCTAGGCCCAGGACTGGGCTCCCCAGTAGGGGCTGGGCAGGCCCAAGGGAGTGAGGACGGCTGTCTGGCCTCTCTGTCTAAACAGGATGTGCTCGCCGGGCGCTGTGGCTCACGCCTGTAATCCCAGCTCTTAGGGAGGCAGAGGCGGGAGGATAGCTTGAGCCCAGGAGTTCGAGACCTGCCTGGGCAATATAGCGAGACCCCGTTCTCCACAAAAAGGAAAAAAACCAAAAAGACAAAAAAAAAAATAAGCCTAAACAGGATGTGCTCAGAGTGGCCAATGGTCACAGGTCACTTCGAAGTCAGCCGAGCTTAGGCAAACTCAACCCTACCTCCCTTACTGTCCAACACACACACAGACACATGTACAGACACACGTGCACAGGCACACACATAGACACACACACGCACACAGACACACACATACAGATACACATGCATAGACATGCAGAATGAGGGGTGTGGGGTAACAGGCAAGGATCTCACTGCCTCCTGTCCCTTTCTCTACTACACGCTCTGAACTCACATGGAAGCAGTTGCTGATAGATTCATGTGGGGCCCACTGGGAGAACACAAAGAGGTCTGGGAACCCAGGGCAGGATCTTTCAGTGTCTGAAAAGGGGTGACAGACCTGCAGGGGCCCAAGGAAGCTCCTGACCCAGCTATGAGGACTGGCTTCCTGGGCGATGATGCCTGTCCGGAGGTCTGAAGGATCTGGAAGGAAACAGGAAAGCCATTCCAGATACAGGGAAACAGCATGTGCAAAGGCCCAGAGATAGAGTGTAGAGTTCCCGGAAGAGGCTCGGGATGCCTGAGGGGCCCAATGTGGGAGGAGGATGATGAAGGGAGGCTGAGCCTGTGCCGAAAGGGGCAGTGTCTATCGGTGAAGAGGTGGCCGAGGGCCCAGGCCTAGAGGAAACACAGGGTTTAGACTGGCAATGAAGTCCAGGAAGAACATTCATGGTAAAGAGAACAACAGCAGAGAAGGCTTGAAGACAGCTTTGGGGAGCAGCCAGGGAGGTGGGTCATTCCAGCTTTTGATTGGCTCAGAGCCAGCCCCTGGGGCAGGCCGGGCAGGAGAAGGCTGAACAAGGAAACTCATCCTGGCCCTGGGCCACAGTGAGTCCCTGTGGCCTGCCGCCTCCAGGTGCTGCCCAACCGGCTGCCCCAAGCGCCCCCTTTCCAACACTCCCCCTCCCTGGGATCCAGTTCCGGGTGGGTGGGGGCTGGGCCAGAGAGCAGGCAGCGGCGCCTGGGGCAGGGAGATGAGAAAACCAGAAAGCGAGGAAACCTGAGCCAGCGATGCTAGAGCTGGGCGGGCCAGGGCCTGCTCAGCCTGCCAGGCCTGGGGAACAGGTTCCCCCCTAAGACTGGGGCAGGGGAGCAGAGGAGGGAGTGCCGCTGTGGCTGTCACCTTCATCCAGGGGGAATGGAGGGTCTCTGAGGCCCAGGCCCTCCAAGGCCAGCCTCCATGTGTGGAGACCAGGAGGGCAGGCCCCAGTGCCCTGCCAGGCTTCCCTCTTCCCACCTGAGGTGAGCCAGGTTGCAGTTCAGTCCCCATGTGTCCTGGAAGAATGGGAAGGAAGAGAAACAGGCACAACCACTGCCAGAAACAAAGTCGAGGCCAGGGTGAAGGGCAGGGAGTATTTGCGGGAGGAAGCCTTCAATGTTTTCCTGTCTGTGACTAGCACCATCTTCAAGGTGGGGGCTGGGCCAATGACTTCCCAGCTGTAACCCTCACTCTTAGCTCAGTCACCCCTCAGAAGCTCCAGGAGGCCTCGCCATGAGCCCAAGACTACGAAGTCCACCCTGAAGCTGGGCCAGGTTGGGGAACCTCTGTCCTCCTGAATTCACCCAGATCCTCTCCCAGTAGTTGTTATGAGAGTGCAGTGTCTCCCAGGCACTCAGGGCCTGTTTCCCAGGCACTAGGAGCCCATCTGGGAAGGAGGAGGAGGCTGTCCCAGGAGGGGATTCCAGAGGGGTATTCAGTTCGGGAGCCAAACCTGGCCTAACCATCTGTGTCTGCACACACCCCTTCACCTGTGTGACCAGACTAGCACCAGGGTGGGCCATGGGGGAGGCTGAATGAGACTCAGGCCTAAGATCTAAGCATCCTACCTGACAGGAGGAGGCCAGGTTGGTGGGAAGCCAGCCTGGCTGTCTCCCTTCAGATGACCCCACAGGGCATCCTGGGTGGCTCTCAGCTGGAGTTAGAACAGCAGAGAGGAGGAGAGAAGGATTGTGGGTGGCAAGGAGAGCACAGGGTGGGGACAGCCAGTCCAGAGGAGCTGGAGGTAGGGCAGGGAGTTAACTCCCTAACTCTTGGCTTCTCAGCTGTGTTCCCTCTCCGATCTGGTGCTGCAGGGATTTGTTCTCTTATTCATTTGATAAAGACGCATGGAGTTCCGTGAGCACCACGTTGGATTCCAGCAGGCATTGCCAGCTCCTAAGCACTATCAGGGTTGCAGGCCCTTGGCTCCACATGGGCCCTGCAGCCTGACTGTCCTCTCCTGGAGCTGTCTCACAGCCACTGAAAATGCCTTCTCCAGGCACCACAGCCTGGTGGCTCCAGGCCTCTCCCCACTTCCCCACTCTCCTCCCTCTTCCTCAACTGTACAATGGGAATAACAGGGCCTGCTTCTCGGCCCAATTGTGAAGTACCTGGGAGTGAATAACCACAAAACTTGCTGGCACGTGGAGCCTCCCAACCTGGTATCCAGGGCTGGTTCCAAGGGGTCTCTGGACTCCTGAAATTGAAGACAAAATTGTGAAAAGCTATACATATTCCCCTGAATAATATAATATACCTTGGAGATATGGCAGGTTTGGTTCCAGACCACCACAACAAAGCAACTCACAATTGTTTTGGTTTCCCAGTGCATATAAAAGCCTCGTGTTTATACTATACTGTAGTCTATTAAGTGTGCAATAGCATTATGTCTAAAAATGTGCATACTTTAATTAAAAAATACTTTATTGCTAAAACTGCTAACGAAGCGAGCACATGCTGTTGGAAAAATGGTGCTGGTAGACTCGCTCAACATGGGTTGCCACACACCTTCGACTGCAAGAAACACAATATCTGCAAAATGCAATAAACTACAATAAAATGAGGTCTGCTGATATGTATATGCACATACACACACAAACTGTAAGAACAACATATTATAATGATACAAAATGCTCAGCCCAGCACTGATGCAGAGCAAGGGCTCAGTGTGGATTCACTGCTGCAATAACGATTTTTTTGGTATGATTATTCAGCCCTCTCAAATTGCTTAGGAAGGAATTGGCATCCCACCCCATATAGCCAGGCTCAGTTCTAGCTCTTTGCCCTCTTCATGGCCCCCATTCCCTGGTCCCCTGCTATTGAAGGCCTCTGTGTGCTGGGTCTATTCTATGTGTCTAAATGGAGCTTCATGAAGAGGTCCATTGAGCCTCTTTTCCTTCCCATCCCAGTACTCTAGAGTCTCTGGCAAGTCCTGACAGCGTTTTCGTAGTGACCAGCATGATGCTGATGATGCTGGGGGTAGTGACAGAAGTGGCCAGGCTATGAGGGGACCGTGGAGGCTGTGAGAGGATGGAAGGGATGGTGTTGGAAGCTGTAGGGATGGTGGCCTAAGTGGCACTGATGATGGTGGTGCCGTGGTGGTAAACACAGGGTGACCCTGGTAGAGATGAGTGGGGATGAGGAGAGATGATTTTTACAGTGTTCTCTTTTTTTTTTCTTTTTTCAGCAGGTGAGTTGTTACACACTCCTTAGTGGATTTCGACTTCTATGGCCACCATCCTGCTTTTTCCTTTTTTTTGAGATGAAGTTACATTCTTGTCACCCAGGCCAGAGTGCAATGGTATGCTTTCAGCTCACTGCAACCTCCCTTTCCTGGGTTCGAGTGAGTCTCCTGCCTCAGCCTCCTGAGTAGCTGGGATTACAGGTGCCCACCACCATGCCCAGCTAATTTTTGTATTTTTAGTAGAGACTGGGTTTCACCATTTTGGCCAGGCTGGTCTCGAACTCCTGACCTTGTGATCCCCCCTCCTCGGCCTCCCAAAGTTCTGGGATTACAGGTGTGAGCCATGGAGCCACATAACCCCAGGCTGGCGTTTGCTAATCTCAAATGCCCAGCCTCTGCTTGGAGCTTGAGGCAACACTCCAACAGTCCTGAGTCAGGAGACCCTCAGCAGGATCCCTAGTGCCCGCCCCACCCTGCACTTGCAGTCAACCAGTCAATGGGTCAGAGGGAGAGAGATCTTTTCCTGGAGGTCTTGCTGGCCACAAAGAGAAGGGAGAGGAGGAAGAGGGCAGAGAGGAGGAGTGAGAAGAAAAAGAAATGAGGAAGAGGGTAAAGAGCAGGAAGAAGGAGGAGGAGGGAGAAGAGAAGGAAAAGCATGGGATGGGGGAAGAGGAGGGAGAGGAGGAGAGGGCAGAGAAGGAAAAATCTGGGAGAAGGAGGAGGAAAAGGAGGGAGATGGAAAAGAGGGAGAAGAGGAGAGAGGAAGAGGGAGAAGAGGAGAAAGGGGAGGGAACAGAAGACAGAGGAGGAAGGAGAGGACAAAGGGCCAATGCCCCTAGGGGCCTCAGCAGAGTGCCTGGGGCAGGGCTGAGAAGTGGTCCTGGCTGGTGAGGCCCTGACCTTAGGAAGTTGGATTGGACAGAGGGTCCTTTCCTGGGGTCAAGGTAGGCCCTTCTCAGTTGCTGAGCCCTTGGCTCATCACCAGCCCATTTGAAGGTGAGTGTCCCCTTGAGGAGAGAAGGTGCTGGCTCATTTGGCTTCTCTAGGGTATGGAACTATAATGGGAGAGTCTGTGGGAGCTGCCGGCTCGAAACAGGGCTGGCGATTGAGGTTATCACCCGGAGTCGGTGAATGGTTGGAGAGAGCTGTGTGGCTGGGCTGCCCAGACCTAGCCTAGGCTAGAGGCTGCGGCCCGCAGGAAGGTCTGGCGGTGCCAGCCGTCCCAGGGGCTGCACCGCCACCTGCTGAGCAGCCCGGGCAGGCAGGGGTCTTGCGCCGCGGGGCCCACGCACGGGACCTGGGGCGTGGCCGGCAGCGAGTGGGGATGAGGGACGCGGAAGGGGCTGCGCAGGTGAGCGCAGACTCATTGCTCCCCGGCGCGCCTGCCCTACTCGCCAGGGAGTTGAGTGCCCGGGTAAACACCAGGCGCGATGTGTGCGGTGTATCCACAGAGACAAAGCCAGGGCGGGGCGGGGGCGCCGTCCGCGAAGCGGGGGCGGAGGCGCGGGGCGCAGACTAGCCTCCCGTGGCGCGGGGTGCCCACCGCCTGGGAACCCTGAGCCCGGCCCTTGGACAGGTGGAGCGGGGGCGGGGTGGTGGCTGGGCGGGTCCCGCCCCGGGGGTGGGGCTCGGCGGGCCCGGCGGGGCGGGGCTGCGCTATGCAAATGTAGCCCACGGGCGGCCAATTGCCGGCGCTCCCCGCGCGGCTCTGAGCACCCCGTCCCGCCGGCGGCCGCGAGACCAGAGCGAGCGGACGAAGCGCGGCGGTCCGGAGAGCCCCGAGCGCAGCGCAGGACCAGGGCAAGCCGCGAGGAACCTTGCAGCCCAGCGCGGCCGCCCGGCCCCGGTCCAGCAGCTAGGAGAGCTCAGCGCTTCCAAGCCGAGCGCGCGCCACCGCCCGCGCCCCGCGCTGGGGAATGCGCCCTCGGCGCGCCGGCCAGGGGGCGCCCGCAGCCCGCCACGGGGGAGGCGGCCTCGAGCGCCCCTGAGCCTTCCCATGGCCCGGGCTGGGGCCCGGGCCCTCGGCTGCTGACGCGCCCGAAGCCCGCGGAACCGGTTAAGCCGCAGCCGCGGCGCCAATCCCAGCTGAGGCGCAGCGGCGAGAGGTCGCGGGCAGGGCCATGGCCCCGGGGGGCCGCTAGCGCGGAACGGCTCTACGGGAGCCGCTCTGTGCCGCCGCCGCCGCCCGGGCGCCGAGGCCCCGCCGCCGTGGAAGAGGTGAGTGCAGCGGGAACCGGGAGGGAGCGGGCAAGCGGCCGGGCCACCCCGCGATCCCTCTGGGACCCGCCGCACTGCAACTCCGCAGAAGTGTCCGGTGAGCGGGGCTCATCGAGCCGGGGGGGGCTGCCCGCGGACGTTGGGGCGACAAGACGGGTGGGATTCTTACCTGCCCTGGCGGCCCGGACCCCTTACCTCCCGGGCGGCGTGTGGATGTGTGGATGATGTGGCCTGCGGGGTCACCAGTGTGCAAAGCAACTTTTTCCTGCAAGGTTCTGGGTGGGTGCTCCCATACCCCCACCGTCACGCTTCTGGAGCGGGAGTTCCGATCCCCCTTCTCCCGCCTCAGCTCTCCCTCCCATTAAGGCCTGAGGCAGCGCTCTTCCCCGTATAGGTGCGCCTGCCCTGCCTCAGTGTCCCTAATTGAGGACCGGTCAGCCCGCAGGGAAGCGCCATACTGGCAGTCCCCACATGGGGGGTCTCCCAGATCAACAGGGTGGGAGGACCACCAGTCCCGAGGCATTTCTCCTAGCATTGTGCCAGCCGCGTGACCCCCAGCTGCCACCTTGGGTTTGCTCTACAGAGTCCTGCTTGGATTGGGGGCACGGCTGCGTGGAGGGTGTAGGTGAGCTTGGAGAGCCTGCAGTCAAGCCCTAGTTTGAACCAGGGGTCCCAGTGAAGTGGGCTTGCCCCAGCAGATGGGACAGGAGGGTATTAAAGTGGCCTAGGAATGAGGCAGTGCTGGCAGGAGTTGGCTGGAGCTGGGGCTGCGGACCCTCGCTGGATAAATAACTCCTAATTCTTGAGATAGCTGTGTTTTGTCACCAGCACATTACTGCTTGGGGGAGGTAACAGGGGAGGGGGAGTGGGGGGGGCACCAATCAAAGACACCAGTATGTCCACCATGAAGCTGGGCCAGGTTGGGGACCTCTGTTCTCCTCAGTTCACCCAGATCATCTCACAGTAGTTATTTTCCTAGTTGCAGAGAAAGGAAAACTGCACGCAGAGGTTGGATGGAGCTGAGGGCTCTTTCCAGGCTACCCAGGGTGTGTGCCAGGACCTGTTGGGTATAGTGTCTAGGCAGACGGGGGCACAGGCACGCCTACGCCTGCCGCTCGCCTACCCCTGCCGCTCCCCGCCTACCCCTGCCGCTCCCCGCTCAGCTCCAAAGGAGCCAGGCCCGGAAGTGGGGAGGTGTGGGGGCTGGAGAGAAAGCAGGAACCAGAGAGAAGGCCAGCCTCAGCCCCTTGCTGCTCAGCATACCTTGGGGGGAGGATGGAGCCAGGCTCAGGTGACCTTGACTGGGAAACCTGGGCCACAAAAGGGGGGTTTCAGTCCCAGCTATGCTGGGGTGGCTCTGCTTCCTGGTCCTTGAGGTGTTGGGGGATGGGGAAGCTGAGGAGCCAAGAAGGAATCGGAGCTCTTATTGAAGGGGGGAGGGAATCTGAGGGGCTGGGGAGCGGGTGGGGTGCTGTTGATAATCTCCCCATGTTCCCCTACAGCCCTGTTCCTGCCTCCTTTCCATCCAGGCAGTCCTCAGCTCAGAGGAGCCAACCTCCCTTCCTGGAGGCAGGCTGTCCACTCCCACCCCCAACTCCAAGCCTGGGAGGTCTGGATCCGGCTGGACAGTTTGACCACCTGGTCCCCTGTCCCACCCCAGGTGCCTCTGGACTCCTTCCTCTGACCGCCCCTTCCCTGCACCCCTTGCCAGCCCCAGCTCCTCGTTTCTTTGTTCCGAGCGTCTCTCCTCCGTCCCTCCCTCTCTCCTCCCTCTCTCCTCCTCCCTCCCGCCTGCCTCCCTCCCTTGCTCCCTCCCACCAGCCTTCCTTCCCTCCTTCCCTGCTTTCCTCCTGGTGGGCTCCCAGGTGGCGGTGGCTGTTCCTCCTCTGTCTACCCACCTGGGCTTGGTGTGACTTGGGGGCTTTTCTGGGGCTGGGCTGGATGACAGTCATCTCAGGCTGGCAGAGGGGAAGGCACTGTGGGAATGCCCTCCCTTTCCCTCTGTCCTTCTTCTCCTTTTCTTCCTTCCCTCTCCTTCTATCCCCCACCTGCCAGGCTGCCAAAGAGGGAGCCTGAACTTGAGACTGAGGCCCCAGTGGACTTGAGCACCCCCCATTTACCTCTTTAAAAGGCCAAAGCATTTGGGTGGGAGGTCCCTGTAGAGGCTCAGTAAAAAGACTCGCCACCTACATGGACACACCTGAAACCCTGTCCTTGGTGACACTGACTTTGTCACCATGAACATGGATGAAGGAAAAAATGAGGTCATGGTGAGGGGGGAGGCGGGAGGCAGGTTGACACTAGCCCCCTGATCCATAGTATCGAAGCTCTCCCAGGGACTCAGCCTGCATCTTGCACCAGGGCAGTATCTCCCAGCTCCCCTGAGCCCCACCCCACTAGCAGGTCAAGTTCTTGAGCAAACTCATGCTTGTAAGGACGTGTGTGGGCCTGCAAGTGTGAACGTGTGCATATCCACAACTGTTAGCAGGGGCCTCCCAGGTACACCTTGAGGGTGATAGTGGCTGTACAGCGCTTTCTCCCACCTGCCCCCCTTCTCGGAGCCTGCCATTCAGTCAGCACTAGCTTTGTGTGGCTCAGACCTGGGGAGGGGCTGGTTCTGATTTCCACCTCCCCTAGCCAGCCTCTCCAGGAGGGAGCATTTGTGATGGGGGATCTGGAAGGACCATGAGTGGTGTGCCAGGTCCTCAGGAGAGAACATTCACATAGAGGGCACCGCATAAGGAGTGGACCAGGAGGCTGAAGCTATACTTCTTGTCTGAGGACGTATGAGTGGTTATCCTTGGCAGGAGAGGCAAGGGCTAGGGGATGTGGGTCTAGGGATGTCATCAGGGTCTGGTGAGTGGGGCGTGAGAACCTGGGTCTCGCCTCAGCATTGAGCAGCCGTGGCAGGGGAGTCCCAGGCCATAGTACTGCCAACCCCCATCCCAGCATCCTAGAGATGGGCCTGGGCTCCTGCCTGCCATGGAAGAAGGGAGTAGACAGGGCAGATCTGGGGGAGGAGGCTCACATTTGCAGTCTCAATGCCCCACCCGCAGTGCATCTGGCTGGGGGGGTGGTAGGAGTTGGCGCTAGTTTGTGCCGGGAGGGAGCAATATGTTCTGACAACTGGTGCTGGGCTGCGTTTACCCAACAGCCAGCCTGCCTGGGGAGACAATATTTGAAAAACACAGTATTGAAACTTGGACCTGCTGAGGATGTGGGGGGTTCTGAAGGGGACAATGCCACTGGCCCAGATCCAGCCCCAGGCCCGCTGATCATCCTAGCTTCCCTTCTTTGCCCTCTAGAGGCAGAGCTAGAAGTTTCCCCTGGCAGGAAGTCCTTCTGCCTGTCTGACCTGGGTCTCTCCTGCTTTGATTTTAGTAAAAGTGGACCCTGCTATTCTCTGCCTTTCCTTTTCTGACTGGTGCTTTCTCCCTTCCATCTTGGGCTGTCTTCATGTGTCTCATTCATTCCTACACTCTGCTTTCCCTCTACTGCAGTAATCAGGTCCAGGTTTCTCTACACTGGGAGACCTGTGGCTAGAGCAGGCAGGGGTGCAACCCATCTGTTGCCCCATTCTTCCAGGTGGGAAGGAGAAGGAGTAACCCACCTTGTTGCGCATGGATGCAGGGGAGAACCCTCTCCAGACAGCTGGAAAGGGATCTAAGATCATCTGGTTGGGCTGAGCCCTGTGAATGGAATTTAGCATGCTATGAGGGGTGGGGTTTGAGTCTCCAATAGCCCCTATCAGTTCTGGTGACCTCAGGCTGGGGCCCATTGGTAGTGTCTCCCCAGACACAGGAAGGCAAAGAATGTATATGAAGTTTGCACACAGGGGCATTCATGGCCCAGGCTGAGGGTGTAAGCATGGAGGTACCCATCAACCTCTTTGTTCACCTTGGGTAGAAACTGAATAGGGGAAATGTTGATAGGGCAGGACTCCCCCATCTGCCTCACACATTCCAATCTTGGTTCCCCTTTCCAGGTGTCTAGAGAGTGGAGCCTGCTTCCTGGGCCCTAGGCCCCTCCCACAATGCTTGTCGCCAGTCTTCTCCTCTGGGCCCTACTCACTGGGGCCTGGCCAGCCTTCCCCACCCAGGATCACCTCCCGGCCATGCCCCGGGTCAGGCTTTCATTCAAAGGTAAGAAACTGTCTTGTTCTTCCCCAGAAATCATTCTCTTTACAATAGCACTTGGCTTTACTGCGCAAGAGAGAGAAGGCAGATCAGGACAAAACCAGGACAAAGTGTACAGCCACATAGGTTGCTCTGGCTGTGTGGGGGTGAAGGGGGACTGGGGAGGTGGTGACTTGCTGGGAAGGGCTGGAGAACTGAGCCACTTAGAACTTAGCAAAAGGGTCCAGAGTCTGGGCATTTTCCAGAGTCAGACTGTGGGTTCCTGGGCTGGGTGGCCTGGGGTCTATAAGGCATGTCTGTCTGTATGATAATTGGAGAGGTGGCAGTGTCACTCGTTCCAAACTTGCATCTGCTGCGGCCCCTTCTTGCCACTGCTGTGTGTCTGATCCTGCCCTGAAGCAGCCCCTGGGATGGAAGGTCAGGCAATGGGCAGACACTGGAGTCTCTGGAAGCTGAAAGAGCAGGACCTGCTCTCCTGGGGTATGGGTGCTCAAGGAGCCTTCCAGTGGGTCTCCAACTGGGAAGGATTCCTATAATCTGGGAGGGCACTGTTGGCTGTGACTGACAGGGAGGCCACTGGCAGGTTCAGGCAGAGCACGTGCTGCTGTGAGGGCCTGAGCTGCTGAGCTCCAGTGAGCACTTTGATGGGAAGTTGTGGAGAGGTTTCAGGGATGGGCTGCAGTCTGCAGAGTGAAAGGCTGGTCCCCCGCTCCATCACCTTTACTCTTAACCCACTGGGCAGGTGCACGCACACAGTACACACATGGGTGTACAAATGGCTCACTTGAGAGCCACTTCCTCAAGGGTATATGTGGTCTGAAGAGTCTGCCCTGGGCCTAGGGTGAGGGGCACTGGCCATGCTGGGACCTGGGGTCACTGGGAGTTCTCAGCCTTGACCCTCCTCTGGCCAGAGGTAACTTCATCCAGCTGCCTGCCCTGGGTGGGGCTGACTCAGCCCTGGCTGGCCAGATTTCCGGGCAGCCATATTGGGGTGAAAAGCTGGGCTGACCTTTCCTTCCTTAGGCTTGGCTGAGGCCCAGCCTCCACCTCACCATGTCCCCTAGCAGGGCCCCTCCCCTGGCCTAATCCCACCCCTGCCCCTTGATGGGAGAAGTAGGGGAGTAAGCTGCTGATCATTGGCTCTTCCCAGTCACCCAACTCCTGGAATTTCTGAAGCTGTGCCTGGAAGGAGTCCCCCGCAGGGCCTGAGAAATGGGCAGAGAAGAGTTAATTGGTTTAGGCTGGAAAGCATACCCCTTCCCCAGGTCCGAGAAGGTGAGCTATTTATTCTGCTGATACTTCCACCCTTGCCTGGTGGAATTCTTTGGAGCAGATTAATAAATCTTGAAGGGGCCAGTTCCCCTGACACCCTCCCTGGCCCAGGGTGCTGGCAGCAGGAGTAGAATGTCTCCTTCCTCGACAGGGGAAGGGAGGGGTGGCTTGGTCTCCCACCCCTGGGGCCTTTCGTCCACTCTGGGTATTGTTTTTGTCATCACGCATGTAAGCAAGCAGAAGGGGCGAGACAGTGAGAGGTCTTCTGTGTGCTCCTAAACCTCCCTCTACCTCCAGGGGCAGAGGCTTTTATTCCTGTTTTCCAGAGAGAGAAACTGAGGCTCAGGCAAGGACAGGGTCAAAGTCAGGCAGGAGGCAGAGACAAAGCCAAAAATAGAACCCTGGTGTTCTGGCCTTGCTGGCGCCCACATTGCGTCGGGTCGATTCCCTCTCAATTAACTCTGAAGCTGACACCCGCAGTGACTAAAAGCTGAGCTCGCTGGCAGCCAGCCTGGGTGCTGCCTGACGTGGCGGCCTAGGGTGGGACTGCAGCACGCCTGGGGCCACCCATCCCGGAGCCTCTGTGCCTTTGCACAAGCAGGTTCCCCTGCCCTGAGTGACCTTCCCTGTCTGGCCTGGCTTCGTGTCCAAGTTTTGTGCGTAGACGTCACTTCCTACTATGTGCCAGGCCCTGTGTTGAGTGCTGGGGACTCTGTGGTGAATAAGTTGGGGGGTGCTCACAGTCAAGCTGGTGGAAAAAGCAATGGATACCCAGTTGGTCAGGGCCACCTGGGAGCCCAGCACCTACTGTGTGCACCTACTGGGTACCAGGCCCTGTGCATCCCCCTGCACTGGGTGGTCTCAGCCTGGTGATGCACACATGAAGCGGCCCTCAGGGAGGAGCAGGCTCACCAAGTGTGTGTGGAGTGAGAATGGAGACCAGCACCTCAAGAAACTGGGCTCCCACCATCTTTCTTCCAGGGTACACGTGGGTGGCACAGAGAGGGTCACTCTCAGAGCACTGGTGATCCCTGTGGCTCCATGTCATAGTTTTTTCATCTGTGCCTTCCATGGACATGGCAGTTGACACCCCAGGCCTCAGGGGCTCAGGCTGGGCACTCCCTGCCCTGCCTGGGGTCCTGCTGCAGTGGGGAGGTGCCGGTTCCCGCCTAGGTAGGGCTCCCTTCCAAGCTGGAGGTGCTGGCATAAGGGGCCACACTGCCCAGGGTAGATAAAGGAACAAAGGCAGGAACTGGGCCAGGCTTGGGTTTGCTGCCCGCCCATCCGCCTGGGCACCCCAGCCAGGTCTAGAGCCAGAGGAGTATGAGGGCCAAGTAGCCTAGGGTTCCCTCAGATTAGGGGGGCTCCTGTGGCCCATCTTCTGGGCTTCAGCAGCACAGCTAAGATCAGGCAGAAGTGAGGGTCAAATGGAGATTTCCAGGAGCAGGTGAGGTGTTTGTTGAGTA
Source organism: Callithrix jacchus (assembly GCF_049354715.1). Lineage (NCBI taxonomy): Eukaryota > Metazoa > Chordata > Mammalia > Primates > Cebidae > Callithrix > Callithrix jacchus. The sequence goes on from NC_133516.1 coordinate 32,753,369, forward strand.
CTCACTCTTGAGAGAATGGAGCCTGGGGCTGGAGCGCCTGACAGACCCTCCTTCCTTCACCCATTCGTGCTTGGACCTGGAGTCCCCTTTACCCCAGAATCACTGCCAAGCCTCAGATAAAAAACTCTTCCTTCCCCCAGCCTGAGATGACCCAGGCTCTGGGGCACCACCTCCCTCTGTGGCGGCAGCAGGGAGGTGTGAGGGCCCTGCCAGGCCCTTTGTTCAGCCTGGGGAGTGTTTACTTTTTCCCAGGAAGCCACCCCATGACACACTGCTGTTGCCTGGGCTGGCTTTGGCCAGGGATTGGGGCCAGGAGGTGTTTGGTGGGGTAGAAGGATCCTGTGATGACATGAGACAGTTATGCTGCTAGGGAAGCTGAGGCAGGAGTAGGGAGAGGGAGCAGAAAGTAACCCTGCGAGGAGAGGTCAGGAAAGATGAACATAATCAAAATAGCAGTAGGGGCCCGTGAGGATAACCAAGCAGTGGTCCCTCCAAGGCCTGAGGAGGATCTGCCTATGTTTCCTGTGAGGATGGAGACTTGTAGGGGCCCAGTGACTTTCCAGCTCACTCAGGAGCAGGACTGAGATGGAGCCTGGCTCCACATGATGCCTGAGCTGTCCCAGGACTGAGAGTGGTGGGCAGGGATGGTAGAGGTGCTGGAGACACAGACCCTTCGCATGATCTAGGAACAAGGGTCCAGCATCCTACAGTGCTGGCTTAGCCTTTCTAGCCTCGTTTCCCAAAGAAAGGGCTGGGGTTGCACTGGGCAGGCTCCCCATGCCATCTGTCTGCTGAAGCAGCAGAATTGGGGTTTGTTTATTTCCAGGCTGTAAATTCAGCCCTCCATCACTATAGCCCTTCCACTGAGCAGGGTCCCTAGGAAGGCCTCTCATGTCAGAGCTGGGAACACCACGGCCCAAGAGAGAAAAGGGCTGTTTGAGAGCAGCCTGGAGTTTGGGTCCTCTGACTCCAGGAATAACTGGCTTGCTCAGAGGGGAGGGATGCTTTGCTGGTGAAGGGTAAATTGTTGGGTGCTGGTCACTGCCCGCCCACCCACTTGGCCTGACCTCTGAGCCTCTAGGGCCAATGGCCCGGAACAGTGCCACTGTTCACATCATTTGCATGTGGCATCAGAGGACCAAAGTTGCCAGATTTGGAGATGATGAGGTTAGAGGTTAGGAGGGGTCACAGCCTGTTAACTTTCCCCCAGCAGTTGGTGTGGGTTGAGGTGCCTCTAGCAAGCCTTAGCCCTCAGGCCTGGTGTAGGAGTGGGGGTGGGGCTGGAGAGCTAGAGGACCTGCTCTTGCCCCCCAGGGGCTCCTTGGTTAGCCAGAGCAAAGCATGGGGCTTCAGTGGGGTTGAGGGGGAGGAGGCCCAGGAGCTTTGAGGCCAGTGTGGCCCCAGGGAGCTGGGTGGGGGTCAGATGGCTCTGGCAGCTACAGTGGGGGTCGGAGCTCACAAGCCAGGGAGGGGTGAGTGTTCCAGGGAGGGGTGAGGGAGGAAGGAAGACCCAAAGCATGAACTTGAGCCCGGATCCCTTGAGCCCAGATCTGGGGTTTCAGTTTTCTGGAAATGGGAGCTGCCTTACTCCTGAGAGAAGACACGGAAGTGGCCGCTTTGGAGTTGGGAGGTTCTGGAAGCTGCCCATCCCCCTCCTGGCTAGGAATTGGCCTTTGGAGAGAATGGAGACAGGGTCCTCGTGGTTGCCTGAGAACCTGCCTGACGCCCTGCCTGGGTCAGACAGGTCAGGGGCTGGGGCTTTTAGTTGTGGCCTTCCAGGTCCAGTGGAGCTTCAGATGGGACCGCCACTGGCTGGGCCTCCGCAGCACAGGCCTTGTCTCTGGTTCCCTGGCATGATGCCCACCCTTCCCTCCCTAGCTCCAGCTTCCCTTGGCACTAAGCAAGGAGCTGGTGCATGCTCAAGGAGTAAATCATGTTCCTTGGCAGCCCCCGCTGCTTCGTAATCGTAAAGAATTTAAAGAGAAACCACCAAGATAAAAATCTCACCCCAGCCCATAAAGGCATCTTTCGCCCTGCAGCTTGGGAGGCAGTGAGCCTTGGCTGTCTGCACCTGTGTGTATGCACCTCTGGCCCCCTGACCCCTCCAGAGGTGGTAATAGCTCAGAAGGTGGGCTTAGGGCCATGGGTACCTGGTCCTTGACTCTTGGGAGACCTCCATCTCCTCACATAGGAGAGTAGGGTGCTTACATTTGGTGTAATGCAGAGGTGGTGGTGGTGTTTGAGCTGGCTGGTCCTGAAGGCAAAACCCAGTTCTACCAGTGTTAGCTGTGTGAGTTCAGTGAAGTGGCTTAGCCTCTCTGAGCCCTGGTTTCCCCTGTGTAAGGTGGGAATGGCAGTGGCCCTGTGGAAGCAGCATTGTGAGGGCTCAGACTATCTCGCTTGCATCCTGGCTGTGGGTAGACCTTGCTTGGTGAATGTCATTCTGTGTTCCCACTGCCTTTTCTGGAAAATGGGAGTAAGAACAATACTGGCCTCATTGTGTTGTCAGTAGGATTAACTGTGTGAGTATGGTCACTGTGGAGGAAGTCTCAGTCACCAGGAGTGGTCCTGATGCTGGTGGGCAGGTGAGGGCAGGTCCAGGGGCGAGCCCCAAGGAATCCCACACTGTCTCACCCCTTCATCCAGAATTCTAACTTTTGGTAAGGGAGGTGGTATTTGGAAAGGACTCCAGGAAGGACCCTGAGCCTTGTGGGGTGGGTGGAGTAGGGTCAGGAGGAAGAAAATTCCTACCATGGGTATCTGGGAAGGCTTCATGGAGGGGGCTGCATCTTGAGCAGGAGAGGGGAGGATGTGGGGGAGGGAAGAGCCAGAGCACCGGGAGGGTGCATGTGGTGTGGCACCTGGGGAAGAGGACAGGATGCTAGATTCAGTCTTGCTTTTGGGACAAGGATGTAGAGTGGTACTTTCTCTTTGTGGTTTTTAAGCTCTTTTTCCTCATGGCAGAGGTACTAAATATGTATCGTGGAAAAATTCCAGTGATAACGGATGCATTTGGCAGGAGTGATGCCTTGGTAGTAGCTCCCCAGAGACTGGCTCCAAGGCCTGGTTGGGGTTCACAGTTGGCTGTAGTAACTCCTTCTGTGAATGTTGCTCTGGCTTCTGCAGTGTGTGCTAGGGGTGACCAGACCTGGGCTGCTCACTCAGGCATCTTCAGGGCTGGGCAGCAAGCATGTTTGCCTGGCTCGGCCTGGTGCTATCCTGAGCCTCAAGGAACCCTGGGAACTTTGGAGAAGCAGAGAGGATTCCTGTTGCATTTTTCTTAGAAATAGCAAAAGGGCCTTTGCCAGAGGCCTGGATGCCAGAAGGCTATAGTCTGAATCCAAAGCCTCACTCACGTGGGTGCCTGAGCTTGGCAGGCCTACAGCCCCCCACCCAGGCTGCTGGGCAGCCCAAGGGAGAGGGTGGAGGCCTCCTGGGCTCCATTCCCTGACCACTGGTCCTGACCCAGCAAAGAATGGGGTCTGGGCAGTGGCTGCTGGCCTAGGATTGGGGGGCTAGCCTGTGGGGGAGGGAGCGGGGCTTATCCAGGCTGATGGAGTAGGCTGACTTCTGGTACTCTCAATGGGTGGAGGGGAGCACTGGCTATCTGGTGCATCTCTGCAGGGCAGAGACAGACCCAAAGCAACTGGCTCTCCAGGAATCAGGAAGCCTCAGCTCCAGAGCCCCTTCCCCCACTCGTCTCCCTTCCTTCCTCCCCCTACTCCTCCTTGCCTCCACCCCTCCCTTTGCCACCCCTCTTGGCTTCCTACCCAGACACGCTCTTTCCTCGGACGTCTCTGTACCCAGCCAAGAGCCTTGTTCCTTCCCACTTGTGGCTCGGTGCTGATGCCCTTACTTCCCCCCAGCCAGAGTCCACTGCCTCAAGTGTCTGCTATTCAGTTGCCTTCTAAGGATCATATGATACAATTGGCAAAGTGGCTACAATATGGGGGCCCTTTGGGCTCCTGCAGCCCCAAGGCTGAGTGGATAGCACTACAGGGAGCCTCTTCTGGGGCTGCCTATACTGCCATTTTGATCAGTGCCTTCCTGGCCCTGGGCCGTGCAGAACGCTCGCCACCTGCCCTTGACTGGCTACTGGCTAAGTCCTGCTGGGCTCCTAACCCGCCTTACTGCATCCTCCAAGGCTGACCCCAAGCATGCACCTGTCTGGCCTGTGCCTCAGTTTCCCCATCATAATGTTGGGGAGGGGCTAAGACTCTTTGGAACATCCTGAGGATCTCTGGGTGGGTGATGAGAAGGGGCTGCAGGGACCAAAGGAATCCGAGAAGGCGGCAGAGATGGGGGCTGGGCCCAGGGCAGGGGGAGGGTCTTGATACCCACCAGCCTGTCGGTCCCATCCTGGCCTGTCTATCTGGGTGATTTATCAGAGTAAATGAGCCATGGAGAGTTTGTTGTCTTTTGCAGTCATGGGGAGGAGGAGGTGGTGGAGGAAGGAGTGAGGGGTTTCCGGGCCAAGTCTGGAATGTGGGAGGAGGGGGTGGGTCCCTGGGGGGCCTGTGAAACTGGAGGCCCTCACTGAATGGCCTTTTCACTCTCCCCACCTGAGAAATGGATCAGTGCAGCCCTCTGCTTCAAAATGAGCCCCACTTCCCACCCCCTTCACACTTCTTGGGGCACATTCCTGTGTTATCTGCTGGTCTGGTTACCTCCTCCCACTTCCTGCTCAGGGCCAGGTCTCTTGACCACACTGTCCTTCCAAAGCTGAGCTGGAGCCCTGACCCGCCCAGCTGGTAAATGACCAAATGTGTTCTCACAGGCAACCATGCCCACTGCTAAGTTCCATGTAGGACCTCTAGGCCTCTGGAACTACCAGCCCAGGCCTAGGATGATCAGGTGCATGGGACCAAGGGGTAGGCAGGGGTCAGTGGAGGTGGCGAGGCCAGAGAGCCCCCATCTGCTGGGACAGAAGGTCAGAAGTCATTGGGTATCCTGAGGGGATGAAGTGTGGATCCCCTGGTTCTGAGCTGGCGAGTCAGGGAGTGATCCTGCTGCTCTGTCACTTCTGGCTTTTCCTGGTTTGAGGATGATCCGGGCTCTCAGCCTGTCCTGTCCTGGGCGGAGTAGGTGAGCACTGGAGCGGAACGGGCGTGGGAACAGCATGCCAGGACCTGCTGGCCCCAGCCCCTGCCCCCTGCCCCCAGCCTCCAGTTTCTGAAACGGGAGGGAAGTGTACAGCGGTGTTTTGGCCCAGCTGGGCTCTTACTCCTGTGTGGTGTTTACTGAACAGCTGGGATGTTTACAGTAGCCGTCGAGAAGGGGCCCCTCATTCCAGGGGATTTTCCATCTTGAGAGTCCCACTGGAACTCTTCTGACCTCACCAACTCCCTGCACCCCTTGGATAGATGTGTCAGGAATACAGGGACCGTAACCATCTCTACCCTTGCCACAGTCAGTGGCGCCTGCCCCTTGCACCCTCTTCTCTGGCCTTGGGTCCCTCTGCCCTAGAGGAGCCAACATTTCCCACCACATTTTCGAGTGGCAGCTCTAGGTGGTGAAATACGGTAACTGGGTCCCCAGTTCAGACATTTAAATTAAATTCAATCAGAGCGGTTATTGAATAAAAACACGCGGTATCATTTACATGTTAATTATGTTGAATGGACTACTAGACCATAATTAGTTGCTAATTGGGTAAGAGTGGCTGTAATTGGTTTTGTTGGCACCGACCTGGCTCACCTACCTGGGGAGAAGGAGGGGTTGGCGTGGGTGGTTCCTAGGCAGGTCTTCTGGGTCTCCAATCTGGAAGGCCTGGCCAGGGATGGTATGGGGGACAGATCTCTAGGGGCTTAGGGTCAGAGGAACCTGGAACCTCTCCCAGGGAGCGGGCAGCTCGGGTCTGGCTTCTAGGGTTCCCATCCAGAGCATGGGGGGAAAAGGGACTGGGGGAGCTACCCCAGATTAGCAGTGTCAGCCTCCCCGCCCAGCCCCATGTGGGACCTGGGATTGAACAAATGGTAAGTGCCCAAGAGTGGGTCTGTGTGAGCACAAGGCAGGTGTCACTTGAGTGTGTCTCTGCACATGCTGGCCCCTGGGTTGGCCTGATTAGGGGTTGAGGTCTTGGCATTGGGGTATAAGTGGGTGTGCCAAGCAGGGGAAAGTACGTGCAAAGGCATCTGGGCCGCCCTGCCCCCTGCTCGGCTTGGCTGGGGTTCCCAAGGTTGTAGGTCTGTGGCCAGGGGCTGAGGCCTTCCGGCTGGCCACTCATTAAAAGAGGATTAGGCTGAGAGCCAGGGGGCCAGCCCAGTCCCCAGGCCTTCCTCGGGGGCCCCTCACAGCTTTGGGGGAGTGATCAAGGGTCTGGGAGCACCCCTTCCTGGATCCCATGGGGGTGCCCAGTAGGGACCACCTGGGCCCTGCCACGCCTCCCATGGCCACTGCTACCATAGCCTTGACTATCTCAGTTTCCCTCCTCAGAAGGTCAAGAGGTCTGTCTTTTCAGTGGATGAAACACTGACAAAGACACAGGCCGGTGCCTCCCCTTGGCCCCCAGTCCCATCTCTCTTCAGCTCAGGGATTAGGGCTGCACTAGCTCACTAGAGGTCAGAGGTCTGAGCTAGGCTGCAGGGATCTGTCTATCACCCCCAGTCCCCAGCACTGCCGGGGGAGGTGATGCTGTCAGTCAGGGCCTGATGCTTCGTGGGGCTATAACCAAGAGGGTGGGCTACCCACCTCTGCTCCAAGAGGAGGACCCCTCTTTTTGCAGCAGCTCCTGCCTCACTGGACGCAGACCTCACGTCCTAGAGACTGACAGCAATGGGTGGGGGCTGCCCACTTGGGGTCTGCGGGTGAGGGCTGTGGACATGCCTCCTCAGTACCTGTCCTCGACTGCTCCTCCTTTAAAATGAGGCGTCATCAGCTGTTTCCCAGACAAGAGGGATCAGGGACCCCCTGATTCCAGCCCCTGTGCCCTGAGAAGGTCCTGCTCTGGACCTATGCCAGGACGATCTGGCCAGTACCCTGAGTGTCTCACAGCCACGAGAGAGTCCTGGAGGCCGGGAACGGCTACGGAAATGAGGTATCTGATGCCAGAAAAGGCTCTTCCTTCCCGATGACGGGGAAAATCCTTCCCGGATGCCACCCCTCCCAACCTGTGCTCAGCCTGGGTGAGAGCATGGGGGTGGGGAGCCCTTCCCAGGAGACAGCACCCAGGCACACCACCGTTCCTCCCCCCAAGGTCAAAGCTTATCCAGGCTGGAGTCCTGATCCCCACAGAACCCTTAATCGTTCCCAGCCCCTCCCTCAACATTGCCATGGCAGTTGGGGAGGCACAGTGCTCCTGCTGCCAGAGCCAGGTTTGGCACAAATGGAGCAGACGTGGGGACTGGCCTGAGGACATGACCAGGCTGGGTCTGCATCAGCCCTGCCCCTGCCGATGCCACCTCAGGTCCCAGGTTCCTTTGTGTCTTCTGTCCCAAGTCCCTGTCCCTTAAGAGAGCTGGGGCCTTTTAGGATCCGGCCCCTGCTGACAGCAGGTTTTGGAGGAGGATACCCAGGGCTACTTGCCCACTCCCTGCTCTGATATAGGTTTCTTGGAGGAATGAAGGCTCCCTGTTCCTTTGCCTCGTGGTGGAGTGGGGAGCAGGGGACAGGACAACAGTTTTGCCTCTCACCCTGTGCTCTGGGGTGAGCAGCACTCTCCTCTGGGCCTCAGTTTTCCTGTCTGCAGCTAGGGGTGTAGGACTGTCTCAGGACCCATTGTTTCAAATTTTTCCTACAATCTGGCATGAGTGGGGTCAGAAGTCCAGCTGTGGGTTGAGAAAGCTAGAACCCTACACCAGCCTGGCTCTGGGACCCAGGGAAGTTCCCACCCCTCTCCACCTTGGTTCCCCTCTGGTAGGCTGGGTTTGGATAAGTGATTTGGGAATAAACCCTACTCTGATGGGTTGGGGATGGGGTGGGGAAACACTGGACTTGGGAAGGCTGGAGCTGAGTCCACAGGAGGCCCCTTCCTACACCATAGCTCTCTCTGCTCCCCAATCCAGCACTAGAATGGGGTAGCTGGGGTGGGAGTGCGGGGTGGATGTCTTATAAGAGGTAGTGACACCTGGAAGCCTGCTTCCTGGGGAAGGGACCTGGGACCCTATCCCACTCTCCTTTCCCTGAAAGGCAGAGACACCCATGAAGGATGGGTTGGGGGAAGACCTAAGGAATGCCAGGCTGTGAGCCTCTCTCTGAGATCAGAACAGGAAATCACTGAGTGTCAGTACCAGGAGGGCCTGAGAGATGGTCTAGACTGGAGAACGAGGCTCAGAGAGCCAGAGTGCCCCCAATTCGGGTCATGAAGCTCACCCAGAAACACAAGCCATAGCCAAGGATTCCTGACCCTGGGTCCCACCCCTTCCCCACCCTGCAGGGCCACCTGGGGCTCCCCTCTCCCCCCACACTGTTTCCACAGTGACCAAAGCATCACGTCCTGTGACATCAGAGCCATTGACGCCATATCCCGTGGCCACTGGGAGGGGTCCTGCAGGTCCTGAGTCATGTACCCTGTCCGTGGGGAGCGAGTCACCTTCCAGCCTCAGCCCTCCTGGCAGGCAGTCTCCACCACCAGTACTGGCTTCCCCTGGTCCTCCCCCTCCTTCAGCCATGGACCTGGGTGGGAATCCCACCCCCATGTGCTCTGGCATGTCATGTCCCTTCCCTGTGCCCTGAGTGTTGTGAGCACAGGGCTTTGTGCACAGTGGGGGCTCGATGACTGAGCGAGGGGCTCCCTCCACCCCTACCTCCACCCAGGAGCAGATGGAGGGCAGGGGGCAGAGAGGGTCAAGGCCAATCTCCTGTCCCCAAGCTGGGACTCAGTTTCCTTATCTTCTGAGGGTTCTCTACAGCCTTTCTCACAGAGGGAGCTGGAGCCTGGGAGTGCTGGGGCTTTGTGAGAGGGTGGGGGCTCAGACTTGGGCCTTGGGCTCTGGGAGTCATGGCACACAGTTCAGATTATAGAGGCCTAAGGCTCGGCAGGGTGGAGGGTGGGGATTATGGCTGATTGGGTTCCTGGGGGCTTGATGGCTGAAGCTTCCCCCTTCCCTGAGTGCCTGTGTCTGAAGGTGCCCACTTGAGAGCCTCTGCCCCCTCCCCCTGCTATTGCCCCCAGAGTGCCCCCTAGCCCAGGGGACAGGTAAGGGCATGACCAAGCCATGCCCCCAGCCAGGGTATAAATAACCCCTGGCGGGCTGTCCCAGCCTGGGGGCTCTCACTGGCAGCCCCACTTCCTCTCTGGCCACTTCCCAGCCCTGGGGGTGGGGGAATGTTTACTTTCCTGTTGTCACTGTGGGTGAGTGGCCAGGCGGGAGACTCCGAGTGGCCCAACAACAGGTGCGGGACAGGTGCCCGGGCCACCCTGCCCAGGGCTTCAGAGGCGCCGCCGGACAGGCGGGTGAGGCCATCGCCAGGCAGGATCGGCCCTTTGATCCCTTGGCGTCTCTGCGTCCCAGTGGTCGGCCAAGGTCGTCACCTGCATTCCCTTGTCACCGCCGCAGTCAGGTCTGGGCAGGGCAAGGCCTTTCCTTACCCGCTAGTTTCTCAGAGTGAGGTCCTGGGGCCAGACGTGGGCTCTGGGTCAGCTGGCGGAACCCCCGACTCCAGCCCAGCTTTGCCCCTCCTTCAGGCTGTCTAGGGCCTTGGATCCCAGCTGTTCTCCCCGTCCAGGTGCTTTGGGGCCTGGCCCTGACCTCTCCCTTGATTGCCTCACCTGTGAAATGGGTTACTAGCTGGCTAAGGGAGATGGAACATGTGCGACCCCCTTGGTGAGTGCCTCATGTGTGGCAGGACATGTGTGCGCTGTGTGCATGCCTGTGCCATGTGTATACACGCATGTGCTCTTCTGTGCACTGCTATCTTAAGCCTCCTGTGCGTGTGAATATTCATCATCCTCATTACAATGTTCCTTCTTCTGCTGAGCTAAAGATAGCTGGGGTGGGTGGAGAAGGGGCTTGCCAAGGGGACCCCTCGTCTCTCCCTCCCCTGGGAGGCAGGTTCCCAAGCTTCTAGGAGTCCTTTGTCTATCATTGGCTGAGCCCCATCTTGTCCTTCATCCCTAGGAAGGGCTTTTCCCCAACATCCTGGGGTTGGAGGGCCAAGGCTGCTGGACTCACATAGAAGGAAAACTGGAGGACCCAGTTGAACCCTGCCTTTAGCCCCCAGGTTGTAGCACCAGAGAGAGAGAACCTCCTTCCCAGAAATGACTGTCCTGGCTCATTCAAGGTGGCCTGAGAGTTCCACCATTAGCAGCCTTATGGGGTCAGGGGGAAGCTGGGGTCTGCAGGGCAGTGTGTCTAGTGGGGCTTTCAGGTCTTCTGGCTAACCTGCTTCAGACCAAGTGAGGACCTTGCTGTGCACCAGCTGTACCCCCTGTCTGGTGGGCAGCTGGGATAAGAACAGGGCATCCAGGCTCCATTTCAGAGTCTGCAGGCTGTCCCAGATATACCTGGCCACACCCCTATTTGCCCATTAACCCTTTTAAGCCCCTGTGTGAAGCTGGCCCCACCCTGAGCATGGGAGCATTAACTCCCACCTGAGCAAAAACTCTTTGATGGTGTCACATACCCTGGCCCGCACCCACTGCCCTTTCATTGTGACCCAGAGACTAGCTAGGGCTGTCTGTGAATCAGGGGTTTAGCTTTGGGTGTGGTGCCTTCCCTGGCCTGCCTACCTGTCCCACTTTCTCCTCCTAGCCTATCAGGGACTGGAGAGGGAGCTGAGAAGGATCCAGGAAGGGAAGCTGGAGGTTTAAGACCACTGTGTGGGCCGGTCGCAGTGGCTCATACCTGTAATCCCAGCACTTTAGGAGGCCAAGGCAGGATCGCTTGAGGTCAGGAGTTCGAGATCAGCCTGGCAAACATGGTAAAACTCAGTCTCTACTAAAAATACAAAATCCCAGCTACTCAGGAGGCTGAGGCAGGAGAATCGCTTGAACCCAGCAGATAGAGGCTGCAGTGAGCCAAGATCTCGATATTGTACTCCAGCCTGGGTGACAGAGTGAGTGAGACTACCTCGAAAAAAGAAAAAAAGACCACTGTGTGGTGGGGGTCCTGAGGGGAACCTCAGGGCCTCAGTCTCCCCTTTGTCAGAGGTGGTATGGCTGGATGGTCTCCTGAAGGTCCTAATTGGTGCCCTGCCCTCCACCTGCAGAGTTGAAGGCCACAGGCACCGCCCATTTCTTCAACTTCCTGCTCAACACAACTGACTACCGAATCCTGCTCAAGGACGAGGACCACGACCGCATGTATGTGGGCAGCAAGGACTACGTGCTATCCCTGGACCTGCACGACATCAACCGCGAGCCCCTCATTGTAAGGGCTGTCCCTGATGTGGGGCGTGGGGTGAGCATGGAGCCCCAGGGTTCAGGGCTTGTCCTGAAGGCTGCACCCTCTGACCCCCCTCTCTGCAGATCCACTGGGCAGCCTCCCAACAGCGTATTGAGGAGTGCGTGCTCTCAGGCAAGGATGGCAACGTGAGTTCAGTGGGGTCCATAGGTGGGAAGTGGGGCAGGTGATCCCCAGAGAGGGGGCAGGCCTGGCCAGGGCACCTACGCAGCCTTCGCTCTGGCCCCAGGGTGAGTGTGGGAACTTCGTCAGGCTCATCCAGCCCTGGAACCGAACACATCTGTATGTGTGCGGGACGGGTGCCTACAACCCCATGTGCACCTATGTGAACCGTGGCCGCCGTGCCCAGGTAAGCCTTGCCCACCCTGTCCCCGTGCTGCCCCCTGCTGGTGTTTGCATCCCAGGGTCCTGATGGGAGGAGGGGCTTCAGCCCCAGCCCAGCCACTTCCGAGCCTTGTGACCTTGGGTGAGTGACTTCTTTCACCTCAGTGAGCCTCAGTTTCTTCACTTGAAAATGGGGCTAACCGCTGCCTTTCTCACAGGTCGGTGTGAGGAGGAGGCAGTGAGCTAAAGCTCCCAAAGCTCCTAGCACCGTGCCTGGCACATAGTAAGCACTCGCTCCATATGTGGCAACAGCTCTCTTGGCTATGCCTGTGGACTGTGCCCCTGTGGCTGAGCCAGAGGGCCTTGTGGAGGCCTTGCGACAGGAGGCTGGACACCTGGGTCAGCTTCTGCCATGTGGCCTGGGGGAGAGCTGCCTTCCTCCCCCAGGGCCAGGGGGTTGGGGGGAGCTGCCCCTTCCCCAGCTCTGCCCCTTCCTGCCTGCTTCAGCCCTTTTCCATTTCCATGTGGGCATGTGTGTGAGCTGGTGTGAACTTGTAGGGCATGTGTGAGAGAGTGACTGGACCTGAAGGGCATGTGTGTGTGTAGGTGTGTGCCAAGCCTGTGTGTATATGCACATGCATAGGTGTGCTCTGGGGGCCCATGTGCTCATGTGTGTTCCTGGCCTGTGTGGTGTGAGAAGCTGGCAGCCCGAGCCCGCTCCCCCAGCCCCTGCTACCCCCAGCTCTAAACCCTGTTCCTCATCTTCTCAGGCCACACCATGGACCCAGGTGCAGGTGGTCAGAGGCCGAGGCAGCAGAGCCACGGATGGTGCCCTCCGCCCGACACCCACAGCCCCACGCCAGGTGGGCCTCATCCCTCTAGGCCTTTGCCAGGCAGCACTGCCTCTGAGTGGAACTCACCCTGGGCCTGCACCTGAGGCCAGTCTCCCCAAGGCCTCTCCTCTGCCTCTGTGCCCTCACCCTGTCCCCACCCCTTCCCCTGAAGTGCCCTCAGGCTCAGAAGGCATGCCCAGCTGGATTCATGTCGGCCTCAGTGTGACCCCCATGGGCAAGAAATGAAGCCACCAGGTGGGGAAGATGGGAGCCCTGGGGACAGCCATGCTTTAGCCCCCAGAAAGCATGTGTGTAGACACACAAGAGCACACACCAATGTGCATGTGGGCCCCCCTCACTCAGCACCCAGAGTGGAAAGTGGCACATGTGTGCAGTCTGATACCTTACTCTCAGGTGTCCGTGCCCCATGTCTTCTACGGTCATCTGGTGGACATAAATATCCTGCACACTCACGTGCTTGGGGCTGTCTTCTGCCGGGTGGTATCTGTCCACTAGTCATGACCCAGGTCTGGGTTGGGAGAGCTGGGGCTGGGCAGGGGCGGGCAGGGAGGCAGGGGCTGCCAGCGAATGACAGAGCATGTTTGTCTGTGGTAGGGAGTGCAGAAATGCAGGGTCGTTCAGATTCTGTGTGTGTGTGTGTCCATGGTGTGAGCCAGGGGTTCTGTGTGCTGGCAATGATACGTTCAGAGCTGTGTGTGCACCCCTATGCGTGCAGGAAGTCATGTGTGCAGAGTGTAACTGGAAGTAGGCCTGTGTGCACCTTCCCATCACCATCCTGCCACCTGCTGCCTCTGTTCCTCTCCTTGCCCCTTTCCCTCCCTCTGCCTGCCTTTCTCTTGTGGCCTATGCGCTCACCCTGGTCCCAGTGCCTTTTCCAACCTTCCTCCTAGTATCTTGCAGGCTGGGCTGGGAGGCATGGGGGGCTTTGTGAATTCCATGTGGTCTGGGCTGGACTCCTCAACTTCTGGCTCCCTGGGGAGACATGGAGCCTGGGGGCTCTGCTGAGGGGCAGGAAAAAGGTCATGGCCCATTGGTCCATCCTGAGGACCTCAGGTAGGGTACAAAGCCTGGGGATACTGTAACTTTAGAGCTCTCTGCCCTGGCCAGACCTGATGGCAAAGGACAGGACCCCAGACCCTTAACCAGTCACCCCTGCTCTGGCCAGGTCTGCAACTCCTTCTTGGCCCAAGACAGGCAGCCACAGCAAAGAGCTGTGCCTCTGTGGCCCAGGGGACCTTGGCTAGCGTTTTTGTGAGCCATGTGGCATGGAGGGGCTTCACCCCCTACAAGCCAACTCCATGTCCACCTCACAGCCCCCAAGGCAGGGCCCCTTGAGACTTGATCCCCGGGTCTTCCCTAAGACCTGGGACTAGGGAGCACCTCCCTTGGAGCCCACAGCATGGCTCTGCCCCGGGAGACCTGGCTGGATGGAGTTTAAGCCCAAGAGCTATGGGGAGAGGAGGGGGCAGGCTCGGGCTATTCCTGGGGGCTCATTCTTACCCTGGGAGCCTGGTGACCCTTAACACTTCCTAGCTGAGGGACTGGCCTGGATGGTGCTGAGCCCCGCTCTGCCCTGCAGGATTACATCTTCTACCTGGAGCCTGAGCGACTCGAGTCAGGGAAGGGCAAATGTCCGTACGACCCCAAGCTGGACACAGCGTCAGCCCTCATCAGTGAGTGCCCCCCACCCCAGCTCTGTAGTCTTAATGTGTGGCCTCTGCCCTGGGAGAGGGGGCATGGCACTAACACTTACCCAAGGCCAGAGACCGTGACCAGGCTGTCCCTGAACTCCCCAATGGGCCCCACCTGGCAAGGGGAGAGGGTGCAGGTCAGAGCCCATTATGAGCTGAGGGTAGAGACTGGGTGGTATAAGCCTCCACCTGGTCCCTTCGGATGGGGACCAAGGGAGCCAGGTCCTACCCTGAAACACAGTATGGTTCATGCAAAGTCCTGAACCCTCCTAACGACAGGCTTCCTAGAAGAGAAGATAAACCGAGTGCCTTTCAGGGCTGGTTTGAGGGGCAGTCCCATAGCATGTTCTCGGTATGTCTGGGAGGCTGGGAGAGCCCTGTAGGGAAGCACCAGTGGAGAGTTCTGGCCAATGTCCAGATGGGGAGAGCACGTTTTTGGTCTGAGTATGTGTCTGGGAGAATTGGGGGCTGTTCTCTGAGGTGGGGTCCTGCCTGGGGTCTTGGGAGCAGCTGCTGCCCCTAACTGCAGGTTGGGTGAACCCATCCCTGACCCTGGCCCATGCACACTGCCTGCTTTCTGATTGTTCAACAGTCTGCCTCTCAGAGCTGCTGTTGGGCTCTGTGCCACCTCCAAGCCTGGGAAAGGCCCTGGGGTCAAGGGGCAGACATTATCCTGCCTCTCTTGGCAAGTGGGAAGGTCCCAATCAGATGGCAGAGCCCAAATCAGAGTCTGATGAGGAAAAACAGAGCCTGTACTTGGTGGGGAGCCTCACATGTGGCGTGTTAGAGGCAGAAACATTGTTAAATTTTCAGGAATTTTTTGAGCCAGTTTTTTTTTAGACAGAGTCTTGCTCTGTCACCCAGGCTGGATTGCAGTGGTGCAATCTCGGCTCACTGTAGCCTCTACCTCCCGAGTTTAATCGATTCTCCTGTCTCGGCCTCCCAAGTAGCTGGGATTATAGGTATGCACCACCATGCCCAGCTAATTTGTATTTTTAGTAGAGATGGGGTTTCTCCATGTTGGTAAGGCTGCTCTCTAGCTCCTGACCTCAGGCGATCTACCTGCCTCAGTCTCCCAAAGTGCTGGGATAACAGGAGTGAGCCACTGCACCCAGCCGACCCAGTTGTTAGATACAACTATTATTAAAAGTTTAGGCCGGGCGAAGTGGCTCATGCCTGTAAATCTCAGCACTTTGGGAGGCTGAGGTGGGTGGATCATGAGGTCAGGAGTTTGAGACCAGCCTGGCCAACATGGTGAAACCCCATCTCTACTAAAAATGCAAAAATTAGCCAGGTGTGGTGGTGGGTGTCTGTAATCCCAGCTACTCGGGAGGCTGAGGCAGGAGAATTGCTTGAATCCAGGAGGTGGAGGTTGCAGTGAGCCGAGATTGCACCATTGCACTCCAGCCTGGGTGACAGAGCGAAATTCCATCTCAGAAAAAAAAAGGAAAAAAACATTTGTCTCCTGGTACACCTCCATCAGAGCTCTGATGGAGACCAAGTGCATTGTCAATGAGCAGTAATAGTTTGAAAGGAATCTTTTTTTCTGAGCAATGGGTTTCAACAATGGGTTTTAAATATTCACTAAACGAGCCATGCACAGTGGCTTAAACCTGTAATCCTAGCACTTTGGGAGGCCGAGGTAGGTGGATCACTTGAGGTCAGGAGTTCGAGACCAGCCTGGCCAACATGGTGAAATCCCATCTCTACTAAAAATACAAAAATTAGCCAGGCATGATGGTAGGTGACTATAATCCCAGCTACTTGAGAGGCTGAGGCAGAAGAATAACTTGAACCAGAGAGGTGGAGGTTGCAGTGAGCCGAGATCACACCACTGCACTCTATCCTGGGCAACTGAGCAAGACTCTGTCTTAAAAAAATAAAAATTTTGGTAAACCATGCTGTAAACAGATGTGCTGTCATTCAGGCTTTATTGTTGCATTTATAGAGGACAGGCTGATTTAGCATCATTCTTAAGGGCCCTAGAGTTCTTGGAATGGTAAATGCGCAATGGCTTCAACTTAAAGCCACCAGCTGCATTAGCCCCGAATAAGAGAGTCTGCCTGTCCTTTGAAGCTTTGAAGCCAGGTATTGACTTCTCCTTGCTAGCCATGAAAATTCTAGATGGCATCTTCTTCCATGAGAAGGCTGTGTCTGTCTCCCTTCCTTCCTCTCTCTCTCTCTCTCTCTCTCTCTCTCTTTCTTCATCTCCCTCTGTTGTCCAGACTGGAGGCAGTGCCACCAGCTCGGCTCACCATAACCTCCTCCTCCCAGGTTCACATGATTCTCCTGCCTCAGCCTCCCTAATACTTTGGATTAGAGGCACGTGCCACCATGCATGGCTAATTTTTATATTTTTAGTAGAGACAGGATCTCACCATGTTAACCAGGTTTGTCTCAAACTTCTGACCTCAAGTGATCCACCCACCTCGGCCTCCCCAAGTGCTAGGATTATAGGCGTGAGTCACCAGCCCTGACCAGAAGGCTGTTCTGTCTATATTGAAAATCTTGTTTAGTGTAGCCACCTTTATCCGTGATCTTATCAAAATCTTCTGGAGAATTTGCTGCAGCTTCTCTCAGCACTTGCTGCTTCGCCTTACATGTTTATGTTCTGGAGATGGCTGCTTTCCTTATACCTTATGAACCAGCCTCTGCTGGCTTCAAACCTTTCTTCTCCAGCTTCCTCTCTTCGCTTAGCCTTTACAGAATTGAAGAGTTTGCTCTGGATTAGACTTTGGCATAAAGAATGTTGTGGCTGGTCTGATATTCCATCTAACCCAGTAAAACTGTCACCATATCAGCGATAAGACTGTTTCACTTTCTTTTTTTTTTTTTGAGACGGAGTCTCACTCTGTTGCCAGGCACCAGGCTGGAGTGCAATGGCACAATCTCAGCTCACTGCAACCTCTGCCTCCTGGGTTCAAGCAATTCTCCTGCCTCAGCCTCCTGAGTAGCTGGGACTACAGGCGCACGCCACCACGCCCAGCTAATTTTTGTATTTTTTAGTAGAGACGGGGTTTCACTAGTTGGCCAGCATGGTCTCCGTCTCTTGACCTCGTGATCCGCCCGCCTCGGCCTCCCAAAGTGGTGAGATTACAGGCTTGAGCCACTGCGCCTGGCCCGGCTGTTTCACTTTCTTAGCATTTGTGTGTTTACTGGAGTAGCCCTTTTTAATTTCCTTCAAGAATTTTTTCTTTGCATTCACAACTTGGCTGTTTGGTGCTGGCTGCCTAGTTTTGGACCTGTCTCAGCTTTCAACATGCCTTCCACACTAAGTTTAATCATTTCTAGCTTTTTTTTTTTTTTTTAGACAGAGTTTCACTCTGTCCCCCAGGCTGGAGTGAAGTGGCGCAATCTCAGCTCACTGCAACCTCCTCCCCCCGGGTTTAAGTGATTCTCCTGCCTCAGCCTCCCAAGTAGCTGGGACTACAGTCACCACTTACCATGCCCAGCTAATTTTTGTATTTTTAGTAGAGACGGGTTTCTGCCATGTTGGCCAGGTCTCCTGACTTCAAGTGATCCACCCGCCTTGGCCTCCTAAAGTGCTAGGATTATAGTCATGAGCCACTGCGCCTGGCCCATTTCTAGCTTTTGACTTAAAGTGAGAGATGTGTGACTCTTCCTTTCGCTTGAACACTTAGAGGCCATTGTGGGATTATTAATTGGTCTAATTTTAATATTGCCACGTCCAAGAGAATAGAGAAGCCCAAGGAGAGAGAGAGAGAGAGAGAGAGAGAGAGAGAGAGAGAGAGAGAGAGAGAGAGAGAGAGAGAGATAGAGATGGGGGAATGGCTGGTGAGTAGAGCAGTCAGAACACACATTTATCAATTAAGTTCGCTGTTTTATACGGGTGAGGTTCATGGTGCACAAACAATTGCAGTAGTAAAATCACAGATCACCGCAACAGATAGTTTGAAATATTGCAAGAATTACCAAAATGTAAGCAAGGTGTGGTGGCTCAAGCCTGTAATTCCAGCACTTGGGAGGCCGAGGCAGGTGGATTACCTGAGGTCAGGAGTTCGAGATCAGTCCGGTCAACATAGTGAAACCTCATCTCTACTAAAAATACAAAAATTAGGCTGGGGGTGGTGGCTCACACCTATAATCCCAGCACTTTGGGAGCTGAGGTGGACGGATCACCTGAGGTCAGGAGTTCAAGACCAGCCTCATCAACATGGAGAAACCCTGTCTACTAAAAATACAAAATTAGCCAGGTGTGGTGGTGTATGCCTGTACTCACAGCTATTTGGGAGGTTGAGGCAGGAAAATTGTTTGAACCCAGGAAGCAGAGGTTGCAGTGAGCCAAGATTGCACCATTACACTCCAGCCTGGGCAACAAGAGCGAAACTCCATCTGAAAAAAAAAATTAGTCAGGTGTGGTGGCAGGTGCCTATAGTTCCAGCAACTCAGGTGGCTGAGGCAGGAGAATTGCTTGAGCCTGGGAGGTGAAGGTTGCAGTGAGCCGAGATGGTGCCACTGCACACCAGCCTGGGCGACAGAGCGAGACTTCATCTCAAAGGAAAAAACAAATCACCAAAATGTGACACAGAGACACAAAGTAAGTATATGCTGTTGCAGAAATGGTGCTGACAGTCTTGCTTGACACAGAGTTGCCGTAAACCTTCTGTAAAAAATGCAGTCTTTGCAGCACACAAAGCCCAGTAAACTGAGGTGTGCTTATGCTTCCTCATTCTTTACTACATTGTATTGTTAGCTATGCTCTTTTTTTTGAGACGGAGTTTCGCTCTTGTTACCCAGGCTGGAGTGCAATGGTGCGATCTCGGCTCACCACAGCCTCCGCCTCCTGGGTTCAGGCAATTCTCCTGCCTCAGCCTCCTGAATAGCTGGGATTACAGGCGTGAGCCACCGTGCCCGGCATGCTCTTTTTTTTTTTAAGACAGAGTCTTGCTCTGTTGCCCAGGCTAGAGTGCAGTGGTGTGATCTGGGCTCACAGCAACCTCAGCCTCCTGAGTAGCAGCTGGGACTACAGGGACCCGCTACCATGCCCAGCTAATTTTTGTACTTTAGTAGAGGCAGGATATCACCATGTTGGCCAGGCAGGTCTCAAACTCCTGACCTCAAATGATTCACCTGCCTCGGCCTCCAAAAGTGCTGGGATTACCGGCTTGAGCCACTGTGCCCAGCCTGATAGCTGTGCTCTTGAGGTGATTTACAGTTGTGTCTGTGGGGTAGAAATACTGTACAGTGGTGTTGGCAGCTCTTCTGACTCCACTTTCAGTGACTTCAGGTTGATAGCTTGAAATTGGTCATGGTGGGAGTATTGATACCACAGAAATGGCCATTGCTACTAATCAGAGCTGATAGTTGCTAATCCCAACCCTCCCAGAGCCAGTGGTGAAACACTGACCAGCACTCTACTGGAGATAGGATCATGCCCCAGGGAACCTGAGGGGGGAGATAAGACCCTGTTCTGGAAGTCATCTGAGCTGTGCCCCGGCTCTAGCAAACAGCAGCCCCGTGACTGACCCACTGGCCCACCCACAGATGAGGAGCTCTATGCTGGTGTGTACATCGATTTTATGGGCACTGACGCAGCCATCTTCCGCACCCTCGGAAAGCAGACGGCCATGCGCACGGATCAGTATAACTCCCGGTGGCTGAACGGTAAGCGTGGCCCCAGGAGCCCTTCCGTGGCCATGTGTCTGGGATGCAGCAAGAAGGTCGCAAAGAAGCACACCTCAGGGAATTGGGGAAATGTTTAGCCTGTGACTATCTGGGGCAGGGGTAGTTTCTTATCTGGAGAGAGAGTTCTTGTACCTGGCTGGGGACTGCTGGAGAACAGGGGCACCATCAGAGTAGGAGCTCACCCAGCTGACCCCTGCCATGCAGACCCGTCGTTCATCCATGCTGAGCTCATTCCTGACAGCTCGGAGCGTAATGATGATAAGCTCTACTTCTTCTTCCGTGAGCGGTCGGCAGAGGCGCCGCAGAGCCCCGCTGTGTACGCCCGCATCGGACGCATCTGCCTGGTATGCATTGGCTGGGCCCCCAGGCTATTCCCTCCACCAGTTCTGGCTTCATCAGCCCTGCTCCAGCCAGGGCTTGGGGTCAGGAGCTGATCTGACCCAGCCTCTTGCCCGACCCCCCAGAATGATGACGGTGGTCACTGTTGCCTGGTCAACAAGTGGAGTACATTCCTGAAGGCTCGGCTTGTCTGCTCTGTGCCGGGCGAGGATGGCATTGAGACTCACTTCGATGAGCTCCGTGAGTGCAATGCAGTTCCAGCTCCATGTGGTCAGGACTGAGCTGGGGAAGCTGGTCTCAGTGGGGTTCAGGGGAGGCTTCGCTCCAGAGGTGACCTGGAGTCAGAAGGATGGGCCAGAGGTAAGCTGGCCATGGTGGGGCAGGCTGAGCCCAGGCTAGGGTACTCTGGCTACAACGAGAGGGATAGAGGCTGGGTGGGTGGTCAGGGTGCCTTTGGTGGGTCCCTCCCCTGCACAGGAGTGGGTGGGGTCCGGGGACTCCCACCCAAGGCACCCTCCAATACCTTCTCCCTCTGTCCCCCAGAGGACGTGTTTGTCCAGCAGACCCTGGACGTGAGGAACCCTGTCATTTACGCTGTCTTTACCTCCTCTGGGTGAGGCTGGGGTCAGGATCAGCAGTGGCAGGGTGTGGTCCTGTTGGGGGATTATAACTCGTGGAGGACCCCAGCCTGGTGGCCAGCTGTGAAGAGGGATAGTTTGGGGAGGGGCCCTGGGTGGAGGGTCCATCCCGTTTAGCAGCACCTGCCCTGCCCACAGCTCTGTGTTCCGAGGCTCTGCTGTGTGTGTCTACTCCATGGCTGACATTCGCATGGTCTTCAACGGGCCCTTTGCCCACAAGGAAGGCCCCAACTACCAGTGGATGCCCTTCTCAGGGAAGATGCCCTACCCACGGCCGGGCACGGTAAGGACCCTGCTCATCCTGCCTCTCCCCTTCTAAGAGGCCTCAGGTCAGGCCCTTTGCAACATGAGCCCCATCATCATGGCCCTCCCAGCCAGCAGGATAAGTGGGCCATAATGCACACACAGACTGGCCTTCACACACAGTGTCAGGCTGTGGAGGAGCCCAGCCAGGATTCTGGGACAAAGATGGTGGGCTAGCTGTGGTCGGCTGCTCCTTAGAGTGTCCTCTTTGGGGCTGTTTGGGAGCCAAAGGTTGGAGGGAAGGGTCTTCCTGGTGGATGCTGGAGGCAGGCTGGGGGTCAACTCAGCTGAGGAACAGGAGGCAAAGAGTTGGAGAGGGGCAGGGCCAGGCCTCAGGCAGAGTCTCAGAGGTCACAGAGGCGTGTTACTTTATCTTGGTGTGACAGCTGATTTTGGGAGTCTAAGCAGGAGAGCAACCGATCTGATCCAGTGCAGTTCCCACTCCATGTGGTCAGGACTGGGCTGGGGAAGCTGGTCTCGGCGGGGGTCAGGGGAGGCTTCCCTCCAGAGGTGACCTGGAGTCAGAAGGATGGGCCAGAGGTTAGCTGGCCATGGGTGGGGGGCAGGCTGAGCCCAGGCTCAGGGGACAGCTTCAGGAAGGAGGAGAGTGAGGCTGGTGTGTGACAAGGACATCAGAGCCTGCAGTCCAGCTGTGCAAGAGGGAGACGGTTGAGACCCTAGGAACAATCAAAGAGGAAGGAGACAACAGGGTGGAGAGGACGTGGAAAGTGGAAGGGAGTGGTCTGCTCGGCCAAATGCTGCCACAGGGTCATGACACTAAGCCAGGGAGATGGCTGTGGCATTTGGCCGTGTGGGACCTTGGCTGGAGCAGGACCTGCAGAGGTCAGGTGCAGGGCAGAAACCTGGAGAGGGGCTTTGGGGAGAGGAGCAGTTCAAGGTGGTAAGGACAGACAGTGCAGCAGCCTCTCCTGAAGCTAATGGCTCCAGCCTTCCCTGCCGGGCAGCCTGGACTGACACTCGCCACCTGTCCACAGTGCCCTGGTGGAACCTTCACGCCATCCATGAAGTCCACGAAGGACTATCCTGATGAGGTGATCAACTTCATGCGTAGCCACCCGCTCATGTATCAGGCCGTGTACCCTCTGCAACGGCGGCCCCTGGTGGTCCGCACAGGTGCTCCCTACCGCCTCACCACTGTCGCTGTGGACCAGGTGGATGCAGCTGATGGGCGCTATGAGGTGCTTTTCCTGGGCACAGGTACCCGATGCTGCTCCCGGCCCCTCCCACGCTGGGCCCCTGGGTGTGGGGTGCAGACCCTTGGGGCTGGGGCTTGCCGCAAGCTCATCAGTCACCTCTTCATCCTCATCCTTTGGTGCCTTCTCCCTGTTGCTGGGATAACGGAGGCTGGGGGTGAGAAAACCCCATTCCCACTTCCATCCCCAGGGGCCCAGGAGAGCAGGGATACTGGGCATCTGGGACCTATGTATGGCAGGAAATGGGTGGAGACAGATGGTAGACACCTCCAGGATACACAGGTTATCCACAGGCTCATGTGTGCACACACATGCCACAGTGCACCCACCACAGTTCCAGCAGCTCAGACACAGGAGAATGGATGCTCTGGTGTCCTATACTCAGCAGGGCCCAAAATCAGAGTCTGGGTTGGTGGGGGCAGACCCTGGCCATGACCCCCTATGTCCTGGACCAGTCCTCTCTGAACTGGGGAAACCCTTCCACCTTGTCACAGAGCTCCTGCTCCAATGTCCTAGGGGGGTTTGGGCCCTGGTTGGGGAAGGGGCTGAGGCTGGTACCCCTTCCCCAGCATCCCCAGCCTCACTGAGGCCCTGCCTGGCCCGTTCCAGACCGCGGGACAGTACAGAAGGTCATTGTGCTGCCCAAGGATGACCAGGAGTTGGAAGAGCTCATGCTGGAAGAGGTGGAGGTCTTCAAGGTGGGTGTGACAATACCCAGTCTGACCTCTAGGTGAGGGCATGGAGGGGGGGTCCCTTAGTCCCAAGCTGATCTTTATCTCCTTCTAGGACCCAGCACCCGTCAAGACCATGACCATCTCTTCCAAGAGGGTGAGTCTTTGGCAAGGTGGGCCAGGGATGGGGACAGGGCCTGCATCCCCTCAGGGTCATGCCCTTGGCACAGGGATGGATAAACTGAGGCATGGAACAGGGAAGAGGAGCCCAGCCCACCTGGCCATTGGTGGGGCTGGCTATGGGACAGGGACTGACAAGGCCCTGTTCTTTGCCCCAGCAACAACTCTATGTGGCGTCGGCTGTGGGAGTCACACACCTGAGCCTGCACCGATGCCAGGCGTATGGGGCTGCCTGTGCTGACTGCTGCCTTGCCCGGGACCCTTACTGTGCCTGGGATGGCCAGGCCTGCTCCCGCTATACAGCATCCTCCAAGAGGTATGGACCCCTAGACACCTGGGATTTTAGCAACCAGACCCAGGGCCCTATCCTAGGGGATTGGGGGTATATATATTATCCTGGGGGAATCTTAAGGCTAAGACATCATTTTCCTGGGGAAAAAGGGCCCTGCCCTGGAGTCAGGGGGCTACAGGGACCTAGGGGCAGGCAAGCTTCCTGGGAGTAGTCCTTCAGAGGCTATCCCCATCCAGGCGGAGCCGCCGGCAGGACGTCCGGCATGGAAACCCCATCAGGCAGTGCCGTGGGTTCAACTCCAATGGTGAGTGTGCTGGGCCTCACTGTGGGGTGCTGCTCATAATGCAGAGCCTCATGCACCCCATGAAGCTGCTCACAGGGCCCCCACTGTAAGGGTGCTCTGATGGCTAAGGGGGGTGGGGGATAATGGAGATGGGATGTTACTAGTTGTCCCCTTAAGGAATGAATGCTCAACACACAGCTCTGCATTGGTGAGTAGGTGCCCCTTGGTGTCTGCTTTGAAGCAGCCAGCAGACTACCCAGAGGCGATGCTCAACCTCTCTTGCTCTATAGCCAACAAGAATGCCGTGGAGTCTGTGCAGTATGGTGTGGCTGGCAGTGCGGCCTTCCTTGAGTGCCAGCCCCGCTCGCCTCAAGCCACTGTTAAGTGGCTGTTCCAGCGAGATCCTGGTGACCGGCGCCGAGAGGTGAGTTCCTGTGCCCAGTGCTGCACCGTGGATGTGGGAGTCCTTGTGGGCTGGTGAAACATAGAGGAGTGATCTGGAGCAACTCCCATGCTGTGAAACCCCTCCCAGGCTCCCTTTCCTACAAGTAAAACCTTTGAGTGAAAACAGTTATGTGGAAATTCCATGAGACTGGCCTCATTATATGGAAAGTGTTTCTAGGTATGCCTCTTCACATGAAAATTTCATACATAGACCGCATTAGGGGTGTACCTCCTACAAAAGCATCATGTGGGTGAGCTCCAGTATATGGAAATTCTGTGGGGCCCTCATTTTATGGAAATCCCTACAGGTGTCCCTGTTTGCATGGAAATTCTATATGGTTGTCCCAACTGGATATTCTCATTAAATGGAAAATGTGGCTGGTCATGGTGGCTCACACCTGTAACCCCAACATTTTGGGAAGCCAAGGCAGGCAGATCACTTGAGGTCAGGAGTTAGAGACCAGCCTGGGCAACATGGTGAAACCCTTTCTCTACCAAAAAATACAAAAATTAGCCAGGCACTGTCATGTATGTGGTCCCAGCTACTCGGGAGGCTGAGGTGGGAGGATGGCTTAAGCCTGGGAGGGAGAGGCTGCAGTAAGCCAAGATCATTCAGCTGTACTCTAGCCTGGGTGACAGAGCCAGACTCTGTCTCAAAAAAAAAAAAAAAAAGAAAAAAATTCTGTGTGCGCTTCAAACTCTTCTCATTGTATAGAACCTCCTATGGTCGTCTCTCCTGAAATGGAGATCTGTACAGATGCCTTATTCAAATGGCTCTCATTGTGTGGAAACTATATGTGGGTTTTTCTGGCATATGAAAATTCCATATGGGTGCCTCTACACGGAATGGCCACAAAGGTGGTCTGATCTGGTCGCTGGCTATGGCTGTGGGGTGGTCACAGAACCCCCGAACCCCCTCTCCTTGCCCCTGCAGATTCGTGCAGAGGACCGTTTCCTGCGCACAGAGCAGGGCTTGTTGCTGCGTGCCTTGCAGCTCAGTGATCGTGGCCTCTACTCCTGCACAGCCACGGAAAACAACTTCAAGCACGTTGTCACACGAGTGCAGCTACATGTACTGGGCCGGGACGCCGTCCATGCTGCCCTTTTCCCACCACTGGCTGTGAGCGCCCTGCCATCCCCAGGCACAGGCCCCCCAACGCCTCCTTACCAGGAGCTGGCCCAGCTGCTGGCCCAACCAGAAGTGGGCCTCATCCACCAGTACTGCCAAGGTTACTGGCGTCATGTGCCCCCCAGCCCTAGGGAGGCTCCAGGGGCACTCCGGCCTCCTGAGTCCCAGGACCAGAAAAAGCCCCGGAACCGCCGGCACCACCCTCCGGACACATGAGGCCAGCTGCCTGAGCCCTGTCATGGGCCAGCCTAGCCCTCATCCCTTTTAATATAAAAGATATATATATATATGTGTGTGTATATATATATATATATATATATATATATATATATAAAATATCTATATTCTATACATACCCTGCCCCTGCAAAGACAGTATTTATTGGTGGGTTGAATATAGCCTGCCTCAGCAGCAGCATCCTCCACAACTTAGACCCATGCTGGTCAGAGACGGCAGGAAACAGAGCCAGCCTAACCAGGCCCAACCAGTTGGTGGGGCCAAGCCAGGACCATACCGTCCCCAGACTCAGCTGGAAGTCTACCTGCTCGACAGCCTCCGCCAAGATCTACAGGACAATGGGAGGGAGCAAAGCAAGCCCTACTTGAATGGGGCTTGGACTGTCCACCTTTTTTGATGTGTGCTGTCAGCCTGTGCTGTGGCATAGACATGGATGCGAGGACCACTTTGGAGACTAGGGTGGGCTCAGGTGCACTCAGAGAAGGCAAGAAGGGGCCGTCACAGGATGCCAGCCCCTGCCTGGGTTGGGGTCACTCAGCCATGGCCAGCCCCTTCCTGGGTATTTATTCTCTATTTATTGGGGATAGGAGAAGAGGCATCCTGCCTGGGTGGGGCAGCTCCTTCTGCCCCTTCTCTCCTCCCTGCCTGGCCAGGGCAGGGCCACCCCACTCTACTTCCTTAGCTTTTCCTGTGCCGCTTGGACTTGGAGGCTGGGATCATAGCAGAGGGGCTAGGCCCAGGCAGGCCTGATGGGAGGCCCAGCCCTGACGGGAGGGGGTCCGTGGTGGAGGCCTGGGGCCAATAGAAGCTCCCCAGGGTTCTCTTATGTCCACCACTTCAAGCGATGGGTGTAATTAGCTCTGGGGGCATTTGGGTAGATGGGTGGGGGCTCCCGGCAGCTTTCTGCTGCCCAGGCCACAGCCGCCTTTGGGTTCCATCTTGCTAATAAACACTGGCTCTGGGACTAGACTTTGGCTTCTCTCCTTGGTCGGGGGTTGGTTTAGAGCCACATGTGGTGGGCCTGGGGAGCCAGGTGGGGGGGGCTGGGAAGGGAGTAGATTGGCCCCACTTTAAACAAACCCAACATGTAGAAACCACATTCAGTTTGAGAAACCCTTGGGCAGTGTAAAGGGCTGCAAAGACTGCCCCCACCCCCCCAGAGCCCACTCACTCCTTAGGGTCAGGGAGGGTGGGTGGAGCCCAAAGGCTGAAAGTGGCACAAATGAAATGGCCTCACTCCTGGACAGATGTCCATCATCCAACAGGGTGGGTGTAGAAGCTGCCAGCCTGCTGTAGGAGCCAGCATCCACTTCCCACACATACTATTTAGAGACAGCCGTTAGTGCCTGGTGTCTGGGGTCCTGGCACCCCCTTTTGAGTCTGTGGCAGAGTTGAGTGCTAAAAGGCAGCCAGGTAGATACAATGTGCACACATACATAAGCATGCACACGGGCACCCATGTACACCCAGGTATACATGCACAAATGTGTCAAATCATTGCTTGCTTGGTGCAGTAAAAGACACATACACCCAGCACACAGAGTGTGCCCACCAGAGTCCATTGGAAGCAGAAGGCCTGCTTAGAGCAACTCCAGCCCACGATATGGGACGAATGCAATGTCCACCATTTCCCTCTCTCTGGATTCCCTGCAGGGCATAAAATCCCAGGCCAGGCTAGGCACAGTGGCTCATGCCTGTAATCCCAGCACTTTGGGAGGCAGAGGCGAGTAAATCATGAGGTCAGAAGTTCAATACCAGCCTGGCCAAGATGGTGAAACCCTGTCTCTACTAAAAAAAAAAAAAAAATTATAAAAAGTAGCCAGGCATGGTGGCAGGTGCCTGTACTCCCAGCTACTCAGGAGGCTGAGGCAGAGAATTGCTTGAACCCAGGAGGTGGAGGTTGCAGTGAGCCAAGATGGTGCCACTGTACTCAGCCTGGGTAACAGAGCAAGACTCTTGTCTTAAAAAAAAAAAAAAAAAAATCCCAGTCCAGAATTACCCAGCCCTTCTTAACTTCTTCCTGTGGTGTGACCCTTTGAGCCTCTACTTCCTCATCAGTAAAATGAGGCTGATGACATGGGCACCCATCCTCCAGGGCCAGTGTGAGCTTAGAACAAGATAAGAAGTGGTGCTGAGCCCAGTGCCTGGCAAGAGGCAGGTGGTTCAGGCATGCTTCTCTCAATTACGCCCTCTTGCTGCTAGCCCCACCTCCATCATCCTCACCCCCAGGGCTCAAGGGTCTGTCTTCCCCTTTCTCAGCCCTGCCCCTACGAACATGTCTCCCTACTCCTAGGCAGAGGTAGGGCCTCTCCTTGCAGGAGGGGGCAGGAGGACATCAGGGGTGCAGAGTCAGCTGTTGAGGGATTGGGGCTATGCGAGCCTGATTAGAAGGGTTGGGAGGGCTGAGCTGGATTCACCTGTCCTTGTCTCTAATTGGCTCTTGGACACCCCCAGCCCCCAAATCCCACTAAGCAGCCCCACCAGGGCCTGCACAGGTCCGTGGAGAGCCAGTTGATTGCAGGTCCTCCTGGGGCCAGAAGGGTGCCTGGGAGGCTGGGTTCTGGGGATCCCCTCCATCCAGAAGAACCACCTGCTCACTCTGTCCCTTCGCCTGCTGCTGGACCATGGGGGCTGGGGCCAGTGCTGAGGAGAAGCACTCCAGGGAGCTGGAAAAGAAGCTGAAAGAAGACGCTGAGAAGGATGCTCGAACCGTGAAGCTGCTGCTTCTGGGTAGGGGTGTGAGCCCAGGGGTGGGGCCATTGCCACCAGGTCATTGGTCTGGAGGCAGGCAGGCAGCCCTTCTGTGAAACAAGTGTTCCTTGGGAAGCAGTGTGAACCTGTCACAGGGTAGGGCACAGGGTGGGAGCCCTGGCCAAGCAAGGCCAGGCCTGACAGGTGGTGTCCTAGTCCCTCAAGGCTGGATATCCCACGAAGCCCCTCTCCAGACCGCTGGCTCTGCCTCAGGTGACCCACCCTCCCCAGAGGTGTATGCCAACCACATTCTTGTACGGGTATGTGTGAGGCTGACTCTTCTGCGGCTGGGCTCCTGCAAGCTCCCTGCAGCCTTTGGTTTGATGGACCTGCTGGGCAGTGCTCAGAAGCCAGGGGCCTCACTGGGAGCCTGTTACTGGGCTGCTCCTTTGGGAAGGGGACAGGCATAGTCCTCCTGGGAGTGAGGAGCCTCTTTGGCCATCCAGATCCACAAAGAATGGCTCTCAGGTGCCAAAGGGCTGTGACTGGTAGACCTACAAAGCCGCCAGAGGGGCGGGTGGGTGCCGAGGCCCAGCAGGAGTAGATAAAGCCGTGTCCAACAGACCATGGGTAGTGAGGAGAGATGGGGCTGATCCAGGCCTGCCTCAAGGTCACCGACTTTTCAAGGGGAAAGGGCAGGCTCCACCCATGCTCCCCAGGGTCCGGTCAACCAGCTGTAGGTGGGTGAAGGACCAAGCCAGCCCCACTTCCTCCCAAGGCAGAGAGGCTAAGCCAGAAATCTCATTAACTGTGCCCAACGCCCTCGCAGGGGCAGGCTCGGAAAGGATGTCAACTCTGCCCTCCCTCTTACCCAAAGGCGCTAATTCCATCTGAGCCTCTCGGAGACACCCTCACCCCTTCAGGTGAAAAGCAAGGGGTTGACCCGCCTCAAATAACCCAGTGCATGCGGTACTAGAGGCTCCCACAAGGTGGCGGTGGAGCTCCGGAATTTCTTCATTGTGTTCTCACACCATAATAAAAGCTGCCTGGGCCGGGGTCTTGGGGCCTCCCCTGTCCCAAACCAGTTGATGTCGTTGATTCTCCTCGTTGGCTTCCTTTCTTCACTTTCCAGACATTTGCAAACCTTGTGCCGTCGGGGTGTTAGGACTTACTTTGGTTGGGGAGGGAGGTAGGTGTGACTATGGGGTGTGGGCTGTTGCCCAGGCCTCTTTGCTGCAGGTACACCTAGTCAACTCGGGCTGGCCCCGTCCTCCCGGCCTCCTTGCGAGGGGCGGGGGACAGACAGTCAGCGCAGCTCTGAGGCGCCGCCTCCCTTTCAGGTGCTGGTGAATCCGGGAAGAGCACCATCGTCAAGCAGATGAAGTGAGTGCCCCTACCTGTCCTGAGGTCCCTCGGGCTGGGTCCTTCCCCACTTGCCCACGAGGGGCTCATCCTGATCGCCTCGACCCCAGGATTATCCACCAGGACGGATACTCGCTGGAAGAGTGCCTCGAGTTCATCGCCATCATCTACGGTAACACGTTGCAGTCCATCCTGGCCATCGTGCGCGCCATGACCACACTCAACATCCAGTACGGAGACTCTGCACGCCAGGTGTGCCAGGAGGCGGGCTGAGTGGGCCTCTGGGGACTCAAGGCGCGCGGCTGCACCCTTGTCCCTGGCCGCCACCAGCCACTCTCACCCTGTCCCCAGGACGACGCCCGGAAGCTAATGCACATGGCGGACACCATCGAGGAGGGCACGATGCCCAAGGAGATGTCGGACATCATCCAGCGGCTGTGGAAGGACTCCGGTATCCAGGCCTGTTTTGAGCGCGCCTCGGAGTACCAGCTCAACGACTCGGCGGGCTAGTGAGCGCGCGGGCAGCTCAGGGCACGGGGTGCGGGGGGAATCCTCCACGCCTCCCCACCCACCGCGGCCGGGTCTCGCGCAGCTATCTCTCCGATCTGGAGCGCCTAGTAACCCCAGGCTACGTGCCCACTGAGCAAGATGTACTGCGCTCGCGAGTCAAGACCACAGGCATCATCGAGACGCAGTTCTCCTTCAAGGACCTCAACTTCCGGTACGATCCGCGTGCTAGCCCGGGAGGTCACTGCCCCAGGCCCGGTCTCGCCCCGGGAACCCCGTCCCTGCTATAGGCCCTGCCCCTTCCTGGATACCCCTCCAGCAAAAAGGGTGCTAGTCCCAGCCGAGAGCTCCCCGACCAGCACTGGGCGAGGGGATGCCTGCGGGCAAGCCCAGGGGGCCCGGGGCGCCGGTTCAGGCCCCCGCGGCCCCGCAGGATGTTCGATGTGGGCGGGCAGCGCTCCGAGCGCAAGAAGTGGATCCACTGCTTCGAGGGCGTGACCTGCATCATCTTCATCGCGGCGCTGAGCGCCTACGACATGGTGCTGGTGGAGGACGACGAAGTGGTGCGTGCCAGGCAGGGTCTGTGTTCCAGGGGCTAGGTGGAGCTGCTGGCCCCTGAAGGCAGAGACCTAGCGCTGGGCTGGGGGAGGGCCTGAGAGGGGAGGCCCGTCCGAGACGGCCTGAGGCGTTCAGCAGGCCCACCTGGGGCAGTGCGGGGCGCCCTCTGCGAGCCAGCTGAACGAGAAGCCCCGCGCTGCCGGGGCCGGGAGCCCAGAGAGCAGGGGTTGCGGGTCGGACGCGGACCCTGGTGCCCGACAGCCACTGCCCTCCTCAGAACCGCATGCACGAGAGCCTGCACCTGTTCAACAGCATCTGCAACCACCGCTACTTCGCCACGACGTCCATCGTGCTCTTTCTCAACAAAAAGGACGTCTTCTCCGAGAAGATCAAGAAGGCGCACCTCAGCATCTGCTTCCCGGACTACGACGGTGAGGCGCCCGTAAGGCCGCCAGGCGGCGCCCCCGCCCCTTAATCGCGGCACGCGCCCCCCCAGCGCGGGGAAGAAAGGGCTGGGCCGAGTGAGAGCTCCCGCCCCCGCAGGGCCCAACACCTACGAGGACGCCGGCAACTACATCAAGGTGCAATTCCTCGAGCTCAACATGCGGCGCGACGTGAAGGAGATCTATTCCCACATGACGTGCGCCACCGACACGCAGAACGTCAAATTTGTCTTCGACGCTGTCACCGACATCATTATCAAGGAGAACCTCAAAGACTGCGGCCTCTTCTGAGGTGGGTCGCGGCCCTCTCCAGCGCCTCGCCTCAATATCCCAGCTCCGCCCCTGCTCCCCACCCCACGCCAACGCCCTGGCGCCTCACCTCCAAATTCCGGTGCCCACTGCTTCCAGGCCCCACCCCAGCACCTCAGGCTCCACCCACAGCCGAGGCTCCGCTCCACCGACAGAGGCCCCGCCCCACTCACACAGGTCCCATCTATTGAATTTCTTTTGGCCCCGCCCTAAGGCCTCAGGTGTCTCAGCTTCCAGGGCTGCCCCCAAAACGCAATGCCTAAACCCGTTTATTTTGTGTCTCAGGGATGCTGACTTGGTTTCCTTTGCTCTTCACAGCTGCCTGAATTCATGCATGTCACTTGCCCCGAGACCCGATAGCCCTAGCTGCCTTGCAGCCCCAGCCCTCAGGACCCTATCAGCCCCCAGAACTCCTGGGCCCCAGCCTGCCACCTCATCAAAGCCCTGAGCCCTGCTAGCTTTGAGGCCCGGACCCTTCTCCATACCTCCCACAGTCTCCCAGCATCCCATGCCCCCAACCCCAGCCCTGCCCTTCACTGCCTGGCTGCACTGGCCTCTAGGACTCTGCACTAGCCAGCCCCAGCTAGGAATGGGCAGGACTTGGGGCAGCTGAAGCTTTCCATGACTCAGCAGTGCTCAACTGACCAATCTCCCACAGCTCTCCTGCCCCTGGGAGCCCACGACTCACCTGGTGGGTCTGGGCTCAGCAAACAGCCCTCCCTCCCAGCGTTTCATCAAAGACAGGGGATATCCCTCCCACACACAGGCCAGCTGCTCACCCTGCCACCTCCATGTGACAAGTTTGGCACCTGTCTACCCAGGACCAGTGACTGTCCCTCCCAGCACCCTCCAAAGGGTCCAGAGTCCAAGTTAGCTCTGGCCTGTGCAGTCCCCACATAAACAAATTAGTGGGGAGGGGGCAGATCTGGGGGTCCTTGGGTGCCAGGGTGAGGCACAGCAGGACCCTTCCCCAAATACCAGGTTCAGAGCAACCCCCAGCCCCTCCTCCAGCAGAATCTGCTCATTGGACACCAGATCCTTAGACAGAGGTCCTTGGATGCCAGATCCACATGCCACTTCCCCACACACACATAGTACCCCCGGCTGACTGGACAACAGGATGGTCTGTTAAGGGAGGGTACTGTTGACACCAACTATGGCCAATAACAGGGCTGTCCAGAGGGGTGGCTGGGGACAGAGTCCAGCTCCCATCGATCAGCCCAGACAGAGGACTCAGGATAGGACAAAGGCCCTGGCTGTGCCCAAAAGGGTCTACCTCAGGTGGGGTTACAAGCAAGCCCAGGTGACCCTCTTATCCCTGCCCGAAGCTTCTCTTCCTCCCTCCATTCAGGGTTCCCTTCCCCGGGAAGCTGAGAGCCATGGCTGAACTATCAGGGACAAAGGCCCATGTCCCCACATCCCTGCTCCCTCCTTCTTCAGCACCAAATCTTTGTTTATGCCCACGGGCTAGGGCCTGTGCTGCAGTCGGGGACAAGGAGCTTCCATCTGGTAAGGCTGGGGCACAATTTACACTCCCTCAGCTAGACGCACACACTCAGCAATAAACCTTTGCATCCAGCCCCAGCTGTCCTTTCTTGGTGGAGGGCTTAATTATCACAAGTCATGGGCATTTATTAAGTGCCCAGTGCTGGGCTGGGCGTGAAGTGGGAAGATGGCCTCTCCCGGGAAGAAGTGCCTTGTCTGACAAGGTGGGGCACTCTTGGGGTTATGGGACCAATTCATGGCTCTTGACGGGTTGAGGAGAGAGGAGTTTTGGAAAAGTTTCACAGGGACAGTCTTGGATCAAAAGGGAGTTTCAAGGTGGAGGCTCATTCTGGCAGGGACAGTAGTAGATACCAACCCTAGAAACATGAGCTCACA
Organism: Callithrix jacchus; assembly: GCF_049354715.1. Taxonomy (NCBI): domain Eukaryota; kingdom Metazoa; phylum Chordata; class Mammalia; order Primates; family Cebidae; genus Callithrix; species Callithrix jacchus. The sequence continues at coordinate 32,786,707 of NC_133516.1, forward strand.
GCCACAGGCATTCAGTGGAGCAAGAGCAGGGAGGGAGAGATGTGGACAGGTGCCCAAAGCCAGTTGGAGGCCCTGGGCTTTCTCAGAAGGTGATGGAGAGTTTTGAAAGCCCTTGAAGCAGGACCATAATTGCAGGGCTGGGATTAGGGTGAGGCAAGTTGAGGCACACTCACCTCGGGTGCAAAATTTAAGGCAATGCCAAAAAATTTAGTAACCAAGATAAATAACATTAGCATAATATTTTTTAAAAGTCGAAATGAGGCCGGGTGCGGTAGCTCAAGCCTGTAATCCCAGCACTTTGGGAGGCTGAGGCAGGTGGATCACGAGTTCAACAGATCGAGACCATCCTGGTCAACATGGTGAAACCCCGTCTCTACTAAAAATACAAAAAATTAGCTGGGCATGGTGGCACGTGTCTGTAATCCCAGCTACTCAGGAGGCTGAGGCAGAGGAATTGCCTGAACCCAGGAGGCGGAGGTTGTGGTGAGCCGAGATCGCGCCGTTGCACTCCAGCCTGGGTAACAAGAGCGAAACTCCATCTAAAAAAAAAAAAAAAAAAAAAAAAAAAAAAAAAAGTCGAAATGAATGCAAAACCCCAAAGAACAAAATATCAAAATCAAAATCCAACAGAGTATCCAACAGAGGCATGCGAGGCATGCTAAGACATATTGGGGCTTGGAGCAAAAGGAAACTATTTGTTGCTATGTATGTTTTAAGGGTTTTTTTTGGTGCCAGTTTTAAAAGTACTTGTATCAAAAAGTTTACTATCTTAACCACTTGCCAGTGTACAGTTTGGCCGTGTTAAGTACATTCATAATGTTGTAAAACCACCATAGCTGTTCATCTCCAGAACGCCTTTCCTCTTGTAAAATGGAAACTCTGTGCCTATGAAACAATAACCCCCCGATCCCTACCTTCCCCTGGCTCCTGGCGCCCACCATTCTACTTTCTGTCTCTGTGAATGTGACTGCTCTAAGTGCCTCAGATGTGTGGATCCCTGTAGTCTTTGTCTTTTTGTGACAGGCTTATTTCACTTAGCATCGTGTCTTCAAGGTTTATCCCTATGTAGCATGTGTCAAAATCTCCTTCCCTTTTTTTTCTAATTTATTTAATTTAATTAATTTATTTATTTGAGACGGAGTCTTGGTCTGTTGCCCAGGCTAGAGTGCAGTGGCGCAATCTCCGCTCACTGCAACCTCCGCCTCCTGGGTTCAAGCGATTCTCCTGTCTCAGCCTCCCAAGTAGCTGGATTACAGGTGCCCACCACAATGCCCAGCTAATTTTTGTGTTTTTAGTAGAGACAGGGTTTCACCATGTTGGCCAGGCTGGTCTCAAACTCCCAACCTCGTGATCTGCCCATATCATCCTCCCAAAGTGCTGGGATCACAGGTTTGAGCCACCACGCCTGGCCAGAATCTTCTTCCTTTTTAAGGCTGAATAATATTCCATTGTATATATTCCACATTTTGTTTATTCATTCATCTATTGATGAATAGTGCTTCTGCCTTTTGGTTATTGTGAATAATGCTGCTATGAACATGGGTGTACAAATATCTCTCCCACCACCAACCTCTGTTTTCTATTATTTTGGGTGTATATACAGAAATGGAACTGGCAAATCATATGGTGAATCCCTTTTTTTTTTTTTGAGACTGAATCTCAGTCTGTCACCAGGCTGGAGTGCAGTGGCACGATCTTGGCTCACTGCAACCTCCGCCTCCTGGGTTCAAGTGATTCTCCTGCTTCAGCCTCCTGAGTAGCTGGGACTATAGGCACGTGCCACCATGCCCAGCTAATTTTTATATTTTTAGTAGAGACGGGGTTTCACCATGTTGGTCAGGATGGTCTCCATCTCTTGACCTCGTGATCCGACCATCTTGGCCTCCCAAAGAGCTGGGATTACAGCCTTGAGCTACTGTGCCTGGCCTATTTTTAATATTTTTTTTTTTTTTAGACGGAGTTTTGCTCTTGTTACCCAGGCTGGAGTGCAATGGTGCGATCTCGGCTCACCGAAACCTCCGCCTCCTGGGTTCAAGCAATTCTCCTGCCTTAGCCTCCCGAGTAGCTGGGACTTCAGGCGTGCACAACCATGCCCAGCTAATTTTTGTATTTTTAGTAGAGACAGGGTTTCACCATGTTGACCAGGATGGTTTCGATCTCTTGACCTTGTGATCCACCCGCCTTGGCCTCCCAAAGTGCTGGGATTATAGGCATGAGCCACTGCACCCGGCCTATTTTTAATATTTTTAGGAACAATTTCCATAGCAGCTGTACCATTTTACATTCCCACCAACAGTGCACAGGGGGTCCACCTTTCTCTACATCCTTGTGAACTCTTATTTTCTGAATTGTGTTTTGTTTTGTTGTTTGAGCAGAGTCTCTGTCACCCTGGCTGGACTGCAGTGGTGCAATCTCAGCTAACTGCAAACTTCATCACCCAGGTTCAAGCATTTCTCCTGTCTCAGCTTCCTGAACAGCAGAGACCACAGTGGCATGACAGCACACCCGGCTAATTTTATCTTTTTTTTTTTTTTTTTTTTTTTGAGATGGAGTTTCACCCTTGTTGCCCAGGCTGGAGTACAATGGCGCATTCTCTGCTCACAGCAAGCTCCTTCCTCCTGGGTTCAAGTGATTCTCCTGCTTCAGCCTCCTGAGTAGCTAGGATTACAGGCATGGGCCACCATGCCCCACTGATTTTGTATTTTTAGTAGAGATGGGGTTTATTTATTTCTTTTTTTACTCCAATAGAACCCAAGGGATTTCTCCATGTTGGTCAGACTGGTCTCAAACTCCCGACCTCAGGTGGTCCGCCTGCCTCAGCCTCTCAAAGTGCTTGGATTACAGGCGTGAGCCACTGCATCCAGCCGCAATTTCTGTATTTTCAGTAGAGACGAGGTTTCACCATATTGGTTAGGCTGATCTCGAACTCCTGACCTCAGGTGATCCACGTGCCTCAGCCTCCCAAAGTGTTGGGATTACAGGTGTGAGCCACTGCGCCTGTTTTTTTTTTTAATAATAGTATCTCATGGTAGTTTTGATTTGCATTTTCCTACTGCTTAGTGATGTTGAATAGCTTTTCCTGTGCTTATCAACCATCTGTATATCTTCTTTGGAGAAATGCCTATTCAAGTCCTTTGCCCATTTTTGAATTGACTTATTTTAATGTTGTTGAGTCTTAGAGAGGTTTTCTACATATTCTGGAGAATAATTCCTTATTAGGGATAGGATGTTCAATTTTTTTAAATCATTCTATGTGTTGTCTTTTAAACTGTTTTATGTATTTTTAACGGCTAATTTTTACCCAGAATATTAAATAGTTGAAAAACTTGAAAAAGTAGGTATGTTAAAAGTCACATTATTTTAAGGTTAAATATTTTATTTGTAACTTAAACAGAATTTTTTATAATTCTATTTTCCTGGCTTTAATGGAGACAAAAGTCATCAATAATATTTTTTAATTCTGATTTTTGAAAAAATAATTATTAAACATTTTCACTAAGGCTGGGCATGGTAGGTCATGCCTGTAATCCCAGCACTTTGGGAGGCTGAGGGGGAAGGATTACCTGAGGTCAGGAGTTCGAGACCAGCCTGGCCAGCATAGTGAAACCCCCTCTCTACTAAAAACAGAAAAATTAGCCAGGCGTGGTTGCACACACCTGTAGTTCCAGCTACTCGGGAGGCTGAGGCAAGTGAATTGCTGGAGCCTGGAGGCAGATTGCAGTGAGACTGTGCCAATACACTGGACAACAGAGGAAGACTCTGTCTCAAAAAAATTTTTTTTCATTAAAACATGTATATAGGGGGACATATTTTTCCTGGGAGCCAGTGTGAGTGTGGAGGAGGAGAGGAATGGGGCTGGGGTCCCCATGAGGCATAGGTTATGCCTCCATTATCCGACAGGACCCAAGGCTGCAAGATGAGAGGCTCAGTGACAGGGGTTGGGGTCTGAGTGGTTGACCAAGCACAGGCAATGCCCCCACCAAGCTGGTATTGTGGAGGGTTGTTGGATGGGCTCAGTTTGCAGGACCAGCAGTGCTTGGGGGAGATGCCCAGGAGGCCAACTGATACTCAGTGCTGGGCAGAAAGCTGAGTGTAGGTGGCATCCTCAATGTCCAGGTGGTAGGGAACTGTAATCTCTGGGAGGCTGGAGAGGGGAGCATGAAGGCACTCAGGCTGAGCACAGGAAGAACACTGGATGGGGTTGGGAGTCCCATGCCCATGTGGGCGGTGATTTCGGCGCTGTTCAGAAGCCTGGGCATCACAGGGATTCTGGCCAGTGGGGCAAGACCCCTGCTGAGTGCTGTTGGCCCAGCTGAGCCACAGCTGTTCATCTCTACTAAGGACCCACTCCCCACACAGTTTGCTAGAGTGAGGTGGGATGTGAATAGTGACGGAGGTAGTGGGCACAAGATAGGAGGCCTTGAGGAGCTGAAAGTGTAGGTTTGAGAGGGAGGAAGCATCAGGAGAGGTAATCTGTGGTGCCTTCCCCAGAGTTGCCTTGTCTTGGCAGAAAGCTCATGGGCTCCCCAGCCTTCCTGGGCAGGGGACAGAAGAGCCCAACATGCAGGGGCTGGACCCTGCCCTCCAGGGAGTCCCATCACACACGTGGTTCTGACCCTGGGGCCTGGGATTCAGGGCCGGTACTCCTGGATCCTGTGAGCTGGGGATGTTGCCTGGCCGTGGCTAGCAAGTGTGGAGGGGCCCTGAGTCTCCCAGCCTGAAACCTGTTTGGCCCTGCTTACCACACCAGTGTAATTACACCCTAAGGAGCAGGATCAATGGGTACCTGATGCCTGATTCACAGTCCAGGGCAGAGGATCAAAGAGCACTGGTCCAGAGTCAGCATAGTGGCCACACCCCAGTCTTATAGGTCGGGGGGCACTTACCGTGGACACCCCAACCACTACCATCCATGACTTACAACCTCAAGGTGCCCCTGAGGGCCCCCACAGCCTTCAGCTCTGGCTCCAGCGGGACTAGCCTGGCCAGGCCACTTACCAGAGATTAGACAAGCCTGGTGGACGGTTAATGCCGCTGACGTCAGGGCCTGGCTGGGTGGCCACTGGAGGTTTAGGCCCTCCCCACAGGCAGTAGCACAGTCCATGTGACCAGGGCTCATTAAGCCGCTTCAGTGGCCAGAGAAGCTGGGGGCCAGATCTCAGGAGAGAGAGGGCAGGCATGTCAGCGCTGTGGGGACCAAGCCTTAGCCATGAGGTCACCAGCTCTGGGGCTCAGGCTGGGGAAGAGCTGGGTAGGGGGGTTACCTATGGGTCCCCTCCATACTTCTACACCCTGTCTTGTGACACTAAAGCCCTATTCATGCCCAGAGAGGAGCCTTGCAGGCACCAAACTGAGCAGAGCAGAGTCAGCAGCTGGGGTGTGGGTACACAGCCCTGAAATGTGGAGGTGAGAACCACCTTTTCCTGTGAGGATTTCAAAACCCTGATCATGAGCCCAGAAGAAGCATGCTGCCCTGCACACAGCCCTCTGCCCACTAGGGCTAGCCTGACACCCATGCTCCTTGCCCTCTGGCCCAGCTGCTTTCTCCATCCAGAGTGCCCTTCCCTCCCCACCCTGGTGTGTGCCTTCCCTCCTCTTGCAGAGCAAGTCCGTGGGCTGCTTCTCCATCAGACTCTCCTTGATCTGTGCTCTCCAACCTGGCAGGTGCTTTTCCATTGAGACCACCTGGAGATAGCACTTGGAGACACTGGGGCTGGGGCTATGGCTGTGTGGGTAGGGTGGCAAGAGCAGTAAGTGTTGGACTAGCTGGCTCTTCATGGTGTCTCAGGCAGTGTTCACAGAGGTAATCTATGCAGGTGATGAAGGACAAGTAGTAGTTTGCCAAGGAGGTGGGACAGGGTAGGAAAACTTCAGCCCTGGGAAACATGAGGGCAGAGGCACAAGAGGGAATGTGTACAGTGTGGCCAGCTGGGCTGAGGGGAGATGGAGAGGCCTGCTGGGAGCAGGTGGGGGGATATGAGGGAGGCCAGTCAGGTGTGGGGGTAGGAGTTGCAGGGGGTCAGAGGAGTCAGAGGGCACAGATGCTGGGCTCTGGAAGGGCCAGGTTGGAGGCAAAGATGGGGCATCACTGTTGGAGACAGTCTTGGGGCACTGTGTGGACAGCATGTCAGCAGAGGTGGTGGCATGGTGAGAAGAGATGGCCTATCTGGAGGCTGAGAGTTCATGACTAGAGAGAGAGAAGGAGAGCCAAGGGCTGTTGGGGCCTGGAAGGAGGATCTGAGCGGTCCTGAAACCCTGAGTTCTGCTTCACGGGTCTGGCAGACCTTCTCGGGCCTGGGTTTAAGTTTGTGGTGATGGGGCATTGGAGGTGGAGGCTGGGCTGAAGTCTGGGATAAAGCTTCCCCTATCCTCTACCCCATGAGGCTGCCCCCAACCCTGGGGTTGCTTGGATGGACATTCCCTCCAGCCTCTGGGAGAAGGCGACCAGCAGCTCTCAGAGCCACATCCTAGCTGTCCAGCTGTCCGGCCACAGGCTGGGCTGGGAGATTCGGCAGGTGGCAGGAAAGGCCTCCGAGCTGTGTTTGCCCTGGCTGGGGCCCAGGCCTAGCAACAACAAACAGTCAACCCCTCCCCCAGCCTGGCTACAACTGGCCTGACCCAGGGACCCCACATCATACCTGCCTCTGGGCCTCCCACAGCAGCCAAGCCCAGCTAGCCCCTGCTTCCTCCAGTCTGGTTGAGGACCCCAACACCCACATGCCAGGTGACCTTGAGCCAGCCCTGACCCCTCAGGAACTGCCAGTAGGAGCCATCAGCCCTTGGCAAATGGCTCCTGTGAGCATCCAGGGTGTCTGCAGGTGGGAGGGTACGAGGTGGGAGGCAGGCCTGAGGCCCTAGTCAGCACCCCTTTTATATGGCTCTGTCCCAAGACAGAACCATCCCATTTTGGAGGGTGGCAATCAAGGTGAGCTCTGATCTGGGGATGGTATCAGTCCATACCAGGAATGGAAGGCAGCCCTTTCCCATTTTTCAGCTACCAGCAAGTTCAGGTGGCTTAAAGTTTTCAGGGGTTGCCACCATCCCAATGCCTTTCTCTCTAGCCCTGCCAGCCAGAGCTGAGCCCCCTACCTGGGCTCACAGCCTCCCCTTCACCCATTCCTCCAGCCATTGGAATGGGTGAAGGGGAAAAAAGACAGCCATTTCTGTGTGACAGAGGGAAACTGAGGTATGCCAGGGCTTGGCTGTGGTGATTCTGTGAGTCAGCAGGAGAGAATCCTGGAGTCCTACTCCCAGCCCAGGGCAGAGAAGGGGTCAGGCATGTCCTCTGAGGGCATTCCCCCACACTGGGAAGCTGGGCAGACATGACACAGAGAAGACCAGCTTGGATAGGAACAGCAGAGGACATGAGATTAATCGGATCAGAGCCAGTGGCTGAGAAGCAAGGGGCACAGCTGTTCTGGGAACCCCCCCAGTTCACCCTGAAGCTCAGTGTCTTCCCCCAGCTTCCCAGTGGCTGAACCTGGGACCTTAACACCCACCACCCGCCGCTGAGCACCAGGACCCTGTGTGGAAAGTAGGCAGGAGTGAGATAGGAGCCCCCAGCCAAGAATGGGGCCATCCTAAAACCCCTGTTCCCCAGGGCACCAAATCCCAGACGCCTTCTTGTGGGCAGGTGGACGGCTGCCTCCTACACCTTCGAAATAAGGACGTGGGTCATGGTAGGGGGGCGCCCCACGTGAGGCTCAAGCCAGCCAAGCCTCGCTTTATGCCTGACCTCACTGCCCCTGCCCTCTCTGTTCCAGCCTCAGCCTCCTCTGAATATCTGGGATGGAAACAGAATTGATACAAGAAGCCCTCCCACCCTCATCCCCACCCCACCCCTGGTTAGGAAAAGGGAGGCAGGTAGAAGAGGCATTCTGATGCCTGAGTGTGCCTGAAAGTCCCCCATTCAAGCATCCCTCACTGAGGCTATGCACTGCCAGTCCTCTTGGCTGAAGCTCCCCGTCTGGCTTTGGGGGGTGTGGGCAGAGCGTTTCAGGGGTTAAGGTGACACCCACAGACAGACCTCAGCGACAATCTGCTTTGGATGAAGCATTCCGCCCACAAGGCTCAACGGAGCCCCTCCTGCAGCTCTGCTCTCCCATTTAGGGGCTCCTTAGAGCGACGGCCGCCCCTTCGCTCCCCGCCTGCCCCGGCCCCCACCACTTCCCGACCAGCCCCTCCTCCCGCGGGCCTCCAGGGATTGGCGGGCGGGGGGCGGGCCGGGGGCGGGGCCGGGCGCCCTTCATCCCCAGTCGCTGTCGTCGCTGTTGCAGCCCTGAGTTCAGCCGGGAGCAGAGCGGACCTCACGGCCCGAGCGGAGCGCCACGCGTGCCCAACCGTGAGGCCAGGTACCACTTCGGGAGTTCACCAACCCGCCCAAGGGCATGGGTGGGTCGAGCCCTACTGTCCCCCCTCCTGCCCATAGCCGGACTCTGGGAAGCTCCCCTCTCCCATCCTGACCCGGGCAGGCGAGCCAAAACCCCGCGCGCTCCAGGCGCTGGTCTTGGGGACCCGCCAGTCGGGACTCAGCGCCGAGCTTGAGCAGGGCGCTAGGTGTACCGGGAGGGACACGTCATCCCCTTAGGGCCTCCTGGCAGGACGGGGAGGTACAGCGGGTCGGCGGTACCCAGGGCTGGGACCACAGGACGCCTTGTTGGGGGCTCAGGCTGCAAGCCACAAGCTTCCTGAGGCAGGGCCCACAGGGGAGACTGGAGAAGGCCTGAGGGGGCACTCAAGAGGGGCCGGGACCAGTCCCTGGAGCGCTGCCCCGACGGGCGCCTGACAGGCAGAGCTGCCGGGCTGGCACGCTGGGAATCCGGGTATATTTATCCCGGCTGCGTTGGACAAGGGCTTGAGGGCAGATCGGGCCGGGCCGCCTGCGGGGCCGCGGGGTACATGCTGGTCCCAGAGTCGGTGCCATTTGCAGCGGAGCCAGCGGGCACGGCGGGCCCAGGGTGCGCGTGGCTCCCTGACCTGAGGCCAGGGTGCCCTGCGAGCTCCTCCCCACCTGGCGCGGGGTAAGGTGTAAGGCAGAGTCCGCGCAGCGCAGGGCAGAGAGAAGGAACCAAGACTTGGTTTGCAAGAGCCCGCCTCTCCCCGTTTGGCCTCTTCGATTGGCCACAGCGAATGCGTGCGTTTGTTTACACCCGGGTAGGGGGAGGCTGGGGCGGGACCTGCGGGGACCCGCCCTTTTTCCCCACGGGGACCTGAGTCCTGAGTCCGGGTATGGGCTCCTGAACAGGTCTGAGAAAGGCTAAGTCAAAGGCTTTTAAGCCCTGGGGAACATCATGGAGGACATCCCACTCATGCCCATCCTTCCTTCATCCTGCCAGCTCTGTCCTTTCTTCCATGACCGACTCCAGCCACAGAGCTACCCCTGGAAAAGGCCTGTGGACCCTCCACCCCTTCCTGTTCTGTAAAAGGTCTGGGATGGGGCTCATTTCCTTCTGGAAAGGAAGCAAATCCTCAGGCCTCTCAGTCTGCGGGCTAGAAAGCTAAAGAGACCCAAGGACGGTTCCATTTTGAATGAGGGAAATTTGGCACAGCCATGGTACCCTTCCTGCATGAAGCATTGCTGGCGGAAGGGACCAGGACTGGAAGAAGCCAAGCCTGGCACATCTCTGAGAGGGCTGGAATGACTGAAACCAGAAATGGGAATCTCATTTCTTGATGTTGGGAGCAGGGGGCTGAACCTCTGGGGAAGGTGAGAGTGTGTATCTCAGAATTTTGTTCTGCCTGGGCCCATGGGACCCATGTCTTCACTGGCCTCTCAAGCCACTCTTAATTGTGTGCTGGCTCTTTTGGCCCATGTCACAAATGGTCCCCACACCAGTCCAGGGCTCCAGGTTGCCAGACCATGACAACTGGTTGCTCCTGTCCTTGTGCCACTGCCCTAGCAAGTAGCCTCGGAGCCCTGGACAGATGGAGAAACTGAGGCCCAACAAGACTGGCTGGGTGGTTCATGGTCTCAGAGTTGGATCAGGGAAGGATATTAAGCTGAACTGGACACGCCCTGAAAGTCTGGGCTGGGTGTAAGGACAAGCAATCAGTTTGAGAGGAAAACACATTTGGAGGGACGTGGCTCAGGGTGGGCCACCAGGGAGCGAAGTTTTGGCATCTCTGTGAACAGAAAGCTTAGGTGGAATGCGCAGTCATAGTGGAAGTGGGACCTGGTGGGAGAATGTTCTAGTGCAGACATGGCCAGGGACCAGACCTCACTTGTAGCAGGTAAGAGGGCTTGCAAGGGCCTCAAATGCATTCCATTCATTTATTTTTTTATTTTTTTTCATTTTTTGAGATGGAGTCTCACTCTGTTGCCCAGGCTGGAGTGCAGTGACACAATCTCATCTCACTGCAACCTCTGCCTCCCAGGCTCAAGCAATTCTCTCATCTGAGCTTTCTGAGTAGCGGGGATCTTAGGTGTGCAACACCAACCCTGGATAATTTTTTTTTTTGTATTTTTGGTAGAGACAGGATTTCTCCATGTTACCCAGACTGGTCTCAGACTCCTGAGTTCAAGCAGTCTGCCTGCCTTGGCCTCCCAAAGTGCTGGAATTATAAATGTAAGCCACTGCACCCAGCCATTCCATTCATTTAACATTTGCTGAGCACCTACTGTGTGCCCTGTGTATGCTGTCTAGTGAGTGAAGGGTAGGCCTTTGACTCTGGGTGGTAGGACAGACATAGGAGAACAGGGTGGTGCTCCAGAGGACCAGGCGGGGCTTCTGGGGGCCAAAGGGAAGGACCAGCTGCTGGGCAGGAGGGGCTTTCCGGCCAGTGGCCTGGGGTGGCTTGGTTTTGAATTTCCGCTCTGCGGGCCACGTCCTGTACACAGCCTCCCAGCCAGCACGTCTGCACACGTGCAGGACTGCTAAGAATGGGGGTCACTCCGACTGTCCATCATCTTTTCCATTGCTCAGGTAGACAAGTCCTGGGTGCTGGATCAGGGATCTCTGAGCTTTCCAGTTGGGCCTGGCTTTGTGGTCCCAATGGGCTCATCCCCACCTTCTGGGTGTCATAGCACCTGGCCAGTAGGGGCATAAACCTGCTCTGTGGGGACCTGGAGGAGCAGCAGCCTTTTTGTCGGGTCCTTCAGGGTTCTCCCTGGCCATCTCTGCAGTGCCCATTGGACCGACTGCCCCCTCACCTGGGCCCCTGGCTCCTTCTCCCCTTCTCCCTCTTTCCAGGGTTCTCTTTTTCTTCAGCTGTCTCTTTTTTATTTTTGAGACAGGGTTTTGCTCTGTCACCCAGGCTGACAGTGGCGCGATCTTGGCTTACTGCAGCCCCTGCCTCCCAGGTTCAAGCGATTCTCCTCCCTCAGCCTCCTGAGTAGCTGGGATTATAGGCACCCACTACCATGCTCAGCTAATTTTTGTATTTTTAGTAGAGATGGGGTTTCACAATGTTGGCCAGGCTGGTGGTGCACTCCGGGGCTCGGGTGATCCACCCACCTCAGCCTCCCAAAGTGGTGGGATTACAGGCGTGAGCCACCACTCCTGGCCTTGCAGCTGTCTCTTCCTCCATTTGGCCATCTCTGACTGGGCACTCACTCTGTTTCTCACCTCCCTGGTTGTCTCTGTAGCTCTCTGTCTCCCTGTCTGAATGTCTATCTGCCTATCTGCATCTGATTTTTGTCTGTGTGTTTTCTGTCTGTCCCTCTGTGTGCATCTGCATTTCCCTGTCTCCCTGGGCCTCTGTGTCTCTGTCTATCTGTCTGTCTCTCTGTATGGATCAGTATGCATGGATGCATGGAGATAATGTTTTCTCTCCCTGTTCGCTCCCTATCTCTCTTCCCACCCACTGCCTCTTCTTCCTGATGTTGGATATCACCCCTCCTCCAGGCCGACCTTGACTTTAGCCCCCCATCGGACTCTCTGATGAGTCCAGAACTGCCCGAGGCCTGTGCTCCAGCTTTCTTTGGGGCCAGAAGTCCGGCTGTCCAAATATTTGGTCTCCTCCAGGGGATTCCGGGTCAGCAGGGAAGAGAATGGGCTGCCTGGCGTAGGGTCTCCCCTCCCCCTGGGGGGCCACAGTCACGTGATGTCCTGTCCTTTTCCTCAGCTGGGCCTCAGCCGCACGTCCTTCTCAGCAGGCTGACAATGAGGGAGGTGGGGGCTGCTGCTGCTCTAGCCCACTCGTGAACCAAGCGCTTCTGGCTACAACCTCTAGCAGGGGCAGCCTGAGCAAGGAGGGTCCAGGGATGGGTGGGAAGGGAGGCCGAGGTGCCTAAGATTAGGCCTGACTACAAGTAGCTGTTAGAAAATGTACCCAGCCACAGGAAAGTCTACCTTCCGGCCCCAGCTGGGCCTCTCAGATCCTCCTAGACACCTCCGGATGCCCAGAACACAGACACAGACCTGAGATCCCAGGGCCAGGGAGCTGGGGGATGAGGGATTAACGTGGTCAGTAGATCAGTTCTCTGGCCCATCTGGCTTCCCCTGGATGTGCCCCCTTCTACATGTCACCTCTTCAGTATTAGCCCAGTATTGTCCACACACTGGCCACTTGCATTGTGGTGTTGTTGAGGAGGATGTGGCAGAGGGCGGACTGGAATCTACCGGGGTCAAAATCTGGAGACGTGGGTCTGGAGGAGGGTAAAAGGTGTCTTTTCCCTGTTCTAACACCCTCCTCCCACTTGCTCTGTCCCTAGACCCCTGACCTCAGCAATCAGATACCACTGATTCCTGTGGCTGTGCCTTGAGAACATACAGTCCAAATGTCTCCATTGGATTTGGCTTCCTCCCTTACTAACGGCTTGTCCTAGGAGAGGGGGATCTTCCATCTTCCCTCTGAAGCCTGGAGGAGCAGGAGGACAGAGGGGTAGCTGTCCAGTTGGGTACCAGCCTTAGGAGGTGGGCACCCTGTCTCAGCCAGGAAGGGAGTGGTAAAAATGAGCTGAGCTGGAACTGGGGGCAGCCCTTACCCTTGAGCCCCCAAGGATAATCACGATGGACCCTCAAGCCAGGCCAGCTGTCTCTCCTCTAGATCTCGGCTGAGGTTAGGAAGCCTGGGCCTTAGCAGTAAGCTCCAAGTGGTCTCTGCCCCACTGGTGCAAGTGGCCACGAAGGAAAGAAGAGTGTGAGGCCTCCCTGTCACCAGCTCACTACTGCAGACCCATACCCACTTATGTTCCTGAGCATGGGGAAGGAAAGCAAGGCTCAGAGTTCTGGGGACTCCAAGGACCTTGATCACTGGACAGAGAGCTGTGTTTCCTATAGCTGCTTGCATCAGCCGTCTTGAGGTGTCCTGGATTCCTGGGCCTCAAAATCTTTAATTAGCCAAACTCAACACCCACCGAGGTGTGCCTGATGAATTCTCACCCGGTGATGTCCGTGTGGGTGGGTGTTACCTGCTGTGTCACCCCTGTGGCTCCTGGCCCCTCCTGGCCCGTATCTCCCAGGAAAGCAAATAGGTCCCAGGACAATGGCCTGGGCCATTGATTTACTGCATCCATGAAAGATGCCATTTTGATGACCTGCCCAAGGTCACTGTGATCTTCCCATCCTAGCACCTCGCTACTCTCTGGGTACCCATGGCCTACCCTGGGCAGGAAGGCTCCTCATTCATCTCCAGCTTTGGCCAAGCCTCACAGGACCCCCTAGAGAATGGCGGTGGAGGGAAACGCTGAGGTCCTGAGTGGAGGGGTACCCTGCCCCTAGTCACATGGTAAGGCAGAGCCAAGCCCAGTGCTAGAGGATCTACTCTGGGCTTTCACCGCAGGGGATCAGGCTCTGCTGGCAGCCTTTTTTATGCGGGGCAGTTCTCAGAGTTTACCCTGACTCCCTGATACAAACGAGCCTGGGAGGCCACGGGCCAAGGGGTAGGAGCTGTCGAAAATGGGCTGGCAGCCTCAGGGAATGGCTGGGGGCTGCATGCCAGGCTAGCGCTAATCCTCACCCTGGCCCCTCCGCCCTCCTCCCTGCCCTGGACCGAAGTCCAGACTCCTAGACCTGGCCTTTACGGCTCTATCAGGTTTGTCTGTAGCCACAGAACCTTCCCTCCACTCTCACAGCCTGCCTGGTACTGCACCTCAGGGCCTCTGCCTATGCTGTGCTCTCTGCCTGGTGCACTCTTTCCTGTTTGACACCCCAGGGTGCCTACTGGAATTGTAGGACTGGCTTCATCACCTCCTTCAGGATTTGAGGCCCCCTGTCCTCTTTTTTGAGACCCAGCACTCTGTGGCTCACACTCAGTTGCAGCAGGAGCCATAGGGTATTGACGAGGGTGCTATTTGGGGGGTTTGTCTCTTCCAGGCTGGAGGTCACTTGAGGAGAGATATTCTATATCCTTTCTGGGATGTCAGGCCCCAGCCCAAGACCCAGAAATGACTGGTCATGATTGAGTAATAGCCACCAGGTCCCAATGTCTAGGCCCAGCTCCTGCAGGGGGGGATCCTGGAACTCAGACCTCAGACACTTCCCGCAGCCCATGCCACAGACTGTGGTCTCCCTGGAGGGAGTGCCTGGCTGCTAGGGAAGGATATTAGGGCAGAGAAGGGTGCTTTGTCCAGGTTGCCAGCTCAGCACACTCTGAGGGCCTGTCCCAGCCTGCCCAGGGTAGGGGGCCAAGAGAGGGCAGCCCCAGCTGAATGTGGAGTGGAGGGGGGACTCTGGAGTAGCTCTGGATGCCAGCACTGGCATCTCATACCCAGCTGGGACCCTTGGAGGGATGCTAATGGCAAGGTTCAGGGCAGGGACATCAGGACAGGCAGATCTAGGGAACTCTGGGAACAGGGAGAGGGCTCAAGAAGAGATGCTAACATTGTTTTGGTCATGAGTGGGTGGGGCTTGGAGGAGAGGAGATAGGATGCTGGCATCAGAAGGAGAGGCAGGTTTGGGGGATGCAGGAGTGCCAAGTATGGAGTCTCCAGGGCCCAGGTGCCAAAATTTGAACTCTGGCCTGGGGCTGCCTGGGACAATGCAGGGAAGGAGTCCTCTGACCAGAGAGACCAGAGGCTGCTGTGACCTCTGCTGCTTCTGGGGACACCAGGCCTGAGGCCTGAGCCCAGCCTCTCCTGTTCACCCCTAGCCCTGAGTGTCTGGGGACTCAGGGCTTTGAGTCCCCCAGTGCTCCAGATTCAAGGGCAGACCTGAGATCATCAGGGACCAGAGTGGGGATGGGGGATTCAGGGCAGAATTCAGGGTTCCCCAACAGAGAGGGCACCACAGCTTCAGCACCCAGCTCTGGCTATCCTGCCTGGCAAGGCTGCCCCCTCCCTGGTCTCCACTCTGGCCTCATCTCTCCTGCTGGCCAGTTTGGCCTTTGGGGTGTCCTTACGGAACCTGGGGACACTATGCCCAGCCACCTCTGGGTATGAAGTAGGCAATTCCTGGACCCAGTGATGGGAGAGGGGCCAGTGAGTTGTCTGGGAAGTGGGCAGGGGTGCTGGGGGAAGGGGAGCTGTTTCCTTTGAGGCCCAGCAGAGCCAAGCCCTGAAAGCAGAGAAAGGAGACTTATCTGGTGACCCAGGCTTCTCTAGAGCTGGCCAAGGGCCTGAGCTCCTGGCCTGGGACCCTAGGAAATGGGGTCTGTTCAGAGGGTCCACTCCTGGACAGCAGGCCCCTGAGGGTTGGGGGGGTTCACTGCCTGGCAGTAGAGGAAAGACTTGGAAGAAAACATGGCCCTGAGGCCAGGACTGTTTGGAGCGTGAAGCATGTGTGGCACAGAGAACCGGCCCCGGAGCACCCATTTCCTGGAAGGCCCCCCGAGGGCCCTTTGCCACAGCCAGGCTGGAAGGGCCCAGGTGTCCAGCCACCCAGCACCGCCTCAGGCATCCTGGCTCTGGGGAGGGGGGACAGCCTCTGCGCCTGCTGATCCCAGCGCCAGCTCTCAGCCCACAGAGGGCTCTTTGTTCTGGCTGCCAGCAGTGCCCGCCGGGCGGCTGGGAACAGGGCCCACAGCCCTCACCCTCTCCCGAGGCCTCCAGCCGTTGGGCAGTGCCATTCTAGGTTGGCCAGGAGGTCCCTGGACACGGGGCCAGTGTAGGAAACCATCTCCCAGTACTAATGTCAAGAAGGGGAAGTCTGTCCTGGGTACATACCCAGAGTGAAGTATGGGGGCCTGAGACTGAACATCTGGGGATGCTGGTGCCACTGGGCTCTGAACTTGGGTCATCCAGATGACCCTCACTTCACAGATGAGACCCCAAGGGCTTGCCTGGACTGGTGTGCATGTAAAAGTTGCATTGTACTGGCTAGGGTGTCCCATCAGAATGTCCTGGGAACTCAGGTGTCCAAGCTAGATTCCCCCAATGGCAGATCTCAGGGAGGCAGCAGGCAGAGCTGCATGTGCGGGTATGTCCCAAGTGGGCATCCTGGAGGTGTGCTATGGCTGCAGGCCTCATGTAGGAGGCTGGGCTGTAGGCCCAAGTAATGGGGCTAACCAGAGGAACCTGGCTGCTCTGCAGACATCTGGCTGTTGGTGTGAGACCAGTGCTCCTGGTGGTGTGCCCTGAACCATGGAGGCGCCTTTGCAGACAGAGATGGTGGAACTGGTGCCCAATGGCAAACACTCAGAGGGGCTGCTCCCAGTCATCACCCCCATGGCATGCAACCAGAGGTGAGTACAAGAGGGACCCAGTGGTGGCTCAAGACAGGGCAGGGGTAACAGAGCAAAGGGCTGGAGCAGAGCCACCCACCCTGACCTGTGCCTGCAGAGTCGAGGACCCCACACGGAGCTGTATTGAGGGCAAGAGCTTCCTACAGAAAAGTCCCAGCAAGGAGCCACACTTCACCGACGTGAGTGGGGCAGCAACGGGTTGTAGGGGGGCACTGTGGGATGCTTAGATGCAGTAATGAAGTGGTCTCTGGCAGCAGCAGGAAGCTGAGGGGCAGTCAGGGGGACACCACGATGCCCCTGTGCCTTGCTGACTCCTCCCACCCCTCCCCATCCCACTCTGGTGCCTGTAGTTCGAGGGGAAGACGTCGTTTGGGATGTCAGTGTTCAACCTCAGCAACGCCATCATGGGCAGCGGCATCCTGGGACTCGCCTATGCCATGGCCAATACGGGCATTATCCTTTTCCTGTGAGTGCCCTCAGAGAACCTTCTAAAGATAGGGGCCCTAAGCAAGCCACCAACCATGACCTCCCGGGACCTGCCAGTTCCCTGTCCCAGCGCCCAGACTGCAATGGGTGGGCACTTCTTACACTAACAAACCACGGCTGAAAAAAATCTCCACAGCCAAACAAATATACCTCACTGCCCAGTAAACCCACTGAGGTCACGACACAGGCTGGCCTTACAGGCCAGAGACTGTCCTTCTGTCACCTTACACGTGATGGCCAGGCCCCACAGCCAGGCCTTGTGTGAGCACACGTGTCCTTTGCCTGGGGGCTCTGCCCTGAAGCCAGGATGGAAAACGTGTTTGTTCCATGGACTTGAGAGAAGGAGGTGCTTAGAGGGCAGTCACAGGGACACTGTTGACCCAGAGGGCCCCTTCTGGGGTGTGTCCCACCCGAATCAAACGAGGTGGTGTTCATCACCCCTGGGGCCTGCTGAGCTTGCATCTATACCTGTTGGGAGTCCACATACCCAGGTCACAGACCCTCCACCCCCTGGCCTCCCAGAGCCCCTCACTCTCTGTGAGCCAGGGGAGCCCCAGGTGGCCTCTTTTTCTTTCATCTTGCCATGTGTCCCCAGGTTCCTGTTGACAGCTGTCGCCTTGCTCTCCAGCTATTCCATCCACCTGCTACTCAAGTCCTCAGGGGTCGTGGGTGAGTTTCATGCCAGCCTGGAATGGGCGGGAGCTGGTGGGTAAACTGGGGCAAACTCCTGACTTCTTGGCCCTGCTCCCATAGGCATTCGTGCCTATGAGCAGCTGGGCTACCGTGCCTTTGGGACCCCAGGAAAGTTGGCAGCGGCCCTGGCCATCACACTACAGAACATCGGAGGTGAGAGCAGTGGGCAGGGGCAGGTAGTTAGTGAGTGGACAGCTCCACAAGCTAGCTGGTTGGGCTGACCCCAGCGCCTGCCTGCCCCTCTTCCCACAGCCATGTCCAGTTACCTGTACATCATCAAGTCTGAGCTGCCACTTGTCATACAGACCTTCCTGAATCTGGAGGAGAAAACCTCGTGAGCCCTGGGGTGGGGAGGGGAGGGGTGAGGTGCAGTGAGGAGGGGTGGGGTGGGGTGGGCTGGGGCTGGGTGAGGGTAGGGGGCCCAGGCTGGGCTAGTGGGAGAGACAAGACAGAGCAGACAAGTGGCTGCTGGAGGGGGAGTTGCCAGCAGAGCCAGCATTCACTTGGGAAGCACCTAGGGGTCCCCCTGCCTCTGGAAGGGACATGTGGGGCTAGGGGCAAGGTGCAGCTGAGGAAGCCAGGCCCCTCCTCACCCCGGACTCAGCGTGTGAGCATGGGAGCCTCAGGCTTAGCTCTAAGCGCCTACTATTCCTGACCATGGAGTTGCCCCCCCACCAAGAGATTAAGCCCAGGTGTCCCAGTTGCCTATCACTTTAGCCAGCATTGACTGGGCATCAAACATGTTTTGTGGGACAGAGGAGACACAGCCAGGCCCTGCTCTTGACATCCCCCGCTCTGAGCAAGCAAAGGGACTGGGAGGTTGAGAGCAGCTCTGAAAAGAGGGAGAGCTGGTATTTTGCCCCTGGGGGGCCCTGGGTCTTTCCCAAGGAGTTGGCTTCGGGGCTTGCCTTTGAGGACAGTCCTGGCCCTTATACCCTTGTTCCCTTGTGCCCCATATCCATTCCTGGTGGGCAGAGGAGGGGGCAGGATGAGGCAAGGCCCAGATGCCAAAAGGAACCGCAAGGGGCTCCAGTTATTGCAAGTGCCTGAAACCCCTGTGGAAAACACCACCTCCCTCTACAGCCAGCTCCCTTCCTCCCACACACCTCCCTCCAAAGGCTGGGCCCAGGCCTGTGTCCTGAGAGAAGCAACAGCAGTGCCTATAATCAAGAGGGTCTCGAGCATGAGCTGTGTGCCAAGCTGGAACCTTAGTTCACATCATCCTGAAGGAGAGTGCCAAGGGCACGCCCAATTTGCAGATGGGGAAAGTAAGACTCAGAGCTGTTGACAAACATTCTTCAGATGTCACTCAGTGGCACCACTGGTGACTCCAGCAGAGGGAGGCAGGAGCCCCATCCCAGGCTGAATGGATTCTGACCCTGGCTCCCCACTCCCGTCCCTGCAGGGACTGGTACATGAACGGGAACTACCTGGTGATCCTTGTCTCTGTCATTGTCATCCTGCCCCTGGCACTGATGCGGCAGCTTGGTGAGTGTGGCAGGGTCAGAGCCTTGGAGGGGATATTGGAGGCACACATGGGAGGACTCCCGATCTCACAGTGCCCCTCCACTCTGCAGGCTACCTGGGCTACTCCAGTGGCTTCTCTCTCAGTTGCATGGTGTTCTTCCTAATCGCAGTGAGTTCACCCCTCCATGTTAGCTGATAAAGGGGGTGGCGGGTCTCCCGGGGGAGTTCCCTGTCAACAGAAGGGGGCAGGTCTCTCTGGGAAGCCTGGGCCAGAAGGCAGTTCCCCCGGTCCTGATCTAGATATGGCTTTATGGTGACTTCCCAGGCAGCCCACCTGGCTCTGACACCCTCATCCCTCTCCACTCCAGGTCATCTACAAAAAGTTCCACGTGCCCTGCCCACTGCCTCCCAACTTCAGCAACACCACGGGCAACTTCAGCCATG
This sequence comes from Callithrix jacchus, assembly GCF_049354715.1. Lineage (NCBI taxonomy): Eukaryota > Metazoa > Chordata > Mammalia > Primates > Cebidae > Callithrix > Callithrix jacchus. Next base: position 32,806,357 of record NC_133516.1, read on the forward strand.
TGGAGGTCATGGAGGAGAAGGTGCAGCTGCAGGTCGAGACTGAGGCTGCAGCCTTCTGCACCCCCAGCTACTTCACACTCAACTCACAGGTTCCAACAGGCCAGGGCGGGGCGGGGGCTGGTGACAGTGGGGGACTGCCTTGACACAGCCACATGTTTCCCCAGACAGCATACACCATCCCCATCATGGCCTTCGCCTTCGTCTGCCACCCCGAGGTGCTGCCCATCTATACAGAGCTTAAGGAGTAGGTGTCTGGCTGGGAGCAGGGGCAAGGCTGCCCTGAGCTGGTCTGGGGAGAATGGATGTGGTCCTAAATGTGGGGGGGTGGGGTGACGGAAGCCAAGTCACTTTATCTAAGATCTTGTGGCAGCCATGAGAGGAAATTAGGGGCAAGAAGGAGACTCCGTTGGCTGCTGAATGGTGAAAGTATGGTGCCAGAGAGACCTTGGGGCACATGGGGTCACCCGGTTTGTCACCAGCACCTGTCCCCCACTTACCCACAGCCCCTCTAAGAAGAAGATGCAGCACATCTCCAACCTGTCCATCGCCGTCATGTACGTTATGTACTTCCTGGCTGCCCTCTTCGGCTACCTCTCCTTCTATGGTACGGCTGCACAGATGGGCAGAGGCTGAGGCCAGGCTAGGGGGAAGTTGCTGGTTGTGGCCATGGTGCCCTGCATACCGAGGTGTGTGGTGCCCATCTGTGCCCTGCCGCTGTGGAGATGAGTCTGCATGCCGATCCCCACAGTGTCAGGGTCCCCCAGGCAGCTCAGATCCCACCTCCTTCCTGGGGCCACCTGCTGACCACCCTCCCTGCCTGCCACAGACCGGGTGGAGTCGGAGCTTCTGCACACCTACAGCAAGGTGGACCCGTTCGATGTGCTGATCCTGTGTGTGCGCGTGGCCGTGCTGACAGCAGTCACCCTCACAGTGCCCATCGTTCTGTTCCCGGTGAGCTGGTGGGCAGGTGACCAGACCAGTGGCGGGAGGGGCTGATGGAGCCAACAGGCTGATGATTCTTCCCACCTGTCCCCCAGGTGCGCCGTGCCATCCAGCAGATGCTATTTCCAAACCAGGAGTTCAGCTGGCTGCGGCACGTGGTCATTGCCTTTAGCCTGCTCACTTGTATCAACCTGCTGGTCATCTTTGCCCCCAACATCCTGGGCATCTTTGGAGTCATCGGTGAGGGTCTGGCCCTGTTGTGGACATAGGGCATTCCCCAGAGAAGTTCACCTCTGCAAATCCTGGCAGATTCCTGAGCTTTCACCCTATATTAAGTGCAGTGGCCCATGTGCACAGTTTGGCCTCCCATCTGAGCTTTTGTCCTTAGGCTATATTCTAATCCCTTTTCAGGGCTCAGAAGCAGTGAGTTAGTTCCCCCTTCCTGGAGTACAGGGGTGGACCCCAGGATTAGAGGCCTCCTCAAAGGAGCTGACTGGGTCTTGTGCACATTTCACATGTGAGGAAACTAAAGTTCAGAGTGGCTAAAGGAGCAGCAGAGCCACACGGCTGGTAAATAGGAGCCTTGGGCTTGATTCAGCCCCAGGATCACGGGATTCCAAGTTTGACACTGTATCCACTGCCTCATTCCAGATGGGGCTCTCAGTTGGTAGAGCAGACAATTCTGAAATATCTTTGGGGTGACCCAACTCAGAGGACTAACAAACTCTGCCAGGACTGACAAACAGACCTGGGGGCTGAGTATCATGGGTATCACAGACAGGACTCTTGGTTCTCTCTGTCTGATATCCAACCCAAAATGCATTAAGCAGAAAGGAATCCACTGGCTCAAATAACAGAGAAGCCTTCAAGTATAGCTGTATCCTGGAGCCCAATACCCTTAAGCCCTCATCTCTCTCCACCTCTTGACTTGCCTTTCCTTATTGCTAGCTTCATTGGCTGACATTCTTCTGACACCGACATCAGCAGCCTTCCATCCTTGTGGATGGAGAACTAGGGGGAGAGGCTGGTGGGCTTCCCAGAATCAGGCAGAACTCCCCAGTGGTCTCAACATGAAACTCCCTCAACAAGGAATGTTTGATCTCATTGAAGAGTCCACCCCCAAACCTTAGTCAGTAGGTGAATATGAGCCAGCAGTGGCCATGTCTTGTTCTTTGCAGGTGCCACATCTGCCCCGTGCCTCATCTTCATCTTCCCTGCCATCTTCTACTTCCGAATCATGCCCATGGAGAAGGAGCCTGCAAGATCCACCCCCAAAGTCCTGGTTCGAGGGGCCTGGAGGCTGGTGGAATGGTATGGGGCTGAGGGAGCTGCCCTAACCTCGGACCTGACCCTGACTTCTGATCCCGCAGGCCCTGTGTTTTGCTGTGCTTGGCTTCTTGCTGATGACCATGAGCTTGAGCTTCATCATCATTGACTGGGCCTCAGGGACCAGCCGGCATGGAGGAAACCACTAGGGTGACCCTCATCCTGCTCTGTCTACTCACCCCAGCAGCCCTGCCCAGACTCTCCAGCTCCTGCTCCCATCCAGTGGCCAGTCAGGGGAGGAGAAAGATGCGATTAACACCGTGGCATTCAGCCAGCCCCATGTCCTTCTGTGGAAGGTTTTTGTTCAAGAGCCAGGACCAAGGCCTTTGGGCCACTACCCCACTGGGCTCCGGAGCTGCAGGGGCTTCCTGAACTGGGAGTAGGGTGGGGCTGTGGCCTTAGATCCTACCCAAGCCCCTCATTCCCTCCTTGTACAGATGCATGCACTGGGCCCAGCAGCTGCCTCCTGAGGGGACACAGCCGGAAGGGACAAACAGAGCTGATATCCGGCCTGTAGCCATCCCCCTACCCTGCTGCTAGGCCACGATCTGCTTCCTGGGGCCTCATCTCCCCCAGCCCACTTGTTTTCCCCTCTTTTATCCCCTTTTCAGACACTTGGGCCCTTAGATACCCTTCTCCCATCCCCTTCACAGGATGACACCCTCCCATACCCCATAGCTGGGGCCAGCAGATTCTGCTGAGGGTGGGCTGGTGTAGGTACCCCCCAAGAGACCCCTACCTTGTCCCTTCACCAGTCCTGGGGAGGCTGGGACTCCCCCTGCCACAAGCCTGGGCCACAGCTCACATTCCATTGCTGAGAGAAGAGAGAGGCCGAGGCCCAGAGTGGTCTGCCCCCGGGAGCCAAAGACCCCAGTGGCCACACTGGGACAGGGTGGGGAGGCTGGCAGCCCTCTTTTATAAATATTATACATAAGACGAGCTGTGTTTTCTATTCTTGGTCTCCATGGTCCCTGAATTCCTGGAAAGTAAGGTAGGAACCAGAACATGGACAGTGATGGAGGCCTCCCATCTTGTCTGGGATGAGGGTGGGGATAGGGCAAGTCCACCACTCACCCCACCCCCTGCCTCCCAAACTAGCCAGTGGCACACTCATACCCAGCTCTGGGCCTGGGCCAGACTCAGCACAGACCTGCTTTCTCACGGGGTGAGGTGGGGAGGAATTAATGAGGCCCCAGGAAGTGGGACAGAGAGAGGCCTCCGGAAGGAGGCAACGTGAGGTGCATCCCCAGCAGCTTCAGGGAGGGTCTGAGCTGGGGGCAGCTGAGCCCTGAGAGAGCCCTAGGAAGGGCCCCCTGCCCTCCCCTGGCTCCCAGGCTGCCATTTCTATTCTCTGTTCATGCCCTGAGTCTGGGGACAAAAGTCCAGGAATCCTGTGCCCTGTTGGGCTGATCTTTTTATTAGCAGTAAAATCTACTGTGAATAAAGGGGGTTAGTAGTCCCTGTGTGTGGGGCCCCAAATGGCAAAGGGAGGCAGGAGTCCAAGGTAGGGCAAGGGCTGCAAGGAGGCAGGACAGCCCCAGGTGCCCTGGCCCCAGTGGGACTGGGTAGCTGCCCACTGCCTTGGGCAGGACTGAACCAGCTGGGATCCAGTGGGGTGGAGCTGCCCAGGCCTTGGCACCAAATCCTCATTAGGAGAGACCCTGAACCAGGCTAGGCCGCCGGGGAAAGGGCAGCAGGAAAGATCCAGTTTGAATTTGCAAGGCAGTTGCCAGCTTGGGAAAACCCTGAAGAAAGAACTTCCTCAAGCTGGTGGCTGGTAGGCCCACAGCAGTGCCAGCTGAGCAGAGGGGAGCTTCCTGAGTCCCATTCCCAACAGGCCCAGGCACCTGATTCCAGTCTGGGGACTCACCCAGGAGCCCTATGGCCCCAGGAAAGGGCTGGACATTGGCCTAGAGGTGGATGCAGGGCAGGGTGTTCTGATGAGAGGGGCTGCCCTCTAGAGGTCTCAATGGGGCCATAGCCCTGCCTGGAACCCGTGGCTCCTGGGCATTGGGGGGCAATAACAGGCAAGTCCATCCTGCAGGCAGATGCAGGGGTCTTTTTTTACATCCCCCCCATCCAAAGAAGGCTGCAGATCAGAGCAACAACAGGACACCAGGCCCCTGCTTCAGGCCCCTCAGATCAAGGGGATGTGCTAATGGCAGCACCCTGCCGCGCGCGTGCGTGCACACACACACAAACACACAACTGGGGTGGGGAAGGACCCTGGGCCCTGGCCCCAAGAGGCCATCTCTGCCTACCTAGTCAGGCCTTCTCCAGCCTGACCATGGGCAGCAGGCTTTGGCAGGGAGGAGGCAGGTAATGTGGTCACTACACTAGATTAAAGAGCTAAGTGTCCACGTGACTGTTTGAAAATGAGTGTCCCTTGTCCCCGGCTGTCAGATTAGAGACACTTGGCCCACACCCTGCTCACTGTGTGCATAAGCACATATTTGCCTCTCGACTGATTCATTCATTCATTCAACAAGTATTTATTGAGATTTCCTACATAGCAGGCACTCATCTAGCAAATAAAGCAATGAGCAAAGTGAAGACCCTGGCCTTCCTTGAATTTACAGTCCAGGTTGGGGATTAGATTCAGAAAAGAAACATTAAACCTAACAACTAAATTCTATCATGTGGTTGGAAGATGCTCAGTACTATGGGGAGTAAAAACAACAAGGTAAGGACAATGGGGATCGGGGGACAGGGGTCAGAGTAGGCCTGAGAAAGGAACTTTTTTATTTTGAAACATAATCTAGCTCTGTTGTCCAGGCTGGAGTGCAGTGGTGTGATCTTGGCTCACTGCAACCTCCACCTCCAGGGTTCAAGCGATTCTGATTTTTTTTTTTTTAAGACAGAGTCTTGCTCTGATGCCAAGCTTGAGTGCAGTGGCACAATCTCAGCTTACTATAAGCTCCAGTTCCTAGGTTCAAGCCATTCTCCTGCCTCAGCTTCCTGAGTATCTGGGATTACAGGGAGGCACCACCACATCTAATTTTTGCATTTTTAGTAGAGATGGGGTTTCACCATGTTGGCCAGAATGGTCTCAATCTCCTGACCTCGTGATACACCCGTCTCAGCCTCCCAAAGTGCTGGGAGGCATGAGCCACCGCATCCAGCCTGAGATTCTGATTCTTGTGCCTCAGGCTCCCAAGTAGTTGGGACTACAGGCACACACTACAATGCCTGCCTGGCTGATTTTTTCGGTTTTTTAGTAGAGACTGGGTTTCATTATGTTGGCCAGGCTGGTCTCAAACTCCTGGCCTCAAGTGATCTGCCTGCCTCGATCTCCCAAAGTGCTGGGATTACAGGAGTGAGCCACTGTGCCTGGCCAAGAAAGGGACTTTGATTAATCAGAGGTTTGGAGAGGGAAGAAGCCATGTGGATGCCTTCAGGAGAAGATTCCAGTCGGCAGGCTCAGCCAGTGAAAAGCCCTGAGGCAGAATGCATGGTGCGTGGGAGAAGCAGCCAGGAGGCTGGAGTGACATGGCAGAGAAGAGAAGGGGCAGGTGGGGGTAATGCAGGGGACAAGTGTTGTAGAGCCTTGTCAGCCACATAAGGACTCTGGAGTTTTCTCTGAGTGAGATGAGAGCCAACACTGGGTCCTGAACAGAGGAAGGGGCAGCCTCTGAATCAGTAGCAACTTGAAGTTTCTTGTTTGTCTGTTGTCGGCTGGGTGCCATGACTCATGCCTGTAATCCCAGCACTTTGGGAGGCCGAGGTGGGTGGATCACTTGAGGTCAAAAGTTCAAGACCAGCTTGGCCAACATGGTAAAACCCAGAATCTACTAAAAATATGAAAATTACCCAGGCGTGGTGGCATACTCCTGTAATCCCAGCTACTTGGGAGCTGAGGCAGGAGAATCACTTGAGTCTGAGAGGCAAAGGTTGCAGTGAGCCAAGATCACGCCACTGCACTCCAGCCCAGGTGACAGAGAGAGATGCTGTCTGAAATTAACTCCCCCCACCGATAAAAAAAGAGAGAGACAGTGTCTTGCTTTGTCATCCAGGATGGAGTACAAATGAAATGATCATAGCTCATGCTGCCTCGAATTCCTGGACTCAAGGGATCCTCCTGCCTCAGCCTTCTGAGTACTGGGACTATAAGCACATATAACCACCACCTGCTTATTTGTTTTTCTTTTTTTTTTTTTTGAGATGGAGTTTCGCTCTTGTTACCCAGGCTGGAGTGCAATGGCGCGATCTCGGCTCACCGCAACCTCTGCCTCCTGGGTTCAGGCAATTCTCCTGCCTCAGTCTCCTGAGTAGCTGGGATTACAGGCATGCGCCACCATGCCCAGCTAATTTTTTGTATTTTTAGTAGAGACGGGGTTTCACCATGTTGACCAGGATGGTCTCGATCTCTTGACCTCGTGATCCACTCGCCCTGGCCTCCCAAAGTGCTGGGATTACAGGCTTGATCCACCGCACCCGGCCTATTTTTCATTTTTTGTAGAGACAGTGTCTCACTATGTTTTCCAGGCTGGTCTCAAACTCCTGGTCTCAGGCAATTCTCCCACTTTGCCCTCCCAAAGTGCTGGGATACAGGTGCGAGCCACCATGCCAGGCACAAGTCTAAGTTTTAAATAGATTATTCTGGCTGCTGAATTAAGACTAGGCTCTGGGTGAGAAATGGGGGGCAAGGGTGACACTGACATGAGGGCTCCTGCAGTTACTCCAAATAGTCATGTTGCGTGGCTAAGCCTAGGTGATGGTAGAGGCAGGACGAGGCACTAGGCTTGTCCTAAAGGTAGAGGTGGCGGGGTTCCTGGATGGTTCAAGTATGGCAAGAGGGGCAGAAATAAGTCAAGGGTGACTCCAAGGTTGTCTAGGGATAGAGCTGCCACTGCAGGAGGCTGCGGGAGGAACAGGCTTGGGAGGGAGATCAGTTTGTCCATGAAAAGTTGAAAACATTGACTGGACATCAAAGTAGAGGTGCCTGGTCAACTGCTGGGTGTATGCATTGAGTTCAGTAGAGTGGCCAGTGATGAAGCTTTGGATCTGGGAAGCAAAGCAAGTGGTGTTTAAAGCCATAGGCGCTGGGCGCGGTGGCTCAAGCCTGTAATCCCAGCACTTTGGGAGGCCAAGGCGGGTGGATCACGAGGTCAAGAGACCGAGACCATCCTGGTCAATATAGTGAAACTCCGTCTCTACTAAAAAATACAAAAAATTAGCTAGGCGTGGTGGCGCGTGCCTGTAATCCCAGCTACTCAGGAGGCTGAGGCAGGAGAATTGCCTGAACCCAGGAGGCGGAGGTTGCGGTGAGCCGAGATCACGCCATTGCACTCCAGCCTGGGTACCAAGAGCGAAACTCCGTCTCAAAAAATAAAAAATAAAACCATAGGCTTGGATGAAATGGGAAGGAGATAAATTTAGACAGAGGAGGGCACCAGTCAGCACTGAGTCCTGGAAGATGAGGCAGAACCAGCAAAGGAGCTGGGCAGGAATCACCGGGAGGTGAGAGGAAAACTGGGAGAGCATGGGCACCTGGAGCCAGGTAAGTGTCAGATGCAGCCAAGGAGGTGAGTGCAGAGGATGGACCACTGTATTCAGACATCTTTGGGTTGCTAAGGATCCTGACTGGAGCACTTTTGTGGAGGGAGGGACAGGCCAGCCTGGAGTGGGTAGAGGAGAAAGTGAGGGAGAATTGGAAAGAGCCAGTGTAAGCAACTTGTGTGAAGTGAGAGGGGCAGAGCCAACAGTGGCTTTTAAGAAAGACTGGAAAGAAGAAGGTATTGAGGGTGAGAGAATGGAAGCAGCTGGTAGGAGGGTAGGTTGGAGCTTGGTGAACGACTTCCAAGATCAGGCTGCTGGAAATTGAGCTGGAAAACAGTATATGGAGATTGGATAGTGGGGTCTGAACAGCAGGGAGTGTGCAGGGTGGCCACTGATCTGCCTGGCCAAGTGCTGGCGGCTAGGGATGCACCGGGTCCAAGACGCAGCCAGGGACAGCAAGGAGCCGTGGAGAGACCCAGGGGACCATTCAGATGTCTGGGTGGACTAGGCACTGTGGCTCATGCCTGCAATCCCAGCACCTTGGGAGGCCAAGACAGGTGAATCACTTGAGGTCAGGAGTTCAAGACCAGCCTGGCAACATGGTGAAACCCCATCTCTACTAAAAATACAAAAATTAGCTGGGGGTAGTGGCACACACCTGTAATCCCAGCTACTCTGAAGGCTGAGGCAGGAGAATAGCTTAAACCCAGAAGGTGGAGGTTGCAGTGAGCCAAGATCGCACCACTGCACTCCAGCCTGGGCTACAGAGCAAAACCCTGTCTCAAAAAAAAAAAAAAAAAAAAAAAGATGTCTGCCTGGACTCTAAAGTCACCCAGCAACTGACTTTTCAATATCTCGGAGCAGTAATAATTGACTGAGAGTAGCCAGGCTACTGGCTCATGCCTGTAATCCCAGAACTTTGGGAGGCTGAGGTAGGTAGATCACGAGATCAGTAGTTCAAGACCAGCCTTGCCAAGATGGTGATCCTGTCTCTACTAAAAATATAAAAATTAGCCCAGTGTGGTGGCAGGCGCCTGTAATCCCAGCTACTCAGGAGATGAGGCAGAGAATTGCTTGAACCTGGGAGGCATAGGTTGCAGTGAGCCGAAATCACTCCACTGCACTCTGTCTCAAAAATAATAGTTAATAATAATAATAATTGACTGAGAGTTACTTAGAAAGAAAAGCAGCACTGGAAAAATCTAAAAGCACAAAACTTTCCAACCACACAAGTCTGCAAACGGCCTGGCTACACACACCGGATTAGCCAGCGACCTAATCCGCCAAACTACGAGGGAGGCGGCCTCTGCTGACCCCTGGCGGTCACCAGCGGGAGTCTGGCTGCGCGGTGACCCACCGACACGTTGCCCCGCCGGGTGGCTGGGTTGGTCGGTCACCCATGGTCGTGCGGCCGAGCCTTGAAGCTCCAGGACAGTCCTGGAAGTCTTCCTCGCAGATGCGTGGGAGGAAAGCAGACAGAAGGGTTGGAGGCGGGAGGGAAGAGGTCCCCCGGGATGGGTAGGGCCACGACGCAGGGCATCGTGCGCAATGCGTAGTGCAGGGAGCCAGCCAGACCCTCCACGAACTGCCTGACCTTGGGGGAAGCCCGGAGTAGAAGAAGGGGCTGGACCCCCAGACCCACCCTTGACTATGTGTTCTGAGAGCAAGTTTTACCGAGTTCCTCTGTATCCTCCCGATTACTCTGAAGTTAAACTCAGGAGGGCATCCGAGCTCCCACGGCGCAGCGGCCCTGAGCTGGCATGGGCAATGGGCATGGAGCTACCCCGCCCTCAGGAAGCAGGCGAGGTGCTCAGCGGCGGAATCACCCTAATCACCGTCAATCTCCGCTGTGAAGTGGAAGCAGGAGAGGGAGGGAGCGTCTCCCGATGGAGGGTGTGAAGAGCCAGACTGGAGGAAGCAGAAAGACGGGTGTCACTGGGGACGTTCTGCCGGTGAGCCGAGGGCGGCTACTGCGGAGGAGTCCCTGGCAAGTGGGGGCCCCGCGCGGAGCAAGGGCGAAGGAGTGCCACGGAAGGCTCGTTACAAGAGGACGCGGGACGGCTGCAGCTCTGAGGACACGGGCCTCGATGGCCAAAGAGTGGCAGGTCGGCGGAGGCGGAGGCCAGGCCGGGATAGAGAGTGAAGCGGGAGAGCAGGCAAGGTGAGGGCCACCGCGAGTGGGGCCGCGAGGCGGTGGCCAGGGCGCGCGGAGGTGCTGGGTCGGCCTCGGCTCCCGCGCTGCGCCGCAGGACCGCCAGGAGGCGCCGCTGCCCCGAGAAGCCGTTCCGGCCTCTCCCGGCCACCGAAATCCCGCGCTCCGGCCTAGAGGGGACCCGGAAGAGGCGGTGTAGCGCACCCCGAGGCCATTTCCGGCTTCGGCTCGGCAAGGGAGGTCGGAGTTGTTGGGGGTACGGTGTCGGCCGGGCGTGAATGAGAGAACCTGGGGGAGGTGAAGAACTAGTGAGTTGTCCTGGGAGTAGACAAGGGAGGAAAAAAGAACTAGGGAGGTCCAGGGGCTGCGGTGGGCAGGACCCAGGGCAAGTAGCACCCTGCAAAGTTCCACCGTGCGCAGCTCTCGGTCCACGGCTGAGCCTCCCGGCCTTTTACCTCACAAAATGCAGTCCTGCTGAGGTCACTGGGGAGCCCACCGCTGGCCAAGACCCGGGGCAGAGCAAGAAAGGTTTCGTAGAGGTAGAGAGGTGCACAAAGGCGACGAAGCAGACTGGGGACATTGGGATCCCCTTTAGACCGATCTTTAGGTGTTTGAGCAACGCCCATTTGGAGGAAAGGTTGAATGGGAACCTGCCAGCCCAAACCTGCTGGAAAAACAAAAACTCACTCCCGTTATAAATGCCTCCCCCCGCCCACCAGCTTCCTTCTCCCAGGAGACAGGACAGCCCTGTCCCCACAGTCTTCACTCCATTACTCTCTAATGGTCCCCACTTCCTATCCTGCCATCTCTCTTACTCCTCATAGTAAGCAGATTGAAAAATCAGATCATGGCAGGGAGCATGGCTCACACCTGTAATCCTAGCACTTCAAGAGGCCTAGGTGGGCGGATCACCTGAGGCCAGGAGTTCAAGACAAGCCTGGCCAACATGGCCAAACCCCATCTCTACCAAAAATACAAAAAATCAGCTGGGTGTGGTGTTGCATGCCTGTATTCCAGCTACTCGCTTGGAGACTGAGGCAGGAAACTTGCTTGAGCCTGGAAGACAGAGGCTGTGGTGATCCCAGTCGAGCCACTGCACTGTAGCCTGTGTGACAGGGTGAGACTCTGTCTCAAAAAAAAAAAAATTTGGATCATGTAATTCTGCTTTAAAGACCCTCCAGTTGTTTCCCCATACTTGAAATGCAATATAAACTTTCTTGCCCTGTGGTAGGAATGATCTGCCCCTGCTGACCTCCGTCCCCTGGTGCTAGCCCACAGCCTGGCCTGTTGGCATGGCACACCATGCTGGCCTTCATATTAGGGCCTTTGCACTGGCTGATGGTTTTTTAAAAGCTTTTTCTCCAATAGCCTGAAGTTGCTCCTGACCAGGCCCATTCCCCTACCTCTGTCTGCTTGGCTTTGGTAGCAGCATTTGCTCCACACAGTACAGGCAGAGCAGTGCTTGTGCGTCCAGGACTCAGTGACCAGCTTCCCTCCTGCAACAGGTCCCTCCTCCACTATTACTCTCTTGCTCCTAGTCACAATCTACAGGAAGCCCCTGAGCCCAGGTGCCAAGGTGCACCTTGCTAGGCTGCTTGCTGTTGCATCACCTTCATTAGGGCTGTTTTTACTCCTTCATTAAATTAAATTCCAGGAAGCGGTGCTAATGACAGCCCTAACCAGTCGCTGGAGAGGCTACCAGCCCCAGGCACGGTAAGGCGGACTAGGCAATAAGGTAATAACGTGAACAAAGCAGTAGCTCCTGGGGATAGAGTTGATTATCTTTTCCAGGCCCTCCAAGGACCCAGGGCTTCCCAGGGGCAGTGGCCTTTGGAGGCTGCCTATGCAACAGGCACAGTGGCAGGTTGTACCATCAGCTCTTCAAGGACAAAGAGAAGGAGGGAGGTTAAGTTAAATCCTTGGCCCCAAAGCCCTGAGAGCTTCTGAGTTCCCTGCAGGGCTTAGGTAGCTCCTCTCCAGTCATGCAGGAGCACTCTGAAGGCCAGGACCTATTGGGTTAGTAGGGCTAGACATAGGTCACTGGCTTGGAGATGGTGCCTCTACCTCAGCATTCCCTGGAGACTTGGGAATCCCCTATGTAGCTTGTTCCTCTGTGATGCCTCATGGCAGTCCCTTCTCACACCAGTGTCCTCTTGCTCTCCCTATTCTGGCCGGGTTGGCCTCTCTGGTTCAGGAGCATCCAGCTCTCCTTCCCACCCCAGGGCCCTTGCACTTATTGCTTCCTCTGTCGTCACTCTCTTCTGGCTTGCTACAAGACTGGTCCTGGGCCGGACACAGTGGTTCATGCCTATAAGCCCAGCACTTTGGGAAGTTGAGGCGGGTGGATCAGTTGAGGTCAGGAGTTCAAGACCAGCCTGACCAAGATGGAGAAACCCTGTCTCTACTAAAAATACAAAAAATTATCCAGGTGTGGTGGCTCATGCCTATAATCCCAGCTGCTGAGGAGGCTGAGGCAGGAGAATCGCTTGAACCGGGGAGGCAGAGGTTGTGGTGAGCTGAGATCATGATTCAAGTTCCTCTCCTCAGACTGTCTTCTCCTGCACATACCTCCCAGTGGCTCTAGTGTCACCCTGTTGATTTCCTCCGAAATGGTGAAGTTCATTTCCCTGTTCGTTTGTTTGGTGTGTGTTCCTAGAGGACAGGGCCCAGCTGCCTCTTTTACCATAGGGTTCTCAGCACATTAGCAGGCAATATGTTCAGGGAACAGTGGTTGAACAGATGACCCCTCCCTCTGGATCCTCCTTTACTGCCTCCCAGCCCCCACCCCTGTGTCAGTTTGGGCCCCCTTGCCTAATCCAGATACTTATGGGGAAGAAATGCAGGGGCCTGAATTCTCCAGGTCAAAGCCAATGATCTGGACAAGGGTGGAGGACCAAAAAAGAAGACTTTGGGACCCAGGACCCCCAGGCTTGCAGGTTTTCCTCCTGGGGGAAGAGAGGCCTGGGAAGAGGGGTCTGGCAGGGAGCAGGGAGAGAGGGCAGAATAGCTGACTCCAGCCTCAGAACTGCCACTGGGCTAAGAGGCAGGAAGGGGAAAGCGCAGGAGATGCACCAGGAAGTGGAGCCTGCCCCAGGGCAGTAAGGAGGGAGTAAAGCTGTGAGCACCTGAGGTCTACGAGCTGCAAGGCTGTGATTGAGTAGTCACAGGTCCTTGGCCAGGGACTCGCTGTCACCTGGGAGCCATGGAGGTAGGGTGGTCGGTATCCTGAACTCTTGGCATCCCTGTGGGGTCCTACCTGGTTCTGGACTCTGGGCAGCGACGGGCACACCCACCCTGAAACTGCCTTTGGGGAAGTGCTAGCAGCTTCCCCTTCCTGGAGCCTGCATGCAAGGGTGTTACAGCCCACTGAGAGGGTCTTCGTTCCTCACCCCACTCAGGGCTGCAGCTCAATAGGAACTCAGCCCATGCTGGACCTGCTCTGCAGCCTGTGGTGAACCCCAAGGCTATTCTGGCTGTAGGGGTGAGCCAGGAGCTGCCACTTCTCCATTCCAGCTGAGATGCCACCCTCAGCTCTGCTGAAGTCATTCCATTGTCCTTTATGGTCTAGTCCAAGCAGTGCTGGGCTTGGTGGGCATGGGGACAAATCATGCCTCCTCTCATGCTCATGAGGCCCTTGCTAGGCAGCTACCCTCTGCCCCAAAAATGACCTCTCCTGAAAGGACTCCTGGATTCCTGAGTGTGAAGAAACCAGGATGCCCACAAGGTACCTCACTGATGACTGCAGCTGCATCCTAGCCCACTCTAAACCTCAGCTGACTCAGCTGCAAAGCAAGGGGTTTGTTTCTCCAGCTCTCAGCCTTGATTTTCTCACTGGCTCTTCCCCAGACCTCCCCTTTCAGACCTACCACCCTGCCTTCGCATGTACTCTTCCATCTTTTTTTTTTTTTTTTTTTTTTGAGATGGAGTTTCGCTCTTGTTACCCAGGCTGGAGTGCAATGGCGCGATCTCAGCTCACTGCAACCTCCGCCTCCTGGGTTCAGGCAATTCTCCTGCCTCAGCCTCCTGAGTAGCTGGGATTACAGGCACGTGCCACTGTGTCAGCTAATTTTTTGTATTTTTAGTAGAGACGGGGTTTCACCATGTTGACCAGGATGGTCTCGATCTCTTGACCTCGTGATCCACCCGCCTCGGCCTCCCAAAGTGCTGGGATTACAGGCTTGAACCACCGCGCCTGGCCTCTTCCATCTTCTTACAATATTCTTCCTCACTGTTCTGCCTCCAGCACTCCCTGCATCATCTCAAAGAAAACTTCCTGACCTTAGACCCATTTTACTGATAAGAAGACTGAGGCACAGGGAGTTTCTGATACTTGTCCAAAGTAACAAGTAGTTGGCAAGTTTGGAGACTGCTCCTCAGACTCTCTGCTGCCAGCTGCCAGTCTACAGCCTCCACCTCCTGCAGAGTCCAAACCACCGTGTGGGGGCTTTATCTATCCTCAGGGCACTGGGGAACCACAGAAGATTTCCAAGCAAGGGAGTGATGTGATTGCTTGCCTCCTTCCTTCCTTCCTTCCTTCTTTCCTTCCTTCCTTCCTTCCTTCCTTCCTTCTTTCCTCCCTCCCTCCCTCCCCCCTCCCCTCCCCTCCCCTCCCCTCTCTCCCCTCCCCTCCCCTCCCCTCCCCTCCCCTCCCCTCCCCTCCCCTCCCCTTCCCTTCCCTTCCCTTTCCTTTCCTTCCTTTCTTCCTTCCTTTTCTTTTTTTGAGATGGAGTCTTGCTCTGTCATCCAGGCTGGAGTGCAGTGGCTTCATCTCGGCTCACTGTAACCTCTGCCTCTCAGGTTCAAGTGATTCTCCTGCCTCAGCCTCCTGAGTAGCTGGGATTACAGGCACCTGACACCACGCCTGGCTAATTTTTGTATTTTTAGTAGAGACACAGTTACACTATGTTGGTCAAGCTGGTCTCAAACTCCTGACCTCGTGATCCACCCGCCTTCGCCTCCCAAAGTTCTGGGATTACATGTGTGAGCCACCGCGCCTGGTGATGTAATTTCTTTCAGTAGGATGTCCTTGGCTGCCATGTGGAGGATGGATTGTAGGGGAAACAGGAGAGCCAAGGAAGAGCATAGAGTCTTAACTGGGAGATAGTAGGGACAGAGAACAAATACAGATTGGAGGAGAAATTGAGGTAGGGAAGAGGCTGATGGCAATATAGGGGTAGGGGAGGGAGGTTGTTGCTATGGCTGGTTGGGGGACCATGAAGTGATGGGGAGCCTAGGAACAGGGGCCAAGTGGGATGGGATGTACCCAGTTCTGGACAGTGTGTGTTTGAGGTGCCCAAGGTGTCTGGGGGAGATTTCAGAGCAGTGGTGGACATGGGGCTGGCAATCAGGGAAGTGGAGAGGACCCTGTGGGTTTCTGAGCCCCCAAAGTGGGAAGCATATGACTGGAGTGGCAAGCAGAGGCCTGGCTATAGCCCTGGGGATGCCATGGAGATGGAGAAGGAGCAGCCAGCTGAGTGGAAGCAAGGGGTGCTGGACTCTCTGGGAAGAGCACAGGACTGGAAAGGAGTAGCTAACTAGCAGGAAGGGTGCAATAACCACAGCATCTGGCCTGGGGCTGGGGAAGGCCAGCCTCCATCCTGCCCTGCTTCCATAGATTGGGGTCTATGTTGCGCCCACCTACTGAGAGCTGGGCCTCCAAGGGGCTGACAAGTTCTCCCTGTTGCCTGGCAACTGTGAGAGCTGTTGGCTGTTGCTAGGAGCAGGCTAGAGAGGCCAGACGAACGAGGATCGAGGATCGGCGATCGGCTCTCAAGCCTGGGGCGGGGCAACCGGTGAAGGGAAGGGGAGGGGCCCACCTTGGAAGCCAGTTTGTCGTCTATGCATGGACAGACAATATTCTTGGCCATGTGTACCCATTTCTGTAGTGTGTTCTGTGGATTTAAGGCATGTTAGAAGCTGACCTATGTGTGGGTATATACAGCATATCTGTGTCCCTGATGGGCATTATATGTCCTCAACATGTTGCACGTCCATGGCAGGGCCTGCCTGAGCTTCAGAGCAGTGGTGGACATGGGGCACCATATCCCATGTTTCAGGACAGGAGGGAGCACTGAGGGAGTCATTGGAGGGCTTCCAGGACAATGACTCCTTATCAAGAGAAACATTCAGATAGGGTTACGCAGGCACTCCAGAGAGAATAACCAGCCTGGGGATTGGGACAAAATGTGTACCAAGCTTTGTTGTTTGTTTGAGACAGAGTCTCACTCTGTTGTCAGGCTGGAGTGCAGTGGTGTGATTTCAGCTCACTTCAACCTCTGCCTCCCAGGTTCAAGCGATTCTGCCTCAGCCTCCCCAGTAGCTGGGATTATAGGCACACACCACCACACCCAGCTAATTTTTGTATTTTTAGTAGCGACAAGGTTTCACCATGTAGACCTGGCTGGTCTTGAACTCCTGACCTCAAGAGATCTGCCTGCTTCAGCCTCCCAGAGTGCGGGGATTACAGGCACGAGCCACCGTGCCTGGCCAAAATGTGTACCAACGTTCTAAGGCATTGGTCTGTGCTAAACAGTGGGCTGTTGTTAGCAAGCACCCTGTCTTGCTTCAGGGACCATGGCACTGGGGCCACACAAAACGCCTTGGTGGGTAATATTTGGAGACCCTTCCAATGTCCAGTCGAGGTTGGGGCTGTGGGCTCCTCCTGGAGCGCAGGATCTGAGACTTGAAATGTTCAGCTAGAAACACTGCTGCCTCCACCCCACCTTTGCCTGGCCATAGGGTTGCAGCCATTGCCCAGTGGGGACAGGCCACAGGAGGGTGGGATGTGGGTTCATGGCCACCTCCAGATGTGGACAGGCCATGGAGAAGACAGATCATAAGATCATGGCCACTTTTGTTTCTAGAAGTCCAGTGGCAACTTCTTCCTCTTTCTTCTCTCCCAACCCCCTCACCCTGCCTGTCTGCCCTCCCCTCTTCCTCCCTCTCCACCTTCTCTCCCTCTCTCCCTTCCTCCTATGGGTTCTGGTTGCCTGGTCCCAGATTGGAGTCCAGGATGGCTGCATGAAAAATGCCTCCAGGTAGACTGGGGAAGGATGGGTAAGACTTGGATTTCTTGAGAAGGCACCCAGCTGAAGGAGACAGCCTACACAAAGGTGTAGAGGTGGAAATCGACTTTTTTTTTTTTTTGAGACGGAGTCTCTCTCTGTGGCCTAGGCTGCCGTGCAATGGCACGATCTCGGCTCACTGCAACCTCCACCTCCCGGATTCAAGTAGTTCTCCTGCCTCAGCCTCCTGAGTAGCTAGGATTACAGGTGCCCACCACCTGTTACTTCTGGCTAATTTTTATATTTTTAGTAAAGATGGGGTTTCACCATATTGGCCAGGCTGGTCTTGAACTCCTGATCGCAAGTGATACACCCGCCTCGGCCTCCCAAAGTGCTGCCTCGGCCTCCCAAAGTGCTGGGATTACAAGCGTGAGCCACAACGCCAGGCCTTTTTTTTCTTTTTTGACTTGCTGCAACCCAGAGAAAGAAGCGGGTAAACCAGCCTTAAGTCTGAGAAAACCGCGGTCCAGAAGGGCCCAGGGGTTCTGTAGATCCTAAAACAAGTTTATTGGACCCATTAACTTTAACAAATAACAAAAGGCACGCCTCCTCCACCTAACTCGCCCAACTCACAGACGCTCAGAGGGCCGGTTCCTGCTCGGCTCTAGAGGACACGAGATCCCCACCCTCGCCCTCCCGGCTGTCCCGCACCACCCAATCGGAGCCCGGCCCCGCCTGCAGCCTGTCCAGCTCCGGGTCCCTTCGTTCGGATCCAACCCTATTGCCTTTGCTCGGCATGGCCCCGCCTGCAGCCCAGGCCCGAGCCTGGGCTGCGCTTAACTTCTCGCTTCGCTCCACCCTAGAGCCAATCACCAGCCTCGAATTTCCTCTGGCCCCGCCTCCAGACCCGCCCCGGCCCAGTACCGGGCTTGGTTCGTCCAGGCCCCACCCCCGGCCCTCCCCGCCGTCGGTGCGCGGCGGTCGGGAAGGCGCCTCCTGCATACGCTCGAAACTGCCGACCCGAGAGCTTCCCACATAGGGCCGGTGGTGGGAGCCGAGTGGGTCGGGCGGGGCCGAGCCGGGCCGTGGGCCGTGTGGGGGCCGGGTGGCGGCCGGGCCGGCGGACGGCGGGATGGGGTGCACCGTGAGCGCCGAGGACAAGGCGGCGGCCGAGCGCTCTAAGATGATCGACAAGAACCTGCGGGAAGACGGCGAGAAGGCGGCGCGGGAGGTGAAGTTGCTGCTGTTGGGTGAGGCCGCGTCCCGCAGCTTGAATCCCCCCGGACGAGGACTTTGACCTCCCAGACTAGGGCTTCAAACTCCCAGGCCCGCCTGGATCCCCACACCTAGGCCAAGACCAGTTGAAAACTCTAGGGTGGGCTAGACCTTTGATCCTGCCCAGACTCTAGGCCAGATCCCCATCTCATTCCAGACCCCAGACCTCCAAATCCAGTCAACAATGCCCCAACACCCGCGGTCCAGAGCCCTGCTTGGCCATCCGCCCTTGCTAACCAGCTTCACAGAACTTCCGAGCCCCCGCCATCCTTCCCTACACTTTACTCAAACCCCCAGGACGCCCGCCACTTGTTCCCCAACCCTCCGGCTCCACATGTTTTCCTCACCTGCGCCTTTTATTCCTGTTGGGCGTGAGCATCCCGCGGGCCCCTGCCAGGCCTCCCACCCACTGCCTCCTTCTCCCTCTGTTTCCCATTCGTAGTCTGGAATCTGTATTCTCCACCTGTGCACTCTGAGGAACCTCTCGAGTGGGAAACTGTTCTTGAGCCCCCTCTCCAGCTGGAACCTCTTCAGCGAGCCCTGCTCCCTGCTTCCTGCTCTCCAGATCCCTCTCTGCAGACATCACTCTCGAATCCCTTTGATGCTCTTCCCTTAAGTCCTCTTACACTCTGGCCTTCCCCAGCTCCCTCCACCCCTCCTGCACCAAGTGGGCTGGGCTAGGAGGAGGCAGCCCTGCGTTGGAGAGGGCCTAGGCTGCCTTATGCAGAACCCCCACGGGCCTGGACTGAGGCTCCACTGGTCACACTGGGGGAGGAAGCCGGGCCTCAGGCTTTCCAGGGAGAGGCTCTGCGGGCTCTATGTTTTACAGTCTGGGAAGTAGGAAAGAGTGTGGAGGAGTTAGGGTTGTGGCCGCCTCCAAGGCCAGGGAAGATGGTGGCTGCTAGAGCTGTGGGGGGAAGTGGAAGTGGTGAGACAGCCGACATATTGCTGCCCCTGCAGGTGGGCCCAGGAGATCTGCTAGTAGGTGCTGGGCTGCCCACACCCCTTCCGGGCTGCAAGGCCTGGGATGTAGCCTTTGAGAGTAGGGGGACTTGTTGGATCTTGGGTCCCTGTGAAGGGGAATGGTGGACTGGCGGAATGAGGAGTTGGGCTAGTTGGGGGTGGGCCAGGGTGCCTCTGAGCATCCCTTTCAGCAAAGACCATGGGCTTACTGGTTGTCCCCATCCAGCCTCCCACTGGAAGCAGGGGTGGTATCCAGTGACTCTGATTTTGATTTGGGGGTTTTAGAGTTGGGGGGAGGGAGGCTCTCGTAACAGCACAGCACCGTTGTGGGCTGGGTAGTGCACGGGGGGGTGTGGCCCCTCAGCTTCAGAACTGTCATGGGGCCCCAGGCTGTGAAAAGCAGGGCTTTTCATGCTAGACTTGTGGCCAAGAAACAGCATGTATGTCCATTACGGGCCCATCTGTTGACTGTCCCGGGGGACCCGGCCTCAGGGGCACAGCCCCGGAGGTTTCAAAATGGCATCCGCTTCGCTGCTGCCTCAGGGAGGAAGAGAAGGGGCGGGAAGGGGCGGCGGCCCAGCCTCCTGGGCTGCTTTGCGTTGGGCGCTTGCCTCTTCCTGTCTCTGCTGTGAGTGCGGCAGCGGCAGTGAGTGGGTGTCGACGCGGCGGAATGCCCTTCGCTGCTGCTGCCGCTGCCCGCGGGGCCTGGGGAGGGCACTTCCGGTACCGCTACCTCCCAGTGCCCAGCCAGAAGCCTCTTCCCAGGCTAATCGCAGTTACTGTGGTGGAGGAGGAGATGTGAGACTGGACCATAGAGCTGGGAGAACCCAGGGCTTCTGGCTAGTTTTGTGTCCTGACACCAGATGGGTCCCCCATCCCACCAGGCCTCGGCTATAGCGTCAGGTGGGACCTAGCAACTCTTCCCACACTGGGCTTGCAGCAGCCAGGGGTGCAGGGTCTGGCTCAGCACTTTTTAGCCTGGGGAGTTCACCCTGGGGGCCCGCCTCTCTGGCCTTTGCTTACTCTGTGAAATGGGCTTCCTGAGTTTGGGCCAAAGGAGTCCCCCAGCTCAGGATGGGGAGAACAAGAGCCTCCTGGTGGTTCTTGTTGGGGTTGTGGGCTGGGGGTTAAGACCCCACAGAGTGTGTGCTGCAAAGGGCTCCAGCCAAGCTCTGCCTGATACTGACAACCCAATCTGCCTTGGCTGCCTGGGGAGGAATCCTGGCTTGAGCCAAGCCTTTCCCATCCAGGTGCAAGGTGGCGATGGGAGCCCAGCTGTGGCAAGGTCAGAGTTCTGGGCGCCTGTTCCATGTAGCGGGAGACTTTGTCCAGGCAACGGGACACAGGTTGAGCAATTGCCAGCCTTCCCTCCCAGCCAGAACCACGCCTGCTGCCCCGCCTGCACACTGCCTCTCTCCCTCCCATCCTGGATAGCTCTGCCAGCAGGTGGGCACAGTCCTGTCACCAGGGCAGAGGCTGATGTGGTACACGCAGAGTTTTTCCTGGCAGCTTGGTGGGGGGAACAGATACCAGTCCTACTCTAGGGGTGCTACCCACACCTACCCAGCTCAGTGTGACTGACCAGCTAGGCCCAGATGGAATCTGGGGCTGTGGGCTGGGCACTTAGGGGCAAGGAAGCCAGAGTGTGTGTGAGGGGGATAGTCTCTGATTTGGGATGGGCTTCTGTGGACAACTTAACAGAAAAAGGGGACAGTGTCCACCATTGGCTCCATAAAGGCTTCAGAATGTAAATATAGCTGTTCTCTCTTGTCCCTGGAACTTTGCATCTGCTGTTCCCTACTTGATTGTGCTTTAAAGCTTTACTTGGGAATCACCTCCCAGGATCCTTCCTGGACATCCTCCCTTGACCAAGGCTGGTGAAACATCTCTGGCTCCCAGCGCTATTGCTTCCCCTATCAGATACCTGGAGACTGCCGTTCAGGACTATGTCCTCTTCATTTCTGTGCCCGGCATGGAGCCTGGCATCTACTGGGTGCTTCTCATCTGTTTGTTGAAAGAAGGAAGTGTCCTCTGAACCTGATTTTGGGTAGATGGAGGAGTAAACCGAGCAGCAGTTTGGATACTGTGGGCAGGTGGCAAGGGCCCACAGGCCCACGGCAAGGTCGGTGACCAGCATTGAGGGGACACTGAGAAAAGCTCTTCAGGCTGTTTCTTCCCAGCCCTGCCACAGGCTATGCTGGCATCTCAGAAACAGTTCTTACCCCACCCCTTGCGGAACTCCTGCTGAGCAGCCTGCAGCCTGTTCATCTGGGAGAGTGGCTTTATATTCTTCCAACTCAGGCTGTTTGTGCACTGCTAGAGGGCTGCTGTCTCTGCCACTCCGGTAGCCACAGTAGAGCTTGAGCTGTCTTGTCCTACTGGGGCTGCCCCGCTGCCCTGGGGCTCAGACCAGAGCAATGCTGTGAGAGGCCTGGGACTGGCCAGCGCAGAGACTGCATTGCAAGGGCTCAGTTAGTTTACCAAGAGAAAAAAAAGGGAATTTCATGGCCTCTGTCCTGTCTGTGTCGCTTGCAAAGGGCTGGCATACTATAGATGCCTAATGAGTGTATATGGACAGAATGAAGTGATTGAACATGTCCATGAACAGGGCATAGCTCCTGGGAGAGGGGTAAGTTTAATCCTGCTGCAGCCCTAGAGCCTGGTCTAACAGGAGATAGATGGGAAGGGCTAGCCTGGGGTTCTGGCTGGCTGGGTGGTGGGTTAGACTCTAGTGGTGTCTGTGAAGGGGAGCTTCCTGGAGGAGGAGGGCATCTGGTGGGCATCTGTGAAGGATGAACACCATTTGCCAGGGCCAGGCACTGGGGGGCAGAGGGACTGACTCGACAAGGGCACTGCAGCGGAAAGACTTGGCCCTTTATTCCCAAGACCTTGGATGGGTGTTTCCTGGCAGGGTTGTGGGAGAGCCCATCCTCCCTGGACCAGCCCATGGGGTGGCTCACACCTATAATCCCAGCATTTTGGGAGGCCGAGGCAGGCGGAGCACCTGTCAGGGGTCACAGGTCAAGAGTTTGAGACCAGCCTGGCCAACATGGTAGAACCTCATCTCTACTAAAAATACAAAAAACTTAGCCAAGTATGGTGGTTCGTGCCTGTTATCCCAGCTCCTCAGGAAGGTGAGGCATGAGAATCGTTTGAACCTGGGAGGTGGAGGTTGCAGTGAGCCAAGATGGTGCCACTGCATTCCAGCCTGGGGGACAGAGCAAGACTCTGTCTCAAAAAAAAAGAAAGTGGATGAGACCCACTGCTGAGAGTCTGATGGGAAGGAGGCAGCCATTCACAGCAAGTGGGGAGCCCAAGGTGTGCAGATAGTTGGCGACAGACTGTTCTGGGCACCTTAGGCTCAACCTCTAGGGGCCTAGGTTTGGAGATGTGGCAGGGCCCTGGGTGCCAGGTGGGCCAGCACCCACCCAGGCTGGCCTCCAGCCCTGACATTCTCTCCCAGCCCTCTCCTTCACTGCTGGAGCTCATTAGCACTTGAATGGGGGGCGGGGTGTCTTGGGCCTCTGAGTCTCTTCTTCCCACCCCTCCCCCAGGCCTGGTGGGGCTTTGTCTGCTGGAGCAGACGGAGATGGAGCTCCCACGCTAAGGAATGAGCAGGGGTCCAAGCCATAGCTGATCCCCTCTGCCTGCATCCTGCCCAGTTCTGCTAGGCTCAGGCTCTGCCCCTCATTCCAGTGTCAGCGCAGCCAACATGAGGTCATACCTCTAGGGTAGCAGTGAGACTAGGTCCTTCAAGGGATACCTCTGAGCTGAGAGACTAGGTAAATCAGGGCAGCTGGAGCTCAGCTGGGGGCATCACAGGTGGGGTGGGGGAGGGGAACCCCAGACAGCAGGTAGAGCAGGTTCGAGGACAGGAGGACAGAGGGAATAAGAAGCTGTGGCTGGAGGTGGAAGTCAAGCCAGCTGGGGGACAGAAACTTCCATGCCAGAAGCCCTGAAGCAGCATCTCATTACCCACTGTGTGTCGGAGCCTAGGCTGCTGGATGGGGGCTGGGCATGATCCTGAACCCATTTGGCCAGGGGCAGCTTGTCAGGGGTTGGCCCTGGGTGGCCTGAGAGGTAGGGTCACTGAGTGGCATCACTGATGTCCCAGGCCCTTGAACATTTGTTTGCCTAGCAAGTGGCACAGGTAGTACTGAGGGTGGGGTGTGGTCAGATCCCAGCAAAGTCCCTAGGCCTCCAGCACTGCAGAGGTGGGCAGTAGGTGCACTTGACGCTACTTGGACCACAGGCAGACATGCTGGTCCTGTCTGCCTTGCCCTTGATCTCAGTTCTTAGTCCCTGGCTGTGTCTCTCTCAGTCTGTCTCTAAAAGCCGCCCATTCACTTGGCAGGAACAGGATGGAGGAAGCTTTGTCCCCCTCCAAGCTCTTAGCCACTGAGGAACCAGGGCCTCCCCACCCCCAGAAGAGGAGGAGACTGTTGGTTGCCCCAGAGCCCGAGTACTGCCTTCTCTATACCCTGTTGTGCTGTTGTGCTGTGGCCGGGAGGCAGGACTGGGCAGATGGAAGCAAGGCATAGGCCAGGGAGCAGTCTCATCTTCCCAGCATCTTGGGCCAGGAGTCCCAGCCTAGGCATTCAGCAAAGAGAGGGAAGGGGTCAACAGGTCTAGCCAGGCCACTGCTGATGCACCCTGCCTAAGAATGCACTGAGAGGTGCTTTGGGGAAGGCAAAGGATTGCGACCTTTGATGGTGGCCCTGGTACCTGATGCTCTCAGGCAGCCTTCCCTCAGCTACAGGGGCAGGGTGGGGCCCTGTCTGCCCAGCCCCACCCAGCCCTTCTAGCCTGAAGCTCTTGTTCTTACTAAACACTAACCCCACCCTCACCCTGATGTTACTTCTTGGAGCTGTGGCCGCTCTTAGTGGCTGGGGAGGAAGAATCTTTCCGAATAACCAAACATTTGCTGGGCTGGTTCTTCTCTGCCGGCCTCTGTGCACATTTACAAGTCTTGAAAGGCAGCATCACACCAGTCTGAGCAAAGGCCTAAAGGTGGTGTCATCTAAGCCTTGTTGGGGAGAAGGTATCATTATGGCTTGGAGGAATCTGGGGGCTCCAAGGCTGCTGCCAGCCTCAGAATCTGCAAAGGAGGTATTGGTAATACCTACTGTGTGTGCCCCAGGCGGGGAGGAGGAGTGAAGTCTGCACGGCATAGCACAGCACGGCAGGGCAGGGCTGGGCCTCTCGGGGAAGTGGTGTCCACACTGGAGGAAAAGGAGGAAGCAGCTGGGGGAGGAGGAGCCCAAAAGAGGAAGAGGCCAGAGGGCTGCCTGATGCTAGGGTGGGGGTGAGAGCCCAAGGGCCCCCCAGGGCTTTGCCAACTGGAAGGGTCTAGGAGGTGAATACCTGCCCAGGCTTATCTGTGCATTCCTGTGGGCCATTCTAATGGCAGTCACTGGGTTGGAGCCAGTCCAGGTAGCACTGTCCCTTGTCCTGCCCCATCAACTGTTGAGCCCAAGATCCCAGAGAAGGTGGTGCCTCCGAGAAGGATTCCAGGCCCCTCCTTTGGCCACAGGAAGTTGTGGCTGGGAGAGGGACACTGGTGGGAAGGCTAGCAGGAAGGCAGAGGGGTTGCTCTTACATTCCCGAGCGGCCATTGCTCTCCAAAGCCGGAAGGCCAGCCACAGGCCGAGATGAATGCCTGGAAATGCAGCAGTGCCGAGATGAGCTCACTCTGGGTTTCCCCTGCTAGGGTGGACAAAGGAGCCCATGCCTCATCCTAAGGATTCTCCCTTGCCAGCACCCACTCACTGGGTCTATGGGTGCATTCACGGGGCCTCAGTTTCCCTTCAGGTGATAACCACAGCTGTCTCTGATTGAGCCTTCACTGTGGAGCTGGACTCTTCATGATCTTGTCCTATTTAATCCTGTGAGGCTGGGACTGACATTACATCCATTTCACTGATGGACAAATTGAAGCTCAGAGACATTACGTCATTTACACAAGAAGCAGAGATGCCAGGACATGGCCCATGCACCTGCCTCCAACTGCCATAGCCCCTTGGGAATCTGTGCTGGCTGGAAGAAATGGATCAGGCAGGACATCGGGCGGATGGTGTGGGAGAGGGACACTGGTGGGAAGGCTAGCAGGAAGGCAGAGGGTGCATGTGTGTTCTGTATGTGCCTGTGGGCCTTGGCTCGTAGGCCTCAATTCCTCTTTTAGGAGACAGAAAGGGAGCTGTCCGATCTGGAAGGCGGGACCCAAGACTCTTGTGTATGAATCTTTCTACAGCCGTGTGGTCACGAGGAACACTCCCCTCCCTTTTTTTTGAGACGGAGTCTCGCTCTGTCTCTCAGGGTGGAGTGCAGTGGCGAGATCTTGGGTCACTGCAACCTCCGCCTCCCAGGTTCAAGTGAGTCTCCTGCCTCAGCCTCCCAAGTAGCTGGCATTAGGCATGCACCACTACACCCAACCAATTTTGTATTTTTAGTAGAGACGGGGTTTCACCATGTTGGTCAGGCTGGTCTCGAACTCCTGACCTCAAGTGATTTGCCTGCTTCGGCCTCCCAGAGTGCTGGGATTACAGGTATGAGCCACTGAGTCTGGCTGCAGCTGCTCCATTTTTACTTCCCACCTTTCCTTCTAGCCCATATCCCCTCACAGTGATGCTCAAGTTATAGCTGGCAACTTAGGACTAATTTTTTCCCTAATATTATGCTTGTTCTCCCACAAGCTCCAGTCTTAGTGGGACTGAGACCAAGCCTGGGGAAGGCTCAGAAGCTGTTGAAGTCCACAGTGAGGGCCTCTGAGACTAGGAATTGTCCAGAGAAGTGAAAGGAAAGTGTGTTCCTTAGGGCCCCACTGTGAGCAAAGGCTCAGTGCTGGGTGCGTGTGTGGTGCTGTGTGGTGGCTGAATGTGGCCATGATGTCAGCTGGTGACTGCCTGATAGTTGATGAGGCTGCTTCCTCACGCTCCTTGGCCTCTGAATCTCAGTGTTATGACCTAGTGGGGCCTTATCCTCTTCTGTGGGGGTTCCTAGGGGTTCTGCTGTGTTGCCAGGCCAGGCCCTAGGG
Source organism: Callithrix jacchus (assembly GCF_049354715.1). NCBI lineage: Eukaryota > Metazoa > Chordata > Mammalia > Primates > Cebidae > Callithrix > Callithrix jacchus. The sequence continues at coordinate 32,832,551 of NC_133516.1, forward strand.
GGCTAGAGGCCTGAGGGGCTAGAGCAGAAGCATCCAAGCTTCTCTGGGCCATGAGGTCATGCACAGAGCAGAGACCTGTGCATCCTCATGGTCACCCAAGACTCTGGGTCCCAGAAGGTCCAGTTCCTCACTTTTCTCACTGTGTGACCTCAGGCTGTTCTCTTCCCTCTCTCTGTCCAGTACTAGAACCTGTGATGCTGTGATTCTTAGCATGGTCTTCTGGCTTCTGGACACAAGGACAGCTGCTGGCTTGGGTTGGGCCCTGAGGCAGTTTGGGGTGAGTGCGCAGACCCTAGGGAGGCTACTCAGGGCAGGCCTTGGGTTTGGCATGCTCCCTTGAGGAGTGCATTTTGTAGATGAGGTCTAGGCTCTGGGTACCGGAGTCCACCACTGTGAATCAGAAGGGAGGAAGGGTCATTCAGGCACCTTGGGAACAGTAGAGGGATGCCTGAAATAAAGAGGCCCACAGGGAGACGGTGCCAAATGGTCTAGCTCCGTGTGATCTGGATCTTGTCCAGCACCTCCTGGCTCCTGCACGGGGCGGGACCTGGGGCCTGAGGGGCCAGTGATGAACAGGTCTGGGGCCTCCTTTACGTCAGGCTGGCCTTCCTCACCTGGTGCCTGAGTTTCCCTCTGTGCAGTGGAAAGGTCCCCACTGAGGGAGGGAGACCTTGCCCCAGAAAGCCTTTCCCATGTGTGGGTAGGACCTTAGACCTAAATTTCCCTAATACAGAGATCTCTGGCTTGGCAGTAGCAAGCCAGGCCCTCGTTGGTAGTGCTCCCCTCATGGGCACTGTGAACCCCTGGAAGCCACTGGAGGCAGCCGAATGCCTGGAGGCTGGTGGGAGGGAGGTGTGGGGTCTGCTCTGTTCAGGCATCTGGTATAGGGCTGGACCACGCACATGGGTAGGGGTGTTGCCTGGCCCTTTCAACACCTCAAGTCCCTGCCTCCCAGAGCTGGACCCATGCTGAGCCTCCTCAGAAGGAATGAGGTGCCAGAGAGCAGCACCTGGAGGAAGGAAGAGACGCCAAGGGCGGGGCTCAGAGGGCCTTTGTCTAGCGGGGCCTCTGCCCCTCCCTCCTGTTGCCATGGTTTCTCTGTGTGCAAAGTCTCTACCGGCTGGGGGCTTCCCAGGGACAAAGTGGTGGGTGGGGCACCTTCCCCAGCTGCCCCTGGCCGAGGCTGCTTTTCTGAAACAAAACGCTCCCCAGTGCTGCCCAGCCCCCACCTCCTTCCACAGCATCTCTGGCTGCTGGGCGCCCCCTGGTGGTGGCAGAGCCTGGGTCCCTGGGCTGCAGGGGATGAAGGAGGTGCACAGGATCTGAGAACCACTGGCTGAGCTGAAGATGTGGCACCTTCCTGGGATGAGAGTAGAAGGCGGTGTCTGGGCTGCCTTTGGGGTGGGCTCAGGGCTCACCCCCACCTACCCCACCATGCCCCACTGGGGTAGGCTGGGGAGTTGTGGCAGTGTGGGCGGGCCTGGTGCTGTGGGTTTGAGTTGGGCTGCTGCCCAAGTCTGCCCTGTGGTCCCAGCCACTGCTGCTTCTGAGAATCTCTGCCCTCGGGCCTGCCACGTCAGCTGGCTGCTCTCCCTGGCCCCACGTGTTCCCACGGAGCCCACCAGCATGGGGGCTCTCTCCAGGGAGGGCTTCTGCTTGGCTTTCTGGGTGTGTGGAGCTAGTGAGCAATGGCAGCAGTGAGGCTCCTGGGCAGGAAGAAGGCCCCAGCTGTGTACGAGTGTCGGGTTATATGGAAGGGAAGTGACAACACAGAGTGGAAAGCCTGCAGAGGAGCCAGTAGCTCTGACTCCTGTCCCAGGTTATGCCGAGTCAGCAGGGAACCACCACAACTCTGAATCAGCCTGTTAGCCACTGTTCATTGCTCTTCATCTGCAAGCCTTCAGAAGCTCTCCTTCAAATGAGATGACCACAGTGTTCGACTCTGCAGGTTGCAGGAAATGAGAGGTTTGGGGAAACTCTTTCAAAGAGCAGGAAAATAGTGGTAACTTTCATCCAAATGCTCACCATGTACCCCACATTGTGAGAAGAGCTTTGCATGTAATCCTTACCCATCTCTCAGGAGGAGACAGTGTTATCCCATTTCACAGATGACGTGCCAGAGAAAGAGCAAGAAAGGAGCTGAAGCTCTTGGGGATCTCAGGAAGGATCAGGGTGGACATCAGGGCTGTGGCAAGTCTGGACCTCCTTCTGGGAGAGGATCTGGAAATGGGAGAGGGCTGGCTGCTTGAGGCTTGACAGTTCTGCCCACAGGAGACTGAAGCCAGAAAGGACAGGAGCAAGTCTCAGCCTCCCAGCAGATCAAAGCCTATTAAGGAGTTAGAAGGTCCAAGATGAACAGATGGTATGACTTGAGTGCTGGGACCTGGAATAAGCATCAAGTGACCAGACCTGTGGGCCTGTCTATCCTGCTGCAGGGGCCCCACTGGCCTTGTTTGCATAGGTGGAGTGGTACTGTCTCCCTTCTCTCATGGTTCCCTCCTCCACTGGGGCTCGGCACTCCCAGAGTGGAAGTAGATGTTCTAATGCAGAGCAGCTGCCACCGTGCAGCACTTCACTGCGATTACTGCCCGCTTGCTGTGGGCCCAGCAGCTGCACCTCGGGGCAAAGGCTGCAGCGCTTTTTTCCTTGGTGGGAAGAGGTGTGACTCAGTGGGAATGCCAAGGCCACCCCAGGGAACGTCTGCAGGCCTCTCTGGTCTTACCCAGCTGGGGATAGAGTACTTAGTAAGGCCCTCTGCTGGAAGGAGGGGATGACTCATGCCACCTTTTATTGCCTCAGTTCCCCTACCCAGTACCTTTGCAGAAATCTGGACTCAGGCCAGACACGGTGGCTCATGTCTGTAATTTCAGCACTTTGGGAGGCTGAAGCAGATGGATCACTTGAGGCCAGGAGTTCGAGACTTGCCTGGCCAACATGGCAAAACCTTGTCTCTACTAAAAATACAAAAATTAGCTACAAAAATTAAACAGGTGTGGTGGTACATGCCTATAATCCCAGCTACTCAGGAGGCTAAGGCAGGAGAATCACTTGAACCAGGTGGCGGAGGTTGCGGTGACCCAAGATTGCACCACCACAGCACTCCAGCCAGCCTGGGTGACAGAGTGAGACACTGTTTCTTTTTTATTTTTATTTTTTGAGACAGTCTCACTCTGTCACCCAGGCTGGCGGGAGAGTGTAGTGGTGCAATCTCAACTCACCGCAACCTCCACCTCCCAGGTTCAAGCAATTCCCCTGCCTCAGCCTCCCACATAGCTGGGACTACAGGCACTTACCACTATGCCTGGCTGGTCTCGAACTCCTGACCTCAGGTGATCCACCTGCCTCAGCTTCTCAAAGTGCTGGGATTACAGGCGTAAGCCACCACACCCAGCTGAGCCACTGCACCTAGCTGACTGTTTAAAAAAAAAAAAATCTGGACCAGCTATCCCTCTGAGAGGCAGGTTTGAGGGGAGCTGGGTGCACACAAAACTCGGCCACATGTCAGCTTATCTGATAGGGTACATCCCTCAGATCCTGGTGGAAAGGGGACCCAGCCAGAGGTGTGGAGAGTGAGGCTACTGCCCCACAGCTGCCAGGGCACGTAGCCTGTGGGCTGCTTGAGAGCTCTTCACCCCACCCATTCCACCCAGAGGCCATACTGTGGCTCCACCCATCTCTGCTCCCGGCCCCCTTCTCTCCTGGAGCTGCTCCTGGGCTGTGCCTCTGCCTCCATCCCGGTGTTCCCTGTTTCCTGCCTGGCTGCCAGCACCACACCCTTGTCCTGCCACTCACTACTTCCCGCCTGAGTCACAGCTGCTGAAAAGACAGAGACCAACCAGCCTGAGTCTAGGGATAGAGGCTCCATGACCTTGATTTGCTTACCTGTCAAGTGGGGCTCTTTTTTCAGTGACCCCTGCTGAGGGTAGAGAATGTTCTCTTAACATTTAAGAGGCCTTAGGAGGGGAAACCAAAACTTGAAGGGGACAGGGAAGTGGGCCCTCCCTGGCTGGGGCAGGGAGCAGGTATCCTGGCTCCTAGTGTGACTGGCTCCATGCTGCCCACCTTGTATCTACCAGGTCTAGAAGCTGTTAGGAAAATCAGATGCGAAGCAAGTTTGCACCCTCATCCCTGATCCTGGGCAGGGTCACAGAGCAGCTCATATCACCTACTAAGAGTGGTCAAAGGGGCTGGGCACGGTAGCTCATGCCTGTACACTTTGGGAGGCTGAGGCAGGAGGATCATAAGGTCAGGAGATCGAGACCATCCTGGCCAACATGGTGAAAGCCTGTCTCTACTAAAACACAAAAAATTAGCCGGGCATGGTGGCACGAACCTGTACTCCCAGCTACTCAGGAGGCTGAGGCAGGGGAATTGCTTGAACCGGGGGGCAGACGTTGCAGTGAGCCAAGATTGTACCACTGCGCTCCAGCCTGGCAACAGAGCAAGGCTTTGTCTCAAAAATAAGAGTGGTCAAAAGGCCAGACCCCCTCTTCACTCCCAGTGGCCATATAGGGAAACTGATGCCTCAGGTGGGCAGGAGCCCCTGAAGTCACACAAGAAGGGGCAGCTTTCACCCTAGTCTTCAGGTCCCCCATGGCCTGGGTAGCTGCCTGCTGAGTCTTGGCTTGCCTGGCTGGGGACGACATGATGGATCTAAGCCATGACTTCACATCCTTGGCCTCTGCTCCCCCAGTGCCCTCCATCCTGGCTGTGACTGGTCCCTGGTTCTTCCTCCTGCTCTGAAGGAGCCAGTGGGGAGGATAGCCACTGCTGCCCTCCCTGCCCGAATGGATGCTTTGAGTCTGGGCCTTTATGATCGGACATCACTGTGAGGCTTTCCTGGGACCTTTCCCCATGTCCCCATCGGCAGGTGGAGGACTGTTAGTATGGAGATCCTGGCTGTGCCTCTGCCATGCACAGCCTAATGGGGAGGGAGTGGTGCTGGTGTATACCCCGGTATACACCCCAGTGAAGATACTGGGCCTGGCGCCTCTAGTGGCCAGGGGCTGAAGCAATAGAGGGCATTGCTGCCCCAGCCACAGCCCTCCAGTCTGCCCAGGGCCTGCACATTTGTATGTATGTCTACAAGGTTGTGCAACCATCACTGCCACCTAATTCCAGAACATTATCACCACCTCCAAAAAGAAACATCTTACTCAACTAGTTGTCACTCCCCATCTCCCCAGGTCCCCTGCCCTAGTCCTGGAAAGCAGGCCTGGGACAGTCAGAAGCGTAATGATGGCAGGCATCTGGTGGCATTTGTGAGGAGGGCTCAGGCCCTTCCCCCTCAGAGTGGTCTCTGGCATAGGGGGCTAAAGGTGGCCAAGAGCCTTGGCAAGGTCTGCCACCATGTCCCAGTGCCTACTGCTGCTTGTTGAGCACTGCAGACATGGCCCAGAGTCTGCCTGGAGGTAGAGAGTGGACCCAGTGACAGGTGGACTGTGTCCCCGCTGCAGTACCAGGCACTCAGGACAGCTCTAGGAGGGACTGCATGGTGGGCACATGTGCTCCCTGCAGCGGGCACTATAAGCCTGTGACCTCAACCTCCCTGGACCTCAGTTCCTTCACTGGTTAAAGAGGGGTGAGAATGGAACCTACCTCCCAGGACTGCTGTGGAGACGGCAGTTGGGGGTGTCATTGATGTAGAGCAGCATCTGGCACATGGTGGGTGCCGTTTTCATATAGCTTTGCTGTCATTATTGCTGATGTTATTGTTGCTGCTTGTGTTCATTTGTGTGTTAGCACCTTCATCCTCTGAGGTTGTCTTGACCAGCCCCAGGGGATGCTGCACAGAGGGACAGACGTGCCACAGTGATCAGGAGAATTGGGACTCTGTGAATGGGGCATGGGGCAGGTATTCCCAGCAAAGAGAACAGCATGAGCAGGGTCCTGGAGGTGCCTAGAGGCAGTGCCTGGCAGCTGAGCTGCAGGTGTGACTGGCAGTGATGGGGCAGGAGCAGAGGGTCTGGGAAGGAGAGCGGGGACCAGCTGAGGGCCATTCGGCCTGGAGCTCAAGACAGCGAGCAGCAAGGGGGCAAGTGCAAGGTGAGGCCCTGCCTCCACTCTCTCCAGCCCCCAACTGGGAGATGGATGGCCTTCCTGATCCTTCCTTAGATACGTTCCCTGGGTCATGCAGGTTCCTGGGCTACACTCCTCAAGATCTGGCTCTGTTGTCTGGGATGGTACCTGGGAATCTGCTTTTTAAAACACCTCCCAGGGCATTGCTCTGCAGGGTCTCAGCCACAGTTTGAGAATGGCAGGGTGGACCAGGCATCATGGTTCCCTGCACCCTCTTGCTCTTCTGAGTCCTGGCTGCGTGATCTTAGATCAAGACTTTATTTTTCTGAGTCTCAATGTCCTCAACTATAGAATGGGAACAGAAACAGTATCTGTTTCTGGGACTGCTGTGACTAACACAGGAGAGAATGGCATATCTCAGTACCAGCTAAGGAGAAATATGGGGCAGGGCTGTACCAGGCCAGGGAAAAGCTTGAGTCAGTATGGGTGTGTGTGGGTGTGGATGTGTGAGTGAGATAGGCCGCAGGTCTCCCAGTTTCACGAGTCAGTACGTGTGTGTGTGTGTGTGTTGCTGTAGGTGTCCTAGGTTATGGCTGTCTAGCCTCCATCTGCTCAGGTCAGACCTGGGCACAGTGAGCAGAGGGCGGGGCGTGGGGCCATGTCCTGAAAGCTCAAGTGTGACACTGTGCTCCTGCTTAGGCCCCTGGTTGCTAAGGCTTGGAATGTGGGGAGAAGAAGGGCTGCCACCCCATTGGGTGGAGTATGCAGGGCATCTTCCTGCCAGCTCTGCCCAAGGCACCATTTAGGCATGTACCAGCTGCACAGGGTGGCGAGCTCATGTTTGTGAGAACAGGGTGGCCCCTTCAGGGCTGGCCAAGTCTCCAGCCAAGACCCCTGAACTCAACCAGGGCAGTGGGGAGCCATGGTGTTCAGCAGAGCTCGTGGGAGACAAAGGCCCGCAGAGAGTCTGCAGTGGGATACAGGTGCTCCAGGTTACCTTGACCACTGTGGTCCTGCAGCTGCATTCCTGGTAGCTCAACTGTCCACCAGGCCCAGCTGCCTCCATCTCACAGTGCAGCTGATGGGAGGGTTAGTTCTGCCTCCTGGGCTACAGGTGTCTGGGCATTTGTTCTGTGCCTGTGGAGCCCCTCTGGGCCTGACCACCCGTGCCCTCTGTTCCAGGTGCTGGGGAGTCAGGGAAGAGCACCATCGTCAAGCAGATGAAGTAAGTGCTGTGCACCAGAAGCAGCGCCCAAACTCCAACTTCCCCTCTTCAACCGCTGGGCCTGTACTGTATCCCACTATAGGCCCAGCCAGTCTTAGCCGGGCCCAGAACCTTCTCAGAGGCAGTCACCTATCCTCGGGTCCCAGTGGGTCAGGATCAGTTTCCCCTTCTCTGAAGCAGGTCCCAGCAGCCCCAGGCAGCCATGGGAACTCCCAGTGCCCTGGGGACACTAACCTTCCTGGCCCCTGGCTGTCAGGATCATCCACGAGGACGGCTACTCCGAGGAGGAATGCCGGCAGTACCGGGCAGTTGTCTACAGCAACACCATCCAGTCCATCATGGCCATTGTCAAGGCCATGGGCAACCTGCAGATCGACTTCGCTGACCCCTCCAGAGCGGTATGTGCCTTGCGCCCCACCCTCTCTCACCTCCCAAAAGGTTTCAGGGCAAGTCTCATCCTGGGGAACCCAAGAATACCCTGGCCTGGGCCCCATTCCAGAGGTCTCCCTGCCTCTGGCAGAATGGGGGTACCCTCCTTCAACGGCCTGATCATCCGTCGCTGTACCCAGGACGATGCCAGGCAGCTGTTTGCACTGTCCTGCACTGCTGAGGAGCAGGGCGTGCTCCCTGATGACCTGTCCGGCGTCATCCGGAGGCTCTGGGCTGACCATGGTGTGCAGGCCTGCTTTGGCCGCTCGAGGGAATACCAGCTCAACGACTCAGCTGCCTAGTGAGTGCTCCAAGGGGCTGGGCAGGGCAGGGGGTGGGGGGGACTAAAGGCTGGACTGGAGGGCCTGAGAACCCACAGAAGGACACTGCTGGTCTTTGTTCATGAAACTGATGACTGTCAACCAAGGCCTTGGTGTTTTTTGGTTTGGAGGGTGGGTGGGTGACACAGTATTGAAAGGTCAGGAGGAATGACAGGCAGGTGGCTTATACAGTACATCTCTTCTGGGCCAGTTAAGCCTGATCTCTTTTTATGTATATATATTTTTTGAGACGGAGTTTTGCTCTCGTTACCTAGGCTGGAGTGCAATGGCGCAATCTCGGCTCACCGCAACCTCCGCCTCCTGGGTTCAAGCAATTCTCCTGCCTCAGCCTCCCGAGTAGCTGGGACTACAGGCATGCACCACCATGCCCAGCTAATTTTTTGTATTTTTAGTAGAGACAGGGTTTCACCTTGTTGACCAGGATGGTCTCTATCTCTTGACCTCGTGATCCACCCTCCTCGGCCTCCCAAAGTGCTGGGATTATAGGCGTGAGCCACCGCGCCCAGCCAAGCCTGATCTCTTGACACACAGTCTTCTAAAGAACATTTGCTGCCACCTGCTCTTTGCCAGGCCTTGTGCAAGGCTTCAGGGACACAGTGATGAGTGGAGCAGAGTCCCCATGCAGTGACAATTTAGGGCGTTAGTGTCACAGTAAAGGTGGGGTTGGCCCAGAGGCAGAACTGCTGAGCTCTGAAGGAGGGTCAGCCAGGGGAGGAGTGGGTGATGGGGTTCCAGGCGGGGGGCATAGCCTGTGCAGCATCCAGGCAGGGGTGGGTAATATGCTGCAGTATGTGGTAGAGAGCTGGCTGTGCTCGAACATAGGCTGTGCAGGCTGGCTGGAGGGGCCACAAGGGGAAGAAGTTATCTGGGAGGTGACAGGTGTGTGCAGGTCAGAGCCCCTGGACCTCAGCCCTGACCCTTTCTGGCCCTAGGCTGAGCCCAAAACTCAGCTGAAGAATTACAAGGGGTCCCAACAGTCCCTGAGGCATGACTGGCCTGCACCTTTTCCACAGTCTGAACTCCTTCTCTGTGGTATCTGCCATATGCTTGGACAGGTGCAGGGTGCTGAGGAGCCCATGAGGAACAGGACAGACAGGACTTTAGCCATTGAGGATGGCTGCAGGAGACATCCATAGGCTTTGGATGGTGTCACCAGATAGGCTGTTGTTCCTGTACTTTAACCTTCCCCATCTCTGCTTACACCAGTCCCCTCTGTCTTTTGCTCCTGTTGCTCATCCAATCCTGAGCCCTCCCAGAGGTTGGAGGAGGAGGGTCTTTCCTGGCTCTGATTCCTAAGCCCTGCCTCAGCCACATAAGCAGCCCCCCCCTACCCTCCTTACATGGCCTGAAAGCTCTTGTGAATATGTTTCCCCTACAGGAGCTGTGGAGTCACAGCCAAATGCTGTGGGGACCCACAGGCCTCAGCATTGCCCCTCCCTGGGATCATGGGCCCAGCCACCAGCAGAGCTTGTGGGTCAGAGAGGCAGGGACATTGGTGCCCATGATACTCAAAGGGAACCAGGGATATAGCCACCTCCAAGCCACCTCCCACTTCTCCATCATCCTGTTTCTCCATTCTCCAGGCATTAGGCACCCACTGTGTGCCCAGCAGTTTTGGGAGTAGAGATTTGGGAGTGAACACAGGGCCTGCTCTCCCAGGCTGGTTTATGCTTTGACAGGTTCCCCCAGGGGAGTGGGTTGCAGATTGGAACACCACAGGGAGTAGGGCTCCTCCAGCCCCTCTTCACAGCAACTCTCCAAGACTGCAGTGAGGCAGGACGTCCCTGAGGTGAACCTGCCTGTTGGGGAGAAGGGAGAGTCTGGTGTGGCATGCACCATGGTGCCTCCATGCTGAAGGTTCTGGCAGTAGGGGGCAGGGCATGTATGTGGGTCACAGCACATGCGTCATGGTTCCCCATGGCCCTTCCTGTTTTTCTGTTTTGTCCCTGCTGCTCTGAGATCATTTCCCTCTGGCCTGGTTTGGCCTGGTTGCTGGTGGAAGCCAAGGGCTGGCCCCAGCAGCCTTGCCCCAGGAATGAAAAGTCAGCCCTGGGCAGCAGCCTGTAGGCCTGATACCAGCCACCAGGGCATGGCAGGGATATTGAGGCAGGCAGCAGAGCAGGGCCCTGTAGGGGTAGCCTTGATACTAATTAAGGGAGCTGGTAATGAGCCCCTGGGACCCTGGCCAAGCAGGTGTCTGTGCCCTCCCCCTGAGGAGCCCAGATTTCATTGGGTGCTGGGCAAAGAGCCCATTGGGCCTAGCAGGCCCCAACCTGTCCAGCGCCACATCGAGGGACCACACCAGGCTGCTCTGTGGCTGGTGCCATAATTGCATCAATTAGCATCCTGAATCCTTCACTGAAGAACTAATTTGCCCCCACCCACCCCCTTTGCCTGTAGCGCCAGATCCTGGATCCTGTCTGAGGCAGGCCTGGCTCAGACCCTGGGTGCTGGAGGTTGGCTGGCTAGCTGGCTACAGAGCTGCACCTCCTTCCATTCCCATTCCACAGCTGGGAGGCCAGGGGCTCTGAGTTCAGGTTTCTTCATTTGAGCAATGAGGTAATGCAGGCAGGAGTTAAAGAAGCAAAGGTTTTGCCTGAGAAAAAGCGTGGGAGGGAAGGGGCCTCTTTCAGCTGGCCCAGGGTTTAGTAAGGAGGCCGAATGCTAGCCCCCACTGACCCTCCCAAACCCACTCCCAGCTACCTGAATGACCTGGAGCGCATTGCACAGAGTGACTACATCCCCACACAGCAAGATGTGCTACGGACCCGCGTAAAGACCACAGGGATCGTGGAGACACACTTCACCTTCAAGGACTTACACTTCAAGTAAGCGGGCATGTGGATAGGTGAGAGGGGCAGGACCTGCCAGCCTTTAGGGTAGCAGAGGCAGGGGCTGGTCCAGGATCCCCCAGCCCCACGGAGGTTTTGTAAGACTCGTTTTCTGGGCAAGCACATCCTCACCACCTACTGAAGCAGCAGTCAGGATCCATGCCACCTCTGCCAGCTGCTTGCAGCCTGCCTGCTGCCCAGGCCCCTGATCCCGAACCACGGGTGAGGTGGGCAATTGTGGATGATTCCAAGGTAGCTGGCCCACTCTGGGCAGGCCTCTGTCCTCAGTCTACCAACGTGGGAAATAGGGCAGAAAGCCTCCCCCAGGGCTCCCTTCCTGGAGCTAAGGTGATCCTATATTCACAGGATGTTTGATGTGGGTGGTCAGCGGTCTGAGCGAAAGAAGTGGATCCACTGCTTTGAGGGCGTCACAGCCATCATCTTCTGCGTAGCATTGAGCGCCTATGACTTGGTGCTAGCTGAGGACGAGGAGATGGTGAGAGACTGCTGCGCGTGGGGGCCGCGGGTATGGGGAGTGGTGGCTGGTGCTGACCTTGCTATTCTGTCCCCAGAACCGCATGCATGAGAGCATGAAACTATTCGACAGCATCTGCAACAACAAGTGGTTCACAGACACGTCCATCATCCTCTTCCTCAACAAGAAGGACCTGTTCGAGGAGAAGATCACACACAGTCCCCTGGTCATCTGCTTCCCTGAGTACACAGGTGTGGGGACTGTGGGGACAGGGCCTCCAGAGGGTTGCTGCCTGTCCCGAGAGTAGCCGGTGGTGACCAGGTGGCCCTCAGGCGCCCCCCACTGGACGGAAGTGTAACCTTGGGACACTTGCAGGGGCGGTGCCTCACTTAGGCTTGTATAGTTGTGTGTGTACACGTGGAGCCCTTAACACTCAAGCATGTACCCTGAACATATGCACATTGGCATCCTCCTTCACACAGTTGGGTACCCCTTTGCACATCAGGCTTGTATGGGCAGCTGTACACATTGTCATATTATGCACATGCGTGCACATGTTGTGTGCCTGGCCATCCACACACACAGAGCCCTGCCCTACTGCACACATAGGCTGGGGCCTGCCCACCACACATGCAGCACAAGTCATCACCATTTTCTCTCCCTCAGGGGCCAACAAGTATGATGAGGCAGCCAGCTACATCCAGAGTAAGTTTGAGGACCTGAATAAGCGCAAAGACACCAAGGAGATCTACACGCACTTCACGTGCGCCACCGACACCAAGAACGTGCAGTTTGTGTTTGACGCAGTCACTGACGTCATTATCAAGAACAACCTGAAGGACTGCGGCCTCTTCTGAGGGGCAGCAGGGCCTGGCAGGATGGTGAGCCAGAGGGGCTAAGGCAGGGAGCTGGTAAAGAACTGAGCAGGCCTGGAGCCCCAGTGGTGGGGGGGAGGGGGCCTGGATCGGGAAGGGCAGTAGGTGACTAGGGAACAAGGGAGGCACAGGAATTAGGAGGTCAAGTTAGTGGGGTGCAGGGCATGGAGGAGGTCATACAAGCAGGCCTGGCCCAGTGGTCCAGACAGAAGGGCCTGGTCTTGCCCTGGGACAGAATCAGAGGCCTTCGTGATGTTCTCTAGAGAAATCTCACCACCTCACCCACCAGGCCATTGGCCCAGCCTGCCAGAATCTGGAGGCCAGTGGAGCCCAGCCCTGCTGCCTACTACCACCAGTTCCGTGTGCACCTCTAGCTCTTACCCTCGGACCCGTCTGAGTGTCCTGGGCTTAGGCTGGCCCCACTGTCCCTGGTGGAGGTGGGGATGACTCTCCTAGTGCCACCGACTCCCCTCCCCCATGTAACCCAGCAACAGAAACTGGCTCCTGGGTGGCAGCTGTGTCCCTGGTAACAAATGGGTGGGAAAAATGGAGAAGGGTCATTGTCTAGGGAGGTGTGGGAGGAGAGGCGTGTCCTGGCTGCTTCCCCATCCATGCTGTGCTGTCTCCCACCTCCAGGACCACCGCCGACTCTGTACCCCCAACCCCTGAGGAAGATGGGGGCAAGAAGACCACGCTCCCCGCCTGTTCCCCCAGCCGCTTTTCTCCTCTTTCCTCTCTTTGTTCTCAGCTCCCCGTCCCCTCAGCTCCAGACCTAGGGGAGGGGTTGCTACAGGCCTCCCTGTTTGAAGCCTGCCCTTGTCTGAGGTGCCGGTAATGGCCATGGTACCCCCTTTCTGGGCATCTGTTCTGGTTTTTAACCATTGTCTTGTTCTGTGATGGGGGGAGGGGGGCACATGCTGAGTCTCCCAAGGCTGCATCTGGAGGAGCCCCTGCTTCTCCAGCCTGGACCCCCCAGCTTTGCCCAACACCAGCCCCTGTCCCAGCCCAAGTCCAAATGTTTACAGGGAGCCTCCTGCCCAGTTCCCTACCCCCCAGCCGCTTGGAGGCCCCAAAGGAAAAAGCACAAGAAGTGTGAGACGCCACCATTCCTGGAGACCACAGTCCACCTGCTCATTCTCGTAGCTTTTTAAAAAAATGAAAGTAAAGGAAAAAAAATGCAAATCTAGAAAACTTTTTAGAGAAAAACTATTTAAAACTATCAGATCCTGACCAGCAGCCCCCTCAGCCCCCCTTCCAAGTGACTCCGTGCCTTGAGTGTGTCTGCGTGTTTACACCCATCCCTCTGCTGGCCGCCCCTGTGTGAGCGGCACCCCTGCCCTGCCCTTCTCAAAATTGGGTTCCAAGGGCTGTTCCAGACAACTGCCAACGTCACTGAGGGCCCTGCCCCAGCGGCCCTGGGCCCAGGCTCCATTAACCTAAATGTAGCTCCTTAGCGCTAACCTAGGAACCGCCGCTGCCTGCTGGGGGGCCATGCCCCTCATGCCCTAGTCCCAGGCCCGGGGCCTTCAGCGTTGAACACTTCCTTGCTTTTTTTCACGTTTTATGGAATTGTTCACCTGGTTTGAAATAATAAAATGTAGAAAGAAAAAAAATACTGAGAACTGATGAGTATTCTCTCCCAGAGGCAGAGGCCCAGGCTAAGGGGTGCCAAGGTGATGGTCCCAACCTCAGTCCTCGACCTGGGGTAGGTCCCATACGCTCAGCTCAGCTTTCCAGGCCGTTCTGGAGTCCAACACTCTGGGTTTCACTTCTCCCACCTGGCCTAGGCAGCATACATGTGGGGCCTGTGTATCTTCATCTTCCCAGCACTCTGCAGCCTTGGATCTGGGGAAGCTGGGCAGGCTTCTTGGGGAGCTGTTCTAAGGTGCTCTTTTACACCGGAGTAGGAGGGGTGGCCAGCAAGCCTCTAGTTCAGAAGGAAAAGGTAGCACTTCTGACTTAGGTACCAAGGCCCAGAGTGAGTTGGCCCCAAGGTCACACTGCCAGGTGGGCCGCGTGCAGTCCTGCCTTTCCTACACAGAAGACCGGTAGGGGCCTTGATATATTCAGAACATGTTCAGAAAGGTCCTTGCTCCAGCGGGACCCCGCCAAACCTGAGGGGTAGTGATAGCCAGCCACATTTCCATGTGATGGCTGCCACGGGCTGGGCCTGGAGGGCTGGCTGCATGCAGGTCAATGGTTCTGAAGGTAGAAGGCTCCATGAGGCTGTGGTAAAGGCCTGTGCATTGCTGGGGAAGGGAACTGCAGATGGCAAGGCCAGTGATGCTTCTGGGGTGGGCCTTGAGTGCCATCGAGGCGCCTGGACCTTCTCCCATGGGCAGCAGGGACAGCCATGGCCTGAACCTGTGGGGTGGACTCGGAAAGGCCAGCCTCGACTGGGTGGGGCTCCGGGGTTGGCGCCTCCGATTCCGGCCACCAGGGGGCCCCGCCGCCCGCGCTGGGCCCCGCCGGGCTGGTCACGCAGGCTGACGTAAGCGGGTCCCGCGGAGGCCGCTGGACAAAAGGCAGCTTTGTAAGGCGGCGACGGCTCCGCAGCCGCCCCGGGACAGAGCGGCCTGGGCAGAGGGGGCGGGCCGGGGTCGGCGCCGCAGAGGCGGGGAGGCAGGGTTGAGCCGGAGACCCTGGACCCCGCCCCCGCACACCTGCCAGCGTCTCGTGGCGTCGGCCCCGGGCACTGGCAGGAGATGAGAGGCTGCTGCCGCCTGGTCCGAAGGACATCGGCGCCCCCTAGGCCCGGTCCCCGCCCAAGTTCCTCGGGCCTTTCCTGCTGCCCCTGCCTGCGAGGGCCGACGACAGGGAGCACAGGATCCCGCGCCCAAGCCAGGTCCCCATCTTCCTTCAGAGGCCCAGGCCTGGACCCCGCTGTGCTGCAAATGCGCCGGCAGGAGCGTCAGAGCCCAGATGCCCGTCCAGCAGGAAGCGGGCGGGAGATGGTTCCTTCCTTCTGTCCTGAGGGGGATCCCTGCACAGAGGGACCATTGAGGGGCTGGCATTGTCTGCCTAACTCACTCAGTGCCTCCCTCCCATGCGGAGCCCTGGTAGGATGGCCCTCGTTGCTGTCTTGGCAGTGGGTCCAGGTGGGATCCTGGGGGCAGGGCTTCCCTGAATGCAGACAGCTAGGCCTCCCTCCACCTGCCCCAGCCTCCCACCCAGGCTCGGATTTCCAGGGCATAAGGCTCCATTGTCCCAGCACTGGCAGAGGTGGCCTGTCAATTTGGCCTTGTGTTTGGTGGTTGGGAAATTCCCAGCCATGGGGGCTGGAAGCAGGGAGGGGCTACCCAGGTGTCCTGCACGCCAACTGAAGGGACCCCATGAGGTTGGCTCCTGGGCATCCCCCACTGCCTGGAGCTGTCCCAGGCTGGACCTCAGCCGTTCATCAACCCTCAGGAGCAGCTGGGTGAGGAGAGCCAGAAATTCAGTGCCCCTGGCCCTGCATCCCCAGAGTCCTCCAACCTAAGAAGCCCCCATCCTTCTGTCTCCAGCCATGGGCAGCTGCAGCTGTGAGGCCCAGGACCCTTAGCAGGACATGCAGAGCTGGGCAGGGACCCAGGCTCATATGCTCCTAGTGTGGGGTGGGTTGTCTCCAGCCTGTGGAGACTGCCATGAAGCTGACTGGCTTCCCAGATGGCCTGGCCCACTTGAAATAATTGCTCCGGCTACTGATGTGGTGGGAACTTTGGTATTTTTAACCCATTTGGGGGGTAGGGGAACAGCTGGGAAGAGAGAGGCAAGCTTTCAGAGTCAGAAAGGCCTGAGAGAGAAGAGTAGAGGAAACCCTGTAAGGAGGAGCCAGGCAGGCCACCTCAGTAGTTCCCCAGCCCTAAACACAGCCCGTACCACCCTGTGTCTCAGCAGGTAGGTGCAGACCCAAATGCCAGTTGCAGAAGAGGGAAAGGGCCCTCTCCAGGGTTAGAGCTAGGATCACTATGGTGCAGACAGCTAAGCCTAGAACTCCTACCATGTTCCAGGGAGTCCTATGGTTTCTGATGTCAGGAAAACTTACTCCTCTCAGTTCCCCAGAATCATTTCACCCCACCCCACCCAAACTGAGTGCCAAACTAGTTTGGTGGAGAATACAAGCCCTGACTCCAGCTGCCTGGTCAGTGGCATGGCCAACCAAGTCCTAGTGACCCTGGGAGTCAGGGAGGGGACAAGGACAAGACTATAGCATTGCTTGGTTGGGTTCCAGATCTGGCCCCACTCCCCAGAACTGACCCCAAACTCTGTGTCTGCTGCCCTAAAAAGAGACCCTGGCTGGATGTAGTGGCTCATGTCTGTAATCCCAACACTTTGGGAGGCCAAAGCAGGAGGATCACTTGAGGCCAGAAGTTTGAGACCAGCCTGGGCAACATAGCAAGACCCCATCTCTCTTTTTTTTTTAGACCAAATCTTACTCTGTCACCCAGGCTGGAGTGCAGTGGCATGATCTCGGCTCACTGCAACCTCTGCCTCCCAGGTTCAAGCAATTCTCTTGCCTCAGCCTCCTGAGTAGCTGAGATTACAGGCATGTACCAGCATGCCTAGCCAATTTTTGTGTTTTTAGTAGAAATGGGGGTTTTACCATGTAGGCCAGGCTGGTCTTGAACTCCTGACCTTAGGTGATCTGCCCACCTCAGTATCCCAAAGTGCTGGGATCACAGGCTTGAGCCACCAAGCCAGGCCTGACCTTCAAAACAAAAGATCCTAGTGATCCTCATCCCTACCATGGACTCCCAGAGGGAACGAAGCACCTCTCATCACCCAGGGGGACAGCCTCCAGTCAGCTGGAATATGTATGCACTATGAGGCAGCAAATGTGTCCATGCCTGGCAGCCACTCAGCCCTCAGTCACACGGTGATGGGTGCTAATATCCAAGAGGAGCAGAAGTCAAGGCCATGGGTCCTTTTCTCCCCTTGCCTGAGATGCAGTCCCACAGCCCCTGGTGCTCTTGGTTGGGAGAAAAATCAGAGTTTGACATCTCGTCCCATTGCCTTCTGCTTTCTGACCTCACTGAGGTTAGGGTAGTCAAGGCCTGGGGGACTGGGACAGAGTTAAGGGGTGTCCATTCTCCATCCATGCCTACCCCCATGGAGACTCAGCATGCCTAAGAAGGTGCAAAGGCTTCCTGTGGGCACACCAGCTCCTGCCTCCCTGTGCCTGTCCTCTGCTCGGTCCTGGGGTCTCCAGTGATTATAGCCCTTGCTGCTTCCCGCAGTGGGGAACCCAGAGCCCTGGCCAGAGGCTTGAACCTGGCACCACAGGAGTTTCACAGAAAATGGGTGACAGCCAAGGTGGATCATGAACAGTGAGGAGTTGTCCAGCAGGTGACAAGGAGAAGGGTCTAAAAGGCGGAGGGCACAGCCTGAGCAAAGTCTTGGCAACAAAATGCTGACGCATCCCAGAAATGGGGCAGGTGGAGCACTGGAAGACTGGCCCTGCCAAACTACAGAGTGGTCCTGTGGGCCCAGCGTGGTGGCTCAGACCTATAATCCCAACACTTTGGGAGGCTGAGGCAGGAGGATAACTTGAACCCAGGAGTTCAAGATCAGCCTGGGCAACATAGTGAGACCCCCATTTTTACAACAAAAATACAAAAATTAGCTGTGTGTGGTGGTGTGTGCCTGTAGCCCCAGTTTCTCTGGAGGCTGAAGTGGGAGGATCACTTGAGCTTGGGAGGTCAAGACTTCTGTGAGCCGTGATCCTGCCACTGCATTACAGCCTGGGTGACAAAGCAAGATCCTGTCTAAAAAAAAAAAAGAAAGAAAAAGGACGAAAAAGAGAGTGGCCCTGTGGCTAAGAGCCTGCAATCCCCTTAAGCTTAGCATGCTCTCTGAGTCAGGAGTGGGGGACAGGGTCCTGCAGAGGGGAGGCATGGGGAGAGAAGTGGCAGAATGACCCCAGGGACACAGCCTGGGGAGCGTAAAGGGGTCAGTGCTTGTCCTAAGACAAAAGGTAGGGGCTTTCAGGAGGGCAGGCTTAACAGTGCCTGGGGTGGGTTGGAGACTTGGGAATTGAGAAGACTGAGGAGCCTCCACTCAGTGAGGGAGGGAGGTTCAAGTAGAGCCCTGGGCACAGGGGTCAGATGGTTGAGGAAGTAATTGTACTGAGGTGGCCAGTCACGCTGACTCAGGTCTGTAATCCCAGCACTTTGAGAGGCCAAGACAGGAGGATTGCTTGAGCCCAGGAGTTCAAGACGAGCCTGGGCAACATGGCAAAAACCTCATCTCTACCAAAAAAAAAATTAGCTAGGCATGGTGGCATGTGCCTGTAGTCCCAGCTACACAGGAGGTTGAGGTGGGAGGATCACTTGAATTCAGGAAGTCGAGGCTGCCATGAGCCATGATCCTGCCTGCCACTGCACTCCAGCCTGGCTGACAAAGCAAGATCCTGTCTCAAAAAAAAAAAAAAAATACTGGGCTGAGGGGCACAACAAAAAGGGGCAAGAGAGAAGCTGAGCTTGAGAAGGGGCCTTGTTCAGCTGGGATGCAAGATGCAGCAGTGCAGGGTTTCTCTGAGGCCCTCATAGGCCTGGGTGCCCAAGATGCCCAGAGCTGAGGTGGCAGCAAGAGTGCACACTTGTGGTACCCCCACTGTGTGCCAGACCTGCCTGGCTACCGTCTGCAGCTGCAGGAAAAATGAGAGGTGCAGACTCCAGCTAGGGCCACGAAGCAGCCGGTGAGCGACAGTGTGCGAATTCAACCCCGCCTCCCACTAGACTTAGAAGGGGGTTGATAGCTGAGGCTGACTCCAGACTCCCCAGCCCTCCCCAGAGCATTCAGAGCCCCCTACCCAGCACTCCTGGGAGGCTCTTCCCTAGCCAGTTAGGAGAATGTAGTATTTATGTGAATGTCTGTTCGAGTACAGTGTGCCCTCAGAGTCCACTTTGCAGCATTCCTGGCACAGCCCCTTCCACCCTGCCTGGCTCCAGAGGAGGGAGGGAGAGGGAGGCCCCACCCCCAGCCCCTTCTCCTCCCACCCCTCCCTGCTGGGCAATGAGGAAAACAGGAGTGAGGGAAGAGCTGTGATGTGGCTGGTAGTGGGGGGGCTCCTGCATCCCAGAGGGGCTGACCTCAGCCTGGGAGGAATGTGCAGGAGGGGAGGGCCGGGGTGTGGCGGGTGGGGGTAGGGCCACAGCCAAAGGCCCAGGGTTCTTGGTAGCCCCTCCCTTGGCACCTCCATCTCAGTTCTGACAGGGCCCTCAGAAGGGAAGGGGAACAGGCCAGGAGTGGAGGAGCTAATCTTTCAAAAAAGGTGGGCCAAGGTTCCCTGGGAATATGGAGACCAGGCTGGGGTGAGGACATACTTGCAACCGTTTCCCCAGCAGATGCTCCTAGGGCAGAGCCTTAGAGTGTCTGGGAAGTGAGGTCTCAGGTGATGCTCCTATGGCCGCTCATGCCTGCCCCCACTGTGCCTAAGTCCTCTGGGCAGCATGACCTGCTACCCACGTGACCAAAACAAGGAAGAGTTATGATGTTGGAGCCACCAGCCCTGATGACTAAAGCAGGTGTGAGTGAGGCGCCCAAGATCCCATCCAGCCCAGGCTGGGCACTGGGAGGGTTGGCACAGCCTTCTTCAGATGGACGTCCCACCCCAGATGCACCACCTGGAGTCCAGGCAGAGGCAAAGGGGCAGGGCAGGCCCAGTTGGTGGCCAGGGGTGGGGAGACAGGTGCTCAGATTTGGCACAATAATCCAGGTTTTTCCAGAAGGAAAAACCAAGACCATGGTAGGCCATGCCATTGACAGGCAGCCCTAGAGCAAGAACTCAGGCAGGCCTCTGACCACTGAAGTGCCCTCAAAAGACAGAGGCCCAGGGCAGAAGTACAGGCAGGAAAAGGGACCCCAGCTGCCTCCCCTGGTTTGCCCTATTCTGTTAAGACCCAGGCCCAGGCTGCCTGATTCTAGAATCCTTGAGGCCTTCCAGGCCCCAGTGTGACACACAGGCAGTGACCCTGCTCCTGGCTGGAGTGCTGGCCTCCATGGGGGCCCCTACCCATGGCCTGGCACACTGGACCTGGGGCTGAGGAACAGAAAAGGGATCATGCGGAATCAGGGACAACTTGACCTCCCATCCCTGGGGACTTCCATTCCTACTCAAGGGAGGGGACATGTCTAGAGGACCGAGAGCAGGGCACAGCACTCAACGGGAACTGAGACAGCCCAGTCCTTTAGGCTGGGGGTTGAATCCGGGCTATTGGAAAGATAATGGGGGGTCCTGATCCCATTTCCCAGAGCGAACGCAGGGCTGGTGGAGGAGGGTGCAGAGGTGATAAAACAGACCAGGCCCCTGGGCCTGGAGAACTGAAGGCAATGAGGGCCGATGGGAGCACAGTGGGAGTGGATGGGGGCCTCCAAGGCACTTGCTGATCCTGGCTGCTTGGGTGGAAAGCTGTTAAACAGCCCAAGAATGTTGTTTGCTTGCATGGGGCCAGGAGAGCCTGCCCAGGTCCAAGGCCAGAGGCAGCTAGTCCCGGTAGGAAAAGGCCGCATCCAGGAAACCCATGAACCCAGGCAGGGATCTGTCCTTCCACTTACCCTGCTGAAGGGCCCTGCTGCTCCCACTGGTCCCTGTTATTCACCTGCCAGCTGGACAGGCCAGGCTGGGAACACCAGGTCCTCAGGCTCAGGAAGGAGGGGGATGGCCCCACTTCCACTTCCAGGAGACTTATTGATGTGCCCCCCCCACCTCTGTCCCTGCTTGGCTGGAAGTATCCAGGGCTGGGCAACAGAACTGCTCACTTAAAGTGCCCACACTGTCCCATCAGTCTTGGGAAGTGGTAGAATGCCTTTTGTGAGGATTGAAGGATCAAAGCCCATTCTTAAGCCCTGGTATAGTCACTCAGGTCAACCTGAGGGGTCTACTATGCCACTGTCAACATTCAGTCTCTCCAGAGAAGTACCCCTCATCCTACAAATGGGGCATGTTCAGCAGACTCAGCTTCAGGACAAGACCCCAAGTCATTCCCAACCGAGGTTCCGAGGTGCCGGAGCCCCATCCTGTCTGCAAAACTCCCTCAGGTTTTAGCTCTGGGTTTGGTGGGGGTTGTTCCTCCCACCTCCAACCTAGGAAGAGAGGCCAGAGGAAGGGAGGTCACATAGTCTGCCCCGTAACCTCTCAGCAGAGATGCAGAGCCACCTGTCCAGGATGGGGGACTCCGGATTGGCCCCGCCCTGTGGTGCAGAAGTGAGATTTGCTGCTCCTCCTGCATCTGCCCCTTTCCTGTCCTCCTTTCCCTCCCCACCTGGCTGTCATGGAAGAAGCCACTGCTTGCCAGGCTGCTGAAATACTAAGTGGCCAAGTGGTGAGGAAGGACAGGGCTGAGTCCTGAGGGCCCATCGGACCTTCAGTTGAGAGCCCCTCCCCTGAGCTCCAGCTGCCCGCCCACCCTAGCTGGTCCCTGGGAACTGAGGTGGCAGCTGAGCTCCCCATGATCTCTCCCCACAGCTCCCCAGCTGTGGAGGGACAGGTGAGATATTGGAGTCTTGAGGGGTGCCCCCACCCTGTGATTTCCTTTGCCTGCAGAGCCCCAGGAGCTGGGGCCTTCTTCCTCTCTTTTCTTGGCTGGCCACCTGGCTTCTTGGGACCGCTGCCTATGGCACCCTTCTGCCTTGAGGCCCAACAGGGGAGGGGTCTCCCCTACTATCCCCACTGTTGTGCCCATTCGCCCATTCCACTCCTGCCTGGCTGCGGTCTCCAGCCGATCCCGGCTGCCTGCCCGGTCACCCGATCCGCCCTCTAAACTTACGCGGCGCATGGGGCGGTGGCTGGCCTGGTGGGGGCGGGGGCTGCTCCTTAAAGGAGCCGTCAGAGGGTCCCCTGCGGCCCCAGGGCAGGAAGGGGCCAGAGTGGAGAGGTGACGCTGCAGGAGTCCTCGGTGGAGTGTGGAAAGGCACCTGGCGTTGGCCTGGAAGACCTCTAGAGCCTGAGAAGAGGCAGCGGCAAGTGTCCAGGGGAGGGGGTGGAAGGAGGGAGATGGGGGTCCTGGCCTGGGAGGGGGCCAGGAGCTGGGGAGCTGGGCAGGAGTGTGGGTGGAGGGACTGGAGCCTGCCCCAGCAGCTGCTCCCCTTGCTTAATCCCACCTTGAGGTTTGCCCCACTCTCCGGGCTCCTATGTCCAGCACCTGCCCAGCTGACTCCAGGGAAGAAGGGTGGGCATAGCAGCCAGGTCTTGGCCTCAGCTGAGGGCCTGGGGGAGGTGTCTGGTTCCTACGTGAAGGGGCTCTACGTGATGGGGAAACCTTGAGGGCCGAGAGAAGTGGAGGGAGAGTCTCAGAGAGGCCGTGGAGGTGTTGAGAGGGAAGGCCAGCTCAGCGAGGCCAGGAGGCTGGGGTGCGAGTGACAGGCTGCTTCACCTTGCCCTTCCCTGATTCCTCACGGGTGTGGAGAGAGAGCCCTCAAGCTCGAACGCAGAGGCTGCTTCAGCTGGGTTGGGACCAGTCCCCAAGTCAGATGCTGAGGCTTCTGCCTGGGTCTTGGGTCTCCTGAGTAGCACTTCTCCGTAAGGAATAGGTGTCATAGAATTGGAGTGATTGATCCTGCAGCTGGATTTGCTCACTTGCATGCTCAGAGACACTTCCATGCTTATGTGTGCCCACATTTGCACATGCACAAATATGTGACACATCTGTGTGCAAAATATGCATATTGCACACATGCACTGCATAGATTGCACAGTGCCACATGCGTGTGCACACTAACATATCCACACATGTGCAATATGACACATTATACATTTGCACAGACATGTACACATGTGCACACACATGCAAACACACTACATATGCGCACACCACAAGGGGACACTCGGAAATACATTCACATTTACAGGCACCCACACCCTTGGCTCCAGCCCCAAAAGTGCCTCTGTTTCCCTGTGGGACTGTGGGGGCACCACCCCCTCCAGAGCCTGACCCCCTCCTGTCACTCCTGCTCTTTTGACTGGCTTGTTTTGCTCATTGCATTTGGCACCCTCTGCACCCATCCGATTCCTTGTTGGCACTCCGTCCCCTCTCACATGGGGACCTTGTCTATGTCTCCCAGTATTCCTCCTCTCGGGCCAAGGCTGGCATGAAGTGGGTGCACATTGTAAATTAATGTCTGTAAGTGTGTATGCGAGAGGGGAGATTACTGGGGAGGGTGACGTGGTGAGGCGGGACTGCCAGTGCAGGGTGACCCTGAGGGTGTGCCTGATGGCGTGGGTGTGTCTGTGATTGTGGCCAGGCGGGGCACCCTTGGAGGGGAGGGTTCGGAAGTGGAATGCGACCCCCCAGCCTCTTTCCCCTAGGGGCTGTAATCTGATCCCTGGGGACTCCCCCCTAGCCTCCCGCCCTCTCTGCCAACTACTTCTCTTCCAGATCCTGGGGCAGAGTCCAGGGCAGCTCAAGGCTCCTCCACACACACACCCGCTGAACCCTGAGTGCCCCGAGCTGCTGGGATGGGGCGGGCCGGGGCCGCCGCCATGATCCCGGGCCTGGCCCTGCTCTGGGCAGTGGGGCTGGGGGCTGCAGCCCCCAGCCCCCCACGTCTTCGGTTCTCCTTCCAAGGTAGGTGCACCTGGGGTGGGAGGCCCAGCTTGAGGTGGGCAGGAAAGGGTCCCAGTATGGCCAGGGGGCTCTGTGTTGGCTGTCGCCCCATGTGCGTGCCTGTCACCAGACTCTGGTTGGATTAGTGGGCACTCTCAGATTAACCTCCAGTTAACCCTGTCGGGGCCTCAGCCCCCAGCCTCTGCCCACATTCTCCTCGTGCCTTCTCAGGAAGACCCCGCCTGTCCCCATAGCAACAGACCTTATCTCTGTTCCATTCAGTACCCCCAACCAGGCCATACTTCTTCAGCCCAGCAACAGGGAAGTTGGAGCCCCCGGTACTGGAGGGTGGCCCCTGGGCAGTGGCAGTGAATAGGCAGTTTTGCTGAGCTCAGTCTGGTGGTGAGCTCAGCCTGACTTTCAGGAGTTGGGGTTCTGGCCATCCCTGCCTGCCGGTCTCGCCAGGACTCTGGTGTCCATGAGCCTGGCCTCCCAGTGTGCCCACTTGAAGACACCACCCATCTGAGCATGCCCAAATTCAACCCGCCTTCCTCTTCCTGGGGGGTTACCGCCCACCCTGGCTGCTCCATACGTGCCCCTGGGTGGGCTTGGCTTTGCGTGTGTAAACTGACACACATGGAAACTCACCACGCCAGGCCCTAAGGACAACCTTGGCCCATAAAGCGACCACTAGGCAGGACCTGGGGGAGGCCTCCAGCATGGCTGGTGAGTCCTCAGCAGTGTCCCACCCTGCAGAGCTCCAGGCCTGGCATGGTCTCCAGACTTTTAGCCTGGAGCGGACCTGCTGCTATGAGGCCTTGCTGGTGGATGAGGAGCGTGGACGTCTGTTTGTGGGCGCTGAGAACCATGTGGCCTCTCTCAGCCTGGACAACATCAGCAAGCAGGCCAAGAAGGTGCCAGGGACCCCCAACCCCAGCACTGCCTTGGGAAGGAGCCCTAAGAAAGACCCCACTCCAGCCTGCCTGGAGAGACTCAGGGGAATGGGCCCCCTGAGATAGAGAAATCCCAAGTCCCTGACCTGTGTCCCCTCTTCCCCCACCTCCCCATAGCTGGCCTGGCCGGCCCCTGTGGAATGGCGAGAGGAGTGCAACTGGGCAGGGAAGGACATTGGTGTGAGTGCTGGCTGCCCGGGCAGGGAGTGGGGAGGGTCAGCCCCTCACCCCAGAGACAGGGCAGGGCTAAAACAGAGGCCTGCCTGTTCTGGCTGGGATGAAGGCAGGGAGGTTGAGGTGGCTGAGGTCTGGGGGTGGTGAGTCAGGGTGGGTGCTCATGTAATTCTTCCTGGGGAGCCTCTAAGTCATGGGAGGCTTTGCAGGCATGTGCTTCCCCAGACACTCACCTCAGTGAGGCTGGGTGGATCAGCAAGGGCCCCCAGGTCCCTGTAGCCCATGTTAGCACTTACCTAAGCTGATGCAGAAGAAACGGAGGGACGAGGATGCCACTGATGAGCTGGGACCTCTTAAGGCCACATCCCTGGGGGAAACCTCACTCCTCCCACCCTACTAGACTGAGTGCATGAACTTTGTGAAGTTGCTGCATACCTACAACCACACCCACTTACTGGCCTGTGGCACAGGAGCCTTCCACCCAACTTGTGCCTTTGTGGAAGTGGGCCACCGGCTGGAGGTAAGGCCGGATCTAGGCAGGGAGGGAGGTCGGGAGGGTAAGAAGGGCCTGGTAGTAACAACTTCCCCTGCCTCCCAGGAGCCTGTGCTCCGGCTAGACCTGGGAAGGATAGAGGATGGCAAGGGGAAGAGTCCTTATGACCCCAGGCATCGGGCTGCCTCCGTGCTGGTGGGTGAGTCCAAGGGCTAGGGCCCCAACAGAACCCCTTAGAAACTCCAGAACTGGCCGGGCACGGTGGCTCACGCCTATAATCCCAGCACTTTGGGAGGGTGAGGTATGTGGATCATGAGGTCAGGAGATTGAGACCATCCTGGCTAACAGTGAAACCTCGTCTCTACTAAAAATACAAAAAATTAGCCAGACATGGTGGTGTGAACCTGTAGTCCCAGCTACTCAGGAGGCTGAGTCAGGAGAATTGTTTGAACAAGAGGTGGAGGTTGCAGTGAACCGAGATCGCGTCATTGCACTCCAGCCTGGGTGACAGAGCAAGACTCTGTCTCCAAAAAAAAAGGAAACTCCAGAACCTCACAAAGTTCCAAAACCTCCAAGAGCTTCAGGGATTCCCCATAGCCTCACTGACTCCCTAAGAGCTCCCAGAGCTCCCCAGGCCTTCCTGCTCCAAGAGCCCTCTGCTTAGCTAAGCAGCCCTTGCCCTGTCTGCAGGGAAGGAGCTATACTCAGGGGTGGCAGCAGACCTCATGGGCCGAGACTTTACCATCTTTCGCAGCCTGGGCCAACGTCCAAGTCTCCGAACAGAGCCACACGACTCCCGCTGGCTCAATGGTGAGAGGCTGGTGGGGCTGTGGGAGGGGGCTATCCCCTCCCACAGGGCAGGTGCCAAGCAAAGCCCATAAAGTAAGTGAGCAGTGGGTGCGGCCAGATCTTACCAAATACCCACCTTAATCAGGCACTGGCGTCGGAGACAGATAAGTATGACCTCTTTGACCCCTCTTTGAGTTCACAGATCACATACGTGATAAGATAAAGTCCAATGGCCATGAGGCCAGAGAGAGACAAGAGAGGAAGGGAAAAGGAGACTGGGTGGGTGGAGGGGGTTGGGTAAAGGAAGCT
Source organism: Callithrix jacchus (assembly GCF_049354715.1). Lineage (NCBI taxonomy): Eukaryota > Metazoa > Chordata > Mammalia > Primates > Cebidae > Callithrix > Callithrix jacchus. Next base: position 32,858,985 of record NC_133516.1, read on the forward strand.
GCTGTGCTGAGGGGAGTATGAGCTAATTCCCAAAGCACAAGAGAGCCAGCCAGCAAAATTCAGGGACAAGCATTCCTGGCAGAGGGAGCAACTAGTGCAAAGGCCTGGATGCAGTAACAAGAAAGGAACAGACTTGGTAGCAATGATAGGGGGCCTGGACTGTCAGGGGCCAGAGTTGCTTATTCTAAGAGCCATGGGGGCTGGGCACAGTGGCTCCCACCTGTAATCCCAACACTTTGGGAGGCTGAGGCAGGCAGATTGCTTGAAGCCAGGAGTTTCATACCAGCCTGGGCTACAAAGCAAGATACTGTCTCTACAGAAAAATAAAAATTAGCCGAGGGCAGTGGCATGCACACACCTGTAGTCCTGGCTAGTCAGGAGGCTGAGATGGAAGGATCACTTGAGCCCAGGAGTTGGCGGCTGCAGTGAGCCATGATGCTGCCACTGCAGGACAGAGCAGAGCCTCTCTCTAAATAAAATAAAAATTAAATAAGGGCTATGAGCTGGTGGGCACAGTGGCTCAAACCTGTAATCCCAGCACTTTGGGAGGCTGAGGCAGGCAGATCACCTGAGGTCTGGAGTTAGAGACCAGCCTGGCCAACATGGTGAAACCCTGTCTCTACAAAAAATACAAAAATTAGCTGAGCGTGGTGGTTGTGCACCTGTAATCCCAGCTACTCGAAAGGCTGAGGCAGGAGAATCTCTTGAACCCGGGAGGCGGAGGTTGCAGTGAGCCCAGCCATTGCACTCCAGCCTGGGTGACAGAGCAAGACTCCATCTCCAAAAACTAAATAAATAAAATTAAAATAAAGGGCAATGGGACCCAGTAGGATTTGAAGCAGGAGTGGGGAGCATCGGGTTATGCTAGGGAGGACAATTCACGAGTGAAGGTGAAACCCGATTACTCCATCTCCCTCCTACCCCAACCTGCGGTGCTGGACAACTGTGTGGGGCAAAATCGGAGGCCAGCTGGGCTTTCCCCCTGCGCACCTAGGTAGCCACGGTCTCTGCTGCCCCCTCGCGGCTGCTTCTTGCCTCGTAGGCCCTGATCCTTAGGATTCAGTTTGCCCAGAGCGCCAACTAGACGTGATTCTAGAGGTTGGGTGGTCAGACACTGTGACCCCGGGCGCTGTGCCTGCGCTCCGGGAAGGGGAAGCAGCGCGTGGGCCTCGTATCGGGGGCGAGGCCAGGACCCGCTGACCCACGCCTCCCGCCACGGTCAGAGCCCAAGTTTGTCAAGGTATTTTGGATCCCGGAGAATGAGAACCCAGATGACGACAAAATCTACTTCTTCTTTCGTGAGACGGCGGTGGAGACGGCGCCAGCAATGGGACGCCTGTTGGTGTCCCGCGTTGGCCAGATCTGCCGGGTGAGGAGGCCCTGGCCACACCCCGCGGCCCTGTTCCTACCTCTTCGCCCGCCCTGGTCTTGCTCTCATCCCCTCTGGTCGTCCGGCAGAACGACGTAGGCGGCCAGCGCAGTCTGGTCAACAAGTGGACAACATTCCTGAAGGCGCGGCTGGTGTGCTCGGTGCCCGGCGTCGAGGGCGACACCCACTTCGATCAGCTCCGTGAGTGCGGGAGGTGGGAATGGGGTTGGGGAGGGGGGCAGCGGCGCAGACTCCGGGAGCCCCCGCCGCAGCAGGGCTGTGCGCCCTGCCCCAGCTAGGCCCCTTCCCCGCAGAGGATGTGTTTCTGCTGTCCTCCCGGGACCACCGGACCCAGCTGCTCTATGCCGTCTTCTCCACGTCCAGGTGAGGGGCGGGAGTAAAAAGCGGCCGGGGCAGGCCTGGGCTCCACCCGGCCCCTCACCCACCCTGTTCTTCGCCTACAGCAGCATCTTTCAGGGCTCTGCGGTGTGCGTGTACAGCATGAACGACGTGCGCCGGGCCTTCCTGGGACCCTTTGCACATAAGGAGGGGCCCATACACCAGTGGGTGTCATACCAGGGTCGCGTCCCCTACCCGCGGCCAGGAATGGTGTGTAGGCCAGGGACTTTTGCCACAACCCACTTCACGACCCCTTCAAAGCCTCAAGGGTTTGAGAACTTGGCCCAGGGTCTTCTTGGTGAATGTGGTTTCTTCCTTTAGTTATGAGTGAGAAAAGATTTTCATCATAAAACAAGGCTTGTTTCCCCACCTCTGACTTCCCAGGGCAAGGCTGTATCCCGTCTTTCAAATTCCCAGGGCAGGGTCTGTCCCCATCCCCCTCCATGTTCCCAGAGGCTTGGCATGGAAGGCTGCTCATGAAGCCCCCATATCTATATCCCTGCTGTGCCTCCTTTCCCCCCACCCCCAGTGCCCCAGCAAGACCTTTGGCACCTTCAGTTCCACCAAGGACTTCCCAGATGATGTCATCCATTTTGCGAGGAACCACCCCCTCATGTACAACTCTGTCCTGCCCATTGGGGGGCGCCCTCTTTTCCTACAAGTTGGAGCAAATTACACCTTCACTCAAATTGCCGCGGACCGGGTTGCAGCCGCTGACGGACACTATGACGTCCTCTTCATTGGCACAGGTCAGGGCCCGTCCACAGCGACCCCCAGGCTCCCATCCAGGCCCTGTGGCCTGCTGGTGGAAGCTCTCCCTGTTCAGTCCCATTTTCACATCCCTTCCTGGGCTATGTCTCCACCTTCTGGATGCTGCCCAACCTGCACTCTTCCAGTCCACACTTGACAACCCAAACGTGCTGAGGGTAGACACCTAAAAGGCGAGGAGATGGCTCCCCAGCTGTCCGGCAGCACCAATTGTCATTATGCCTTCTCATCCCTGCAGACGCTGGCACGGTGCTGAAGGTGATATCGGTCCCCAAGGGCAGCAGGCCCAGTGCAGAGGGGCTGCTCCTGGAGGAGCTGCACGTGTTTGAGGTGAGGCCTCGCCCCCAGTCGCCCGGGACACCCCCCCCCACCACCACTAAGCCCTGACCCCGTCGCCCCTCCTCCCTCTCAGGACTCGAGCGCTGTCACCAGCATGCAAATCTCCTCCAAGAGGGTGAGTGACCAGAAGGATGAGGGTGCGGGTGGAATGGACTGAGCTTGTTTGTGCCTGGCACGTCCCAAGCCTCTGGCCCCTCTTGGTAGTTTGCAATTCTGGGTTTGAGTACAGGCTCTGCCTTTGCTAGACTGTATGACCTGAGGTGTAAGACCTCAGTGTTCCCATCTGGCGAGTGGGAGAAGGGATCCCTGACCGATGGGAGGCAGGCGGGGGGCCGCCCTCGGTCGGCCCAGAACCCCTCGTGCCCCCCTAGCACCAGCTGTACGTAGCCTCGCGGAGGGCGGTGGCCCAGATCGCGTTGCACCGCTGCACTGCCCACGGCCGCGCCTGCGCTGAATGCTGTCTGGCGCGTGACCCCTACTGCGCCTGGGACGGGGTCGCGTGCACCCGCTTCCAGCCCAGTACCAAGAGGTGGGCGGGGTTGGGATTGGGCCGTCGGGAGGGAGGCGAAGGGTCTTTCACTGCCCAGGGCTGAAAGAAGAAGGGCTCACGGAGGGTCCAATGTTCCTCTCAGGCGGTTCCGGCGGCAAGACGTAAGGAATGGTGACCCCAGTACGCTGTGCTCAGGAGGTGGGTCCCCCAGCTGCCCCCCCTCAGCCCCAGAAAACGTCCCACCTTCCCCGCTTTGCCTAAATCTGGCGTTGTTTTCGCCCCAAGACTTTTCTCGTCCCGCACTGCTGGAACACAAGGTGTTCGGGGTGGAGGGCAGCAGCGCCTTTCTGGAGTGTGAGCCCCGTTCGCTGCAAGCGCGCGTCGAGTGGACTTTCCAGCGCTCAGGGGTGACAGCCCACACCCAGGTGAGTTTTGCTCCACGCTCCCCACCAGGCTCCTGGCTCACCCGCTGCATCCAGGAGATGCCTCACCCTGCTCAAGGAGGCCACCCAACCAGACTCCCTCCCCTCCCCGCCCAGTTTGGGCCCTCACCTGCACTCTACAAGCTGCGGAGGCTCCATTGGGTCCAACCAGGCTCCTGACCCGCCTCCCCTGGATCCGGGAGAAGACCTGCCCTCCACCACCTATTGAGGTCCCTGACCCCACGTTCCTGTAAACCCCGCCTCGTTTGTATCCTCCTTGGAAGACCATCAGCTTCCAAACACTCAACCTTCAAATGTGCACCCGCGGGCACCCCTTTCCCGCTCCCCCTCGGCTCCAATGACCCTTTGCTTCTTCCCTCGGGTGCTAGGGGCCCGACGCCCCCGCCTCACGCTACCCCCCGCCCGCAGGTGCTGACAGAGGAGCGCACCGAGCGCACCACCCGGGGGCTACTGCTGCGCAGGCTCCGGCGCCGAGACTCGGGCGTGTACCTGTGCGCCGCGGTCGAGCAGGGCTTTTCGCAGCCGCTCCGTCGCCTGTCGCTGCACGTGTTGAGTGCTACGCAGGCCGAACGGCTGGCGCGGGCCGAGGAGGCTACGCCCGCCGCGCCGCCGAGCCCCAAACTCTGGTACCGGGACTTTCTACAGCTGGTGGAGCCGGGCGGCGGTGGCAGCGCGAACTCCTTGCGCATGTGCAGCCCGCAGCTTGCGCAGCACTCATTGCCCGCGGAGTCGCGGAGGAATAAAGGCCGCAACCGAAGGATGCACGCTTCTGAGCCACGCGCTGAGCGGGGACCGCGCAGCGCAACGCACTGGTGATTGGGCTGTCCCCACGCCAGGGACCAAGCAGGAGACTACCGGCGGGAGAGGAGGCAGATAGACCCTGAAAAGACGGACGGGTTGGGCCGGGCACGTTGTGGGTCCCCGGCTAACATAGACACCAACCAACAGGCTCTGGCTGAGGGCAGCTGCGCGGGCTTATTTATTAACAGGATAACTCTTGAATGTAGTAGCTCCGGGAAGGGCGGGACACGCCGGGCGCAGGATTCTGCCGGGAGGGAAGGGACGGGGAAGCCGGGCTCCAGAGCAACAACCAGGGCCGAGGAGGAGCCTGGAGTGCCCACCCTGGGGGACAGACCCCACCTCCTTGGGTAGTGAGCAGTGAGCAGAAAGCTGTGAACAGGTTGGGCTGTTGGAGGTGGAGCGAGGCAGGCCGACTGTACTAAAGTAACGCAATAAACGCATTATCAGCCAAAGCTGGAATGGCCCCAGCAGACAACCCCAGTCCTAGGCCTTGCTATGTGGTCTTAGGCCCCTTCGTATCTGTGTCAGGGCCTGAGTGTCTCCTGTCCAAGATTGCCTGATGAGGATGAAAGGCGGTTCCACGTGACTGAACAGGTTCTGTAGGGCCTTTGGGAATACTGACACTCAGGGTACATTATATATGTGCATAGTATGGCTTCAGGGCTGAGTTCTAGGAAGAAAATAAAACTGGGTGATGTGGAGAAGCATGTGAGCAGAAGGCCTCACTGAAGGGGTGACATTTGAGCTCCATGACAAGAAGGAGCCAGCCGCAGACTATCTGGGGGCGGAGCATTCCAGAAGGGAACGGCCACTGCCAAGGCCCTGAGGTGGGAACAAGCTTGCCGACTTTGAGGAACATCAGGGAGGCCAGTGTGTGACAGGTTTGGAGTGTGTGGGAAGTAGAGCCCACAGTCTTGCTTTGCCCCCATTGGGAAGAAGGGCCACAGGGATCCAACCACAGGGAAGGCTGGAAGCTGGACCACCTTCCTGCTTTGAGGTAAGCAGTGATACGCATCCTCACACGACCTTCTGGAACCTTCTACCCTTGTAGAGATGGGAGCGGGGGAGGACCAAAACCGTGCATTGTGCTACACGCTCTAGATGTGGTTCTCAGTGTACACTGCCAGGGAGGAGCCATTGTTATTCTCACTTCACACAGCAAACTGAGTTCAGAGAGGGAGATCCTTTACTTAAGGTTGTAAGCTTAGTAACAGATGAACCAGCCTCCAGCCTAGGTCCCCCCACTGGCCAGCATGGGTGCTGTGTGTCTATCTGCCCACTTGTGAGGCTATCAGCCCTCATGGCATCAGGCTCCAGTTGTCCATCACCCTCTATATAAGACACACACAGTAGTACTGTGTGCTAGCAAGTCACACAGTGGAGGCTGTCTCGTGTTTGCTGAGAGGAGAGATGACTGGGCTATGGGTAAGGGTCTGCAGGGTGGAGGGGTGGCTGAGTAGAGATGCACAGGGGTCCCTTGTATGTCTTGTCTGACACATGGGGCCTTGCTGAGCCTGGGGGCTCATTCTGGGTTTATGGGGGAGGTGTGGGTCACCTTGAAGGTCCCTGGGCACCTGGACTAGTGGAGGCAGGCTCCTGTCTGGCTCCCTCTCCAGGTAGATAGTCTAGGCAGGCCCACGTGGATCACTCTGCCCCTTCCCATGGCTGAGGGCTGCCCCCTCTAAATATAGCCCTTTGGGCTGAGCTCAGGACTATTTTAGGCCAAGGCTGGGAGGCAGCCAGGCTTTCCCCGGGCTCTCAGAGGAGCCACTGCTGTCTTTGTCCAGTCCTGCTACTGGATGCCATCATCGGCCTCTGACTGCCCACTGCTTGCCATGCCTGAGGAGACCCAAGAAGGTAGGAGAGAGTGACCATGAGGGAGGGCAAGGACTCAGTCCTGTGACTTTGTGGACCATGGAGAGACCCACCTTCCACCCCACTGACCTCACTGTCTTGAGTAGTTACCTGTTTTCATGCTCCAGCTCCAGTAAAGGAACCTGCTCCCTGTGCAGGGAGGAAAAGACTGCCATGTCTGGAACCCCTTGCCACCTCAGGCCCTGCTTCAGTTTCCCCTGCTGGGGACATCAAGGAGGATGGGGAAAGCTACCCAGTTAGGAGTGGGTCGGCTACTGGCTACGCTGAAGTGGGTGTGGGCATCCAGTTCGGCTCTTAAGGGAGGAAGCTGGGATGGGGATTGGGCAATAGTTCCAGAAAGCATTTGGGCACCTGTCCCAGGGACTAGGAAACAGATAGGCCTCTGGCCTCCCCTGATTTGGGTCTAAATATCCCCAACTGGCTGGGGCTGGGGGTCCCTTGTCCTGGTTAGACTGAGACTTAGCTAGTCAAGAGCTTGGTGGCTACTCACCTAACTGCTCTTCTGCCTATATATAAGAAGTACCGATGCTGAGGGGCCAGGGCAGCAGGAATCAAGGAAGCTACAGGTCCACTGCTGGCCAGGACACAGGACTGGCTCTTCCATCTTATAGCCCATGACCCAGCTTGGCCCAGCTAGCAAGCTCCTCTCATCACATTTTCAACTTTGTTGTTGTTGTTGCCCGGGCTGGAGTGCAGTGGTGCCATCTCAGCTCACTGCAACCTCTGCCTCCCAAATACCTGGGATTACAGGTGCACACCACCACGCCTGGCTGAGTTTTGTATTTTTAGCAGAGACAGGGTTTCACCACGTTGGCAGGCTGGTCTTGAACTCCTGGCCTCAGGTGATCTGCCCTTCTCAGCCTTCCAAAGTGCTGGGATTACAGGCAGGAGGCACTGTGCCTGTTTTTTGTTTTTTGTTTTTTTTCTTTTTTTTTTGAGACAGAAATTTTTCCTTTTTTCCTATTTTTTTTGAGAGAGAGTCTCACTCTGTCATCCAGGCTGGGGTGCAGTGGTGTGAACTCTGCTCACAGCAACCTCCGCTTCTGGGGTTCAAGTGATTCTCCTGCCTGCCTCACCCTCCTGAGTAGTTGGTATTACAGGCATGCACCTCCACTCCCAGATAATTTTTTTTTTTGCTCTGTTACCCAGGCTGGAGTGCAGTGGTGCGATCTAGGCTTACTGTAATGTCTACCTCCCAGGTTCAAGTGATTCTCGTGTCTCAGCCTCCCGAGTAGCTGGGATTATAGGAATGTGCTACAAAGCACACTCCTGGTTGTTCTTTAACTTGATTTCTAAAAATCTTGGTCCAGATGCCAACAGCTCCAGATACCCACCTAGAAGCTAACAGTGGGGAAGAGCACTGGGGGGACACCTCCAGATAGGAGCAAAGGTGGCCTCTATGACTTGAAACTGCCTCTTGACATGCTCAAAAGCAAGTACAACAAAAACAAGCAAATGCTGCTAGTCATTATGTCTGGGTGGTGGGTTGAAGGTCATATTAAATTCTCTCTTTGGGCCAGGCACTGTGGCTCATGCTTGTAATCCCAGCCCTTTGGGAGGCCAAGGCAGGAGGATCATTTGAGTCCAAGAGTTTGAGACCAGCCAGGGCAACACAGGGAGACCTATCTCTACAAAACACTTAGTTGTGTGTGGTGGCATGCTTCCCAGCTTCTCAGGATGCTGAGGTGGGAGGACTGCAGAGTGAGACCCTATCTCCAAAAACAAACAAACAGAAAACCAAAAATTCCCTCTTTGTACTTTGTTGTGATTTTCTCACACTTTCTTGCTTTCTTTTTTTTTTGAGACAGAGTTTCGCTCTTGTTACCCAGGCTGGAGTGCAATGGCGCGATCTCGGCTCACTGCAATCTCTACCTCCTGGGTTCAAGCAATTCTCCTACCTCAGCCTCCCAAGTAGCTGGGACTACAGGCACGCGCCACCATGTCCAGCTAATTTTTGTATTTTTAGTAGAGATGGGGTTTCACCATGTTGACCAGGATGGTCTCGATCTCTTGACCTCGTGATCCACCCGCCTCGGCCTCCCAAAGTGCTGGGATTATAGGCATGAGCCACCGCGACCGGCCTTCTCACACTTTCTAAATTGAATGTGAATTGTTTGTTACAGGTAAAACATACAGTAAATGTTATTGTTAAGATCCCTAAAGAGGCCAGGCATGATGGCTCATGCCTCTTATCTCAGCACTTTGAAAGGCCAATGTGGGAGGACTGCTTGAGGCCAGGAGTTCAAGACCAGAGAGACCCTTCTCCATACACACACACACACACACACACACACACACACACACAGAGAGAGAGAGAGAGAGAGAGAGAGAGAAACAGTTCCCCCTACTAGGAGCCAGGACCCTCTCCTGCAGTACCAAATGTTGAAAATGTTGGCTAGGCATAGTGTCTCATGCCTGTAATCCCAGCACTTTGGGAGGGTGAGGCAGGTGGATCACCTGAGGTCAGGGGTTCGAGACTAGCCCTGGCCAACACAGTGAAACCTCATCTCTACTAAAACTACAAAAAATTAGCTGGGCATGGTGGCGCGTGCCTATAATCCCAGCTACTCAAGAGGCTGAGGCAGGAGAATTGCCTGAACCCAGGAGGCGGAGGTTGCAGTGTGAGCCGAGATCATGCCATTGCACTCCAGCCTGAGTAACAAGAGCGAAACTCCGTCTCAAAAAAAAAAAAAAAAAGCCTCTAGCCAGGTGTGGTGGCTCACGCCTGCAATCCCAGAACTTTGGGAGGCTGAGGCAGATGGATCATCTGAGGTCAGGAGTTTGAGACCAGCCTGGCCAACATGGCAAAACCTGGTTCTACTAAAAATACAAAAATTAGCTGGGTGTGGTGGCAGGTGCCTGTAGTCCCATCTGCTCAGGAGGCTGAAGCATGAAATTGCTGGGTGGAGGTTGCAGTGAGCTGAGATTGAACCACAGAGTGAGACTCTGCCTCAAAAAAAAAAGCCACACACATATTAGCCACACTCTCTTGGCTAAGAAACCCAATAAAATCAATCAAGAAAGGCAATTTCTCATCTCTCAAATTAGCAAATATATGTGTGCACGTAAATGTAATTTTTAAATCTGGGGATGTCTAATGGTGGCAAACTCTGTTGGGGGCTGTGGACAGTGCTTCTGGAGGACAATTTGGTAACAGCTTTAAAAAAAAATTGGGCCGGGCATGGTGACTCACACCTGTAAACTCACCATGAAAAATCATCTGTACTGAAAATACAAAAATTAGGCCGGGAGCGGTGGCTCAAGCCTGTAATCCCAGCACTTTGGGAGGCCGAGGCGGGTGGATCACGAGGTCAAGAGATTGAGACCATCCTGGTCAACATGGTGAAACCCCCCCGTCTCTACTAAAAATACAAAAAATTAGCTGGGCATGGTGGCACATGCCTGTAATCCCAGCTACTCAGGAGGCTGAGGCAGGAGAATTGCTTGAACCCAGGAGGTGGAGGTTGCAGTGAGCCGAGATCGCGCCATTGCATTCCAGCCTGGGTAACGAGAGCGAAACTCCATCTCAAAAAAAAAAAAGAAAATACAAAAATTAGCTGGGTGAGGTGGCACACATCTGTAATACGAGCTATTCTGGAGGCTCAGACAGGAAAATCACTTGAATCCAGGAAGTAGAGGTTGCAATGAGCCAGGATTGTGCCACTGCACTCCAGCCTGGGCAACAGAGCAAGACTCTTTCTCAAAAACTAACAATTGGCCGTGCACAGTGGCTCATGCCTGTCATCCTAGTACTTTGGGAGGCAGAGGCAGGCAAATTGCCTGAGCTCAGGAGTTCGAGTCCAGCCTGGGCAACATGGTGAAACCCCATCTCTACTAAAATATAAAAAATTAGCCAGGCATGGTAGCATGTGCCTGTAGTTCCAGTTACTCAGGAAGCTGAGGTAGGAGAATTGCTTGAACCTGGGAGGCAGAGGTTGCAGTGAGCCGACATCACACCATTGCACTCCAGCCTGGGCGACAGTGAGACTCCGTCTCCATTAAAAAAAAAAAAAAAAAAAAAAAGCAAAACCCAGCCAGGTGCAGTAGTTCATGCCTGTAATGCTAGCACTTTGGAAGGCCAAGGCAGGTGGATCACTTGAGGTCAGGGTTTCAAGACCAGGCTGGGCAAACGTGGTGAATCCTTGTCTCTACTAAAAATACAAAAACTAGCTGGGCATGGTGGCACACACCTGTAATCCCAGCTACTTGGGAGGCTGATGCAGAATTGCTTGAATCCAGGAGGTGAAGGTTGCAGTGAGGCAAGATCTTACCATAGCACTCTAGCCTGAGCAACACAGGGAGACTCTTTGTTTCGTGGTTTTTTTTTTTGAGACTCTCTCTCTAAAAAAAATTCCCTACTCTTGGATACAATAATTCCACTTCTGGGAACTGAAATTAATAAGTATCAGGAAATTGGGAAAAAAACCTTCATACTCAACAGTGGATGTCCTTGGAGTTAATTTCAAAGGGGAACTGCAGCAGTGAGCCAAGATCGCGCCATTGCACTCCAGCCTGGGCAACAAGAGTGGAACTCTATCTCAAAAAAAAACAAAAAGGGAACCGCAAACAACCTAGATGCTCAGGCAGCCTCAGAGGAATGTGTGAAGAGAGACCTCAGAGGCATGTGAAACAGTATAACAAAGAAGCGTCTCTTCACTGGAAATGTTCAATAAAAACAGCAGGATTCACACATATATAGCAGAGTCACACTGACTCTGTTAAAGAACGCAGAACCAAGGCCAGGTGGGAAAGGCACCCGAGTGGCTACAATAGGGCTTTTTGACCAGAAGCTGCCAGGCATTGGGTCTGCAGGGAGAAGCGACAGAAGAGGCAGGACTGAATTGCATTCTCTGTGGGTTTAGTATACGAGGCTGATAACTGCTAGAAATGAGGCAGAGGAATGTCTGAGTCCCTGGGGTGCTTGGAAGGAAACAAATCAAATGTATCTGTTGCTCCTGTGTACAGAACAAGCCTTTAAGGGTCTGGGATCATCCTGGATCCAAATCAAGGGTCATTCCAGAGTCAGTTTTAGGGGATTTGGAGCCAAATGCCCCACTATTCCTATCCTCCTGAGTCCCTGCTGCCTGAAGGATCAGCCAGCCACCTGAATCAGCCACCTGGTAGAAGGGGGTTGATCCACCACTCACTAAATCAGCCTGCACTGGCCCTGCAGACTCCGTGACACCAGTGATGCCCAGCCAGAGGAGCAGCGGGGCACTGGCCCCCAACCATGTGCAGGAGGTGCGCCTGCACCCTGTGGAGTCCATCAGCGACCTACACAGCGGAGGTGAGCCAGGACAGGGGTGGATAATGTGCTGGGGGTGGGGATGAAAGCAGGTGCACCCACTACCCTCCCGCTGTCCCATCCACCCAGCAGGCACACTGCGCCCCTATCTGACTGAAGGGGCACAGCCGTGGGATGAGCTGCTGGGCGTTTTGCCACCGTCGCTGTGTGCCCAGGCTGGCTGCAGTTCTGTGTACAGACGAGGGTTCCTGCTGCTGCTTGTGCTGCTGGTGCTCACCTGCCTGGCACTTGCACTCCTGGCTGTCTACCTGAGTGGTATGGATGCAGAGTGCTGGTAGGAAGAGGGCAGGGCAGTGGAGCCTGGGAGGCACTTCTATGCAGTTGGAAGGAGCAACTGCAGATGCTGCAGCAATGAAGGATGGGATGGGAGGCTCACGGGTGCCCCCAGTCCTGGGCTGGGTGTGCAGGGGTCATGGGGTGGCACATGGTCTGATGATCCCTGACTTCTTATTTATAGTGCTGCAGAGTGAATCCCTACGCATCCTGGCACACACACTGCACACACAGGAGGAGACACTACTCAAACTCCGCCTGGCCAGCCTCAGCCAGTTTCGGAGGCTCAACTCCAGTGAGGCCCAAGCAGCACCCAGCTGATGCCACTTGGATCTGGGGCCTCGGGGTGTGTGTTGGGAGGAATAAAGTGGCTATGGGCAGGTCTCTTCTTCCCTACTGCTGGCTGCCACATCTACATTATTTCCTTGGTGAGATTTTTGTGTAAGAGCCTGATACTTGGCTGGGCGCGGTGGCTCATGCCTGTAATCCCAGCACTTTGGAAGGCCGAGGCAGGTGGATCACGAGGTCAAGAGGATCGAGACCATCCTGGTCAACATGGTGAAACCCCATGTCTACTAAAAATACAAAAATTAGCTGGGCATGGTGGCGCGTGCCTGTAATCCCAGCTGCTCAGGAGGCTGAGGCAGGAGAATTGCCTGATCCCAGGAGGCAGAGGTTGTGGTGAGCTGAGATTGTGCCACTGCACACCAGCCTGGGTAACAAGAGCAAAACTCTGTCTCAAAAACAAAACCAGGCCGGGCGCGGTGGCTCACGCCTATAATCCCAGCACTTTGGGAGGCCGAGGCAGGTAGATCACGAGGTCAAGAGATGGAGACCATCCTGGTCAACAAGGTGAAACCCTGTCTCTACTAAAAATACAAAAATTAGCTGGGCACGGTGGTACGCGCCTGTAGTTCCAGCTACTTGGGAGGTTGAGGCAGGAGAATTGCTTGAACCCAGGAGGCGGAGGTTGCGGTGAGCTGAGATCATGCCATTGCACTCCAGTCTGGGTAACAAGAGCGAAACTCCGTCTCAAAAAAAAAAACAAAAAAAGAACCTGATACTGATTTCACAGCTCCCTGCCTCTCCTGATCTCTTCAAGATAGGCCTAGCCAAGCCTCTGGTGCCAAAGCTTTGTTCTGGGTGACCCAAGGTCAAGGGAAGGTGCACCAGCCTCCTGGCTCCTCCTGTGGCCTGTCAGCACTCTCTGGCCATCCCCAGATGGCAGGTTCTGAAGTCTAGAAATAGCTGCCCCCACGGCAGTCACCAAACTCTGCCAGGCCTCCCAGTGGGGGTCCAGCCTCAGCTATCAAAGACAGGTTGGGCTCTGAGTGGGGGGAGAGGCGCCACCTGGGGGAGCCTTGGAGGGCAAATGTGACATGGGGGAAGACCCAGTTGGGCCCAAGTATGTGGTGGTAGATAGACAGGGAGAGAGAAGAGAAAAATACTCGGGGTTAAGACCATAGAAAAGGCTGAGCATTCTGTTTAATATCTCTAATAATACTTAAAAAAATCAGCACACAAATCCATTCCAAGTAGCTTTGCCTCCCCACCTGCTGTGGTGGCATTTGTCCAGATGCCACCACCCACCTAAGAGTGGGTCATCCTAGGGGAGCAAGGCCTGAGAAAGAAAAGGAAGGGAAAGGTCCCCTAGTGCCTGCCCCACAGCCCTGGGACAGGCACATATTTAGCCTGGCCTGAGACAGGGCAGGAAGAGGCCACAGGGCTGAATGCAGGGACAAAGGAGCCAGGGTCCCAAGTGTCTGGGCCCCCAGCTGCCCACCCCATGTCTGTTTTTGGTTTTCTCATTAAAAAAATAAAGTGACAAATACTGGTGGAGACCAGTTGTCGCACTGTCTTCTGTTAAAAATACGGACCAAAGGTATGGAGAGTCTCCTCTTCAGCTGGTCCTGCTTCACAGGATGTCTGCCCGCTTGTCCCGCACACGGCTTCGAGCCTTCGTCCGGGCTTTGAAGGTGGCAGCATTGTACAGGTGCTGGAGTGGGGACAGAGAGTGATACCCTGGGGAGCAGGGAGGGGAAAGGTCTGGGGCTCCTCTTCCAGCCACTGCAGAATTCCAGGCCTCCAGGAAACAGGGGAATAGGGGGAAAAGGAAGGTGCCCAAGGGTGCAAACCTTCTCGAAGCGTGGAACCTTGCAGGCCTTCAGGGCAGCAGCATCCAGCACCAGCACAGGGCCCAGCCCAAAGATGTCACGGAGTAGCTCATTGTTCTGGGGGGCAGAGGGCAGTAAGCCCAGGCCAGGCTGAAGCAGCCAAGCCAGGTGCCCCCTCCCTGTCTGTCCCCGCACCTGGAGGTGGTGGTGCATGCCCGAACCCAGCACTTCCTTGAAAGCAGCATAGATTCGGTGCCGAGCCCAGCTGTCCATGTAGAGCACCTCAAAGCCAAAGCGCACTGTCTCTTCTTCGCATTCACCGCCCTGCAGGGTAGAGGGGCCCACACAACTGGGCTTGGCTGCTATGCCTGGGGGTGCACCCTTGCTAGGACACATATGTTCTCACACGCACCTCCACGGAGTGCAGCACGGCACGGAAAGTAGAGCGCTGGCGCCGGCGATCGGCCTTGGCACGGTACTTGTTGCTGTCAGTGGCCAGAGTGCGCAGGACACTGCAGAGGGCCTCCATGTCCTTGTAAACAAACTCCTCCTGCAATGTGAGTGTTGGAGGGTGTGTAGCAGATGCTTGAGCTCTGCTGGCTCTGAACACAGCACTGCCTAAACCCCTCCTTTCACTGAGAGACCCTCTCTTCTCTGCCTGGCCCCTTTGACCCCTCCTTGGCCTCTGCCTGGCCAGGACACCCCAGCTCAGGGCACCCATCATGACATCTGGCAGATTAATCTGTGTTGGGGCCATCTCTTCCACATAATGACCTAAAGCTATTCTGTTTTCTGTTGCACCCCTGCATCCAGCCTGTGATGGGCAGGTGGTGTCACCAAGCACCCCCAACCCTGTCCTTCGCACCTCAAGGTCCCGGGCAAGCTCAAAGAGCAGGGCAATGGTTTCACCAGCAGCAATCCGCAGGTTCACACTTTCACTGGACAAGAGCTGGGGCAGCCGGGGCAGCTGCCTAGGGAAGGGGCAGGCTGAGCTACATGTGTGGGTTGGGGCCTCTTTGAGATCCCCTCCCCATCCCAGTGGACAGCCACGCCTACCTGTCAAGGATGTGGCTGAAGTGGGTGCTGGGGCAGATGGTGAGCAGTAATGCCCAGGCCTGCAGGGCAGCACAGAGTAGGCCGTGCAGGCTGGCAGGGACCACAGGAGTTGCAGAGCTGCCCAAGCCATAGAACTGGCTGAAAATACTTTCTAAGCAGGCAAGGCAAGAGACCAGGTCCTAGGAGCACAGGAAGGCAGGGGAGCTCAGAGGCAGAGTTACAGGCCTAGGTGTTCCACCACCTGTGCCCAAAGACCACTTACCTGGATGTCGGCGGCAGCCACGTAGCAGCCCAGGCCAAGAGCAGAAGCGCACTGTTGGGAGGAGGGCAATGCCATGCCACAGTCAACAGGTGAACCTGCATTCCCAGCCCTGGAGCTCACCCTCCTCAGAGTAGGGGAGGCTGAAGACAGGAGGAACCCACCATTCTGCTGAGGGATAAGGTGGAGGAAGGGTTTCACGGGGCAGGGGCACACTCACGTGGAGCTGGGCAGCAGGGCTAGCTGTGCTGTCACTGAGCACAGAGACCAGCAGGGGCTGTAGGCTGTGGAACAGCTCCTCACCCTTGGGTCCAGGGCCCAGCTGCACGCAGAGCAGGCCTAGCACAGCAGCCGCCAGGGCCTGTTCCTCACCCTTCCCTGTGGGATGCTTTCCAGTCAGCCCATGCAGCAAGGGCCAGTGTCTGCAAAGTTTAAGTCTCCCATGCACCCCCAGGTCCAACCTTTCTTGAGGCACTTTTCCAGGGCATCGGCTAGTGTGAGGCGGCGCTCCAGCAAGAAGTCGGGGAGTAGGCGGGACGCCAGGGCCAGGCGCAGGCTCTCAAGAGCACCCTGCCGGGTCTTGGCACTGGAGGAGGTCAACAAGAGGAGTCAAATGGGCCAGCCCTCCCTTGGTCACACTTGGAGCTGGGTGTAAGAGTTGGCTGGCAGCCAGGGGTACCTCTTGTCTGTGAGGCAGTCCACATACTCCTTCAGCTTTTCCTCAAGGTCTTCTTGCTGGCTCTGCTCATCCACGACATCCCCCCCTGCAAGGCCACTTGGTCAGCACTTCTTCTTCCATGGAGCCCCCTCACCAAGCCCCTGTCAAACCTCCACCTACTCTCACCAAGGCTGTCCTCTGCAGTGGTGCTGAGAAGGCTGGGGCATTCACTGGCGGTGCTGTGGGCCTCACTGGCTGCCTCATCCTCACTGGAACCTGAGTCAGCTTGGGCACTGCTCTGGGCACCTGGGGAAGGTGGAACAGGACACTCAACTTGCCTCCACTGATGAGGGATGGCTGGGGTACTTCCCCTGACCTCATAATCCCAAAAGATGGAATGGTGCACCCTCTTGGGAAGGAAAAATCAAAGCCATGGGTCAGGTCAGTAGGGCTGGTGCACTCCTGTGCGTGGGGTCTGTCCAGGGCCAAGGGCTGACATTGGCAAGTGTGGCTGCCGTGGCAGAGTTTTGGACAGGGTCTGATCATCAGGCTGGACCTAATTCTCAGAACTACTCACAGCTCTCACCTGCAGGACAAAGTCCAGCCTGCACACTGGCCTCTGCTCTCCTTTTATCTTACTATCCTACCTGACAGAGCAGCCCAGCCTTCCCGTACTCACTCCAGTGTGCTGGGGTCCCTCCAGCTGCCAGGCCTCTGCACAACTTGCTTTCTTCTCCATCTTCTTGGGACTTACCCAGAAGTACTTCCCCACAGGCCTACCTGAGTTCTAAGTCTGGAGCTGACACCACTCAGTGAACACGCTCCATATCCTATTAGATGTCCCCCACCCAAATCCCACCAGGGTGGTGACCAGTTTAAAGTTGTGCCTAGGTCTTTTCCTCCTTCCTGTGCCAGGCTTTCTTTCCCTCCGCATCAAAAATAAAAATAAATAAAATTGTTCCGGCCGGGCGCAGTGGCTCAAGCCTGTAATCCCAGCACTTTGGGAGGCCGAGGTGGGTAGATCACGAGGTCAAGAGATCAAGACCATTCTGGTCAACATGGTGAAACCCGTCTCTACTAAAAATACAAAAAATTAGCTGGGCATGGTGGCGCATGCCTGTAATCCCAGCTACTCAAGAGGCTGAGGCAGGAGAATTGCCTGATCCCAGGAGGTGGAGGTTGCGGTGAGCCGAGATCGCGCCATTGCACTCCAGCCTGGGTAACAAGTGTGACACTTCGTCTCAAAAAATAAAAAATTAAAATAAAATTGTTCATGGTAGGCACCCCATCCCAGCAAAGTAAACATATGTGTTTACTGCATTAAGACAGGCTCCTGGTCTAAGCTGATAAGCGAGTCCCAAGACTGCATCAGGCTCCAGGATACTCGGCCACCTTGCCGGGCCAGGCCTGCCAAGCTGCCAAGGCCCTAATTCTGTAACTTCCCAACAGAGCCCCCCACTTCTGTTCACCGGAGCAATCTAGGACTCCCGCCAACTTCCTTGACCAGTCCAGGAAAGGATCAGGGTTTGGTGAGGGGACTGGCTTTCTGCTCTGTCCAGTGAGTTTGTCCACCCCAGCAGGCAACTGAGGCAAAGAGGCAATGGAGAAACTGAGGCCTGGAGGGGCTGGCCGGGTCACCGCTGGGAGCGCGGGCTCCCAACAGGTAGTGGGCAGCGAGATCAAGTTGGGCACGCACGTGGCCAATGACTGCTGGGGCACGTGCCAGCCTTCGTAGAGTTCCGGGAAGCTGCCCGGGGCTAGCCGAAAGGGTTCCCCACCCAGGGCCCTCGGGAACAACTACAGGGATCCAGCAGGACCCCCGCCTGCCGCTCATAAGCTCGGCACCCCCCACCCCACTCACCTCCTCCACGGCGCTGACCACCCTTTCGGAGCGTGTTGCCCTTACGGGAGCGAGGCATGCTGGGAACCGGGCGCGGGGGGCGCGGGGGGCGCAGGGGGCGCGGGGTCAGGGACCCGGTGGGTGTGGGCTCCAGGCCAGCGATAAGCCGGCCGGTGCACTGCGCTGAGACTTGGCCAGACGACAGGAGCCACACGCCGCGCGCGCCACCATCTTCCCGAGGCGGCCCGCCCTGCCAAACAGGTCGCCGGGAAGCCGAGTTCCCGGCCATCCGGTTCAGACCCACATCTACGCGGCTAAAACTACTAATCCCAGGGGCCTGAGCTGCGCGTAGAGCACTACGGGAATGGTAGTCCACGCCTGGAGCCCACCAGCCGACGACGTGCTAGCTTAACTATGTTCCCACAATGCCCTGCACGTGCCCCAACCCCTTGGTGGCCGTGCGCGGTCGTTAACTCAGAAGCGTCACTCAGTGGAGCGCCACGGCAGGACTGGCTTCTAAGGGCACTTGGCAGGACACCCCCGATGAGGCCGATCTCTGCCTAGGTCTGGGGATCCCGGGAAGGGCTCAGAGTTTGGGATAACAGGAGGAGCAGCCAAACCGCAGGCAGTGGAAGAAAAAGTGATTTTATGATGAAAAAGTACAGACAACAGCTTAGCACTTTATAGACCCTAGCCAAGATTTTTTGGGGCCCATCTGCCCGCGCATGGCCCATTTCCTGTGACCTCTCCATGGGCCTAGAGAGGTGTAGGCACAAAGCCCTAGGCTGGCACCTCTAACTAGCTGGTGACTCTCCCTGGAACTGCTTCCTTGCCATGGAGGAGTCATATGATCTCAGACAGCCTCTGGTTTTATAAGCCTTTTTTTCTGGTCCCTTCCATGCCTCAGGGATTCCCAGGGAAATGGGGTGTGTGTTTTTGGGAGGGTTGGTAAGCTGAAAAGAGCAAGAGTGGGACAGAGTAGCTCCTGGACTGGAAAAGTGGCAGGAGGGAAAAGAGGCAGTGGCAGGGGCCCTGGCTTTATACTGCTTCTTTAGGCCCAGGCCTGGGCTCCTGGCAGGTAGGGCCAGCCCAGCCCCAGTAACAGTGGCAGCTGAAGAACTTCCAACCTTCAAGGCTGCCGTTTGGCCACAGGTGTAGAAAGGCTTCCATCTGTCCTGGATCTCGCCAGGCACAGCGCCCGTGGCCATGGCACTGCTGGTGACTGCAGGCCATTGCTGCCCTGGTCACATTGATCACATAGGGGCCCAAGGTGTCCACCAGGTAGTCATGGAGACGCCAGCACTCCTCCTAAGAAGGGAAGGGATGTGTCAATATGCCTGCTCCATAGTCTTGACATGGCCATCCCTCACCCTGGGACCCCAGCATGTGCTATATGACAGGCTCAAAGGGGCAATGATCACCTCAGAGCTGGAGAGGCTCAGGTCCCCCCAGAGCACCACGCCGGCTGCCCCTAGTGCTGCGCTCACACCAATGGTCTGCACAAGGTCATCCTAGAGGCAAAGAGCTGCTAAGCCAGGGCTAGCCTGGCCAGATCCATGTGGGTCCACATGCACCTTCAAGAAACTCCTCTGGTTCACTGCCACAATCTGATTCTACCTCTACAGTGGGGCCCTTCTAGTTTGGTTTGCTTTTAGAGGCAGGGTTTTGCTCTGTCATCCAGGCTGGAGTGCAGTGGCATGATCATAGCTCACTGCAGCCTTGAACTCCTGGGATCAAGTGATCCTCCCACCTCACCTCAGCCTCCCAAGTAGCTGGGACTACAGGCCCATGTCATAACACCTGGCTAATAACTTTTTACGCTGGGTGCAGTGGCTCACACCTGTAATCCCAGCACTTTGGGAGGCCAAAGTGGAAGGACTGCTTGAGTCCAGAGCCAGCCTGCGCAACATGATGAAACCCCATCTCTACAAAAAAATAAAAATTAGCGGCTGGGCATGGTGGCTCACACCTGAAATACCAGCAATTTGGGAGGCTGAGGTGGGCAGATCACCTGAGGTCAGGAGTTCAAGACCAGCCTGGCCAACTTGGTGAAACCCTGTTTCTGCTACAAATCTAAAAATTAGCTGGGCATGGTGGCATGCGCCTGTAGTCCCAGCTACTTGGGAGGATGAGGCAGAAGAATCACTTGAACCTGGGAAGCAGACGTTACAGTGAGCCAAGACTGGGCCACTGCACTCCAGCCTGGGCAACAGAGTGAGATTCTGCCTCAAAAATAAAATAAAATAAAAATTAGCTGAGTGTGGTGGTATGCACCTGTAGTCCAGCTACTTGGGAGGAGGCTGAGGCAGGAGGATCACTTGAACCCAGGAAGTGGAGGTTGCAGCTGAGATCATGTTACTGCACTCCAGCCTAGGCAAGAGAGTAAGACTCTGTCTCAAAAATTTTTTTTGGTAGAGATTGGGGTCTTACTATATTGCCCAGGCTGGTCTCAAACTCTTGACCTCAAGTAATCCTTCCATCTCAGGGTCCCAAAGTACTGGGATTATAGGTGTGAGCCACTCACCCAGCCCAAGTAGGGCCCCTTTGTATCGAGTCTCTGAGTGGCTTCTCAGGCCTTCCACTCAGAATATCTCCCATCAGACCAGGCCTCCAAAGGCTGGGCCTCCCTATGCCTCAAGATCTTCCAGGGCAGAGCCATACCCCCTCATCAGTTGCTTCAGGGCAGGGTCTTCTACTCAAAATCCCTAGATTAGGACCTACCCCTAGGCAAGGTCTTCTGGGATCTTCTGAGAATAGGGCCATACCTCCTGACTCAGGCCCCTAGACCTCAGCTCCCACTTACCTGGGACAGGAACCTCCCAGATCTCCGGTGTGTAAGGCGGACATAGGCCAAGACAGGCAGGGGATGTTGGTGCCCAACACGGGCCACACGGAAGGCCTCCTCCAGGCGATGTCGGACAAAGGCCTGGTGGTAGGCAGGTGGCAGCCTGGGTGGTAGGTAGATGCTGGGGAAGAGAGCACTGGAGGCGGCCCAGAGCCAATGCAGTTGGGTGTTTCGGGCAAGGGTGGCTGCATGGCAGCGGCCGGTATAGTTGGAAGCTATACTATGCCAGCTATTGCCGCAGTTTGGGTAGCGATAGAAGCCCCAGAGTCCATAGGGCCGCAGTGCCTGGCCCAGCCGCAGCGTATCCTCCATCAGCGCACGGGCCGCCTGCTCAAAGCCAGTATAGGCCTTGTAGAGCTGCTCCTGAGGGTCCAGGTCAGGGAATACCTGCTGTACCCAAGCCCAAGAGGCTGCCTGATAGGCCCGGCGGCGGCCCCAGTTCCCAGCCCAGAGTGGACACCACTCCTCCCAATCCAGCACTGCTGGGCCAGCAAAGCCGGGTCTCAGGTTATGGTGGATCTGGTAGGCAGCCAGTGCCAGATGACGGTCAAGGGGCAAAGCCTGGGGGATTCCCCCATTGTGAACTGTGCCCCTGGGCCCAAAGTAAGGATAGAGGCCCAGCTGGTTCTTGTAGAAAATGGTCATGTTCTGACCATGGAAATGCTGGCCATGGTTGGCTATGATGCCCAGGGCATTGAGTGGCAGGTGCACACCAAAGCGGGCCTTACAGTGTGCTGAGGGTACATTCCACAGCACAGAGAAGGGGTGTTCAGGGATGTGTGGCAGGGACTGGCCACAACCCAGGCACAGGGCCACCCCCAGCACCAGGGCTGGGCCTAGTTGCGTGGTCATGCCCCAAGGATGGAAACCTGCAGGAGAGAGGGATGTGTGAGCTTAGAGTCCATGGCCATGGCCACACCTTCCAAATAGCAGGGAAAGCTAGGAAAACTCCCCCAGCGCCTCCTTATCTTATGGGAGAAGCCTAGAGAAGGCATGTTTCCCCAGGGGTCTCTTGGGCTTTTTAAAGCAGCCACACCATAAGCTAGCTATGATCTCCCAGGCATCGAGTGGCAGGTACACACCAAAGTGCGCTTTACAGTGAGCTGAGGGTATGTTCCCTCCCATGTTCCCCATCTTTGTGAAGACACCAGTGTCCTCCCACAGCTGTTACAAGTCCCCTTCTTTCCTCTGCACACCTTGTTCCTTGTTCCCTGTTCCAAGAACACTCAGCTCCCACCTCCTTACCTGCCTGGTTTAATTCCTTCCTAGCACTCAGGTCTCTGCTGTGACATCACTGTTCTGGGAGGTCTCCTGGATCCCCAGGTGGAGTGAAGGCACTTAGGTTTCCAAAGCCTCTTTACCTCCCCTGTGCCACATGGATCCTGCCACTGTATGCCTGTTTGTCTCCCTATCTGTCACCCTGCCTGTCTAGTTCCCCATTGCCTATGTCCTGCCCTGGGCTTAGTGAATGGTAGTGAGGGAGTCAGTGGGGAAGAGAACAGCCACCCTGTCTCCTGGGCCTGGTGGGGGGGAAGGGCAAAGGACAGGCATCCTCCCATCAATGGCCTCAGAGCCAAGGCGAATCTGGGGGCTTCTATAGGGAAAGGGGACCTGCAGAAGAGGTGAGAGGTGAGGGTAGGGGGGTTCAACAAACTGTCACAGCCACACCCAACAGAGCCTTTATTTAGCCACACTGACGGCTCTGAGCCAGGTCCACCTCCTGGCCCCACTGGTACCCAGGAAACATGCCCAGGCTAAAGCTGCCCCTGCAGGGGCTAGGGACTGAGGTATGGTTGGTGGGATGAGGCTGGCAGACTGTCCGGGGCAGTCAATTGACCCCAAAAAACAACTCCTTGCCCTGGATGGCCTCAGATGTCTTTTTCCATCCAGAATATGGGGCACCCTCTCATGTTTTGGTATTGTGTCTCCAGCAGGCTTTTTGGAGGGAGCCCTGATGGAGCTGGGGGTGAGGTGGTCAGGCACTCAGGTAGGGGAGGGGGTGGTGGCAATGGAGGCCCTTTGGAACCCCTTGGAGCAGCTTGGACAGTTAGGTTTGGGGCCTTCCAGGGTAGCCGGGGAGAAAGAACCATGGGGAAGAAATTAAGTAGGGTGGCAGGCAGCTGTCTGCTGGTGAAGACCAGGCCCTGCACAGGCTCACCCAGCTGGTAGCCCAGGTGGGTATAGAAGTGCAGCTGGTCATGGGTGGTGAGGTGCAGCTTGCGGAAGCCCCGGGCCCGAGCAAACACCTCCAGGCCCTCCATGAGGCGGCGGCCAAAGCCACGGCCCCTCAGGGCCCGGGCCACTACCACCGTCTCCACTAAGAGGCTCTGGGGCTGGTTCAGCACCCGTGACAGGCGGGCATGGCCCACCACAATGGGTGCTGCTTCAGGTGTGGGGTTGGGGCTCAGCAGCATCAGGCAGAGGGGGAAGGCATCTGAGGACTGGCCCAGGGAGTGCAAGCGGGAGGCACGGCTGCGGGGCCACTCATCATTGATGAGGTCAGCACAAGCATCCAGGAGCTCGGGTCGGCGGTGCACAGGCTCCAGGGTCAACTCAGCTAGGCTAGGAGCTAGGGTCTCCTCTGGCTGGTGTTCAAGATCCAGAGTAAGCTCAGCTGCACTAGGACTGAAGGTCATCTTTGGTTGGCATGTGGAATCCAGAGGCAGCTCTCGCTGGCACGTAGGATCCAGGGTTAGCTTGGTCAGGCTGGATTTCAGGGTCAGCTCTGGCTGGCAGGTAGGATCCAGAGTCAGTTCAGCTGGGCTGGCACTCAGGATCAGCTCCATCTGGTGTGTTAGGGTCTAGTGTAGGGGTCAGCTTGGCTGGGCCAGGGCTCAGAATCAGCTCTTGCCTACGCATAGGATTCAGGTTCAGCTGAGTCAGGCTGGGGGCCAAGGTAACCTCCTGCTAGGTTGCAGGTGGCTCAGTGCCACGCTAGAGGTTAAGACTCCAGTTTCCAGGCAGTGGCATCTCTTCAGACCACAGGGGCTCTCCTCCTGTAGATAACAGCCATGCTGGGCTGTGCCAGGAAGAAGGATGGGGTTGGGGCAGGGAAGGGCTGACAGAGTGCAAGGGGGACCATGCATACTGGAACTGGGGAGTGGTGAGCTGCACTTTGTCCCACACTCACCTGATGGCACAGGTGACCTGAAAGAGACCCATTCCCTACTCCTGGTATAGGGGAGAGCAGGGAAGATAGATCCAGGTGTCTGTCCTACATTGGAGGGAGGCTGGGAGTGATGGATGAGCTGCTTAAGGCTGGCACAGAACCCAGGAGTCATGGCCCTAGCCTGCTCTGGCTACAAATTTGTCCTCCTCAGGACCTCCCCTCACAGGGGGCCTTTGAACCACCAGGTCTATAAGACAGCTGATCCAATCTACTTGCTGGCCTCCTGTCTTCCAGTAGTCCTCCTAGTCCACACCACTAGGGCATGGGACAGAAAGTGCAAAACAGACACTATACCCGCTGCCCAAACCTACCCCAGGTTCCCTCCAGAGGAAATACTGCCTCTAGGGGTCTTCCTAGGTCTTCTCCCTACGTTCAGAGTCTCCTCCAGCTCCCAGCCTTTTCAACTACCTGGGCAATGCCCACTGCCTTAGTGAATCCTGGGGCTCCATTCACCCACCCATCAGGCTCAGCTTTAGGCTGTCTTGGCTGCCTTCCCCACCTGGAGCCCATGGCCCCCTTCCCAACTCTGCCATCTCAGGACACTTTGGATATAGACTCAACTGTCCCCTTGGATGGGGACCCGGCAGCACCAGCACTGGGCCTGCCTGGCCCACAGTCACACAGCAGTATTACTTCTGCAGGCTTGGTTCCCACAGGCCTGAGTTTCGCAGGCACCCTAGATAAAGACCACAGCTTCCTTCCTATATCCAGAGTATCCAACGGTCACCAGGTTGGAGGGGCCAGGTTAGGGGCCCAGACCTGTGCCCAAACCCCACTGTTTGCCCATCTTAACCAAGGTCCTGCTGTCAGGCAGGTCTACAGTGGGGGTTTTCCAGGGCTGGGCAGGCAGTTAGACCCATCCTTCTACTCACATGCTCCTGTGGGGGCCTCCTGGCTCCCCTTACCTCTCCTGAGCTTGAGGCCAATCCAACACTGGCCAGTAACAGGCAGCACCCACCCCTCACCTCCCACCCCATTCACAGGGCTATAAGCCCCTCACCTGCATCAGCCATCTCTGCAGCAGCCACACTCTTCGGTCTGGAGGGAGGAAGCTCCAGGATCCGCCCCTAGGCCTGAGCCAGGGACTACCCGGCGGCCTTAACCCCTTCAGTGCCGATCCCACCCACTGTGGCCGGGGCGGGGCTCCGGGGTCCTCAGAGAGTGGCTTCACCGTCTCTCCTGGGCCTCGGTTTCCTCCTCCCTCCTAGTGAGTCACAGGCTGTGGAGCTTTTGGGAATGGGGACTTCGAGAGCTGACTGTGAGCAGGTGTGGCTCGGCATGCTCTGGAAAGGAACGACCGACGCAGGGAGGGCGTGCGGGGTGACATGGCCACTTGGCGACCCCACGCGCGGGGTGGACGTACAGGCAACAAATGGGGAGGGGGCGATACTGACATGTTGATGCCGGCCTCCGGAATGTTCCGCGTCCTAGCTCCGCACGGCTGGGTATCTCACTCAGTCGCCGGCTCCGACTCCTAAGTCCGAAAGCGCTGGCCCTCAGTAGTGCGGCGGCTGTACAGCAGCCGTAGCTATCCGCGGCGCGTCACTGCGCCCGCGCGTAGCCGGCTAGGCCCCTCCCCTCGTTTGCGCGTCACAACACTCAGCAGACGCAGACTCAGTCTCTGCTCTGGCTCCGCCCTTGCTGAGCCCCACCCCAACTCCAGTTGACTCCGTCTCCTGCCCGCTCGGCCCCATACAGGCCCCGCCTCCTCCTTACGTCACAGGTTAAGTCCCACCTCGATTTGGCTTCCTCGAGGCCCTACGGGTCACCCCTTCAACCAGGCGCAGGCCCCACCTCCAGCTGGCTTTGCCTCCGCCAGCCCCGTCCCAGTTCCCGCCGGCCTCCTGCCCCAGGACAGCTTGGAAACGGTTAGATCAGGTGGGGCTTCCTCCTGAAATTTGGGCCCTACCCTGGGAAGCAGCCGCCCTTAAACTGACGTCAGATCTGGTGAGAGTGACAAGCCTTTCCTGTGCCCTTTGGATGCCGGGGCCTGGACATTTTAGGCGCTCAATAAACAGCTAAGATAATCATGACTGCTTTATTTGCTGGACTGCTGCCTCTAAGCAGATTCAGGGGTCGTGCAGGGCTTGTTACCACTCAATAGGAGTGCCAGGGCTGTACCCTGGAGCCAGACAGCCTGGCCTTGAATCTCAATTTCTCTCTTCTTGCTGTGCAACCTTGGCAAAGTGCTTACCCTCACTGTGAGTGCCTGAGTTTCCTCACAGCCTCATTGTGAGGAAAGAATAAGTCAACATAAAATGCTTAGCACGGGGATTGGCAAAGAGTAGGCGCTCCGTGAATGTAAGCCTTCGTGACTGCTGCAGCTCAGACTGGCTCAGTGTCTCTGGAGGAATTGTCTCTCACCCTGCCAAGTAGACGCATATTGACATGGAATGGATGGTGTCTGCTGTGGTTCTAACTCCTTGTGCCACTATTCCAGTCTGTAAGTATGCATGTGTGTGCAAGGCATATGCTCATGACAGTGGCTGAGTGTACTCCTCACTGTGGCCATGACTTGTATGACTGTGCCTGTATTTGAGGAAGCCCTGGCCAGACCCAGAGTGCATTAGGTTCTCAATATGTGCATCCCAATATGTGGCCAATCACCACATGCTTTTCTGCCCACACCACACTCCCTGCCAGCCAGGGTAGCATCGACATTTGAACTCCACAGCCATCTGTGCCCGATCTTCAAGTGAGAGGGCACCCTGCAGGCTCAGGGGCCCACCACCAGGCGTGAGCTGGATGGAGAAACTGGCAGGGTTAAGGATGAGGAGGGCTTTGGGGTGGCTGGGGCGTCGGACACAGCGGCCATGACCAGAGCACAGGGCATGACTGCAGAGAAGAGCCCCATTGGTCACGTTCAGGATGAAGGGTCCCAGTGTAGTGTCCACATACTCCTTGATGGCCTGACATGATTCCTAGGTGGGAGGGGAGGAGAGAGTCAGGGACACCATGGCCATGCATGGACCTACCTAGAGTACTGAGGCACTCACCTGCTGGTCAGCCAGGACTTTGAGGGTAGAAAGGGTAAGCCAGGGTCTCCTAAGTCAGCTTAATGTCCCCACTCCTCCTCCACCCCCACCCTAGCCCCATCCCCATGCCAGGCCTAACTCACCTTGGTTCTCGTATTTTCCCAGCTCACCCAGAGCACCACTCCGGCTGCCCCCTGGGCTGCACTCTCCCCCAGGCTGTGCTCCAGCTCATCCTGGGAAGGAGACAGCACAGCTCTGTGGGGCCTCCTTCCCTCCCTGTGGCAGATTGCTGGAACACCATTGGATGGGACAAATAATTCATAACCTTCACCTGGGGCTGCTCTGGCCATAGGGCCAGAGGCAAACTGCTTCCTCCCCTAGCCAATGAATTCCACGCAGACAGGGACTACATTGTTCAAATTGCCTGTGGCTAGCACAGAACTTGGCACAAAGTACACACTCAATGGATATGCAAATGGGCCGGGACGGTGGCTCAGGCTTGTAATTCCAGCACTTTAGGAGGCTGAGGTGGGAGGATCACCTGAGGTCAGGAGTTTGAGACCAGCCTGGCCAACATGGTGAAACCCCATTTCTACTAAAAATACAAAAATTAGCCAGGCATGCTGGTGTATGCCTGTAATTCCAGCTACTCAGGAGGCTAGATGAGGAGAATCACTTGAACCCGGAAGGTGGAGGTTGCAGGAGCTGAGATCTTGCCACTGTACTCCAGCCTGAGTGACAGAACGAGACTCCATCTCAAAAAAAAAAAAAAAAGAATGAATGGATGAAAATGTCCCAAGGCTAAAGTGCCCCAAGGCTGGACCTAATATCTGACAAGGCAAGTTCACAAGGTGGGCGGGTTACAGAAGACTCACCAGGGGCAGAAAGTGGTTTGTCATATCATAGAAGATCTGGGCATAGGGCAGCACTAGCAGATTGGAGGCCCCAGCAGCCGCAGCCACACGGAATGCCTCACCCACACGGTGCCGCACATACGATTGTGACTTCCCTGTGCCCTCCAGCACTGCAGGCATGTAGATGCTGGGGTAGAGGGCACGGCTCTGGCCCCACAGCCATCCTAGCTGGTCATTTTGGGCACGGATGCCTGATGGGCACTCGCCTGTGTAGTTGGGGCTTAGAAAGTCATAGTTGTAGCATTCAGGGAAGCCATAGAAGCCCCAGAGGCCTTGAGGACGAAGTGCCTGCCCCAGCTGGAGGGTGCCTGCCATCCAGGCCCGTGCAGCTCCCTGGAACTGGTCCTGGGCTACTGCCTCCACTTGAGAAGCTGGCCACTCAGGATGCTGCGCCTGTACCAGTGCCCGTGAGCGCTGCCGGTAAATGTCCTTGGTATCCCAGTTGAAGGCCCAGCGTGGGCGCCATGCCTCCCAGTCGATAACCGCCAGCCCTGAGAAGTCAGAAGTAGGCATGGCAGCCAAGATGTCCTGGAATGTGCGGGCCAGGTGGGCAATCAGGCTGGCATTCTGGGGCAGACCTCCAAACACAGGCTCCCCAGTGGGTGTGTAGTAGGGGTAGGTACCCAGCTGGGAGCTGTAGAAAATTGTCATGTCAGGGCCTCGGAAGGTCTGCCCTGGGTTGGCTACCACATCGAAGACACTGACATCCACGTCCACGCCATGCCTGTCCAGGCACCACTGGGTGTTTGCGTTCCAGACGGTGGTGAAGGGCCGGTTGAGTACCAAGGGGCCCCTGGAGCCTTGGGCCATATCGAATAAGGCCAGGAAGAGGGAGCAGATGGGAAGCAGGTGGGCTGCCATGGCATGGGATTGATCGAGGGCAACCTGGCCAGGGGAGACAGAGCTGAGAACAGGCTGCAAACTTTCTGACCCCCTTTCCAGGGCTGGGGGGCTAAGCCCTTGTGCATTAATCCACCCCTGCACTGGTTTCCATTAAACATTGACCTGCAGGGCTCCAGGAGGGCAGAGGATAGAGGGGAGCATGGCCGCTGGAGGACCCATCTGATTTGCTTCTCAGACCAGGCCTCTGCCATCTCCCACAAGCCTCACTCTGGCCTAAGCTTGCCCACCCCCGCTTCCCCATGAGCCACTGAAGCCATGATATTTGTTCTAGCAAGACTGGCTGATAGCCATGCCCTCAGCCCCCAGGCTGACCCGACCCAGGAGAGGAGGCTTTCCTGTCTTTTCCATCAGAAATCCTGGCATCCATTGGAGGAAGATCCAATGGCCTCAGTGACCAAGGAGAGGTTAACCCAGCCCTCCTGTATACCCGCCAGTCTGCCCACTTGTCCCTGCTGACCTCAGGGCTGAAGGGCCTCATCCTCCAAACTTCCTGACCCCAGGGTGGGGGTCTAAGCAGTGCCTGGCCAGATTCTGTGCCTCAACTCTCAACCCAGCTGCACCAGACTCCTGGAGGAAGGAGCCGCTGCTGGAAATTCTGAGCTTTTGTATGGGTCACCCCACCCCAGCCAGGGGCGGGCCAAGGGGCGGGCCTTGGATTGGGAGGCCCAGCCAGGCCAGGCTACCTCAGAATCCCTGGCAAAGGGCTCTTGGTTGGGGGTGAGGCTGGGACAGCAGTGGCCCCTCCCACGCTGTCATCGCTAGGGCAGGGCTTGGTGGTGTTACCCGGGCTGGAGGGGGTGAGTGGAGGCAGACCTGGGTGGGCAGGCCTGTTTGTGACACTGGAAACTGGGTTCCTCAGTGTCTTGTGCTCAGGGAGTGTTCTTTCCCCATATGGCTGCATCTGACATTGATGGGCCCTAAGCACCTGTGTGGATCCTTTCCTGCTTAAAAAAAATATTTTGAAGTATGGCCAGGTGTGGTGGCTCATGCCTATAATCTTAGCACTTTGGGAGGCTAAGGCGGGAGAATTGCTTGAGCCCAGGAGTTCGAGACCAACCTAGGCAACGTAGCAAGACCCCATCTCTACAAACAATTTAAAAATTAGCTGGGCGTGGTGGTGTGTACCTGTAGTCCCAGCTACGTGGGACACTGAGGCAGGAGGATTGCTGGAGCCCAGGAGGTCATGTCTGGGTTACCCTATTATATATTATTAATATACTCATACTATTTTTCTGATTAAAAAGATATTTTTGTGGGTCCCTGAAAGTACTGTGGCCCTAGGCCTTGGGCCTATTGTGCTTAGTAGATAAGCCATCCCTGTTGTAGGGACCTGTTTCTGAAAGTCACTGTGTTCATGAAATCAGGGCTGTGTCATCACCCTTTGTATATGTTCTCAGACAGTGATTGCATCTTTGTGAAGCCCCACTTAGTGACCATCTGGGCCTCTGCACAAATTCCAATGGCAAGTAGGTATGTGTGTGGGACCCAGTGCCTGGGACCAGGTTTGTGAGCCCTGCTGTCTTGTGAGCATGAGACACTGTGTGACCATGCGTATGAGCTGTCAGTGAGCACATGCTTGTTCATTCATTTGTGGTTTCACTTGTTCTATGTGTGAAAGGAAAATATCTTGGGCCCCTTAAAGCTGGGAACCACTCAGGGCAAATCTGCCTCCCATTCTATTCAAGTCATCCTTTCGCTCACAGAGATAGATTGCCTCCACTGCCTCTTTTGGAAAGACTCACCAGAAACTCAAATGAATGTAACCATCTGTCTCGCACCATCTGAGACCTGGAAGACCCCAATGGTGGGGACTGGGTGGGGTGGAGTGGGGTGTGTGCTTGCTTTGAGCTGTCTCTGCCTTTCTGGACGGAACTAAAGTACATCTTACGTATTGATTGATGTCTCATGTCTCCCTAAATATATAAAAGTAAGCTGTACTCCGACCACCTTATGCACATGTCATCAGGACTTCCTGAGGCTGTGTCACAGGTGTGTCCACAACCTTGGCAAAATAAACTTTCTAAATTAACTGAGACCCATCTCAGATTTTCTGGGTTCACATTTTAATAACCACGGGGAGATTCTGAGTGGAGATATTCCTGACCTTTAACTAATCTATCTGTGCTTGGTACCAGCATGAGCTATCTTTATGGCTCAAACCAATAGGACAATTTGCTGAGGTCTGGGAGCACCCCCTCCAGAGAATCCTTGAGCTCTCAAAATTTGGTTGAGATCTAAAGTTTATTTTGCTGTATAACTTTTTTTTTTTTAGTTTTACTTGCTTCCAATAGGAAGGCAAGTTTTCCTGCTTCCATGATGATGGAAGGCAGGTAACTCCTTTATAGAGTTTGAGCTCGCTTCCAACAGGGAAGATGAGTTTTGTTTTTGTTTCTTCCTGCTTCTAGGATGGTAGAGAGCAATCTACAGCCTGAGACCCATCACTAGGTAAGAAACTGGCTTGGGATTCTGTCTTGCAAATTCCTCTTAAATGACTAAAGTTAGCATTTAACAGCCAGCTGTTAATTTCTGCTTACACTTACAGTGCTCAGAAATCATATAACTTGTGTGATCATTGTTAGTGTAGCAGCATTTTGTCCTAGCTGAAATATGGTAATAAGATTAGAAAAATCTTTTTTTGGCCAGGTGCAGTGGCTCACGCCTGAATGTCAGCACTTTGGGAGGCCAAGGTAGGCGGATCACCTGAGGTCGGTAGTCTGGGAGTTCAAGACCAGCCTGGCCAACGTGGTGAAACCTGTCTCTACTAAAGAACACAAAAATTAGGCCGGGTGCGGTGGCTCATGCCTGTAATCCCAGCACTTTGGGAAGGCGAGGCAGGTGGATCATGAGGAGTTGGAGACCAGCCTGACCAACATGGTGAAACCTTATCTCTACTAAAAATACAAAAATTAGCCAGGTGTGGTGGCAGGTGCCTGTAATCCCAGCTACTTGGAGGCTGAGGCAGGAGAATTCCTTGAACCTGGGAGGCAGAGATTGCAGTGAGCCGAGATTGCACCGCTGCACTCCAGACTGGGTGACAGAGCAAGACTCTGTCTTGAAAAACAAAAACCAGAAATTATCCAGGTGTGGTGGTGGGCACCTGTAACCCCAGGTACTCAGGAGGCTGAGGAAGGAGAACCACTTAAACCTGGAAGGCAGACGTTGCAATGAACTGAGATCACACCACTGCCCTCTAGCCTGGGTGACAGAGTGAGACTCTGTCTATAAATAATAATAATAATAAGCTCCATGCAGTGGCTCTTACCTGTAATCCTGGCAGTTTGGGAGGCTGAGGTGGGCAAATCATTTGAGGTTAGGAGTTGGAAACCAGCCTGGCCAACTTGGCAAAACCCTGTCTCTACTAAAAATACAATTGGGCGGGTCAAGGTGGCTCGCGCCTGTAATTCCAGCACTTCAGGAGGCCAAGGTGAGTGGATCACCTGAGGTTGAGAGTTCGAGACTAGCCTGACCAACATGGAGAAACCCTGTCTCTACTAAAAATACAAAATTAGTAGGGCAGGGTGGCCCATGCCCTTAATCCCAGCTATTCGGGAGGCTGAAGCAGGAGAATTTTGAACCTGGGAGGTGGAGGTTGTGGTAAGCAAAACTCTGTCTCAAAAAAAAAACAAACCAAAATTAGGCTGGGCATGGTGGCTCACGCCTGTAATCCAAGCACTTTGGAGGCCAAGGCAGGCGGATCACCTGAGGTCAGGAGTTCAAGACCAGCCTGACCAACACAGTGAAACCCCGTCTTAAAAAAAATTAGGTGGGCATGATGGTATGCCCCTGTAATCCCAGTTACTTGGGAGGCTGAGGAAGGAGAATCGCCTGAACCTGGTAGGCAGAGGTTGCAGTCAGCTGAGATCATGCCACTGCACTCCAGCCTGGGCGATAGTCAGGCTCAAAATAAATAAATAAAAATTTAAAAATCAAAAAATAAATAAATAAATAAATAAATAAAAAGGAGGGGTGTTCAGAACAAATCAGAAAGTCTGACCATGTCACGAACAGCCAATGTAAGTCACGATAAGAGGACTTACATACATTTTTTAAAAACCCAGGCAAGGCGTGGTGGCTCAAGCCTGTAATCCCAGCACTTTGGGAGGCCGAGGCAGGTGGATCACGAGGTCAAGAGATCGAGACCATCCTGGTCAATATGGTGAAACCCTGTCTCTACTAAAAATAAAAAAATTAGCTGGGCATGGTGGCGCATGCCTGTAATCCCAGCTACTCAGGAGGCTGAGGCAGGAGAATTGCCTGAACCCAGGAGGTGGAGGTTGCGGTGGGCCGAGATCGCGCCCATACCCCATGCCCAGCTAATTTTTGTATTTTTAGTAGAGATGGGATTTCACCATGTTGACCAGGATGGTCTCAATCTCTTGACCTTGTGATCCACCCGCCTCGGCCTCCCAAAGTGCTGGGATTACAGGTGTGAGCCACCTCGCCTGGCAAATTATATCTTTTTCTAATCTAATTAATCCATTAATCCATTAGGTTCCCTAAAGTCCAAAAATAATGACAAATTTGACTTATTTGGTATAAAAATTATACAAGAAGCATTGTCAAATATGAAATGGTGTTTGGTTTTCTCTGGGCCATATTTGTATAAATATGCATTTGGTATGTGTTCCAAAATTATAGGAAACTCCTGTAATTCTGATATAACTTAGTTTACATTGTCAGTATTAATCATAATTATGTTAAAATTTTTTATTTTTAAATTTTTTTTATAGAGAGGATTTTACCGTGTTGGCCAGGATGGTCTCAATATCTTGACCTTGTGATCCGCCTGCCTCGGCCTCCCAAAGTGCTGGGATTACAGGCGTGAGCCACCGCGCCCGGCCTAATCCCCTGCCAACCTCCCACCACCAGATCTGAGGGAGGGCTGTGACCCTGATGAGAGGTGCATGTGGCTGGAGTCCACCGCCTTTGGGAGCAGGGAGTGGAGGAGACACACTTGTCTGTGGGACCAGCAGGGAAGATCAAACGTTTCTCCCTGGGTTGGCAAGGAGGATGGCACTGGCCCAGCTTCGGGAACAGGGGCAAGTGGTAGCAGCACAATAAGCCCCCTCCCTCACACAAGGTGAGGCCCAATTCCCTTGCAACCAATATGGAGAAAGCAAGGTCTTTGGTGTTGGGATGGAACGTGGGTCCCTCCACTCCCAGTGGCTCCTGCACCAGCAGAACAGTTCCAGAGTGGGCAGCTCTGGGCCCCCAGGTCTTGGTAAATACATCTTACTCAAGAAGCCCCCAGCAGAGGGTTTCAGAGACAGAATTGAGCTCAAACCCCATGGGAGATTCTGGACTCTCTCACATACTCTAGCCCAGGTACAAGTTCCAAGCAGAGAAGCAGTTGTTTTATATTTAATTTACAAAGGAGACCCCAAAATAATAATAAACTATCCAAGGCAAGAGAGTAAGGTCAGGTCCTCCCCAGCCCAGCTGTATCCTCCTTCCCCTCTGGCAGGGAGAGAAGGGGCCTCCCAGGGGACTTCCCCTCCCCCTTAGAACAGGGGGGTGTGAGCTGGTATAGATGCCCTTCTGGGCATCCTGCGGGCTCTGCCCACTCCAGACTCCAGTTTGTCCACCCCCTGCAAGCTCCTACATGCCTAAGAGAGCCCTTGTGGTAGAGGCCAGTCTGCTGAGCAGCTAGGCAGGAGACCCCTACAAGGTCCAGGAAAAGGCCAGGGCTGCCAGAGCCAGCAGACTGGTGAGGTGGGACCCAGCCCAGGCCTCACTGGCACCCCCAGCTGCCTGCCTATGGTCCCACTGGCATTGCTCACCACCCCAGCCCAAGTAGCACTGGCAGCGGAAGTGTGTCTGCAGGTGGTGACGGTCAGCCGAGCTGAGATTCCCCACAGGTCGCAGCTGGGGCTCACCAGGTGCACGGCCAGGCACTAGGCGGAAGCTGTTGGCGCTGAGATGCAGGAAGGTACTGGCACTGGGGTTGCGGCGCACACAGCGCCCATGGCCATGGCATTGGGCCCAGCTGCAATATTGGGTGGCCCAGGACACATTGACCACGTAGGGGACCAGCAGCCGTGTCAGGTAATCCTTGAGGTACTGGCAGGTCTCCTGGAGGCAGAAGCCAAGGACCATAGGTCAGAGTCAGCTATCTCAGCCCACAGGCCCAGATGGAAACTGTGTCCACACTGTGATGACCATACCTTATTTTAACTGCACACATTTGTGCATTCAATCTGTGCCTGAGACACACAGTCCCTCCTCCTGCCAAGAAGTGGGTGGGGGAAGAGACTGGAACCCAGTTGGGCAGATGGGGAAGGGTGGACTCAACAGCTGTTCAGGACAGCATTTCCTCTTTCCTGAGAGCAGGGCCGGGGTGACCTCCTTCTCTGCTGGGACGCAGGATGCCTCGGGTAGGAGACAGACAAGGGGACTGAACTAGGTTTGCCCATCTGAGATTGGTAGCCAAAGGCCCTAACTCTCTGCCTGTCCCATAGACTGAGCTCTGGCAGGCTGGGTCTCACTTACCGTGCTTGTAGTGTACCCTGCGTCACCCCAAAGGATAACACCAGCTGCGCCAAGGGCTGCACTCTCGCCAATGGTAGAGATGAGGTCCATCTATTCAAGAAAAGGGATGGTCATTGGGGAAGACTGAGACCACAGGGTGGCAGGCACAGACAGGGCAGTCAGGCACTAGCCTGTTTCAACCTGCTGACCTCCCAGCCCAACCCCCTTTCACCTCCAGGCAGAGGCTCATCTGTTTCACTTTCTTCTTAAATGTTTAAGTCCATTCCCACCCCACTTTTGGGCCTGTTTCCCAAGCCAAGGGCACACTCGAGCCTAGGGTGCAGCGATCAGGATGGACTCCAAAGTTAGAATGCCTGAGTCCCAGTCCCTGTTCTGCTCTGGGTTTGCTAGGAAGCTTTGGGCAAACTTCTCAGCATTTCTGTGCCTCAACTGTTCTCATCTGAAAAATGGGGATGACGTCAGCCTTTGAGTTGAGAGAGAAAATATTTGAGGGGATGTGGAGCAGCCAATAAACTATAGGTATGTATAGTCCTATAGTGGCCCCTGGCACCCCAAATGTGCAGTGGATCCTCAAGGAAGAAGGAAAAAGGCAGGGCCCTGGAGACATACCTCACTCAGCCCCCTGAGCCTGCGGCTATAGGTGGGCCGTGTGAAGACGTAGACTGGGAGTGCATGGTTGGCATGGTGGGTGTGAGCCACACGAAGGGCCTCCTGAACACGGAAGCTCACAAAGTTGCGGCCATGGGCAGAGGAAGCAAGTGTTTCCTCCAGGTAGACAGACGGGAAGAGGGCTGTGCTGTTAGCCCACAGCCAGGCCAGCTGGTCGTTGCGGGCCACTTCAACATCAGGGCAGCGGCCTGTGTAGCTCTTCCAGTTCTGCACATAATCATGATTGTAGCAGTCAGGAAAGAGGTAGAAGCCCCAGAGATGCCGGGGCCGCACTGCTTTGACATAACGCAGTGTCTCCAGCATGAACTGCCGTGCTGCACACTCAAACTCATATTGTGCCTGCTTGACTACGCGGTCTGCTTGCCAGTCAGGGTGACGACTGGCCACCAGCTGGCGTGATGACCGGCGGTACACATCTTTGTCCTGCCAGTTGCGCACCCACACAGGCCGCCAGTCTTCCCAGTCAATAACCGCCAGCCCCGCAGGCTCTGGTGTCCGAATGTAGTGCTCCACATGATCCCGCAGCATCTCCAGGTGTGCCCAGAGGCTGCCATTCTGTGGCACGCCACCATGCACAGATCTTCCTGCAGAATCGAAGCGTGGATACAGGCCTAGACGGTCGCGGTAGAAGATGGTGATATTCTGGTTCACAAAACCTTCATTAGGTGAGGCCTGCACATCAAAGGCATTCAGGTCCAATGGCACCTTGAGGCGTGGGCCACAGTCCTGTGTGGGCACATCCCATGCCACCACAAAGGGGCGGCCCGTGAAGATGGGTGGTGCTGTGGGCTTGAGCTCCATGGCCCATGCCACCACCAGCACCAGGGCCAGTGTGACGGCTGGGCCTGGGCCTGCCCGCATGCTGGGGGCTGCAAGAAGTGTCACCTGCCTGGCACCAGCTCAGGAACTGGAAGAAGGGTGGGGGAGAACAAGTCAGTCTAGGGAATCCTGGAGGTGCCTACCTTAAGTCCCTCTATGCTCCCAAAGCCCATGCTGTGTGGGGCATTGTGCTAATGGCTGTAATAGGTTTGAGAGATCACAGGCCACTGCAGGTCAGGCAAGACACCTGGGAACTAACTGCCAGAGCACAAGGCTCTTTCCTGGAGCAGGTAGCCTCTGACTGGGCAGAAATCTCTATTAGGTCTGTGATCCTTTTAAGAATTGGATAAATTGGGCTCACCAGAGTCACATATATGACTGCATACTATGAAGTATATGGTTTCAGAGAACCCTGAACCCCTGATGCCCACCCTGTACACCCTGAAGAACCCTTGATCCAGAAAAACGATAGCATTTGGGTAAAGCAGGGTACAGCTCCTGAAGAGGCTAGGAAGCTGGAAGGAAGGCAGCCTCGAGGCTTCTATTCGTGTAACACCCGCCCGGCAAAAGAGTGAGGCTGTCAGGACTTTCTCTCGAGTGGTGATACTCTCCCGGCTTGGAGGAGGCCCCGCGGGGACAAAGGGGCAGCGGACCTCCCACGGCGGAGCCCGCAGACCAACCCTTCCCTCGACCGCCACAGGGAATGTGCGCGCCCGCCTCCCCCGCCCGGCCGCTCAGGGCTAGAGCACGCTCCCCTAGGCCTTTGTGCCGGACCCCGCCCCCGCCCCGCACGTGGGGCCTGCGCCCAGCCGGGTGGGGGTAGGGTTTCTGGGCCGCCTTTCCGCGAGCACCCCCGGGGATTCAGACCCCAGCCCAAAGAGAGAGAGCCGCCAGCTTTGCACCGCCCGCCCTCACCTCGCGCGGGGCGCCACCGGGACCCGCGCCAGGGCCACCGCCATCCCGGGCCCAGCTCAGCCCGCTCCGGCCGTTCGCCCAGGCGCGGCCCCGGCTCAGCGCCTCTGCTGGTTCCGCCCCCAGGCCCGCGGGCCCTTTAAGACTCCAGTGCGGAGGTGGGCCCGGGACTGGACTTGCGGCCGGAGCGGGAAGGTGTGTTCCGCCTTTTTCGGTGCCAGTGCCGCGTTTCGGGCTCGAAGATCCCCAGGTCCTCTGCAGAGGAACTTGGCGACCCATCTGGGACCCTAAGGCCCCTCTGAGCAGGGCTTTCTGCGGGAGTCTCAGCCACGAGCGCCAGTCAGCCTGAAATGTTCCCCCTTGCAGCCCGAGGCCGGTGGTACAGTCCCGCCCGCTCCGCGGCGCCGCCAGCCCCTTAAAGGGACAGTGTGAGGGACGGGGTGGGCGACGGGGAGGGGAACAGGAGGAGGTGTTGCCCTGCTCGGCCATCAGGAGGTGCTGTGGTACTCCGAGGTTGGCGGGGAGCTGCACAGATCTGGCTCTGCACCCCCGAACGTAGACGCCAGCTGTGGGGCCCCTTTGTGTGGTAAAAGAGACTTTGACCTGAGGCGACCTCTGGTCTCAGTAATGCCCCGCCTCCCACGAATCAGGGGCCCCCTTCTCTGATCCCCTGTCTAAAGGGAGGCCCCGCCCCCTCCCAGACTGAGGGAAGGGGCCAAGCACCGCTTCTTAGCCTGCCCGGGCAGGGCCTAGGCAGTCATTGTCCTGGCAACCCGATTTTGGATAGCGGCGTGGCCGGCAGGGCTGGGGGCAGGGAAACTCAGAGGGGTGTAAGGGGTTGGGTGCCCCCCTCCTTGACTCGCATCAGGGCGGGCCAGTCATCCCTGAGATTCTGTTCTTTTCTGCCCAGTCTCTGAGGTCCTTTGGGAACCTGCCACCCCTTGCAGCAGTTTCTGGCTGGACCTCCGAGAGAGCCAGCAAGAGGGTTCTCCCAGGGCCTCCACCCCGTATCTAGAGCCCTCTACGCTCCACAGGCCCCTTCCGGTGGGGAGCAGGCTTAGAGCTGGACCCTGGCGAGCCCCGTGCGAGACCACCTCGGCTCTTCCTAGATCCGCTCCCTTGTGGGAACTCAGTTCCCCATAGGGCCCGCGTCTGCCCCGCCAGCCCCTAACCCTCCCAGGAGCCAAGAGCCGCAGGGAGCGCTGCTGCGAGCGCATCTGTCAGGGTGCAGACCAGTCGTCTGCACTGGCTCACCTGTGTGGGAGTCCGTCGGCCCAGTAGGTCGGCGGCCTCCCTCCTTCCTGGGGTGAGCCTCTCCAGCTAGGCTACTTGCGCCAGCTGCTGCCCGCTGGGCAGTCCGCCGAGGACTTGATAAACCCCATTCCCTCCCATCCGCTCCCACCTCCCATCCCAGCCCTTTCTCCTCACTTCCTGCTGCCCCCTGAGAGGAAAGGGCCAGGAACAGGCGTGGGGGAGGAGATCGGCTTGACCCTGTTTCCCTCCGGAATGCCTGCTGGCTGGCTGCCCTCCCCA
Source organism: Callithrix jacchus (assembly GCF_049354715.1). NCBI lineage: Eukaryota > Metazoa > Chordata > Mammalia > Primates > Cebidae > Callithrix > Callithrix jacchus. The sequence continues at coordinate 32,898,202 of NC_133516.1, forward strand.
CCCTTCTGAGTAGGATCTGGCCCCCGCCAGCTTCACCAGGTGACAGGAAGGCTATGGGCTCAGATTAGGTGCCAATCTCCCCCACACCCCCAGCTTCCAACACTAAGGAACCTCTTAACTGCTCCCCTAGGGTTGGGGTCCATCCTCAAAACCAGTAAGTTGTGAGAGGATGGGTCAGGTGGTGGTGCTTTTGGGAGTCAAAATACTTGGGGGGTGTTCAGCTGATGGTCCCCCAGAGAAGGGAGCTAGCCCTGGGGGGGAAGGTCCGGGAAACTTCCAGTAGCTGAGTCCATTTTTTTTTTTTCCACTGAGAGCAGAAGCATCCCGTGTGACAGAGAGGACAATGTGTTGATGAGTGTGACTGTATGGGTTGGGGAGGAGGGGACAGGGGCTGGGAGGGTTCTGCAGAGTGCTTTCATGCTGGAAGACATTCCTGGGTGGATTTCAGAATCTGCTACCCAGAGTAGAGGGCTCCTTACAACATGAATGAGGAAAGGGGTATATTCTTCTAGGAGGGATGTTCCTGTGGCTGGCCCTAGGGAGGACTGCAGCAAGGTTCCAGCAGACCTCTCCAGGGGTGAAGCCAAGTCAGCCTATCCCCAAATCACCCAGAGCCAAACCCTCAGCAACCCAATGGCCCAAGGCCCAGGAGCCTCTCCCCCAAGAGAAGGCTGTGTGAGGGGTAGGTGAATACCCTGGAGTCTGGCCCCGAGGACCAAGGAGTCCAAGACATGGTAGGGGAAGGTGCAGTGTCCCTGTGCCACTGTGCTGGCTTCACAGGGGTCAGAGGCCTTGGAAGCACCATGGGTGGGGACCCCTGGGGAAACAAAGGCTAGGCCAGACTGTCCCAGGGCAGGGACACTTCCTCAGGCAGTCAGCAGGAAGGAAATGAGCACAGCCCAGCGGGATAGAGTGGGGAAGTGCTGCCTGACCTCCATTGTTTCCAGCTTTGGGGTCAGCTGGACAGGCCCAGCACAGGGAGTTCCCCCAGGCTGGGACAGTGGTGGTAGGAGACAGGATGCTATCTGGGATGGGAGAACCCTGGGCCTTGAACAGCCAGTAGAGGGGGATCATGGAGGATGACAGAGCCTTGTTTGGCTTCCTACGGGAGGTATAGGGAGGCACCCCACTGTGGGTAACCCCCCATATAGGCACCGAGGAATGAGAGCTAAGCAGAACCCTGGCAGTTAGGGCCTGAGGAGTATCTCAATTTATAGTGTTACTACTCAGCTATTTCCTTTTATAATCACATATTAGTTTATAGAATTAGGGCTTGAAGAATCCCTTTATATAATCCTCTATATATAATCATATAATAGTTGATAGTATGAGTACCTAAAGAATATTTCCCTACATATATACCTATATCTTAGTTCATAATCGGAGGAATGCCTAGAGTGGACACAGTACAGAGCATGAATTAAGGAATAAGCAGCTTATAATAGGAGGAATGCCTAGAGCAGACACAGTGCAGAGCATGATTTAAGGAAAAACAGTTATACCAGGACAAGAATCCATGGCCCAGGCGGCAGCATTCAGTATCGTAAAGATACCCGCTGTGTGGCAGGCTTGGGGCAAGAGCCAATCCTCCTGATAAAGGAATTGTAGGACCTTGCTCCAGTTTTTGTGGAAGGCTGCCCTCAGACCGGCAATCCACCTTGGTGACTATGAACTTTATCAGCTCTTGCTACTGTGCTGCTTGAAAAGCATCTTCCCATAGAACCCATTGGAAGCTGCCAGAAGGTGGCGGTAACCTTGACAGCTCTGTCACTGCTATGTGACTTAAAGCATCCTCCTATAAATCTTCTTAGAAGTAGTTTGCCCATAGATAGAAGTATTGTACACTGTACCCTCTTCACTGCACATGGCCCACCTTCAAACCTCGGTGATCTAATGGGGGTGGACCCCTTACTGTACACGGCCCTTGCCTTCATGGGAACAGGTCCCTTGCTGTGCACTGTCTACCTCCTGGCCTAGGTGACCTAATGATAAGGCTCACCCCACGGCCCTGTGGGGTCCTCAGCCCTACACCCCACAGAACTGCAAGTCCAGGCTGGATATGGTGATCCTGCTCTGGGCTTGACAAGTTCAAAACCTGGGAGGCCAGCTCCCTACACTCAGAAGCCTGTCTCTGAACTCTCCCCTCTCTAACTGGTAGTTGGGCTGATAGTCAAAGGCTAAGCCAGGCAGAGAATCTGCCTCGTCGCAGTCTCTGAGAAGTGCAGGCAGAATGACCACAGTGGGCAGGCTGCAGGTGGTGAGAAGATGGAGGCAACAGCAGGGGCAATACTGGTGGGCCGAGCTTTGCTTGCTGAAACAGAAGCCTGAGCTCATTTTCCCATGGTGTCCATAGGCAGGCCTCAGAGGAGGCACTTAAGTTTGGGGTGTCAAGCCTGGAAGTAGGCCGAGGATGTGGGGACACCTATCTGGGTGCTGTCCATTAAAGCTGGGCCTTTGAGGTCCATGGGGCTCAGGCCATGACCCCACTTAGGGTCAGCTGGCAATGCTGCAGCTAGAACAGATATTCTAGAACTATCTGGGGTCATACTCTCTCACCTTAGGTCAGGCAGGTGGGGCCAATCCTTAGTGAAGTATCCCAGGGCTTTCTGATTCCAAGGGTCACCACCTCTTTGAACACAACAGATTAAGTGAGTGCCCTCCCAGCCCAATCCGGAGGGGGCCTGCAGTGAGGTCCGTGTCAACACACAGCCACCTGCTGGCCACAGCTGGGATGGCCACAGGCTGGGCTCAGGCTTACCCCTGGGCTTTGGTTGGCCTTAGGGGGCCTGCCAGAGTCTTGAGCCAGGCCTACCTATTGAGCCCAGGTAGTAGTCTAGACACTGGGTGTCACAGCCCCATAAGATGCCACTCTCAAGTGCAGGATCTACAAATCATTTTATTGAAATTGAACAAAGAACACAACAGTCTTCCTAGGCTGGGGGCCACCCTCCCCAAGCCATTTCCCACACTCCAGAAGCACAGTGCTTGCACAGTATTTAAAAAAAAAAAGTCACCTCTATATAGAAATCAGACTCTGCCACAACATCATCATGGACTATTTACAAACCTTCACATTATAAGTATTCCTTTTATGGTTTTCCTTCCTTTCTTTCCCTACCCAGGGGCTCCAGTACTTTCCCCTGACTGATCCTGAAGAGGGGGGAGTGGTTACTATAAGGGAAGGGGTGGTAGGCTACTCATAACTACTGGCACCAGCCTTAGGGTGTTGTCCCTTACCACAAGGTGGTGAACAGTCACCTCCAATTGGGGGGTGGAGGACTTGGTGCAAAGGCATGGGGGATTAGACAGAATAAGTGGATTGGAGTAACTCCCCATAGGCACAAGCATCCACAGCCTATCCTGACCCCGGCCTGCACCCTCTCAACTCCTCAAGTGGGGGTGTGTGTGGGGGGCAACAACCAGGTACAGTAGGGGGATCAGCCCAGCCCTGGGTAGAGGGAGAATCCCCCACCTGGTCCCCACTCCTATCAAGAGCCAGCAAACTGTCCATCCATCTGAAGGCGGGAACAAATGGCAGGTAGGTGGGAAGAATCAGGCTAGCACTGCCCCCAGCCTCTGTCCAACACAGGAGGAATCGAGGTAGCAAATGGCTGAAATGCTCTGACTAGGGGGTCAAAAGGGAAGTGAAGGAAAGGACAGTGCCCACAGCCTAGGGGCTGGAAGAAGGCAGACCTTGCTTGTAAAGTGCTGTAGCCTCTAGCAGGGCTAGGCCCCAGGCAATCTTGGAAAGCAGACCAGGCAAGGAACCAGGTACTGGGCATTCCTGACTGGTATATGCCCTGCCATGCTTCTTGCAGGGGTGGCTGGGGAGAGTGGGGTGCTAACTCTGCCATTAGCCTTTACCAGCCACCAACCACCTCTTGCCAACACACAAACCAACACCCAACCAATACTGTGGGACTGACCCGCTCACAGCTGAAGGTTATGGGCCAACGGAGTTTATTCAGGGTTGTGGTCCCAGCCTGGGGCTCCTCAATGGAAGCCACAGCTTGAGCCTGGGAGTTCCAGCCTGCTGGGGCAGGGTGTGCTTCTGTCTGCCACCTCCCAGGCTCACATCTCATAGAGGATCACAGGAAAATCCACGTGGATGCGGGGGGGATCCAGCTTCACGATGCCCTGCCATAGAAACAGAAGCTAGTGAGGGTCAGGTTAGGGCCTCTACTTCCGGAAGTTTTCTTATTCCTCCCAGATCCCTCCCACCCCAAGAGCCCCCACCATGACAACAGATCCCATCTGGGTCTGCCTCCACACGCTTAAGTGTCGGCTCTGTGACCACTGTCCAGCCCCTCACCTGAGGAATCAGATTCTTATGCACTCGCCTCAGCTTGGCCCGCTTCTGACCATTCTTAGTGACGATTGTCTCTTCATAGAACTCGTGAGCCAGATCCCCATCCTCATCATAGAACATGGAGCTGTGTAGAGGGAGAGGGGAACAGGCTGGGCTGGAGCCCCAAACTTGGGCATGGCAAATGTCACAGACCTCAGGGAAGTCTGTGGTCTTCCCAAGTGGGAAGAAATGAGAATAATATGCCTGGAGAATCCTTTTTTAAAAAAATTTGTATTTTTTGGAGACAGAGTTTTACTCTGTTGCCCAGACTGGAATACAGTGTCGTGATCTCGGCTCACTGCAATCTCTGCCTCCTGGGTTCAAGCAATTCTTGTGCCTCAGCCTCCCAAGCAGCTAGGACTACAGGCATGCACCACCACACCCTAGTAATTTTTTGTATTTTAGTAGAGAAGGGGTTTTGCCATGTTGCCCTGGCTGGTCTTGAACTCCTGAACTCAGGCAATCCACCCGCCTTGGCCTTCCAAAGTGCTAGGATTACAGGCATGAGCCACCATGTCTGGCCTGCCTGGAGAATCCTTTGCCTGGGGCTTGGAGTCTACTAGAAGAAAGTGGGAAGTGGGGTGATAGGTGGGCAGTGCTACTATGTCAGACCCCCAAGAAGAGAGGCCACACCAAAGCACACTATCCAGGCAGCCACCAAGGCCAGTTCTCATTACTTATTTGTTCAGAAAGGGCAGCTATTCTAATATGAGGCCTTTGCCTTCACCCAGGACTTCAAGAGTGGGCAGGGTTTTGGCCTGGGCATGTTGGTCTCACTCCAGAAGATGCTGTTGGCCCAGTGTCAAAGACTGAGATAGCAGATGCCTAAGCTAAGAAGGAGCCCAAAGGGATGAAGGCAGTGTCTCCCCGACCCCATGCCCCAAGTGGCTGGTGAATTGCCCACTCTTGGGTCTTCCTGTTGTCTACAGCCAAATCTCCAGCACTGGGAGCACCCATCTCCAGGAGTCCACTAGGGCCAAGCCAATCTGGTACTCTTGTCTGGGCCCCTGGGAGACTGGGGTGGGGACTGGGTGGGTAGGTCAGCGCTCTGTATCTGGAGAACATAACTGGGTGAGTGTTTCTCCTCAGGCTCACTCCCAATACGGGGACCTATCCCTGCTTCCCCAGCCACTACCCTCAGAGGCTCAACCTCACTACTGTCAGGAAAAGCAGCCTAAACAGAAGGTCATTATCCTCTTGGAAGAACTGAGGGAAAAAGGCTAGGAGCCTTTAGTATGCAGACTGAGACGGAAGCGGTCCTGAGGTCTCATGGAGGCCCTAGCTTAGCTTTACCATGCGGAAGGCCGACCCAGTGACAAGCCTCAGGCCCACTCTTCTCAGGGAGACCTTCATAGTGGCCAAGCCGCCTGGAGACCACTCCCCGGCTTTCTCCATCCCGATCTCCAATGGGGGCTCAAAATATGGGGGCTGTCCTGGGTCGGTTGTAATGGGGTACAGCAGTGGAAGTTCCCCCGTAGCGCGGGCCGCCTGGCCGCCCGCCTGTTCCCCCCACCTAGGGTGGAACCCATGCCCTTACCCGCGGCGCGTGAATACGAAGGGGGGCACAGCTCGGCCCCGAGGCCGCACCAAAGCTTGCTCAGCGCCTGCTGCCTCTGAGCCACCACCCCCGGTCGCCGAGGTGAAGGGCCACAGGCCCCGAGCTTTGGAGCCGCTGGCGCCCATGTCAGGGCCGCCGGCGCATGGCTGGCCCCGCGGCCGCTCTGCTTACAGCGCAGTCGGCGCCACCATACCCTGTCCCAGCAGCTGGTCGCAGGTGCCGCCGCCGCCTTCCGCAGGTTCGGCTGTCTCCACGGAAACCTCACTTCCGTTTCCGCACGCTGTCGCCTCTGATTGACTGTTGCTCTAGTCGGTCCGTGGGGCGGGACCAATGGTCGTCCTGAGATGCTGTGCACCCCAGCATGCGTTGCGAGATCCCAGGTCCCAGCAAGCCGCGCTCTGACCAGCTGGGACAGCTCCCACCGAGGAAAGTGGTGGTCGTGAGTCCTCCCAGTCTCTTGGGTGTATATGGCAGCTGCGACGTCCCCCAACACTTGAGTTCAGGCCTAGCAGGCCTTCTCAACCACCAATCCTCAAACCAGCACTTCAGGGCCTCAGGCCGTACCGCTGGGTGTCCACCTGGGTTCTATTTTCACAGCTATATTTTTGTCATTGCCACGCTTATGTGACGTAACCAAGTCGAAGGAAAATTAAGGAACCGGCCAAATTCATATAGTTACATTTCGGTCTGAAGAACTTCGAATTGTTTTCAAACCTAGCCAGTGCATGCCTAATGAAAGCAAAAATTGTTAACAGCTATACCCTTGGTGCCATGAGCAGTGTCTGGTCCGCGATGGCAGCTCAGTATTTGGTGAATGGGTTATGCCATAGCTTCTCCCAGAGCGTGGTGTGTGTGTGTTGGTTTTCTTTTTTTTTTGAGATGGAGTTTCGCTCTTGTCGCCCAGGATGAAGTGCAGTGGCACGATCTTGGCTCACTGCAGCCTCTGCCTCCCAGGTTCAAGCGATTCTCTGGCCTCAGCCTCCCGAGTAGCTGGGATTACAGGCACCCCCACCGTGCCCGGCTATTTTTTTTTTTAATTTTTAGTAGAGACGGGATTTCACCATGTTGGTCTGGCTGGTCTTAAAAACCCCCGACTTCAGGTGATCCACCCTGGCCTTCCAAAGTGCTGGGATTACAGGTGTGGTGTGAGCCACTGTGCCCGCCGTTTTTTTTTTTTTGGAGACCGAGTCTTGCTCTATTCATCAGGCTGGAGTGCAGTGCTGTGATCTCCACTCACTGCAACTTTCACCTGCCAGGTTCAAGCAATTCTCCTGCCTCAGCCTCCCGAGTAGCTGGGACTAGACATGCCCACCACCATGCCCAGCTAAATTATTTTGTATTTTTGGTAGAGATGGGGTTTAGCCATGTTGGCCAGGGTGGCCTCAAACTCCTGGCCTCAAGTGATCCACCCGCTTAGGCCACTCAAAGTGCTGGGATTACAGGTGTGAGCCATCATGCCCAGGTCAGTTTCCCTAAGTTCTGACTATAGTCCATTCTTGTCCCCAACAGAACCTGAGCCTCAGGGAGCTGAGTGATGACTATATATGGATACATCTTCTTCACAAGTTGGTCCATGGTGACTTTGCCAGACACCTGTGGGCCTGTCCATCACCCTTGGCAACTTCCAGCAGCATGAGGGGCAACTGCAGCTCTGTGCCTATAATAGAGTCCAGGCTGGACACGGTGGCTCACACCTGTAAACCCAACACTTTGGGAGGCCAAGTTGGCAGGAGCCTAGGCAACACAGAGAGACTCCCATCTCTACTGTACTTTATATGTAAAAAAAAAGAGTCCAACAGCAGGAGGATCTTTAAAACTTTATTCAGCCAATTCTCTCAGGCCCCAGGCCCTGATGATGACTGTCACCCCGACCCCTTTCCCCACAGGAGCCATTCAGCTGAGGCCACCACACATTACATACATCCACACACTTCATGGAAAATACCTGAGGGAGAGACCCTGGCTTTGATTAGCAAACGAGGTATGAACCTGGGCCAGTGCCCACATTCACACAGACCCTGGCCCAGGGATATCCTCTTCCTATGAGGCATTAAGGCACTTGCTGCACTGTGAGCCAGTACTCCCTGTCCTCGGGGTGTATGAGGAGTTGGCACTGTAGAGAGAAACCAAGACTCTTCCTCAGTGCCTGCCTTATTCTGAGGACCCACCCTTAGCTCTGATAAGGATATCCTGAGACCACATTCAAGATCCAAAACCCTTCCCTATAGATGAGGGCCCTCACCCCTGCAAACATGACCCTGTTCTGTTTGTAGGGTCTCCAAGATTCTCACTTCTGAGACACAAATTGAGGAGACTTCTGTCTGCTCCACTCCTGCTCCTTCCCAGGGTAGCCCTGGCCCACCAATGCCCAGTACAGAGGGGCAGAGGGGTGCAGAGCCATACCCAGCTACACCCACAGGTGGACACAGGGGGCAAGCTCCTTCGCTGTTCTCTGGGCTCATTCCCCCAGTGGAGGAGGGCCTTCATGCACACTCATTCCACAGGTCCCACTGGCCCTGTCACACTCACACAGCACGCTCTTGGCACTGCCTGCTCTCCGCCTTCCACCTGGGAGTACAAGGTCACCCCAGGGGGCAGGCGTGCAGGGCCTCTTGGATCTTCTGGCGGCAATAGGAATACTTCTGCAGGATCTGGCGGAGGTGCGCCTCTTCCTCCCGCTGCAGGATACGCAGGAAGTTATGCAGTTCAGGCATGCTGAAGGCGTCCCACTGCAAGGGGGTAAAGGGGAATATACAGGCTACAGAAGGGATGGCCAAGCCAGCTTCTCAGAGAAGACTAGCACCTCATGTTCGTTCACACGAGTTGGACTGGGCTTTCTGATGTCAGGCTCCTGGCTGAATGAGTTCTGCTAGGATCTGTGACAGCAGTTTGTATGGAAGATGGGTCCTACAAAACAGTCACCTTACTGAGGTAACCAAATCAGATGTTCCCTGTGGACAGGTCAGGCACAATCTGGGTCTAATTCCACTTCACAGCTTCCAGGTAAAAAGTCGAATGCCTGAAGGGGCCCCTTCATGTCATTAGATGGACTCCTGCATCTCCAGAAGATTTTCCACACCAGGAAAGATCAAAGCACCAAGACAATTCTTCCTGGCCTCTTGGGACAACCCTATGCTTTGGCATGAGTGGTCTGGAAGCCTTCACTTTAGTTACAATACCTATACACTCCTAAAACTGCTTTGCAAGGCTTGTCCTCCAGCACAATTCCTCCTCCAAGCCTTACTGTAGCTACAGTCCATCAGCCCCGTCCAGTGACAACCAAGAAACTAAGAAGAACTATGTACTCACGTTCACCTCCCCAGAGTCATTTTCCTTCAGGATGAAGCTCAGGGCCTTGTCACTGGGCCCCGCCAGGAGCCGCAGCTGCAGCGGCTGCTCATCATCCGACAGCTTCCGCAAGTACACTGTGAAGGGGAAGTAATGATCAGAGACAGGCCAGCTGCTCAGTCCCTGCATGCACGGTATATACCCTCACATGAGGCAGGGTGGAGTAGGAAGCCCACCTTGGCCGTGACGCTCAGCCCGCTCAAAAAGTGCAAACTTGCGGGGGTCATCCACCACCAAGAACTTTCGTAGCAGGGCCTCAATGACCTCACGTGCCCTTGTGCGTGACAACACATGCAGGTGCTTGACAATATCCTTGGGCAGGTAAAAGGAAGTGTGGCGCCTGACACTTGCACTCCGTCCTGGGCCCTGCCGGGCATCCTGCAAGGAGGGTGGCTTCTTGCTGGAGGGCACTGAGACAGGGCGCACCAGTTTCAGCTGAACCTTGATGAAGCCTGTGTAAGAGCCGTCCTTGTTCTAAATAAATAAAGAAACCAAACCTTGACAGTAGGTTCCAGGTGAGATGAAGCACTAGGGTTCTGTCTACCTGAGGCTAGGCTGGGTATGTACTAATTACCGCTTGGTAATTACTGCCTGAGGTATCACCACCCAAGAATCCTCAGTTGTGACCCTCTGGGTATCAGGCATACAGCTGGGTACCTCCTCTCCACACCCGCTTCCTGAGCAGTCAACTCACCAAGCTCATGAAGAGGTTGCTATTGATCTGGCCATTGTACTCCTTGATCTTCTTCTCAATCTCAGCTTGAGAAAGGTCAGGTGTCTCCCATTCCACAGGCTCGTCCTGCAAGATGGGCCAGCATGGACACAGGGCCCTTGAGGAACCCAGGGCTTCTCTGAAAAAAGGCCTCTGGGGCAGTCCTTGGAAACTGACTGCCTTTGGCCCCGTCACTGATGTACATATATATAGCTGCCCAGCTGGTGCCTGCCCTGAACCCACCACTGCTTCTCGTTCTGCACACTATGAGTAGATAAGGCAAAGGCAGAATCATTTGGCTTCTGCTACCTGCCTAGTGCCTCAGCACTCAGTGTAGTCCTAAGGATACGACAGAAGCAGGGGCAACTGAAGGCAGATGGCCAGGGGCTAGGAACAGCTGAGGGACTCTAAGGAGGGGCTCTCATTTAAAGTAAAATCAGGCTGGGTGTAGTGGCTTACATACTGCAATCCCAGCACTTTGGAAGGCCAAGGTAGGAGGATCACTTGATGATCCTCAGGAGTTTGAGACCAGCTTATGTTGCTTATGAGGCAACATAGCAAGACCTCATCTCTACTAAAAAAAAAAAAAAAAAAAAAAAAGAAAAAAAATAGCCGGATGTGGTGGCGTGTGCCTGTAGTCCCAACTATTCAGGACGCTGAGGTAAGAGGATCTTTTGAGCCTGGGAGATTGTGGCTACAATCTTTGTCTTTGTGGCTAGTATTTTTGTGTCACTGTACTCCAGCCTGGGCAATTGAGTGAGACCCTGCTTCAAAAAACAGAAACAACAAAGAATAAAGTAAACACACCTCAACTGTGCATTCTAATCACAGAACCCTAGCTGAGCTGGAGTGAGGGTTTGTCCTAAAGAAGGCAGCCCATTTTTCTCCTCTGCCCCAGCACAGGGCCATGACCCACTGCAGGGTGAGAGGAGTGGAGAGTGATGCACATCAGTAGTCCAGCCATCAGTGGGCAGAGCAGTAGTATTTGGAGTCAGCTCTCCATGTCTCATACATAGTGAGAAAAATCACTGTGACGGGACCTTGAGTCAAGCTGCACAAAAGGCTTGGGTCTGGACAGCTTCCTGGTGGGTTTCTGCAGCTGCCTGTGCTGTCTGGAGATTTAGCTCAAAGATTTTTTCTTTTTTTGAGATGAAATCTTGCCCTGTCACCCAGGCTGGAGTGTGGTGGGCTTGATCTTGGCTCAGTACAACCTCCATTTCCCGGGTTCAAGTGATTCTCCTGCCTCAGCCTCTTAAGTAGCTGGGATTACAGCTAATTTGTTTTGTTTGTTTTTTTTTTTTTTGAGACGGAGTTTCACTCGTTACCCAGGCTGGAGTGCAATGGCGCGATCTCAGCTCACTGCAACCTCTGCCTCCTGGGTTCAGGCAATTCTCCTGCCTCAGCCTCCCGAGTAGCTGGGATTACAGGCACACGCCACCATGCCCAGCTAATTTTTTAAAAAAATATTTTTAGTAGAGATGGGGTTTCACCATGTTGGCCAGGCTGGTCTCAAACCCCTGACCTCAAGTGATCCGCCCACGTCAGCCTCCCAAAGTGCTGGGATTACAGGCATGAGCCACTGTCCCCGGCCCAAAGATTTTTAACTCCACCACTCACTCCCTACCTCATCTAGGGACTGGACTCTTGCCAGAAGGGTGGAGTGTGGGACAGGGCAGCCAGGGCTCTGAACTGACTTTCTTCTCTCAGACTCCCTGGGCCCACAGCAACAGCCTTACTTCCTGTTGACGTCAGATAGGCCCTAGTTAGAATGGGAGTGTCACAGACACAGCTGAATTCGGCACTGACCAATATTTTGTCCCAGAAGAATTCCCACAGGTTTCCTGTAGAATAATTTTGTGCCCAGCCCAGGAGAGCCAGGGTTCTCCCTGACTATGCCTTGGAGTCTCCTTAAGCTGCTTAAACCATCTGATGGGGACAAATGGAGAGGACAGATGAGGGAGCAGGGTGGAGCCCATGGTCTTTTAGCAGAATGCTCCTCACCCAGAACTCGCTGCTACTCTGCGGCTAGCAAGGAAGTGGGGCTGAGAACTGAGGCCAGGGCTTCCCCGGAAAAAGGTACAGCGTGAGGGGTGGAACTGAAGCTCATGTGCTTCCCCAAGTATCCAAAGGTCTCCTGGATGGAGGAGAGCATTGGAGTGAAAACCCCAGCACAAACCTTATTGGGGACAGTGGGCAACCTTTTCAGGTTAGTAAACAAATGGTGTGGGTCCTGGAAAATGAGGGCTGCAAGCTGTGAGTAAGCGGTAGATGTGTTTGTTCAGTGTACCAGTGGGAACGGTACTAGTGGTAAGAGAAATACCAGGCACACTCTAGTGCCAGGGCAAGAAGGAAGATCATTCTGTTTGCAGAACAGGGAGGGCATAGGGATGGTGTTAACTTATTCTTGTGTTGGCTCTGAGCTCCTACCTAAGAATGAGAAAGCTTGCTCCTTCTTCCCTTCCTGGATCATCCAGGAACCCTGGGCTGGGATGTAGTGACCTCATTTCCAGCTCCTTCCCTTCTGGAGATGAACCTCCCTCACTATCTTCATTCAGAAAACAAAGGACTTGGACTAGAGGCACTGCACAGTCCTTCCAGGATTCTAAAGGAGGAAGAGTTTCTTTTTCTGTTTCCAAAGCTGCCTGCTAGAAGAGGATTTCAACAGCCATGCCAGTTGGATGCACAGCAGGACCATGGAATTTCCCTTCTGCACCATAGGGACCCACCCTCCACTTTACCACCATTCATAAAAACTGATTTTTTTGTTTTGAGACAGATTCTCACTCTGTTGCTCAGGCTGGAGTACGGTGGCATGATCTCAGCTCATTGTAACCTTTGCCTCCCCGGTTCAAGCAATCCTCCTGCCTCACCCTTCTGAGTAGCTGGAATTACATACATAAGGTGTGTGCCACCACGCTTAGCCCTCCTTTTCAATTGGTTAGTTTTCCCACCTTTCCACAGTGGAAAATGACTCAGGACTGAGTGACATGAAAACAAGCCCAGGCATCTACACTCAACCCTTGCACCCAAGCTATGGGCTGAGATTCTGGGGTGCTGAGCACCAACCCCTTTGTAAGAAATTTTGTAAAGTTTTATCTAAAGCATCACCCACAACTCCACTTTCTTTACTTAAATAAGGATTTCCACCCCACTGATACCAGGCATACTGAGCTTCACAGTCCCTATTTCTCTCTTCTGGTGCCCGGGCCTGGTTCTCTGAGCCTGGTGGTTACACCCATGGCACCTAGCACAGAGTTCTCTGATAATGGGGACACCTAGGAGGTTCCAAGACACCTTACAGTTCTGGGTTAGTAATCTGGATCTCTTTCCACCTCTTTAGGCATTTTACAATATAACCTTCCCCCTTCTTGTGGATAAAATGCTCCTGAATGCTTATGGTCCAAAACAAGACTTCCTTTCTATCCATTCCAAATCTTTCTCCAGATCCATCCTAGAGGAGGGATCAGAATCTTCCACAACCCAGCAGCTAGCTGGCTCCATCCAGGAGTGCATAAAGAGGAGATCTCCCTCTACCTCTCAGTTTTCCTAAACATACTTCTCAATTCCTGGAGAGGACTCCTCCCTCTCCACTTCCTCCCCTAGTCTCCCCAAGAAGCCGGCAGGAGCATCCGAACGCGGAAATCGAGGTGCTAGCTGCTCGGTTGGCTTTAGTCATAACCGGATTATGCCCGGCTCAGATCTACCACAAGCCACGCAGCTGCCTTCTCTGTTCAACCGGTCGGTGACAGAAACCAAGGGGGCCCCAGCACCCAGTATCGACGCGCTGGAATCGGGGTCTTACACACGGTTCCGCGGGCCAGTCCTCGGCCAGGACCCGCGGGGAGCCACGTAGCCTGGAGGGCGGGGCTACCCACCGACCCAGGATGTGGCAACTCACCGGGGAGGGTGGGGCTCCAGCGACAGCCTCCCGCCCCTTGACGGCACCCCCTGGCTCCCACCTGGTCCCGGCGCGGCCTGCGCGCTAACGAGGTTCGCGCGGTGAAGTACTGCTCGAGCTCCGAGTCGGAGTCCTCTTGGCTGCAGTAGCCACTGCTTGTCGTGCTGCTCCAGGTCATCTCGAAAGAAGGCGTCTCCGCCTCGCCCATCGCCCTGCCCGCCCGTCTCTCTAGTCCTGAGCGTCCGCAGCCGCCAACCACCTCCCCGGTCGCGTGCGCGCATGCGTGCCTGTACGCGTGTCAGTGTGCGCGTGCGCCCCGGCGAGCGCAACCGTTAAGACTGAAACGTAGATCGCCGGGATCTAGCTCTTGTCTCATTGGCGGAGGAACTTCGGGGCGGGCATACGCACGCTTCGCCCCCAGGAATGACCTCATCGCTCCGGCAGCTCCACTTACAGACCTCACCTTCTACAGGAAACGGGGCGGGTGCCAGCGTCTACGCAGCCGCACCAGAGTGGCCACTGGCCGTAGGCGAGGGCTGGAAGGTGTGGGAACTGCGCGTGCGCGGAGCCTGGGCCCGCCTCGGCAGCGGTCTGACGGCAGTCTGCGGAGTCCGTGCGGAGCCGGCAATCCAGGCACCCCTCCCAGCCCCCGCGCAGAATTAGCCTCTCTCTGCCTCTAGGAAATCGGCAATTAGAACGCTCATTGCGCGCAGCACCGGGCAGCCCTCGGGAATGCCTGCGCTGTGGCCTGCCCTTCCTCGCCCTGCTCATACGCCCTCAGTCCCGCGCTCACCACGTTCGTGTCCCGCTCCACCGCGGGTTCCCAGCCCAGGTCCCGGGGCCCGCAGCAGTCCAGGCAGACGAGCGCGCGGCAACGGTAGTGGCAGGTGAACTTGCAATCTGCAGAGAGGCCTGGCCGTAAGGCGGAGCAGCCCTAGGTCGGGGAATTGTCCCGGAGATTGAAGGGAAACCCCAGGGAGTGGGCCGCTGCCCGCCAGGCTCCAGAGGCCCGGCCTATCTCAGTGGGTTACCTCCCACTGTTAGGCGGACTCTAATGTTGGTCACCCTGGGTCTGGAAACCGGCCGGAAGGCCACAGGCAGTTGGGATGCACGCCTGCTCAACAGTTGGATCTCATTGCCTCCCGCAGAGGTTCCCCCTTCCTTATTTGCAACTTCTATGTAACACTTCTGCCCATTTACTTGAGGGGAAAACCAAACTTTTTCCGCCCACCTTGGCCTCTAAAGTGCTTGGATTACAGGCGTGAGCCACTATGCCCGGCCAAAACCAAACGTCTTTAACCTATGTCCTCCCTCTGGTTGTCATCCGTCTCTACTCCCCTCAGACCAAAACACTGGTCTCTATAGATTCTAATCAGCCTTCACTCTCTCCTCCACCCACTCCAGCCAGGCTTGCCTCTCCCTCCAGGAAACTGCCCAGGACAGGGTCCTCAGCGATCTGCATACTGCCAAATGGAATCCAGTATCCCAGTCTCCATTCTCACCCCCTCAGCATCATTTGAAGCCTGCTCCCTTTGACTCCCCGGGGACACATTCTCGCGGGTTTCCTCCTATCAACCTGCAGCTCCTGCTCAGCTCCTTTGCAGATTCTGACTCGACTTCCAGATCTCACGGTGGTCTGGGCTCAGTCCTGATAGCTGGCCTGGTCTCTCTACACCCACCTGCCTCAGATCCACAGTTGAAACACTGACCTAGATTAGATCCTCTGTGCCAGTACCTTCACTAGGATGTCTAAAGGATGTTTCAAGTGAACATGGTCAAAATTTAATTCCCCTTTCTTCCACCTCACTGCTACCCTTGCCTAGCTTCCTCACTGCAGCAAAAATGGCCACATTGCTCCCAGTTACTGGAGACAAAACCTACTTATCTTTGATTCCTCCCTTGTCTCTACTTCTGATACACGCCCAAATCGTCCTGCTTTTTTTTTTTATCTCCATGGCCACTTTATTTTTCTTTGAGAACGCTACAATATCCCAGCCTTGTTCTTTTTTTTTTTTTTTTTGAGACAGAGTCTCTGTTGCCAGGCTGGAGTGTAGTGGTACGATCTCAACTCACTGCAGCCTCCGCCACCTGGCTTCAAACGATTCTCCTGCCTCAGCCTTCTGAGTCGCTGGGATTACAGGCACCCACCACCACACCCAGATAATTTTTTGTATTTTTAGTAGAGATGGGGTTTCGCCATGTTGGCCAGGCTAATCTTGAACTCCTGACCTCAGGTGATCCACCCACCTCGGCCTCCCAAAGTGCTAGGATTACAGACGTGAGCCACCGTGGCCGTCTCCTTGTTCATTCTTTGTATTCTTTCACAACTTTGTGCTTCCCCCAGCTGAATTTGTGATATTCTCTTGTACCAGATGAGAGGGTCTCCACGAACACACAGACCTGGGACACCAACCACCCACAAGTTCCTGTTACAATTATTTGGGGAGTTTTTAAAATTTGCTGATGCCTAGGGTCCACTCCCAGCAGTTGATTCAACAGGTCTGAGGTGGGATCTAAGCATAGAAGGTCAGAGGGCTGTAAAAGTGCCCCTGGTGATTCCAGCTGGTGTCTAGCTATGGGAGAGCAACTTTTGCCTTGCTGGTGATTCCCAGGGGTGCAGAAGGACTGCTGGGTGTGTAACTGTATTCCATATTTTAGCATCTGATTCACTGGGTCAGAAATGGGTGTTTGCTAAATAAAGACTCAACAAAACTCCTGCTTGCAGGGGGCCCTCCCAAGGCTCTAACTTTTTCCAGGCTCCCTCCCATATAGGTGGGTAACTTCACCCCAAAGGTTCTGGAGGGGAGTCACAGTGAGTGAATCTTCGGGAAGAGGCAAGCCTGGAAAGATGGCCTCAGAGAACAGTAGGCACAAATCCTTTCTCAAGAAGGGCCAAGGCACTTTAAAGAAACTTGAAATCAGCACATTTTTACATACAAGCAGCCACCTCTGCCCATCTGTGCCCCAGATACGGGAGGACTTCGAAAAGGGATAAACCATTTTCGCACACTCTTCAGCGATGGGGCAAAAGTAACGGACCTAGTCTGCGGGAGCTGTCCCTGCCGACCCTCTGCCGCGTCTTGACCCGCGGCGACGGCGCTGCCCCTTGGCTGCCCCTTCCGCTCTCGTAGGCGCGCGGGGCCGCTACTCACGCGCGCACTGCAGGCCCTTGCGCACGACGCCCCAGATGAAGTCGCCGCAGAGGTCGCACCACGTGTGCGTGGCGGGCCCCGCGGGCTGGAAGCGGTGGCCACGGCCCGGGACCAGCTGCCGTGCGGGGTTACGCGCAGTACTCCGCGCGATGCGCAGCGCGTTGGCACGCTCCAGCCGAGTGCGGCCCTGCCCGGCGCGCCCGGTGGGTGCCAGCTCCCGCAGCTCAATGAGCTCAGGTTCTGCCGACATGGCCCGGTCGGACCGGGGCTTGGCTGGCTTTGGGCGCTAGGAAGCGCGGGCCGGGCGGGGCCGCAGGGCGGGTCTGACTTTAGCACCGCCCCCGAGATCTAGGCTGACGAGGCGGGAAGGAGCTGAGAGCCGCGCAATGGAAACCTGGGTGGGGGGGACTGTGGGGCCCGAAGGCGGGGTTGGGCGTGTGTCGGGGTGGGGGGCGCTCTCGCAGATCCCCGGCCTTGCCCTTCCTTCCCTCCTTCGTCCCCTCCTCACCCCCAACCCCCGACGGCCACGACGCCGGCGACCGCAAAACACCACGTGGACCCGTGTTTCTGGAGGCCAGCTTTACCATGCTAGAGGAAGAGGGTCCCCGCATCCGGCCCTCGCCCTCCCGCCCCGGTTTGCTGAGGCAAAGCACTTGGCCTGCCCACAGGGTGGAGCAGGAAGTCTCAAGCCTTCCCTTGGGGAGGGGAGGAGGGGGATGGGTCAGCACCTTTACCGCCCGCTTTGCTCTCCACCACAGAGACTGGGGCTCTGGCAGAGGCTGGCCCGTGATCTTGAGATTCAGGGGTGCGTTCTGAGTGGATTCCCTTGGCATGGGTTGGTCAGCCCTCAGCAAGGACAGCCCTCATTTGGCTCTGTCACCCTGGGCTGCCAGGACACAAGTCTTTTTATGCTTTTCCCAGTGCTTGACTTGGCACTTCCTGTAGGCAGGTGGGTACTCAGGATCTCAGCACATGTGGGGGATGTGGGAGTAGGGCTTAGGGGTCCAAGGTCCTAGGATATCCTCACCTTTGGCAATACCACTCATTCTGGCATCGTGAGCAGCGCTTGGAAGCCTCTGCACTGCAGTAGGCACAGTGGGGCCGCTCTGGAGCTACTGCCTCTAGCACATCCAGCCTGTAGGTCTCAGCCCACCTTGGGGAGAATCAGGAAGGTCTGACTGGCCCTGGAAGGTGGGAGCACCCCTGCCCACATCCATGCCTCCTGCATCCCACCCACCCCACCCTGCCAGTTCCACAGGCCTTACCTTTGTGCCTGCAGCCGCAAGTCTTGCTCTGAGGGGCTGAACACATGCTGGAGCTGGTGCTTGGCAACTGCCTGCCACTTGCCTCTGTTCTCTCGCTCTAGCCGCTCCCAGATTTCTGGGATCTAGGGGAGAGAAGTGGAGAGTGGCAGGAAGGAGCTGGTAAAGTAGGACAGTGGTCCTGAGCAGCTAACTTTCCAGTGCCTACCTGTTCCAACACCAGGTCCTTCTTAGGGGGCTGGGTTTCAGCCAGGGCCAGGTGGGCCAGGAAACTCTGCAGGTGGGCCAGGTTGGGCAGCTGGTCCAGTAGGGTGTCTGTGAGGAAGGCCCGAAGCTGCAAGGGTATCCAGTGGAGGCCAGTGTGATGCAGGTGCTGGCCAGGGGGCCAAGGAAAAGGAAGGGGCTGGGTTGGGCTGAGCATGCCTGTAGGGACCCATGTCCCACTAGCTGCTGTGTCACCTGAGGCCCAAGGACTGAAAAGAGTACTGGGACTGAGGTGGGTGGGCAAAGATAAACAGCAGGGACGCAGTTGGGGTAGGATGGGGAGGGGTAGTGCTGGGGCTGTGGGGATTGGTGTGGAGGGAGTCCGACCTTGAGTAGGTGTCCTTTGGCAAAACTTGTGAGGCAGTAGCGTGCCTGGGCCTCGGGGCTTAGCAGCAGGTTGTACAGGGCGATCCACACTTGCCCATCCAACTTGCTCAGCTTTTGCTGCTCTGAGGGGGCCACAGTATGCCAACGGCTGCCCTTGAACTGCTGCAGCTTGCCTGGGGAGAGGAACCAGCACACTGGGTGCAGGCGTTGCATTCTCTTCAAGTGAGCCAGCCATGGGGCCTGGGAGACTGACCATTGCCTGGGAATGGTGGGAGAGCCTGGGCCACAGGACTTGGGCAGGCTATATAGTGCTGCTCACCCCAGAGCAGGATGAGCCTCGGTAGTGGACACATGGGCCTGGCCTGCTGCAGAGCTCAGGTCTAGGACAAGCTTGGCTGAGGCATCCTGGTATCCTCAGTGGGCTTGGGGACAGGGTTTGTTTTCATATATGCAAGCTATCCCCCTTTACCAAAAAGATATCCTGAAGCAGTAGCCTGGGGCTTAGGCTGGTGGGGGAGGACCCTACCTCCTTCCCGCCGGCTCCAGGGACTATGCTCCAGCAGTTCCACCAGGAGGCAGGGCAGGTTGTGTGTGCTGAGCATGCGGCTCAAGGTACTGAGGGAGAGGCTAGGGGCAGGAATGTTGGGAAGGAGGTGAGCAGAGGCAGGCTACAGGCCCAGTCTTCCAGCCTTCCACGGTAGGCCCAGGCCCAGTCAGGCTGCCCACCTGTCCACGCAGTCTGTGATGTAGCGCAGTACTGAGAGGGCCTTCAGAGCAATCTCAAATTCCATCAACTCTGCCTGCTTCTGTAGCTCCTGGGAGGCCACACAGTGTTTATGCTGGGCCACTGGGCCACTCTCACTTGCGCAGGCCTTGGGGAACCCAGACCTAGGCCTTCTCAACCCTAGGGAACCTCAACCCACCTGCATGGGGTTGTTGTCCTGGGACCCCTCCTTCTCAGGGGGGCCACCACAGCCACTCTGGGCCACCAGCAGAGTCAGTTTGCGGTGGCAATAGTCTACCAAGTCCAAGACAGTGTCTTCTGCTGACTCACACACCTCCTGGGTGAAGCGGGGAGGGAAACTTTCTGTGTCTGATGCCCTCCTCACACAGATGCAACCTTCTTTCCTGCCAGGCCCTGACCTGGAACAGTGGCCCATGGGCAGAGATAGTCTCTCACCTTGTGGAAGAACACTGTCTCCAAGAGGTTGATGATGGAGGCCTCGTGGTGTACCTGTTAGACAAAAAGAAGAACAGGGCCTGAGGGAGGGATAGGGGCCACCAGCTTTCCTCCCGGGTCCAGAGCCCTCTGAAAGAGTGGGAGGAAGTATGAACTAGGGGCCAGCTCACCACCATGTAGATGGGGAAGGTGTTCTGAGGCTTGAAGTCCTCCACCCTGCAGAGCACGGGGAACACCTTCTGCTTCCACATCTCCACTGCAATCAGCTCCTCCACCAGCGTTGGGATCTTTGAAGTGGGGGGAAAGGACAGGGGGAAAGGACAGGAGTAAGATGGGCCTAGCCTGGCAACCCTCCCATCCCTGGCTCAGCTCAGCCCAGATCTCCTCAAACACTGCTGGGCCCCTAGACTCTCCTAGACCCCATGAGTATCCTTCCTGACTTCTCTTTTGCAACTTGGACCTTCATTTCCAGCTGCTCCCAACACCTCTGTGGATGTCCCCCATGCTTGTGACTGGCTCCTGCCCAGTCCCCAGACTGCCTTGCCCTGCCTGCACCTGTACCCTTATCCTCTCTCCCTCCATTCAGGCATTCAAGCCAGCCCTTCTGCTCATGCCCTCCCTCTTGTCCTTGTCCTCTGGTCCTCCAAGGCTCTTGTGTGCCTTGGCCTCACTCTTACTCAGGACCCTTCACAGTGCCCTGTTCCTACCCTATCCCCTAGTAACGAGCTCCACCTTTCTCTTACAAAGGAACTCTTTTTTTTGTGTGTGTGTGAATTGATATTTCAGGTCATCTGCTGGTGATACTCCCTGGTCCATGTTCCAGCCAGGCATCTCCCTGGTTTCTAACTCTGCTCTCTCATGTTAGGAAGGCTGCTTCCTTCCCTGCCAAAGATCCACTTCCAATTAAGTTATCTCCCCTCCCCCGCAGCCTTACAGTCAATTCACAGATGCCTTTAGGATTTGGGCCTTCCCCTCGAATCCTAAGCTGTTCTAGGACCTGCAACTTTCTCTTTATTCAACTCATGCCCTGCACCTGGCCTGGTGTGCCAGAGTCCTGTCCATAGGGATACATAATGTAACACATTCCTCTTTCACCTTCAGGGAGGACAGGTATACCAGGCCAGAGGGCAAAACACACAGGGCATTCCTGAGGGGTAGAGTGGGTATGGAGGAAGGCAGGAATCCTGCCTGTGACCTCAGGGTACCTTCCCATGGGTGACCAGCAGCTCCTGAATGGGCTCGCCCTGGCTGACTGTGGCATCGAGTATGGCTTGCATGTTCAGCTTCTCCAGGTTCTCGTGCTGCTGGTTCCACCTGCCCCCGAGGGTAAGTGCATGTGGGTGCACGTGTGTGCATTAGGAGTGAGGATGGGGGCTGGATCCTACTGAAACCTAACCTGATCCTAAGGGGCCACAGGGGGCTCAGGAGCAATAATACTCCTGTCTCAGAACGCTCTGCTTCCCCATTTGGAGGCCCCTCCACACTGGGCAGCCCCTCCACCCGTATCAGGCCCCAGCTCCCCCACTCAAGGACAATGACCCCATGACTCCGCCTGACCCAGGTGCCTCACCCTTCGGAGCCCATCTCGCGTAGCGGGAAGCTGCGCAGACCCCGCACCAGCACGTCAGCTTCCCCGGGCAGCAGCAGCTCCAGGTCTCCCATGTCGAGGCCGGGGTCCGACAGACCCTGGGCAGCAGTCGGGTGGGGTTACTAACACACGGGGACGATGCCCGACGGTGCCAAAGTCTGGGATCGGACAGTTACGGGACGGTTGGGGAGCGTGGGTTCTCGCAGTCATGGAAACGGGTTCGCCGCGCCTGCGCATTGCGGCCTGGGCCCGCCCCTGGAGGTAGCTCTCGCCTAAATCCGGGCGGGTCTACCGCCGGCCTCACCTAGGCCGCTGCCAATCGCTACAGTACCTGGATTCCCAGAGCTTTTCGGGCTGTGACCCACGAGTCTCTCCCGATTCTTGTGGCCTGGACTCTCTCCTGGGACGCCAAGTCGGCCTGCACAGGGATGGGGTAACCCCGACCCCACCAGCTCTTCCTGCGGCTGTGGCATGTTGACCCACTCGCTGCTCCTCCTCCTCCTCCTTATGGCGTCCCGGCTCCACTAGTTGGCTCCTGAAATACTTACTGCCAGGGCGCACGACTTCTCTCCATCCAGAATGTCGTCACCTGTCATGGGATAACTGTGGCAGCCTTTTCTCTAGACTTATTTCCACGCTTGGTCCTCATGAACAGCCGGGAGCCTCTTTTTAAAAAGTGTATGTCAGGCCAGGCGCGGTGGCTCACACCTGTAATCCCAGCACTTTGGGAGGCTGAGGCAGGCGGATCACTTGAGGTCAGGAGTTCGAGACCAGCCTGGGCAAAATGGTGAAACTCTGTCTCTATTAAAAATACAAAAATTACCCAGGTGTGGTGGCACACACCTATAGCCCCAGCTACTCGGGAGGCTGAGGTAGGAGAACTGCTTGAGCCCAGGAGGCAGAGGTTGCAGTGAGGCGAGATTGCACCACTGTACTTCAGCCTGGAGGACAAAACGACACTGTTTCAAAAAAAAAAAAAAGAAAGAAAGAAAAAACGTGTACAATTACTCTCTGGCATGAGAGAGGCTCTGCAGCTACTTCGGAGCACCAAATGCTAGGTCTGTCACAGCTTACTAGCACTTCTGCAAGATCTACTTCTTGCCCTCTCTCATACCTTGGGACTTGGATACTCGCTTCTCCCCCTTGCTTCCCTGGATCTCCCTCATACATTCCAAAGAGGTTTTTGCCTCAGGGGTTTTGCACTGTGCCTGGAATACTCTTCCTTCAGGGCTCAGTTTACACGTTGGATGGCCTTTCTTGGCCATTTAATCCAGAGCAGTCCCTGCTTCCAACCCAATTCATTCTTGATCACATCTTTTTTCTTTTTTTTTTGCGGTGGCATCTCCTCTGTCACCTAGGGTAGAGTGCATGATCTTGACTCACTGCAACCTCTGCCTCCTGGGTTCAAGTGATTCTTCCACCTCAGCTTCCTGAGTAGCTGGGATTACAGGTGTGCAGTAATCTGGCTGATTTTTTTTGTATTTTTTTAGTGGAGATGGGGTTTCACCATGTTGGCCAGGCTGGTCTTGAACTTCTGATGTTAGGTGATCTGCCCACCTCAGCCTCCCAAAGTGCTGGGATTATAGGCATGAGCCACTGGGCCATGCTACATCTGTTTCTTTCTAGGTTTATTTATTATTTTTATTTGAGACAGGGTCTTGCTTTGTCACCCAGGCTGGGGTGCAGTGATGGGATCACAGCTAAATGTAGCCTCCAACTCCTGGCCTCAAACGATCCCCCCACTGCAGCTTCCTGAGTAGCTGGGGCTACAGGTGAGCCACAGCGGCTGATTTTTTGATAATTAACCAGCACTTTTACTTGTCGATTGTCAGTCCTGTCCACCAGATGGCGATCTAGTGCACAGGCTCGTGGCTATTTCATTCATCGCTGGGTCTCGCGTGGCAATACTCAGTAAGATAGTTTGAAATGGATGACTTTATTTACAGAACTAACAGTCAATCTCTAGACAGTATGACAAGCCTACTGGCAGGAGGGGCTACCCACAGCAATGTGTGCATCCAGCCACCACCAGCCTCACTTCCAGCAGATGATGATGTTGGGGTCATTTTCGAGCCGCTCATCCAGCTCATGGTAGCTCATGCCTGGGTGGGGTGGTGGAGAAGAGGTCAGTGGTCTTGGCCTGGCCACCCTGCCTTGACCCCACCCTGACTGCCCATCTGCCTCCACCTGTCTTGCAGCAAATCTCATCATAGCTGTGGCAGCCTGTATAAAGCCGGGCAGGGTGGCTCTGCTCTTCCCGAGACACCCGTACAGGATACTTCTGTAGTCGCCTGATGAGGTTCTTCATAAGCCCGAACTGGATCAGCTTCCTAGGGTGAGGATGAGAGGACAGAGGGGTGATGCCCTGGCCAGGCCTTCTTTCAGGCAGGCCAACTCTTTTCTTTAGTCTCCCTTCAATTTTGTCTCAGTAGCCCATCATCTCCAGGAAGCCTGCTTGGATGAGCAGTGCCCCATGACCCAGGGCTGCTGAGAGACATAAAGGGTCTAGCTTCCCTCAGGTAACTCCCAAATACCCCAGCGAATTCTCTGACCGTTCATCAACATGCTGCAGCTGCTGGGGGTGGCGGCCAATGAGGTCTCGCACAGTAGTGCCAGGGCTCAGGCTGCAGTATAGCTGGAACACATCCCGGAGACTGGCCCTCTTGTGCCCTGTGGGTGCCAGGGGTCAGTTTACCATGTGGCCCTGCCCTCCCCAAGCTGGCTTCCCCCAGAGCCCACCAATACCTTGCTTGGTTACATAGGATAGACATGCCTCCTGCAGGGACTTGTCATCTACCAGGTCCTGGACCTTAGGCGTCGGGCAGTACACATTGGAGTACTAGAGGGCAGCAGAAGGCATAGGGGCCTGAGTGAGGGGCTTGGGAAACTGACACAGCCCTGATCTGGTCCAGCCACACAGTCCACTCTCCACTTAACCAAACCCAACTCACCTACCTGGAGGATGGACACCAGTGTTACAACGCCATAGTACCTGAGAGAGACAGCTGTGCTCAGCTTCTGAGGACCATGCCTTCCCAACCCTCACACCCTAGGGTCCCTGAGCTCTTCCCTTGCTGGTGACCTTGTACTGGGTGTGACTGTAGGTCCACTCACAGCAGGTTCTGGATAGCAATGCGCACCAGGTTGAGCTCCACATCTGCCTCTGCTGAAATCTTCTGGACATGGCGGAACCCATCAATGTAGGGCAGGATCTGAGCAGAGTAGGACAGGGTCAGAGGGAACAGGATGAGGCCAGGGCTGTGGCCAGCCCCAGATGATGATACCCAGGGAGGGGTGGCATACCTGTTGTGTAGTGAGGTCCCACTGCGAGTTGAAGAATTCCTCCTTGTCTTTGGTAAAGACAGGTACGTCATACTCCTGGGCCACTGGAGGGTCTGGCCGCTGCTCAATCACCTTCAAGTGGATGGTGTTAGACTCATCTGCAGGGGGTCCCAACCATATCCTAAGTGCCACTTCTTCCAAGAGGCCCCGAATTACCATCCAGGCCTCCCAGCATCCCTTGGGGCAGGGAGGTGCCTCTGGGTAGGGCTAGTCTTTCTCTTTTTATGGAGTAAGAAATTGAGGCCCACAAAGGGGAAGGAATTGTCCAAGGGGCAGAGCTGGAGAGCTCCACTTCCCCCCTGACCCCCAGTCCCAGCTCCATCATGCATTGGACCCTGGACATGGGCACCTCAGCCAGTGGCTATTTCTTGGTCTCTAATTTGTTCATGAGTCTTGTCCCTCTTCCCCACTGGCTGGACTCACTTTCCCATCTCTCCTCCACCCCTTTGCTGTCCTTGCAGAGGCTGGCCATACCAATGGGCAGAGTGCACCGGCCCGAGGCATTTAGCTCCTCCAGCAAGATGGTCATGATGGGCACCAACTTCTGCTTGCTCTCTTCCATGGACACGAAGCTGCTCTCTAGCTAGATAGAGCATGGACAGCATGGTGGGCATATCCCAGGACGCCTGGCTGGCTGGTTGCCCTGAGTCCTGAGTCCTGAGCTGGTTGGCAGGGTCCCAGGTTTGGGGGACTGTGGAGACATAGGAACACCTTCCCCAACTCTGCCTGTCTAAACCCAAGCCCATCTCATTGCAGACCTCTAGTGTGGTCAGATAGCCAGCCAGCTTTTTAACGATGGGCTCGAGGGCACAGGTCTTGGCCTGGGCATCACACACGAAGCCCAGGTTGAAGAGGAGGGCATTTCGGCTGTACTTCTTGTGTTCGATGCACACAGGACAGCCGATCAGCTTCTTTTCCATGGCTGTGCTGGATAATTGGAACAGGGTCAGGCACCTAAGCCTGTTCCTCCTTCCTCCTCCCAGGACTTCCTCTGCCACCACCCCTGCCACCTCCCCCATTCCCCCACCCCCGCGCATCGCAAGCTAAGGCCTCACACAGTGATAAGCTTGTTCTGCAGCTCTGGCTTGGTGATGATGTACACTTGGACTGTGTCAAAGAGCTCTCGGGAGATGAAGTCTTCAGGGACCTGGGGAGGGGAGTGGCAATGGTCCCCTCAGTGGACATTTGTACTGGGTGTAGTACAAATGGTGACCTACGCATGCCCCCCAGGCCCAAGTCCTCTTGTCTAGCGTTCCCCTCTCTCCCAGCCACTCAGGCGTCTTACTTCTTTCTGTTTCCAGTCACACGATATGATCTCATCTCCTTCCTGGCTTCTGCATATGCTGTTCCCTCTAGCCAGAACACTTTCTCCTCCTTTATTTAAACTTCTTATGCATCATTTACTCTTCAATCAGTTCAGGGATACTCATGGGTCATCCACCTCACCTTCCGTGGGACCTGGAACCCCTCAACCGGTTCCCTACAGCCCGATATCTTAAAAACACTGCCATTGTGACATATACCCCGCCACATCGGGAGCCAAAGGCCTGGGTCTGACTATCCTCTAGCCTCACAGTTGTCCGAGAATGAATTAGCGTGCCTGCATGCAGCACGGGAATCTACCGACTCCAGGCAGCTGACTTAGCTCTTGAGAACTTCCCTCTCCCCGCCCAGTCCTGCGAGCCCGGGTGGCACCTGATAGGTGATCTTGGGTCCCAACGTGGGGTGGAACTCGCTGAAGAATATGCATTCGATGCGGCAGCCGCTGCCCATTGCGATAGCCGGGCCCAGGCCCGTAGCTCCTCGTCCCTCGCGCGGAGGCGTCCACACTTCCTGTGAACACTTGTCAGAGACAGCCCGAGGCCTGTGTTGCTGGGGCATGCAAGCTTGCGAATCCCTCTGCCCAGTGGCGCCTGCGCAGCGCGACTCAGAGGCGTGGCTGGTGGGGGAGGGGGGCTCGTCCCAGGAAGTCCTGGGTGGGAAGACGCCGCACCCGGAAGTAAAGCGGCTCCGCGACGGAGCAGCGGTGCGCGCGGTAGGGCCCGGTATATCCCGCTTTCTTTGGAGGAAACCACCACATCAAATCTGCTCTGCGGGTGAGGCAGGCAAGTCTCTAGCGTGGAGGGGCAGCATGCCGGCAGCACCTGGGGAGGCGCACGCGAAGGGATTCACTCTGTAACTGGGTAGCAGGGAACTACAACTTCCATAGTGCTCTGCGCCCTCTCAGCTGGCTCTACCTTCCGCCGGCGACGGCGTGGTACACTTTGGGATTTGTAGTCTTACATGGCTTTGCGCATCCTACCAGGAAGGCGGGTCAGCGATTGGTACCAGTTCAGACGTGGATACACTCTTGACAGGCCGCCGGCCCTCAGCTGGCCTGCTGTGACCATTCCTGGTGCTGGGCCTGATACTGTTCTTTTCTACCATAACTTCTTGGAAGAGGGTGGCATTCTTGCCTTGCAGCCTTTTCTCCAGTGAGGAGTGAACAGTGGGCACCTGAGACCCTGGCCCACGCTACTATGCTTTCAGGCTACAGCCACTGGCACAGCTGACCATGGCCCTTTCTGCGGAGACCGAGTCGCACATCTATCGAGCTCTGCGCACTGCTTCTGGGGCTGCTGCCCACCTTGTGGCCCTGGGCTTTACCATCTTTGTGACTGTGCTTGCCAGGCCTGGCTCCAGTAAGTAGAATTCATAGTTGACTTCTGGGAAGGGAAGAAGGGCCACTTTTCCTGGGGAGGAAGGGCAGTGGGACTCTCGGGAGCAGGCCTGGTTAGCTGAGGGAATTCCGTGCTGGAGGGATGAGTGGGGTGGAGCAGGTAGGTGTGGATGGGCCACGCAGGGTTCCTGGTTTCTCTTTCCTTATCTGAGGACTCTATTTGGCTACCTCATGGGAGGTGCAGGGGAAGGAGGGAAGACTGCCAGAGGAGTGGCAAAGCATGGCCTCTGATCCAGGAAGGCGCCAGGAAGAGAAGATAGGTGTGGGGTCAGTTTGTTGCAGAGCAAGAAGGGGCTCACAGTTTGGCAGTACCTCCTTGGGTGATGGGCTGCTGGTATTCCTCAACCCTTAAGGATCGGTACGGCTGCTTTCTTCTTGCCTCACCCCTATGAGGCCTCCTCTTCTCATTCCAGGCCTGTTCTCCTGGCACCCGGTGCTTATGTCTCTGGCTGTAAGTAGTGGGCCCGGGCACTTCTTAGGGGTGGGAGCATGGGCATGGGTGGTGGCCCTGGCAGCCTCTGAATCTTTGTCCACACTTAATATCTGTTTGGAAGAGTTGCATGCTCCAGCTACTCCTGCCCATGGTATATATTTAAGACTTGAAGCTGGGCGCAGTGGCTCACGCCTGTAATCCCAGCATTTTGGGAGGCAGAGGTGGGCAGATCATCTGAGGTTAGGAGTTTGAGACCAGCCAGGCCAACATGGTGAAACCCTGTCTCTACTAAAAATACAATTAGCTGGGTGTGGTAGTGTGGGCCTATAATCCCAGCTACTCAGGAGCTTGAGGCAGGAGAATCGCTTGAACACGGAAGGTAGAGATTGCAGTGAGCCAAGATCACGCCACTGCACTCCAGCCTGGGTTGCAGAGAGAGACTCTGTCTCCACTCCCCCCCCACCCCAAAAAAAGACATGAATCAGAGTAATTAAGACCCAGGTCAAACAGGTGAGGTTTATCTAAGCACAAAATTCGGCTTCACCCACCTCCAGACAGAAAGGTGAGAAATTGCATTTGGATGTATGTACCTCTGATCCTTTTTACTTTAATTTCTGGTGATGCACCTAACAGTCCACTCATGTGGCCGGCTCTTGCCAAGAAATTGTATCCAGCTGCAAGTTAGGAAAACAAAGCTTGTGAATCATTTATAACTGCCACATCTCAAACCCTGTGTTTGCTTGGTAACATAGCAGAGATGACATTTCAGACTAGCACCTAGGAAGAAGTGTGGAGATTATTCAGGGCACATATATCATCCCAGATGGGGTTTTCCACTCTTGCCCCACCAAATGGATAGTCTTGTCAGTGGGGAGAGAAAGAAAAAGGGGAAATCAACCCAGATTCACTGACTGAGGGTTACATAAAGTTCTCCTCCCCTCTTGTGGGGCAGCACCCTCACTTAAGTTTCTCATCCCCTGTCTCCTCAGTTCTCCTTCCTGATGACCGAGGCACTACTGGTGTTCTCTCCTGAGAGTTCGCTGCTGCGCTCCCTCTCACGGAAGGGCCGAGCACGCTGCCACTGGGTGCTGCAGCTGCTGGCTCTGTTGTGTGCACTGTTGGGCCTCGGCCTTGTCATCCTCCACAAAGAACAGCTTGGCAAAGCCCACCTTGCCACGAGGCATGGGCAGGCAGGGCTGCTGGCTGTACTGTGGGCAGGGCTGCAGTGCTCAGGTGGGGTGGGGCTGCTCTATCCCAAGCTGCTGCCCCGATGGCCCCTGGCGAAGCTCAAGCTATACCATGCTACTTCTGGGCTGGTGGGCTACCTGCTGGGTAGTGCCAGCCTCTTGTTGGGCATGTGCTCACTCTGGTTCACTGCCTCTGTCACCGGTGCAGCCTGGTATCTAGCTGTACTATGCCCTGTCCTCACCAGCTTGGTCATTATGAACCAGGTAAGCAATGCCTACCTATACCGCAAGAGGATCCAACCATGAGCTCTTCCCAGCCTAGGGAAGCCTGGATTTGTCCCTCCATGTAGGAGCTGGGACTAGGTACTTCTTGAACTCTCTCAGCTGACTGAGTCAGGCGGACACCTCAGGCACTGGGACAGTTGGAGGCCCATGTGTGAATTCCTGCTCCTCATGTTGGAGTGCCTCCCATTTCCTTCCCCTCTCTTCGTCATCCCAAAGGAACATAGGCATCATGTGTCTGGATGAAGCTGGGGCTGCAGGACTGCCTCCCCTGCAAGGCAGCTCATACTTGTACTCTATGTCTAGAAATTTCAGGAGAGGAAAAAGTAAAAAATTAAAAAAAAAAAAAAAAAAAAAAAGACTAAAAAGATTGATGGGAGAAGCAGCCCAGAGTTGGGGATGGTTCTTATTAATGTCATCAGCATGGGAAAATGGGCAGCTAGGCAAGATGGGGACCCCTCCCGATCCCTGGCTGCTCCCTGAGGGCCTGAAGCTCTCCCAGCATACAAATTCCCAGGATCTAGCTGCTGAGCCTCCCAGGCCACTCAGGGCCCTGGCAGGCCCTAGAGCTGCAGCTGTGAATGGTACAGCTGTGTGTCCTTTGCATGCCCCAGCTGTCCACTGCGGTGGAATCTCCAGACTGTGGGGGTTAGATACACACAGTAACAGGATGGGAGTTGGGAGTGGGCTGTCTCCAGGGGTGGCAAGCACCAAGTATTCTGTCTTAGAAGTAAACCGTGGATAAGAACAATGCCTTATGATAGAGAGGCCCTTACCATCTAGGCAGGCACAGAGAGCCTCCCAAATTGGGGATCGGAGGGAAAGAAAAAAGGGAATAAGGGTCTGAGGCAATAGCTCTTGGAAGGTTGCTTGGTAGTTGGCGTGTGGTGGTGGTGGTGGGGAGCTGGGGCAATGGACTTCTTATCCAGCTGGAGTTACCATGGAGACAACCAAGACTCTAACTTTGCAGTTGAACGTGATGGCGGAGCAGTGGGGTGGCACAAGGTGGCCTGACAAAAGCCCAGGAGTCATTCCTCAAAGAACTGCTTTATTGATACTGCAAGCCTGGGCTTGGCTGCACACTCAGGTGGTCCTGTAGAAAATACCTGGGAGCTGGAGCTGTTCTGGTCCAGAAGCAGTCATGGCCAC
Source organism: Callithrix jacchus (assembly GCF_049354715.1). Classification (NCBI taxonomy): domain Eukaryota; kingdom Metazoa; phylum Chordata; class Mammalia; order Primates; family Cebidae; genus Callithrix; species Callithrix jacchus. The sequence continues at coordinate 32,928,951 of NC_133516.1, forward strand.
AGCAGAGGGAAACAAGAAATCCTGGCAGGAACAGTCTTTCTGGAGACATGGGCTCCTGCATTTGCTGGGCCCCCAGAACATTTTTGGCAAATCCTTGCCTTGGCTCAGGGCTCTCGGCAACCAGTTTCAGATGTGAGGGCCAGCCCAGGAGCTGTGGCATCAGTGTCCTTGCAGTCGCTTGGGACTGCCAGTTGAGGTACATTCTTACCTCAGATGAGGGCCTGGACTGGCTAATGCCTCAGAGGCCCCAGGCCTCGCATAGTGGTCGTCTGGAGTTGGAGCCAGGTAGCAAGAGTCCTGGGTAGTGTTGGTGAGAAACAGCAGAAGGCCATGGACACCCCCAGCAGGCCTTCTTCCCTCTCCTCAGAGCAGTCAGGAGCCCTGGAGTAGCTGAGAGGATGTCAAGGGGGGCTCAGGAGAGGAGGTGCCATACTCAAGCTGGTCTGGAGTTACAGCATCGGGGGAGCTGCTTCGAAGGTGATTAGACTGGATTCTGGAGCAGCCCCCTTCCCTGGGGGTATAGGAACTTTGTCTGAGGGCAGGGGGCTGTCCACCTTGGCCCCAGCCTCCTCTTCATCATCATCCATGCTGGGCCAGACGGACTGGTCCTCCACTCTCTTCAGCCGCTCATTGAGTGCCTTCAGGGCGAGTTGCCTGGGGCCAGAGGAGAGAGGACAGGTCACTCTGGGTTTGGCCTTGGCTCATGCCCTCTACCCTTCTGCAGCAGGCTGACTCCTCCCCCAGAATCCCATGTTTCCTCTTCCCCATGCAGAGCCTGGGGCTTCCCAGAGATTGGTTTAGGGACCACTCTGCCATCATAATAACCCAAAGGCCATAAGAATCTTCATTCCATAGCTGAGGCACCTCCAGGTTGGGAAGGTCAGCTGGGTGTCTGCCAGACTGCCCACCAGGCCAGCCATAGGAATGGTTTTGAGGGTGGTATCTAAGGGTGTGTGGAACAGCAAGTTCCTGGAGTTTCCAGGAGTTTCTGTCTGGGTGCTGGCAGAAAGGTTTGTTTTATTTTTTTTTTTTGTGATGGAGTCTCACTCTATGCCCAGGCTGGAGAGCAGTGGCATGATCTTGGCTCACTACAACCTCTGCCTCCCGGGTTCAAGCAATTCTCTGCCTCAGCCTCCCAAGTATTACAGGTGCTCACCACCACGTCCGGCTTATTTTTGTATTTTTAGTAGGGACGAGGTTTCACCATCTTGGCCAGGCTGGTCTGGAACTCCTGACCTTGTGATCCACCCCCCTTGGCCTCCCAAAGTGCTGGGATTACAGGTGTGAGCCACCTCGCCCTGCCAGGAAGGGTTACAGGTTAATTCTGCCCCTCTCCTGGTTAGGGTATCTCAAGCCTCCTGGCAAGGGTCAATGGGGAAAGCTGGAACTCAACACCTCCTTTGGCTCGCAGCCCAGGAAGCAAGGCCAACTTGGGTGAGTCTACCCTTCTGAAGCTAGTATTTTCCCTCTGAGAAGAATCACCAAAGCCACTAAGGCCCTTGTTAGAGCAGGGACTTAGTGGAGCCCTTGTAAGAGGAGGAGGAGGAGAAACAGCCCACATGGGGGGCACAGGCCAGAGCCTGTTGGTTCCACGGGGCAGACCCTCAGAGGCCCTGCTTTGAGGGCAGGTGAGAAAGTCCAATAGAAGAAGGTTTACACATGTGCCTGGGACCCTGGCCCACCTGAAGGTGGAGTGCCTCAGCTGCCAGGGAACAGTTCCAGCAGTACCACTGTGGACTCCTATGCCTCAGCCTCTCTGTGCCACCAATGTGGGGACAGCCTGTGTAGCCTTCCAGGTTCCAGGTGAGAACCAAAGTCTCCACCATGCCAGGGAACATGACAAGAGAGGCAACAAGGACACGGGTGTAGAAAGCTCTAGCACACTTCCATCCTGCTCGTCAACCTGGCACATGACAAGTTGGTATAGACAGGACAGGCCTTCCTTGCTGCTTCCCAGGCTCCCATCCTGATGATGCCCTTGCCAGTTTCGTCTAAAGCCTGCCAAGGCAGAGAGCTAGTGTCACGCTGGTCACTTCCTCACAAGGACCAGAGAGACAGATAGGAAACCCTTCCTCCCACTCCCCATAGCCCTTTGGAGTTGGGTGTGGCCATGTAGTCAGATGTCAAACTGGCTGGAAGAGTAACCCCACCCCCATGTAAGCTAACAACCACAAGGCTATGCCAAGAGCCCGCCTCTTGACCCTCCCTTCCTCCCCACCTACCCGCTTTCCCCCTGTCCAGATTCTTGGGCCTGAGCAGAGGTTTCTGAAAGTCCAGCCAACCCTAACAATCCCACATCTCTCAGTGGAGGAGGGGTCCCCACCAGCCTGGCCCCACCTGAACAGCTCTGAGGGACAGCTCAGTTCCTACCAGGCCCAGCTCTCCTGGCCCCATCTTTAATACCAGCTAAGGTTAAGACAGACTTCTATCCTTAGGGCTTATCACCTATAAAAACCCAAGCTATAGGGCCCAGAATTATGCCCCACAGCATGCTGTATATACTTAGAACACCTACCACACCTTGGGCCATAGTGAGCTGCAGCCCTTCCCCAGCTGGAACTCCTTCAGGAAATGAATGTATTCCACACTCAATTTCACAGCCCGGTGGAGAATAAATACAGGGTTAACTGCAGCTGAATTAATAGAGCTTCCAGCCAGGAGCCCATTGACAGGTGAGCAAAAGCAGGAGCCTTGGCAATGCAAAAGACAAGCCTGCCCCAGATTTTACTACTCAAGTAATTGCCTCAAAACACTTAAGAATAGTGTTGGCAATAGAGCTGTGGAACTTGTGAAAGCTGGGACCACTCTGCTGGGTGGCGAGATCTGGGAGAGAGAATAAGAGCTGAATTTAAAAAGATCCCTCCTGCCCTGGCCAAAGTGCATTCAGTGAAGAATTCAGCTGGGACTCCTGATGCTGTGGATGGTTTGGTTTACAGATAACGAAAGGGCCAGCGCCACTCCCTGGTGTGGTCAGCAGGCTCCCTCAGTGGGTCATGTAGCCTGTCCCTGGTTTTGGTGACACATGCCTGCTGGAGAAGGGGGTAAATCTGGTAATACCCCCAAGCTTCCCTCTTGATAAATAAGTGGCAGAGAAGAACAGCATCTAAATTAAAGTCCAGAAAGAGGACACAGCATTTGGAAATTGGGAGTGGCCCAGATCACTTTTTGAGGACCCCAGGCCTCCTTCCCTGTCCCTCCCTCAGGGGAAAGGACCAGCAGGTTGCTTCTGTTTCCCACAGGCCCAGTGTCTAAGATTCTGACATTCTGAGGCAAGGCCAGGGTTCTGTCCCTCCATTGGGCCTTCACAGCACCAAAGGAAACTGCATTTCTTGAGACTTGCTAAGTGGCCTGAGAGGTGAGAAAAGTGCCTCGCGGAGCCCAGACACCTGAGTTCCTCAAGCCCAAAACGGATTTTATCTTTCCGGATCTTCCCCAACACCTGACTGTAGGTCTCCACCTTATGTACAGCAAACACCTCAACAGATGGCATGTGACTCGACCAGTATGCTAGCTTGACAAGACTTTGGAAAATTTCACAGTACCTTCTCCGCTCGGCGTCTTGAGGGTCTGTGCCTGGCAGGCTGATGGTGATGGAGGATGGGGCACCCACATCATAGCGCTTTACCGTCTTCTGGCATATCTTTACCTTCACCAGGAGGCCATGCACCAAGTTCGCCAGCAACCCCACGACGGGCTGCAGGATCTCAGGGAAGAAAGTGGCGAAAGCAAAGTGGTCAGCCATGTCCCCTCGGCCCCGGCTATGGCGCTGGTAGAAGCGAAGATACACCCAACTGGAGAGCAGCCCGAAGCCATACGAAGCCAGCGCTGGGCTCTGGAGCAGCGTGGTGAGCCGCAGCAGGATCAGCAGTGCCAGCAGCAGCATGGGCATCACACTGATGCGCACCTGGGGCACTCGCAGGACCACACAGTCCCCCATGGTTTGCTTGAGTGCCACCAGAACACCACCTAGGAAGCCCAAGGTGCCGTGGATACGGACAGTGAACAGGTAGACCAAGTTGAAGGAAGTCATGTAGGTGAGGAGGTAGGCGAAGGCCCCCAACAGCCCTACAGACACATTCACCACTGAGAAGAAGATGAGCAGCTCCAAGGCCCCCCATAGGGGCTCCAGCAAACGCCCGGCCACCACCACCGTGGTTAGGCTGATGGCTACGTCCCACACATGCTGCTCCATCAACCCATGGGTGGCCAGGGTCCAGATCCAGAAGTTGGGAGGAAAGAGGTAGCCCGGGGTGACCGCCAGGCAGCCTGTGTCCACGGCGAAGGAGAGTAGGTAGAGGAGTATTACCGCCGCACACAGCGCCTTCACCACCACGCTGGCGCTGGCCAGGATGGCCCCCAAGTGCTGGCGGGCGCCTGGAAGGGCACGTTGCATCTTCCCGGCGGCTATCGGCCTGAGAAAAGGGTCTGATAGGCCAGGGGCCTCCCCGGGGCCTTGTCCCAGTCCGGCCCCGATGGGAGGCCCAGGCCCGGCCTAGTCACTGGCCTATGGCTCTGGTAAAGGATCCACTTCCGATCGGGTGGGGCTCTGGTCCCGAGGGGCCGAGTCGGGCCTTGTCGCCGGGTCGCAGCGTAGTCCCCCGCCTGGGACCTGAGGGAAGGCCCTGGACGGCTTCAGCACGCCCGCCTGCCCACCTAGTATGCCCCGTGCCAGGCTGGCCGGGCTGGCGTTGATCTCAGGGCTGGGACTCCTCCATTCACTCCGGGGCCCTTCGGTTCGCAAGGGGACTGTGCCTCGTTCCGTACCCAAGTCGAGCCTGGTCAGCTCCCGCTCGGCCTGGCTTCTGGCTTCCACCGTACCTCCTCCTTTCTCGGGGTCGGGGGGGCCGACAAACCGGGGTGCTGCGCCTGTGCGCCGCCGGCGTCAGCCAGCTGCCCTCTAAGCGCCTGTCTTCCGGCTCCTCTGCATGCTGGGATACGGAGTCCATGGTTGCAGCCGGGGAAGAGCCGAACGGGGTTCTGGCTAGAACTACAAGCCCCAGGAGGCTATGCGCACGAACCGGTCCTGTTGGTGGTGAGAGGGTTGCGTGTGCTGGGAGTTGTAGTTCTCAGGGGCCGTTTCCGTGGGTTCTCAGGAGGTAGGAAGGGATGAATTAGCATCTCTAACCCCTGAAAGCTGCGTCAGGAGTTCGGGAAGCAACACAATTCTAGGCCTCAAGCTTCCCCGGGAAGAGTAGCTCTATTTGTGAATGTACATCTAAGCGGGTGTGTCCTTGTCTGCAGGTGTGTGGGTGTGTGTCATTGTGTGAGAAACAGAACCTCCGTGGTCTGGTGAATGGGACCTGATCCAGGCTGGAACCCTTGCTCTGCCTTGGTGGCCGTGTGGCATTGGTTAATAACCTTTCTGAGACTCAGTTTCATGGACCATAAAATGTAGATGATGACATGATCTTCCTGTCCTAATAAAGGGGAAAGGGGTGTAAAATGCCAGTCCACCCTGGGTGCTCAGCGAGTGTTGCCCGTGTTGCCTTTTTTTTGTTTGTTGTTTTCTCCCACTTGGAAACTTTTTTGTTATTTCACGTTGCCCTTTTTTCAAGTGAGATGTACCTGTAGCACGAACCTAGGGCTCCCTCCTCACAGGAGGGAGGGCTAGTCTGCCCTCAGTGACCCTCCTCCCCACCAGAGACTTCTAATCACGGCCAAGAAGAGAGGTCTCTCTACAGGCCTGGGCCAGGCCAGTTCTGGCTCCACTTCACACCACAGTGGCTTCTGACAGGTTGTGTCCTGTGTCTTTTTTTTTTTTTTTTTGTATATTGAGTTACTTTTAATAAACTGTACATAAAATTAAAGTAATTATATGACAAAGTACTTTTTTTGTTTGTTTTGAGACAGATTCTCACTCTGTTGCCCAGGCTGGAGTGTAGTGGTGCAATCTTGGCTCATTGCAACCTCCGCCTCCCTGGTTCTAGCGAATCTCCTGCCTCAGCCTCCCGAGTAGCTGGGATTACAGGTGCACACCACCATGCCCAGCTAATTTTTGTATTTTCAGTAGAGACAGGGTTTCAGCATGTTGATCGGGCTGGTCTTGAACTCCTGACCTCAGGTGAGCCACCTGCCTCAGCCTCCCAAAGTAGTGGAATTACAGGTGTGAGCCACCAAGCCTGGTAAAGTACTTACACAAAACACAGAATCCCTTCCTTTCAGCTACTGATCTCAGTGTGTGCCGATGTGTACATGGCCTACAGTTACAAAGGGTGTTGTTTTTCTTTTTCTGGGGTCTGGGTTCCCACTGGTTGCCACGTTGCTAGTTTTAGCAAATCAAAATACAGGATGCTCAGTCAAATTTGAATTTCAGATAAACAATGAATAATTGAGTATAATCATGTCCCCCGCTTTTTTTTGAGATGGTCTAGCTTTGTCCTAGGCTGGAGTGCAGTGGCACAATCATAGCTCACTGCTGCCTCAGACTCCTGGGCTCAAGGGATTCTCCAGCCTCAGCCTCCTGATTAGCTGGGACTACAGACACACACTACTACACCCAGATAATTTTTCTTATTTTAACATGGGTGGGGGCGGGGTGGCCATCTTACCCAGGCTGGTCTCAAACTCATGAGCTCAAGCGATCCTCCTGCTTCAGCCTCCCAAAGTGCTGGGATTACAGGTGTTAGCCACTGTGCCCAGCCCCCAGTTTTTTAGTATAGGTATGACTTATTCATGATGTGAAATTCAAAATTGACTAGATGATCTGTATTTTATCTGTCCACCCTATCCAAGATTGCAGGGGCTGTTGCAGGCTGTGGGAGCTGTCTTGGGGGTTGTGGATCAGGCATTGTTCTGCAGAGGACCCCTGCAGAGGAGTGAGAAAAAATCCCCATCTTGGCTCAGGCAAGGAAGCCCCTTCATCTATTTAGCATCCAAGCCCCCCCCACCCCTGGTGGCTACCTCCTCTCTAAAATCTTTGCTGATTTTTAGCTTTCTCACCTGGGGGAAGAGGCGTTCTCCTCTCTTAGTTTGTTCACCTGTGGTTATGGGGATACACTAGTACCCACCCCAGAGATTGTGGTAAGGACTCAGCCAGGTGAGTGCGGAGTGAGCAGTGTTGGGAGGAGAGACAGTGCACTGCGGTGAGAAGGCAGGGACACCTGTGCTCTGGTAGTTACAGGTTATAATTCTCTCCACATGAGAGGATCAAAAAGGTCACATTGACTAGGTTGAAAATGAACTAGGGCCTAAGCTCGAGAGGATTCACAAAAAATGGAGTGGGCCTGTGGCTCCAGTGTAAGCAGCTTCGGCCTCAGGCTTCTCTGGGCCAGGGAGGAGCCGTTGCTGCACTTGTGGTCAGGGCTTCTTGAGACAGCAGGACTGGGCCCTCCAGCACCCAGTAGGGACACTGGCCAGGTGCTGACTCATAGCTCCAGGCAGAGGACCTGTCCATCAGGCCCTGGTGGTCTGACCAGACTGCCAGATTCACCTCTGCACTAAACCAGCATCTCTGATCCGTCTTCTTCCCTCCTGGGTCCTGGCTTTCAGGCTCTGGGAGGGTGTTTGTTTTGCTTGTTTCAATTTTTATTTATTTGTTTTTGTGATAGAGTCTCGCTCTGTTGCCCAGGCTGGAGTGCAGTAATGTGATCTTGGCTCATTGCAACCTCTGCCTCGCTGATTCAAGCAATTCTCCTGCCTCAGCCTCCAAAGTAGCTGGGATTACAGGTGCCCGCCACCATGCCTGGCTAATTTTTAAACATTTTTAGTAGAGATGGGGTTTCACCAGGTTGGACAGGCTGGTCTCGAACTCCTGACCTCAAGTGATCCACCTGCCTCAGCCTCCCAAAGTGATAAGATTACAGGTGTGAGCCACTGTGCCCAGCCTGTTTTGCTTGTTTTTAAAAGACAGCTTTTTTGAGGAGATAAAAGACAAATTATGTCAAAGGCTCGGCACCTAACTGGTGGAAGCAAGGGTCATGCCGCATCTGTGGCTGCCAGATGCCTGGGCTACCATGGTCTTCACCCCCAGCAGAACAGTAAGTGGGACTCTGAGGTCTTGGCCAACTGTCTTCATACCTACCCAGTCCTCACCCCCAGGCAGATACAGTGGATGTGAACCATTTGAAGTGAAAATATGAACATTATTTAATAACTGATCTTCTGTAATAAACCATTTGAAAATATTTTACAAGGAATCACACACACGATATTTTACAAAGTTTCTTGACTTTTTTGTCGCTGTTGTTTTTCCGATTTGTCTGTACAAAATAGAACAACAAAAAAAAAGGGCAGAGAAAAGGAAATGGCCCCCCAGGCCCCCAGCCCAAGGTGAGGGGCAGCCAGGTCAGGTGGGTAATGAGAAGGATTAGACCCAGCCAGGGGTTGGACAGCTACCTGATGGGGATTTTGTCTGTTTTTGTGTTTTTTAAACTTAAAATATATTTTTCTGTATATGTTTCTTTATTTTTATATTCTCCATTGAGCACCTGACTACACTACAGTTACACACACGCCCCTGAAGGATACAGCTGGCATCCAGGCCAGGTGCACTCATGGACACCCACCCTGGTACCAGCAGCGGGCATGGATCATACACACACACACTGAGAAAGCGACAAGCAACGTGACATTAATTAACGAAGCCATTAATTAATGCATCACCCTCCCCCCTCCTCCCAGTTCATCTGAGCCCCATGGCTACATCCCCTTGCTCTCAGTTCCCCACTGGCCCCCAGGCTGGGATGCCTTTGGGGGAAATGACCAGAATGAATGGTGTGAAGAGCTGTGCCCAGGCCCCACCTCTGTGTGTGCACAGAGCGTGTCTGTGTGTGTGTGTGTGCGTGCATGCGTTTAGCAGGGAGGGGCAGTTTGGCCTCCTAAGAGCAGGAAGTGTGTGTGTGGGAAGGATAGGGAGTGGGCACAGGCCTGAGTGTGTAAGGGCCAGATTGGGGGAAGGATGGCCCAGACAGGAGAGACAAAGTCACCCCTGCTAAGGCAAAGGGTGATGTCTGGTGGGGGTTCCTCTGCCAACAGGTGCAGGCAGTGGTATGTGGTCCCACTGGGGGCCTGACACTAGTGAGAAATGGTTACAATGAGCACCTGGAAAGGTGAGGGGCACTTGGAGGACACTGGTGGCTAGGGGTGGGACAGAAGGTTCTTCACCCCCTGCCCCAGCATTTGGCACTGTTTGACATTCAGCTTTAGAGGTGGGAGGGCCAGCCAGGCTGCAGCTCAGATTAGAGGCAGGTGTAAGCAGGAGATGGAATGTGCAGGTGCCAACCCTCCCACCAACCCCTCGCCCTCTGTAAGGCTTTGTAAGCCCCTACCCCCATCCCACCCCATGGTGTGTGTGTTTGTGCGTGTGCCCAGTGGGGTACGTCTAATATGAGTCCAGTTTCTGTCCTCAAGGTTCCAGGTGTATATGGGGTAGTGTCTAAACTGGTACCACTATGATTATCCTGACACCTGCTGGGCTTGGAGATGTGGCTGTAGGCCTGAGAGGGGCAAGAGCCCATGGGGACTGCCCCAGGGCCTCTCTCCTGCTAGGATTTAAGCTGGGAGGCACAGGCCTCAAATTGACCATCTCACCTTCCTCCACTATTCTCATAGAAATCAGGTTTGGGCTTGGGTGGGGCAGAGAGGCCAGGTCAGGGGTCCAGCTGAGGCAGGGTCCCCCCGCACATGGGAAACCTCCTGGCAGGGCAGCAGCAGAGGCCTGGTTTTGGCACCAGTGCGTGTGGCCTCCCTGTCCCATCCCACTGGGGTGAGCCCAGCAGGGATGAAGGGCCTGGGGATACTTGAACAGTTCGGAAGTGCGACGTGGTTTAAGTGTCAAAGACCTGCCGGGTCCCGCTTTGGGAGTCCCCATTCTAAGGCGCAGACTTGACTCTTAAGGCCTGGCCAGCTCAGGTCTTTCAGTGAGGGAGGGACTAGGCTCTAAGGCGGGGAGTGTGGGGCGGGACGGTGGGGAAGGCGAAGAGGCCGGGTGGGGTAGGGTGGGAGTGGGAGGGGTGGAGCGGGGCGCTCAGAGGCGGCGAGAGGCGTAGACTTGGACTTGAGGCTGCGGCCGGGGCGGCAGACCCAGGAGAAGCAGCAGCTGCAGGGAGATCAGGACGCCCAGCGACGGCGGGAAGGAGGCCCCGCGGCCACAGTCTGAGGTATCTTCCTGCAAGGAGAGACAAGGAGCTGGTCGGCTGGGGCGGGCGCAAGGCCTCGGGATTTCAGGTCCGCCGCCCCGCCTCCTCACCGTCGCGTTGTAGTCGAAGCAGATGTGAGGGCCTCTCCGGTATCGCGGTCTCTGCACCAGCTCACACTGCTCAGGGCCGTCCGCTGGGCATGGGTGGGGAGTCAAGGAGCCGGCGGCGGCGGCAAGGAACGGGGCGCGCGGGGCAGGAGGGGACGGGGGCGGCGGGCAGGGCGGGGGCAGGATACAGTGTGTCTCCTTCTGCAGCAGCCGGCCAGCCTCACACTGGCTGCACAGCGGCTTCTCGGCCACCACGAAGAGAAGGTTGGTGTTGGTCAGCCTCTGAGCGTGGAACAGCCTGCAGGCAGCCCAGAAAGGCGGGGCATTGAGCTCGCCCCGTCGCCCCGTCCCGTCGCCCCGTCCCCCCGCCCCCGTCTCGCGACCCCGTTTCCGGTCTCCCCGCCCCTTCCGTTCTCCCGAGCGTCTCGCCCCCGCCCACGGTCTCTGGTCCCGCCCCACTCCCAGCACCTGGAGCAGTTTCCGCAGTCGATGATGGCGTTGTAGGAGGCGTTTACCGAACCGAAGTAGTATTGGGTCTGTTTCATGACGCAGCTGCTCTCGCGCGTCTCGGGGTTCCCCTCGGCCTCCGCGGGGTCTGCGAGGGCCCAGAGCGCCTCAGCTCCGCCCACAGACCCTGGCGAGGTCTCCGGCCTAGACCTCGCTCAGCCATAGGTCCCGCCCTCCCCAAGGAGTCGTCTTCGCTTGTGAGGAGACGCCTCCAAAGCCCTACCTACCTGCTTGGAACCAGCTGTGGTAGATGAGGCCGTACAGAAGCTGTTGGAATAGGGACCTGCAGGGCAGGGGAGCCGAGTGCAGGTGGTTATCAGAGGACGATGCCATGCCGTTTCTCTTCTGAGCCCTCCCGTCCACCTTCTCTACCCACCTCCCGCTCAGGACTCACCAGGCGGCAGCAGAGGTCCACCAGGCTAGGTTAAGGAAGTCTGCAATGGTGGGCTGCAGTAGAGAGAGGGGCATGAACTGCCACTGCTGCCCCTCGCCCTAGGTCACCCCCAGCTCTATCAAATGTCAGAGGTAGGGGGTCATCTGTGGGCAGGTATCCCTGTCCCCCTATCTCCAGGCCAGGCATCTCTGGGGACTCACCACAAAGACGCCCCGGGGTGCAGCACCCAGGTTTCCAGGGGGCTGAGGGGCACAGGCTGCCTGATAGTCATAGGATTCCTTTCGGGTGTAGAAGGAGTTATTGTAGAGTGCCAGCATCAGGTTGGCATCCACTTCACTGAAGAACCTCCCCACCTGGGGATGCCAGGAGAAAGCCACAGTCACAGGGCTGGCAGTGCTACGTCCCCAGAAAGCTCAAATCCCTACTCTCTTCCTGATCCTCACCTGGTCCCACTGATGGTTCTGGTTTGACAGCACCAGGAATCCTCCATCATCAATGAGGACACAGAGTAGGTCCTAAGAGGTGGGGAATGGGGAGGAAAATGGAGAGGGTCTGGGCCTCAGACCTTCCACCTCAGGCAGTCTAGTGGTTCACAGTTGGGGGGGCATCACTCCCCCAGTCCTGGGAAGGCTGTGAAGTCAGGGTGGGGATGTTGAGACCCACAGGATGTGCTAGGAGTTGCAGCTGGGACTAGGAAGTCGGGAAGTGGGGTAACCTAGGGTCCAGGGTAGGTTCAGGGCACACACACCTCATTGTTAACCTCGCAGTCCATCTCACAGTGGCTGCTGGGGCCGCACTGCTGGGCAGAGAGTGAGGACCGTAAGCCACCTACCAGTTTTCCTCCCTCCCATCACCTTTCATACATCTGGGTACCCAGGCCATCTGCAGCTACCCCTGCCTCCGAGTAGGTGTTGGAGCCACTGGGTGGAGGGTTGGTAGGGGTTCCAGCGGACTCCAGAAAGGGCACTGCTGGGTTACTGCCCCCTCCCCTGCCCAAATACCTTCTGAGGCTGGTCTTGGTGGGTACGGTTGCTGGCTAGCACCTTGAACTTCTCAGCCCAAGCCTCTAGGTCCAGCTTGACGCCTACCACTTTCGGGGAGAGCAAGGGACCATCAGTGCGACCAGCTCAGGCAGTACCCTGTCCATTGCCTCTTTCCCCCGCCTCCATCCCAAGCATTCACCTGCTGGCCTCAGTATGCGCCTGCCTAGGCTGAGCTCCACAGCTGTGCTGACGAGGATGCCCACGGTGTCATTCTCCAGTTCTAGTGGCCTTAACAGGGCTGGGGGTTGGGTGGGGAAGTCAGGAGTGGGGTCTGGCCTCCACACTGACCACTCTATGCTGGGTCCTATAAGCCCAGGAGCCCAATCCAGGGATGACTCCAGCCCAAGCACCCAGCACTCGGGATAGTGTTTGGCACAGTCTATCCCTCTCTTCAAGTCTGCCCTGGCCTCAGCCAGCCTTGTATTAGGGAGGGGCCTCAGAGAGCAGAGCCCAGTTCTGGCTGAGCAGATAGGGAAGCTGAGGCTCCCTACCTGCTGCTGGGCACACTTAGGGGGGACACTCACTATCCTGGTGTGGGGGCTTGAAGACATAACCGTGGTTATCTAGGCTGCGGCGGTAGAAGCTGGCATTGAAGGGCTCAGGGTTCTCTGTCCAGTCCTCAGCTGCCCTGGAACATCCAAGAGAGGAAGATTGGTGGGGAAGGGGTGGCTGTCAGGGACATTGGTCTCCACAAGTGCAAGGAGGCCTCTGAGAAGAACAGATGCAGGTTCCCTGGCAGGGGAAGGGTTTGGGTAGTGGGGTAGGTCACTCACTTGTTGGGGAAGACTCGGGTGATGCCGCCATCTGTGGCAGCGAACACGGCCAGTAGGCTGTACCTGGGGGTGGTGGTGGGTGGGGTCACAGGCCTGCCTTGTGCTGGGCAGGGCCAGGGCCTCTGGCCCCATCCCAGCCTCCTGCCCCCACAGGTTGGGTGATGCCTACGTGTTGAGATCCTGGTCCCTCCACACGCGCTCTACTAGCTGCTGCGTGATGCCGGTGTCCAAGATCAGGTTGTGCAGAAGGAAGTTGTTGCCTGGGACAAGAGGGCAGGGCTGGAGGGGGCGTCTTCTTGTAGCTCCCTGCCTACCTTCACCCCTACCCTCAAGGCTCCACCAGGAGTGTCCCCCATGATCTGGCCGGGGCCTAGCCTTTGGCTTGGGCCTGCTTATTTCCACACCTGCCCAGCCTCTGGGTTCCTCTGGGATGGCCCCATGCTGCCTGGGCACTACCCACATCCAGCTGCCCTGCCAGGCACTTACACTGCTTGGAGTCTGGAGTCACTTTCTCCATGAGCTCAATAAAGTTTTTCAGGAACTCGGTGTTGTTGTCTGAGGCGTTCAGGTCCTTGCAGTACTCTCTAGGGGTGGGGAGGGGCAAGAAGAGTGGCCTTGGGTGGCTGGATAGGGCAGTAGGGTCAAGGCTTCCCAACAGGCCCACCTGGCCATTCACTGAGAAGCCCGGGCCTCAGGGAGGGGCACTTGGGTTCTTCCTGGCTGCAGCTGCTACATGCCTGGCAGGCTGCTGGGGTCTGTCAGGACAGAGCTGACACAAGAATGAGGGCCTACTTCCTCCATGCTGGCAGCTTCTTTCTCCTGGGCATGGCTCTGTAGAGCCTCCTGTCTCTCCAGTGTAGCTGGACCCAGATCGTGCACCTGGGAGGCCCCAGGAAGTGCCTGGCAGCCAGCTGTTCCACCTGTATGTCCTAGAGTGTTCCCGTGGGCACCAGATGGGACCCAAGTACAAGCACTGGCTTTTGTCAGCCTGAGTCTTAAGATCCCACCCTGCCTCTTTCTGACTGTGTGCCTTTAGGTAACTCACTCATGCTCTCTGATATTTGCTTTTTTCGTCATACCACAGAGGGTGTCAGGAAGTCAGTGGGAACATGGGTCCTCAGACTGGCTGTTCCCTCTGTCTGGAATATTCCTCCCCTCAAGGCCCCTGTGTTCAGGCTCTGGGTCCAGAGAACATGGGGCTGTGGGGCCAGAGGAGGTCTGCTTGGGGCTTGCTTCCTAGGAAGTCTTGGGAGCAATCCCTCTACCCTGTTAGGTGGAGCTATGTCTCTTGCCCTACCCCTCATTCATACCTCTGCCACCAGGGACCGCTTCATTGTCTCATAATTGTCTCATATGGCACTAACTGCGGTTTTTGAAAATGTGCCCCTTCCCCAGGCTGTGGTAGGGCTCATGGCTTGGTAAGGGCACTGGAACTGGGTCTCAGGCCCCACTCAGGGCCCTTGTGCAGTGTACAGCCTGCACCTTTGTGCCTAGAGGCCACATCAGACACACCCAGGGTGACACCCACATGACTGTGCTTGAGATACACCAGTTCACCTGCAGTCTCTCCTGTACACACAGTAGGCACATTCACATTTGTGGGTGCTTCATTCATGTACCCGCCACATATTCTTGAGCTCTCTCAAGCCACAGATACAGAGGTGACAAAAACGAATAGGGTCCCTGTCCTCAAGAGAGCTTCCTTGGGGTCATGTGGGCCACATGGGCCTTTTCACACCTTCTCACATTCACTAAGGCACAGAGGCCCACATAGATGCTTGTACTCTTAGAAGGTGACTCACAAATACAAACACACATCTACAGAGACAGAGAGAGTCACAGAGAAACTGGGTGCATGCACATACGTGCACACACATGAAGGTTACGCATGTCCAGAGCCCCCGTGTGGTGTGCCTTCCAGTGCCCATGGGTCTCTGTCAGCTGCATCCACCCACAGGCTTGCCCTTTTCCCAAGCCTGGATCAAAGAAGGGCTTCAGCACCCAGGGGACCCGGCCTCCCCAGACGTGGGCCAAAGGCGAGGGTGTGTGCAAGAGGACATGTGTGTGCACACTGAGTGTGCACTCTGGGATGGTCCAGGCCTGGGCCTGCTCTGGGCCCAGACTCCTCAACTGCTGGAGCAGCTCCTCAAAGCCCCTGCCCTCCTCCCCCAACTCCCCAAGTGAAGCACCATGCCTAGACCCACCCGGCACTGCCTGCTGACAGGGGCTCTGGCTGGCTCGGCCCCCAGACCCACACGAACACTGACTGACACAGGACAACAGTGGGGTGCGGGGTTGGGGGATGGGCAGGACACCACAAACCAGAGCAGCAGCTGCCTGGCGAGGGGCAAGGGGCGAGGGGCGAGGGGCGGGGTGCCTCAGACAGCGAGCCCAGGGCAGAAAGAGCTCCTGCCTGGTTGTCTGGGAGGGCGGGGAAAGTCAGCAGATGACTCTGGAGCCCTCCTGCCCCGGCCTGGTGGGGTTAGGGACGTGAGGCCGCTGGCCACTGCTGCCTAGTGCGATACATGGCCCGGGTATGCACAGTCAAGCATACCGGGTGATGTAGGGGGGCCGGGGGATGACACTGCACAGGACACAGACACACAGAGCTCCAGGCAGCAGTGCAGGAGGTGGGGCTGGGGCGGTCGGGGTAGGGGAGGACACCTCAGCAAGGCCACACGGAAGCTACCTGGGAGCAATGAAAACATGTCCTTCAGACTCAAAGCTGCTGGGGAGCAGGAACTCAAAATCTGCAACAGAAACGGGGGGTTATCCGGCGGGGGCTGGGGAGGTGGGAGGCCAGGGGGCTCAGAGCTGACGGGGCTGGAAGGACAGGGGAGGGGGAGCTGGAGGGAGGGGGAGACACCAGCAAAGAGGAAACCCGCCACTTCCACGTTCAGGAGTCAGAGAGAAGGGATGGGAGGGGAGGGTGGAGGGCCTGTGGAGACTACAGCATCGCAGGAGGAGGGCAGTTATAGCCAATATGTTGCCCGGGCCTGGTCCTCTGTCGGCAGTGAGTCCCTTGGCGTGGCTGTATATGCTTCCATACGGCTGTATAGCACATATACACGGACACACACACACACACATATATATACACACACTGCTATATATATGCATGGTCTGGGGGAGGCGCCAGTCTCGCTCTTATCACATCCATAATGGAAAAAACCACATGCTGAGCTTCCTTTGCCTCCGAAGAGACTTTGAGGAAGGGAATTGGCTTTTGGCTGCGGATTTTTAATCTCTCTTTTTTTGCCACAGCTGTTTGCATTTTGGTAGGTCTTGCTTTTGTTCTGTGTCAGGCATCAACATGGCCAAACCGAGGGGGTTTCTCGTGGTCACAAACAGTCCAACCAGAGACGGGCAGGGGCAGCTGAGGGTACACTGCAGTGCATTGTGGGGGTCTGGTGGTCCTCCCTGGGACAGAAGGTGAAGGGAGACCCTCAAAGTGCCTGGGACTGTTCCCACAGTGTGGGAAGAAAGTCTGGGAAGCTGGGAGGAGGACAGGGGTATTGCTGGAACCTGCATACCTGCTTCCCTTGGAAGGGGCGTGGAGACGGGCTGGGTCTCTATCCTTCCTAAGACCTGTCTGGGCTCTGAGCAGCCATGGAGGGATGGTAGGGGCTCCAGGGGGGGGCACAGGGCTACTGTTGAGGCATACCCAATTGGGTGTGTGTCCTGGGCTTATGAGCTGTGCATGTGTGTGTGAATAAGCATGCATGTGTGAGTGTGTGTGTGTGCCTGTGTATCTCTGTATGGGTTTGAGAGTGTATCTGAGGATGTGGCCTCTGGGGTTCCTCTGTGGCCTCTCCTTCCCCAGCTGGACTGGCCACGTTGCTGGTCTGCACTGGGAGGGGTCCCTCTGCTCTTGGCCTGTCTCACTCTGGGCGGCCCACCTTCTTAGGCTGTCTCCACTCAGATTCTGAGCTCTCTTTTGCCCCCAGGGATTTATTTGTACAGAAGAGGGATTGTCCCTGCTCTCAAACACTCCCACAATGCACTGCAAGATTCCGGGGAGGGGCACTTGGGGTGCTTGGAGGGCTGAGCAGTACTGGTTGGACTGTTCCTTTCTGATAGGACTGTGAGGCAGGGTTTGGACACAAGCTGATGGGGAAGGGGTTGGGGGAAAGAGGAGGAGGAGGAAAAAGAAGAAGGAGGGAGAAGGAACAGGGAAGGAGACTGTGCTATGTAGTCATTGTTACCAGGGCCCTGTATTTCTGGAGTCACTGGGTGGGATGCTGGGGGATGGGGAGAAAAAGACAACTCAAGCCAGTGGGAGTAGGGCACATCCCCCACCTCCGAGCAGGACATCAGAGGGTGGCTCTGTCCTCTTTATCCCCTTTGTGGGACTAGGCTGGACAGGGTACCCTGGGGTCTTGGGCACCCCTGCTTCCAGGTCATGGGGACATCCCCTTGTGGCTCTCTATACCCCATGTGCCCAGGAGTTCCCTGGGAGAGGCAGCTCTTGAGACCTTTGTAATAATGTCCTCTTTTACTCCCCTTACTCTCTGCCAGGGCCTGGGGGTTCACTACCCATCCTTCCGGAAGTCTCCTTGGCTTAGACACCCCACATGCCAGAACCTTTGTTTCATACCCAGCCTGATTTCCTCCGAATGCCTTTCCTGGCCCTTGGGGTCTAGATAGACCCCATTCCATCCCTGTCCAGGCCCCTGGTCCCCAAATCTGGCTTTATTTCCCCAGGGCACCTTTTCCATACTGCTGAGCCACTCCAGGGCAGGGCTGGCCCAGGGGCCTCAGCCAAGCCTCTGTGGGACTCAGGGTGTCAGCTCCTGTGTCAGTGCCTAGGAGGCAAGGGTCGGCCCTGCTCTTCAGTGGCCTGGGCACCTGCCCTATGCTGCCCTTTGGCCCTAGCATCTGGCCTGAGGCTTCTGAGCTTTGGGCCTCCCTTCTTGGAGGGCTGCCAGCTTCTGGACCTACGGCCAGAGATCAGAGGAGGGAGAGCTACCTCAAAGGAGGGAGAGCTACCTCAGAGGAAGCTTTGTGGACTGGCCCCTTCCCCCAGCTTCATCTGAGCCTGCTGGGTGGGAGGTGGCGGAGAAGTGTCCAGGCTGTCCCTACTGTTGAGTTGTCTTGGAGGGACAGAGAAGGTGGGGGAGGCAGGGGCCTTCCCACAGAGAGTGAGGGGTCCAAGGAAAGGGTGTGGGCCCTGAGAATACGCTGGAGAACACCCTGCAGGCAGGGCCAGGGGCACGGGCCACTGGCTCTCATAGAGGCTTAGGAATCAGAGGAAAGGTAAGAACTAGAGGAGCCAAGGGGATGCTGGGAGGGGCCTTGGAGAGCAGGGGTTTGGCTGGTCCTGGGCAGGGAGGGGGGCAAGCAGGGGTGTGAGGGCGGGAGGGGGGGAGAGGAGGGTGCACTGGTTCTGAATATACTTGCCCTTCAGTTTGCTGATTGGCACTGGGACAGTCCACCAAGAGAGAAAGCGAGGAAAACAAAAACAACACAAACACAAAAACAAACGAAAAGGGGGAGGGGAAGGGGAGGGGCACAAACAATATTTTATTCAATGGCTGTTTGAATGAAAATATTGTGTCTCATCATCATACCGAAAGGAAACTTCTTGCAAAAAACGACATAAAAGAGAAAGAGAGAGCGAGAAAACTCAAAGGAGATGAGCCCCAGTCGGCCAGGCAGGTGGGGGGCGCCCGGTGGGGCCGGAGCCCCGGCCTCCCTCCCAGTGACCTCGGGCATGGTGGGCAGGCAGGGCCACAGGCTCTAGAGACTCTCTTGGGAGAGGCCCAGGATGAGCAGGGCATGCAGGGATGAGCCACAGGCAGAGGAGTGGGAGAGGCAGCGGGAGGGGCGGGGTGGGGAGGATGGGGGGGAGCTAGGGAGAAAGTGGGGAGGAGGGGGAGGAAGGGGGATGGGAATGAAGGAGAGAGGAAAGAAGGTGAGGAGGGAGCCAGGGGGCAGATTGGAGGGAGTTCGGGGAGTGGGACTGAGGGAGAGAGGAGGGTGGGTGCTGGGGTAGGGAGAGCAGGAGGGAGGGAGAATGGGAAAGAGAAATGGAGGAGGTGAGCAGGAGAGAGAGGGAGATAGAGGAGGTGCAGGGAGAAAGGGAGGGAGAGAGCGAGGAAGAGAGGAGGGTGGGTAAGGACAGAGTATAAGGGAGGGAGGTTGGATGCAGGGAGAGGTAGGTGAGAGGAGGAGGATGAGTCGGTAAGTGGGAACTGGGTGAGGATGGAGGAGGAGAGAACAGAGAGGAAGGGGCAGAGAGAGAGAGAGACCATGGGAAGAGGATACCACAGAGGAAGAGAGCTGAACAGGAAGAGGGAGGAAAGAGGAGAGGGGAGGAGGAGGAGGGAGAGGAAGGGGGGAGGAGGAGAGGAGGAGGAGGAGGAGAGGGGAAAGAAGGGGAAGAATGGGGGAGGAGGGGAGGGGAGGGAAGGAGATGGGGAGGGGAGGAGAGGCAGGATTGGGGAGGAGATAAGGGGAAGAAGGAAGTGAGGAGGGGGGAGGAGGTGAAGGGAAAGGAGGCAAGGGGAGGGAAGGGGAGGGGTAGGGGGAGGGGGAAAGGGGAGGAGGGGGGAAAGTGAGGAGGGAGAGGGAAAGGTGAGGGGGAGGGGGAGAGGTGAGGGAAGGGGGGAAGGTGAGGGGGAAGGGGGAAAGGGGAGGGGAGGGGGGAAGGTTAGGAGAGGGGGTGTCTTCCAAGAATGCAGACCCCAGGAGTGTGTGGGGCAGGCAGGCTAAGGAGGGAAGACACGGAATAGGAGAAACCAAAAACAGCAACCTCAACAGAAACCATGAAAGAATGGTCTGGAACCGAATCTGAGAAAAGGCGAGCATGCAGATTGCCACAGACTTTTTGAGATGCCCAGCCTGCGGGTGCCTGAGGGTGGGCAGACTGGGCAGGAGGGACCGCCTTTCCGGCAGGCGGCACTCCCTATGCTGCCTCGGGCCAGCCAGGGTGCGGGACAGAGGCGGGGTGCAGGGCGCAGGCAGGGGTCAGGCCACTTACACTTGACCTGCAGGATCTGGTCACTGAGGTTGGCTTGGAGGTAGAAGGTGCTGTAGGGCGGGAGCACCAGCCCCAGGCTGAGGGGAGGAAGCTCGGATCACTGCTAGGGAGAGGTGGACCACACTGGCACCCCCTCCCCATGGCTGCAGAGCTGGGCAGGGGTCCCAGCTGTGGCATCCCCTCCTCGCACCACCAGGGACCCCTCTCCCTGCTTAGCTGTGGGAGGTTCATGGTCTAGGGGCTGGCGAACTGGAGACTCTCAGGAGCCTGGGCTCTCCACTCCTCAAACCTTCCTGGGGTTCACTGAGAAACAGCCCTGAGCAAATCCCCACACCATCTTCCTCCCAGCAGCCTCCCTCTGACCCACAAGGGGCAGACGCTGCTGCTGCTGCGGTAAGCCGGCTGCAGTGCCAGTGCTGCCATGGGAGTGGGGTCACCAGCCCCCAGATACTCAGGCCATAGGAGGGCCAGCAGGAAGCAGGGCTGATGCTGATATGGTGGGGCATGGGCTGGCCTGGGCTGTGAGGATGCCCGGGCATTTCAGGATGGACTGGCTGTGTGGGGCATGCAGAGTGCAGCCTGCACCAACTCAGCCTAAGACACAAGGGACCCGCTCTGTCCCGAGGCTGTGAGGCAGGCTGAGAGCAGGTGGTGAATGTGCGGAGGACAGTATCCTGGGCGCAGGGATGCCACCCAGGCTGTAGTGATGAGGAGACTGTCCTGTGCTCTTGGGACCTGCTGCTTGTTCCTGAAGGGCCAGGGAAGCTCTTAGCAGACTAAGCATCCGAGGGTGAGTAGTCAGCAGCTCTGGGCACTGGTGCCCCACTGGGACAGTGGTCACAGTGGAAGAGGGAGGGGGCAGCTGGGGTCAGACTCTGGGGCCGCCCCACCCTCTCTGCCCGCCCAGCCCTGACCTCACTCACCTGTAGTTAGTGCTCCTTATAGGCACCCAGGTGTAGTTCCGTATCACCTCATCTATGTACCTCTGGGAGAAAAGGCTGGGTCAGGTACTTGGGCTGGCAGGAGGGGCCGTGGGGTAGGAGGGTGCCCGCCCTGACTCCCTGGCCCCCTGCCCTGCTTCCTCACCTCATCCAGGGACTTGACCAATGTTCTGATCTGCTTGTGCCCCTTGTTGCCATCAATCATGCTCCGACGGATCTGGAAAGGGCCAGAGATGTGAGGGGCAGGGTCCCTAGGCTCCTCTGCTCTGTCCCCACCCGTCTCCTCTCCTTACCTCTTCCTTGTTCTCATCCTCCAGCTCTGCATCAAGGAAGTCCAGAGTCACAGGCTCCCGGAAGTTGGTGGTCTGTTGGAGGCAGGGCCGGCAGTCAGGAGTCCCCATTGTGGAAGGTTTGCCCGCCCTCCAGGCTACCCATCAGGCTCACCTGGGGCTTGAGATTGGGGTGCAGCAACACGTAGCCGTTCAGGTCAATGGCAAACACGTAGCCGTTGGCTCCAAGCTGGAGGCGCAGATCTGGGGCTCAGGGTCTGGAGGGATGGGCTGGGGTTCCCTGGGCTCTGGAGTTCCCTATTCAGCCTTCCACCGCACTGAGAGGTGCTATTTGCCTACCTTGGGCTAAGGGACCCCCCCATGCCACGTGGCCTTAAGCCTGTCTCTTTAGACAGGCCCACAGGTGGGGTGCCCCTCATGCACCAGCCCTTGCCAAGGCTAATCGGCCGTGTGCACTGCCGCTCTGCAGTCCTCATCCTCTCCTGATTCTCAGGAGCTGTCAGTCAGGCTGACCTCTCTGCCTCCACTGGCCCCACAGGGCTGCTTGCTGCTCCTGTACCCCTGTGGCCCTCAACTAGCCACTACTGCTCCTGATTTGTGCCTCCGTGTCCCCATCTTAGGAGAGAGCAGTGGGATGACTGGACCCTGGGGAATCCTACCTGGGGCTTCCCTTCCACGTAGAAGGGAACTAGGAGTAAGTAGGACCTGGACCCAGCCCTCACCTCCCCGAGTCAGTTTTTTACTATACTTGGAGGCCAATGCCACAGCCCCTGCCTGCTCAGGGCCAAGCAGGGACTTAAGGGGGCTCAGGCTTAATGATGCTGTCGTACATACTACACCTCTTCCCCTTCCACAGGCAAGACACAGACTTCCTGACTGCAGGCATTGGGCCAGCTGCACGGCCATCTTGCCCCTACTCTTGTTTATGATTCTGTTTTTCACCTTTGGGCCCTTGGCCAGAGAATTTCCTCTGCCTCCCCTCCTTTCCCTTCTGCCCGGGACACTCCTGCCTACGTGCATGGGCCAAGTCTGGCCTGCTGCCCATTACTATGTGGCCATGAGCTAAGAATGGTTTTATGTTTTTAAATGGTTGGAAAAACATCAAAGGAAGAATCGTATTTCATGACATGTGAAAATTATCTGAAATTCAAATGTCAGCATCCACAAATAAAATTATATTGGAACATAGCCATGCCCATTTGTTTATGTTTTGTCTGTGGCTGCTTTCACAATACATAAGTGGAACTGAGTAAGAGATGGGTATTTAGGTTGGTGAAGCCTAAAATATTCAGTTTGGTCCTTTACATAAAGTTTGCCAACCCAAAGTCACCTTGCTCGAGACCAAAGGCCATCTCCTGGGGAAGCCTTCCTCGACCCCCTGAACTCAGAGGTCTCCATGGAGGTGTTGTAATACCCATTAGTCTTCCTGCTGAGCCTGCCTTGTGTCCACGTGGGAGGCAGGGCAGGCGGATGGGCAGGTGGATGCTCACCGTGTAGTTGGGGGTCAGTCTCTTGATGTCATTCAGAGCCACATCGATGCCCATCACGCCCAAGATCAGCTGGTTCTGGGAGCAGAGGCATGGGGGGCTCCAAGATGGGCTCAATTCCATGGGGAGCCACCCCCCACAGGGCCTTGAACTGCTCTCACAGGCAGTGTGCAGGCCTGCCCTGCCCCTCCTCCACCTCCAGACCTGCTGTGGGTATGCCCATTCCCTCCCCAGGCACACCCAGAGCCCCAACACTCCCCTTTCCTCACCTTCTTTTCCCCAGGGCCATCCTGTGTCAGGTTGAAAACAGGGAGGGTTCCTGTTACCACCAACCCCAGTCCCTGAAGGGAGAGGAAGATGATGGAGTCACTTGTGGCCAGCACTGCTCCCATCCCAAGTGTTCAGAGCAGGGCTCAGGTTCGGGCCACCTCTTTCTCTTGTGCTTGGTTCACCCCATAAGGGGGCCCTCCAGAGTCTTTACCCTTGGGGACATCCCTGGGGGAAGAGTGCCAGCCCCACCCCTTCCTTGCCCAGAGACCTTACCAGTGCATCCTCATACACGTTGGTCCACTGCACCTGCTTGGCTTCCTTGCCTGCCAGCACCATGGGCCTGCCCAACACATCTAGATATTCCTGGGGAGTGGGTGGTGATAGGGGTCAAGAGTGCCCTTCCCAGGCACTGCCTATTCTGCCTCCCCAGGAATCGGGCTTGTGCACCAGCCACCACCAGGGGGCGCCCTTGGCCCACAGCAGCCCAAGTCACACAGCGTCTCTGCAGGGAAGCCAGGGACTGGGAGAAGGGGCCTCCTCCAGTCTCACCTGTGTGTTGATGCGGATGGCTCCTATGGAAGGGATCTCAAAATAGTAGCCTGCGAAGGAAGGACAGGCAGAGGTGAGCCTGGCTGGCACTGCAGGACCCATGTGCAGGGGACCCTGCCCCTGGGGTGTGTCTGCAGCCCTGCCTCGCCCTGCACCCCTCTATTTTTTGACGTCCTCTCCCTCTAGTGCTGCTGGCCTCTGCCCTGCCATGGGCGGTGCTATGGAGGGGGAGCGAATGCAGCAGTATCAGGAAGCAGAGCAGGGCGCAGAGATGGGGACAGAGGAGCCTGAGGTCTGAGGTTCCTTATTCTGGAATGCGATGCCATTCAAAGTCCACCTGGCAGCCAGGCCCAAGTGCACAGAGAGATGGATGGATCAGCAAACAGATGCAGGAACAGACAAGCTGGGGATGGATGAACAATGGACAGATAGACGGGTAGAAAGAGGCTCAGGCAGGTGACACTGGGGGCAGGTTAGCCGCCAGATAGAGTGAGGGACAGCCTCGTGGATGGGAGGAGGCACTGTCTTGCAGTGGGTGAACACGCAGCTGGACATATGGATGGACAATTGAACAACAAACTCGATGGACAAAAAGAAATGGCAGACAGGCCCCTGACAGTGACGCCCTGGGGAGGCACCTTTGTTGGCACAGGCCATCCACTGCAGCGGTGTGACATCGTAGTTATGCTGCCCCACGGAGAAAGTAAACACGCGCACCTGTGGGGGGGCTTGAGGTTACTGCTGTGGCCACCAGGGCACAGCCCTCCCGTGTACTGGGCCCAGGTCAGGGCAGCCCCTGCCTCGGCTGATCCTCACCGTCCGGTTTGGCCAATTGTACTTCTCAAAGACATCCTGCACGCGGTCCTCACCACCGTCCGTGAACATCATGATCATCTTGTTGCAGTTGGCTCGAGTGATGTTGGACTGCGGGGAGTGAGGTGGAGGCAGGCAGCTCTCAGCCCTCCCTGGTCTAGGGGCAGGGCCACCATCCCCCAGTAGGCCTGGACCTCTGGCCCTCCTCCCCCACAGCAGATGGTGCTATCTGTTCAAGCTGTCTGTTTGGTGCTAACGAGGCCATCCATCTTGATTTTCTGGGTGTCACCGAGCCTGGGCCCTCCCCTCCCCCAGCCACCCGCTTGCCCACCCATGGGGCTCACGTTCTGCAGCTGGTCAAAGGCATACTCAAAGCCGGCCTTGTAGCCTGTGGTGCCCTTGGCCACCATGCCCTGCACAGCTTCCTTGAACACCTTCTTGTTGCGCACATTGGCCTGCACCAGGTGTGTGAAGCATGACACTGGCTGCGCCTTCTCATTGAACTGCGGGAATAGCAGGGTGGTGAGTGGCCTCGGGCTGGCCGGGCAGGCAGCTGTTGAGTGGTGCTGGTGGTGGTTACAGGAGCAGGGCAGGTGGGGTGACCCATTTCGCCCCGTCTGTTGCCCTGGCACTCACCGAGGCCACGTTCACATAGTCGTCATCAGAGAGAGTGTCCAGCATCTCGCAGACAGATGTCTTCATCAGCTTCAGGGTGAGGCCACTCACACTGCCACTCCTGGAGAGGTCAGGCAGGGGCCGTGGAGGCGCCAGGGGAACCTGCAGTGTTCTCCTGCCCATCCCCCATGATGTTCACAGCAGCAGAGTCTAGCCTGTTTCCCACCCCTGCCCCAGCCTGAGCCCCACTTGCCAGCACTGCTCACTCACACGTCCACGATGATGACCATGTCCTTGGGTGACGAGGCCCCCTGGATATACCTGCCCAGGAGATGCTGCTGTTAGGGCCAGACCCACTGGGACCTTGTGGGTCCTTTCTTCCTTCACACACATATTGATTCAACATATTTTTCTTGAGCACGTACTGTGTGGGCCAGACAGGGTTCTAGGTACTGATGACACCACGTTTAATGAAACACACAGTCCTTGCCCATGACATGAATGATCTGGCTCCTCAGCAAGGAAAAAGTCACAGGGGGATATATGAGCAGGTGATCCCCGGAGAGGGCAGGAGGCACATTTCCACAGTGGCTTGTTGTGTCCTCTGCCTTGGGTTAGGGCCCCAAGGGCAGAGTCTAGCTGTGTATGGGATGGTGCAGGTGGCAGGGAAGGAGAGTCAAAGGGAGCTGCAGGAGGGGCAGAGTAGAGGGGAGGGGTTTCTGGGGCTCAGATGGGTGGGGCAGGGACTGGCCAACCCTACAGAAGCTACATCTGCCTTTGGGGACCCCCTCTGGTCCAATCTCTCAGTCCTGAGTGGGTGGAGGTGCTAGGCAGTGGACGGGGGGGGGGGGCATGGCAGCTGGGAGCCCTGCCTGGGTGATGGGATCCATTTTCCAGTGGCAACGATGTGTGAAATGAAAATTGGATACAGCTGGCTGCGCCCCGCTCAGAGGCTTGGAAATCGGGAGGGAGGGGAGCAAGCAGGAGAGGTGGGGAGCTGAGGGGGTATCCCTTCCCAGCTCCTTCTTGCGCGCTCACCAGGGTCTCCTTCGGACATCGTACAGGTCGATCTTCTTGGGGGCTCGCCATGGGGTGGCTGAGGGAGGAGAGAAGGTGAGGGGGACTAGACTGGCAGGAAAGGGCTGATCTGGGTAGGCAGGCCTTGTAGAGGTGGCTGGGCCATCTCAGCCTACAAGGCAGCCATCCCGCCCCTTTCCCCCAGGATAGGTGGGCTGGCAGATGGAGAAAGGCAGCGTGCTGGGGGACAGGGGATAGGGGCTGGTACCTACCTGGGTAGTAGCGAGTGACTCCTGTGGCGCTACCAAAGACCTGCCACAGCAGCGTGGGGTCTTGCCTGCGGTTTTCCATGAACACATTCTCCAAGGCCTCTGTCCAGTTGAGCTCATTGAGGATGACAGTGGCTGGGGGGAAGTGGGGAGCTGGGTGGGGAGCACCTGGGCTGTGTCCTGCCCAATCCACCACCACCACACTCATGCCCATGGCCCCACTTAGAATGCCCCACCTGCTCTCGGCCTATCCAGACCCTCCTTATTTCCCAGGACCCAGCTGGGGCTGCCCCAGCTCTTCCAGGAAGACTTCCTGGTCCTCACCCCCTCCCAAGCTGTGAGAGTAACAGTTCAGCCTACTCTTCCTCCAGGCCCCACATGAATAGGCAGGGCAGCTGTGGCTGGTAGCCTCTGGAGAGGGGCTGCCCAGGTGGCAGGGTGCTGCCTAGGTGGCAGGAGGCTTCGGTCCAGCATGCTGCCTGGAGCTAGTGCTAGTCCCTGAGGAGCTCACCCATTCAGCATGCACTCCAGTCTGCAGCCACAAGAAAGCAATTAAGGGCCCGCTGATGGGGCTGGAATTATTCAGCTATTAAGGTACCTGATAAGCTGGAAGCCACTCAACTCCATGATTAGTCAGCTGGGGCCAGAAGCAAGCAGGGGTGGGGGTGGGGGCTCTCGTAGGGGCAGGGGCAGTGCCAGATCCTGCTCCAACACAGGCACGTGCACTTGTGCATGCATGTGCACACGCACACACCTGCATCCCCAACAGATATACCTGTGTCTAACCTGTGTGCTTCCAGCCAGATGAAACCCACCTGCCCAGCAACCCAGCTGCTGCCATGGGCACAAGGGCACACACGCTCATACCTACACACCACTCTGTACCTACAGGGGACACCTGGGGGTCCTGTTCACAACCCCCTACCATCAGTTACCCCATTCTCCCTTCTCCCCAACCCTTGTGGGTGACATGTACGATCCCCTGATCAGACCCAGCCCTGCACTCACACATAGAACAAGGCTCCTCTCAGAGAACGGCCTCCATCTGCAGACCCTTTGACCTGGGCAGAGACCCAGGATGGCTTGAGCAGTACCCTTGACCCCCAACTTGGGGCATCCCGATGTGTGTGTGTGGGACATGTTCTCATGTGGGCAGTGACCCTATTCCTGGACACTTGGACAAAACAGCAGGAGTGGGACATGGCTGCTTCTGCCAGGCCTATGTGCCTCCTTCCTCCTCCAGGGACCTCCACCCTTTCTTCCCACATGGAGCCCAGCCACTGTCACCCCGTACAGGGATCCCCATCAAAAATCTACCCCAAGTGAGAACCAGAGACCACCTTTAGCAGGCAAAGGCAGAAAAGTGTGATTTACAATTGGAAAGCCTCTGCCCTGGTCCCAGGGCGGTGACATGGTGACAAGCTCCTGGGCACTCTTCCCTCAAGCAGCCCCTCTGGAGCGTAGGGCCTCTGCTGTGTCTGCTGCCTGATCCCTGCCCCCTGCTTCCACTCCCTTCACACTCTGTTCCTGTGCTTCCCGTAACTGACCGTGATGTGAAAACAAAACACATTTCGGCGCTGGCTCTGCTTATTGAACAGTATGTTATGGTCCTGTTCCTAATTTAGAAACTTAGTGAGTTGAACAATTTCTATTTTTCTCTCTAAGGAAAATATAAAGTCAGGCCCTCCAGAGTTTCACACAGCACTGTTTGCCCTGAGAGTCTGCCTGTCAGGCCCCACCTCTCACTGTGCCTTGGCTTTCCTATCTGCACAATGACCGGCTTAGAGCAGAAGGGTGTCCCTGGTTCAGGTCAAGGGCCAAGAGAAGACACCTGCTCTGTGTGGGCTATCCTTGCAGGTACCTGTGACCCCACATGCACATATCCATTCAGGCAAGACACACTTGCTCAAACACCCCTGCCCTCACCTGGAAAGGGCCTGCTACTCAGCCCCATGTGTGCACACCCACACTCATGCAGATCATGCTGAGTTAGGAAAGGGGACCATGCCCCCTCAGGCAGGTGATTACAGATTTAATTAAAAGTGACAGAGTAAATAAAAAACACATAAAATGTAATTTGTGTGGGTAGCGAGGGGTGACTGGGGAGGGCAGTGTGGCTCCTGCTTTAATCAGCGCGCCTGCCTTGGATAGTGCCCCTTGACTGGCTCAGGCAGGTGGCCTGCGGGGAGTCTGTGGGGAACAGGGAGAATCACCCTTCCCCACCCTGGCCTGAGGCTGCCCAGAAGGCCTAGCTGACCCCGAGGTGGAGAGGGCCTCCCTGAGGAGCCTGGGAATTCCTGGCCTTTTGGAGTCCAGGCAGTGGCTCTGGGACTTTTAAGTCCTGGCCCAGTGGACTACTTGGATTCTGAGGCTACTCTGTAGGTGCCCATAGAGCCATGCCAGAAACAACAGGCCTCATGCCCTCAATCCTGCTGCTAGAGCTCCCCCTCCAGTGTTTGACTCTTGGCTTCCACCCCCTTTACCTCCCAGGAGCTTCAGGAAGTTCCTCCTCATGTCTGACTTAAATCTTTGTAGCTATAGTGACCTCGTTTTTCCATTGTGTAAAGCCACCTTGTCCCTGGAGCTTGGACTCTCAACCGCTCTCGTCTATATCCCCCTTCCTCACACCCCCAGCTCCTGGCTGCTTTGGGCAGGAAAACTCCCTATCCTCTTGGTTCTGCACCAAGGAGAAGAAGGGCAGTGTCATAGGGTTGGTATTTCGAGGAGTGGTTCCCTGTCCCCCTACCCTCTGTGTCCACCTGATGGGTGACAGCTTCTCAACCACTCCTACCTGGGGCCAGGGAATGGGGAAGGGTGGTGAGGCATTGCTTCAGGGGCAGGTGGGCACTCAGTCCCACACGTGGGGACCAGTGTGCGTGTTTGTGCATTCGTTTGGGCGCCTGTGGACATGTGGGCAGGAGACCTTGCATGCACAGGAACAGAGGCTCAGTGTTTCGAAACTTGCTGAGTGTTAGGGTGAGGCTCTGCCTGTGAGTGCTTGATGCCTGCATGTGGGTGAATCTGAGAGGCGAGCAGGAGTGATCTCAGGTGTAGGAGGCCAGAGGTAGATGGCACTGGCCTTCTGTCCCCAAGGACTCTGCAATGCCCTGGCAGTGGGCCTGCCCCCATGGCAGGTGGGATGGGCTGTCCCGATCGCGCTGCACACTCACAGCCTTTGTAGATGTCCGTGGGGATCTGTACAGCCGTGTATGAATAGTTGACCTTGTTCTTGAAGTTTGGGTCCTCGATGAAGTCCAGCCTTAGGGTGCTGGCCTTAGACCCCCTTTCCACATCCTCACTCTCAGGGTCGTCCTGCAGAAAGGGTACCCCCCAGCAGTGTCAGGGCTGGAAAATGGTGAATAGGGTTGGAGAGGCCTGCAAGTAAGGGCAGGGAGGACCAGAGTCCAGGAAATAGGGGCATCTCAAAAGGAGATGATTGCAGTAGGAGACAGATGGAAAGACACAGGGACAGATGGACATGGGGTTGGACCCCTCACCCAAGAGGCCTGGACTCCCACCTCCCCTTGCCTACCTCCCCATCCCTACATTTGCTAAACCCAAATTTAAAAACCAAAACTAAACCAAACTCTTCTTCACATTCTTGAAAACCAATTACGGAAGGAGGCATATCATGGAGCCAGTTAGAAGGAGTGGGCTCCAGAATTCTGCTTATAAGGACGTGCCTGGCGCACTCACAGGGAGGCCTCAGCAGCCCCTCCCAGGAGCTCTGTGCTCCCACAGCCATCACTGGGCCCTGCCCAGCTCCTCCATGGAGTTCTTTTGGCTCCAGGGGGAGGGCCCTAGCCCCATCTAAGGCAGGGCACCATCCTCTGCAGCCTGATGGCTCTAGGGTCTGAGCTGGGGAGGCTACCCTGGGAAAGCTGGGCTGGGGGCTACCATTCAGACCTGCTGACCTCCAGAGGAAGGGTCTGTGGTGCCTGCTAGCAGCAGGACTGAAAGGGCCCCTGTTGATTTTCTAAAATGAGCCACAGTGGCATGACAGGTGCCAATTACGGCATCTCACGGCCGGGCAGGCTGGGCATGCGCCGTTCGCCCCCGCCCACCATCACAGGCTGGCAGGAGTGGGCCTGTGACTACAGTGTTGATGCTGCAGCTGGGGGGGCAGGCTTGGGTGCAGGTGTGCAACGGGGAAGGCAGGGAAGATGGCACTAGAGAGTGAAGGCGAAGAGGAAAAAGCCAGGCTGGGCAGCAAGGGAGAGAAGGAGACTAAGGGTGGACAGCAAACCTTGGGGGCTTCCTAGGATGGTAGGAGGGATCAGAAGCAGCTGAACCTCCCCCACGCTCCCTCACTGCTCGTCAAGTCCTCTGTGACTACCCTCAGCCCAAATTTAGCTCATTTATTCTCCCCGATGGGTCCACATCGGCTGACCCCCACTGCTGACTGTGTCCTGGGCATGCCCCTCCCCTGTGTTTCTGCCTATAGGCATTTGCCCAGGCTGTGTCTTGTCTGGGGAAAGGGTGACCATGCCTCTCCACACAGCCAGATGAGCTCTCCACACCCCAGGGGCACGGCTCTGAAGGGCCTGTGGCAGACACTCGTTTAATCTCTTTGAGGGTAGATTTTGCACAGTAGGATCCAAGCTGTCTGCTGTACTCCCACTGCCCTCTTGCAGTGTGCCAATCGTTTGCCCACCCCTGGCACACCCTAGAAGCCCCTGGATGCTGGGTAGAGCCAGGGCAGGCAGCCTCAGAGCACAGAGGCCAGAGTGGGAGCTGGCCGCCCATGAGGCGTGCACCACTCACGATCCGCTCAGAGGAGGGGGGGGGCTTGGGAGAAGAAAGCCCCCGAAATGTCAGCAGCAGATGAAGGGCACTAGAAAATTTAATCTCCCAACTTTCCCAACTAATGTGACATTTGGATTGTGTTCTGATAAGCTATCAGCTGGCGAACTTTTTCCTTCCTTTTCTTTCCCCCACCCCCACCTTCTGGCTGGTAATTTAAAAGTAAATGGTCTAGAAAGATCTTTAACTGTACCTCTGGCAAAGATTAAAAAAACAAAACAAAACAACACAACAAGCAGGGGAATCTCGGAAAATGTGTGCGTGCTATCATTTATACCAGGCATTTGGCCTAGCTGACCCTAGTCTAGCTGGGCCCCAGAGTGAAGCTCCCTCATCGGGCAGTCCCTAGCCCCCCAGCAGAAGTCCAAGGGGCTGGGGGCAAGGAGTCAATGATTTAGAGTGAGGGGTTGGGGCCCTGGAAACGGGATGCTGGAGGCAGGTTCAGAGCATCCTAGTAGGGGCTGGGTACCAGGCTGGCCAAGGAGCCCCTCAGTGCCACCCCCCAGCCCAGGGGCTTTGTATGGTGGGCAAATGCAGTCTCCTGGTTTATATTTAATGCACTGATTGCTAAAATTACAGCCCGATGCCGAGGGGGGTAAGGAATTAGATTCAGGGTCTAATTAAAGGTTCGCTCTTCATTTGAATTTCAGATTCCAGCTTTAATTTTAGCAACTTCTCTGGGAGCCACGGAGCTCAGCCAAGGGGAAGCACACCTGCTTGAGCCCACCCCACTCTGTCTCAGGCCCTCTGCCCTCCCTGCAGCTCTCCCAGGCCAGCCTGGCACTGTGGATCCTGCACAGGGATCCTTTCCAGCCTTCCCACCTCCAAGCCCTCGGGCCTGGGAGAGGAAGACTGGATCTTGGGTCCTCCGAATCAGCCAGCAGTCCAGACTCTGTGCTGCTGTGACACCTCTGTTTACAGAAGGGACCATCAGGTCCAACTACTTTTGCCTTAAAGTCAGGCAAAGGGTCTTGGGCCTTGACAAGCTCAGCAAACACTGTCTACTGCAAGTGCCCTACACCCTCAGACACTCTTGTCTTCTCTATAAGCCACCTCCCCTACAAATGGTCATATAGCTTTCATGTGAGTCTTTTGGTGACGGGGATCTCACTACCTCACAGGACTTGAGCCAGTGAGTGACATGGAGGCAGAAGGATGGTGCAGCTCTGGGCTCTGTGGACAGTCCCAGTGCCACCACTTCTGAGGTGGGTGACTCCAGGTGAGCTCAGGGCCAGGCTCTGACAATGGGCCAGGATGTGGGGTGCTTAGCACAGGGAAGGGAGCTGCCTTGACCTGGAAATGCACCGGGACCTCCCTGCATCCTGCTCATGCCTGCCCACCTCTAGAAAGCCTTCCCAGCTGCTCCGTCTCCCTCCTCTCACTGCACTTAGAGAGGCCCGCTCCATCTGGGACCTAAACTGCCCCGTGTGGGGAAGTCCAAGGGCCTTACCACCCACCCCACACTGCAGTCAAGCTCAGCCCATCAGTGGGCAGAGACGCAGCCCTGAAGGGGTACGGACTTCTAGGGAGTTGTGGGAGGTGGCGGGTGGGGCCTGTGTCACCACAGCTCTGCAGGGTTGAGCTCAGAACATGTGGGGCTGAGTTCTAACATCCATTTTACAGCTGAGGCCACTAGGCCCAGCAAGGAGGCGTGGCTCAGGAGGGGGTGCTCACCAGCTCAGCGTCAGCCTTGGCGTCATAGTACAGGATGTCTTCCTCCTGGTGGGGGGAGAGAGGCCTCAGCACTCGCTGCTCAGGGTCCCGAGACAGGATTCCCAGCCCCAAGGCCTGTGTGGCACCCTTAGATTCCTCTAGGGCAGAGACTGTCCCTTTCCCCCACCCAGAGCCACCCTCCTGAAGGGGTGGATGGGTCAGGGTTGGGAATGCAGCCAGGTCCGTCTTCAGGGCCCTCCCCGCACAGGCTCCAGAAGCATGCAGTACTCCTGGGTCAGGTTCCCTGGGCCTCCCTAACTTGGGGGCCAGAGGCCCTGGGTTGCAGCCCTTCCAGGCTGTCTGCAGAGAGGCTGAGGCAGCACCAGGGAGCGAGGAAGACGGAAGAACAGAGCCGAGTTTGGGCAGGAGGGAAATAATGACTCGACGCTGCATCTTCCAATTTCTTCTATTAAAAAGCCTGCTCATTACGGGCATGTACTTATTAATTATCTGTGATTTGTTGTGAAATTCGAGGGGGTTTCCACAACAGGAGTGGGAGAAAACAAAGCCCAGCCCTGGCGCCTGCCTCCCGGCCCTTACCAGCCCACGTCTGCTTCGCCAGTCCCTGGCCCATGTCTGCTTGCCAGTAGCCTGGGTTCTTGGCCATCTGTGCGTCATAATCACCGGCCACCCCGGGGACCCGTAGCACAAATGGGCTAATTTCATGTGTAATGATCTTTAATCAGAACCGAGCGTGGCAGACAGAGGCCACCAGAAGGTGAGCCCGGTGTCAGCCAAGTGTCACTGGCTCAGGAGGGGCTGCCACACTCTGCCCCCGTGGGCTCCGGGGCCACGACTTGGAACAGAGCTGCTGTCCAAGTGCTCCTCAGCCCTGTTCTGTATAGCAAAAACCTGCATCATGGCCCCGGTGGCCTCTTACTCACTCAGTGCTTCTTTGTGGTCTGCAAATGGGAGTGGTGACCAAGTCGGCTCCCTAGGGCCTGGCTGTGAAGCCGGGCCTTACTCCACCGGGCAGAAGTCACCCAGGACACCTGCTTCCCAAGGCCCAGCTGGGGCTCACTAAGTGTGTGACCCCAGGGCTAGAGCACTCCCTCTCTGAGCCCCAGGCTCCCTAGGCAAGACTCTGGGGAGGGGCCTGCTGTGGTGACTACCCAGGGGCTGCTTCGGTACCTGGGACTGTTTCAGGGAACAGTCCTAGTCTGTCTCTCACCAGGGGTCTAGGGGCTGCAGGCCACTGGCTAGACATACAGGCTTAGTCCCAACATTCTGGAATACTGACTTTAGGCCTGGTACCAGGAAGCGCAAGACCACAACTTCCTGAGGAACCTAAGACCAAAAGGCAGCCCTAGAGCCAGTATCCAGCTGCCTGCTGCATCTGGCGCTTTATTACAACAGCCCTATGACCCCATCAGTCAGAAGCTGCGAGGGCAGGGAGAAGAAAGCTTTCACACTCTGGCTCCAACCTGCCCTCCCAGCCCGTAGTCGACCCT
Source organism: Callithrix jacchus (assembly GCF_049354715.1). Classification (NCBI taxonomy): domain Eukaryota; kingdom Metazoa; phylum Chordata; class Mammalia; order Primates; family Cebidae; genus Callithrix; species Callithrix jacchus. Next base: position 32,963,051 of record NC_133516.1, read on the forward strand.
GTCCACACCCCCTACCCACTCAGCAGTGCAAGAAGACTGTAGCCCTGGTGGGCCTGGGGCAGGGGCAGAGGCCGAGGCCTGGGCTGCACGGTGCTCAGCCTTTCCCCGAGCCCAGCTCCAACCGAAGCACATAATGAAAGCTGACATTACATCAAACCCAATAAGGAGTTTCAGTTGATGAAGATCATTCCTGAACACACAAACCCATTAAACTGAGGGGAAAAAAATATCAATTCAACACACTCGCTGTGAAAAGAAAATGTGATTTGTTATCTAAAAGGGGGTTATAAACACAGCTCTGATGCTCTTTCCCTCTGTAATGAAAATGAGCGGGTGTGGTGGGAGGACTGCAGATTACAACCTGGGGCCTCACTCTTCCACTTTTTAGGCAAACCTTCTGCAAGGATGGGAAAGAACACGAGCGAGGGATGGTCACCTGCAGCCCTCAGGAGCTCGGGGCTCCCCTCACAGACTGTAGCTGAGTCCTGCCTGCACCTGGGTCAATACTGGGCGCCTCAGAGTTCACTGGGGCCACCTCTCCAGCTGCTCCAGGTGCTTTGCTTCTCTATTTGTCCTGCTGTTTCACGGTCTCAGTGGAACATCAGATATTGGTGGCATCAGGGACACAGGGGGACATGTCACCCAGGAGGATTCTCAGTTCCCTGCAGATGACAGATGAGGCTCAGGATTCTGCATGGCCTCCCTGCCCCACAGGGCTTGACGCACATGGGCAGGACCCCTCCTGGCCTCTCCTGCCTCGAGGAGGGCCAGACTATGCCCTTCCTTGGTAAGAAGAGCATGGATGGTGGCACATAAGGTCACACATGTGAACATACATCATAAATACAGCTGTGACTGCTATGCATGATGTGGTGTGGAGCTGGGGGTCTGCAAATGGGAGTAGTGATCAAGTCAGCTCCCTTGGGCCTGGCTGTGAGGCGGCAGGCAGAGCCAGCACTCACTGGGAGTCTGGCAGGAGGGGACCATCAGGGTCAGGGTGGGAGGGTTTCCGAGGACTCTGTTGGAGTCTGTACAGTACCTGAATGTCTACCAGCAGTGACTGCCTCCTGGGTTAAGCAACAAGGAGGCAGTATTCTCTAGTGACTGAGTGCAGGGCCTGGACAAAGAGTCTTGGCCTCTAATTCTAACCTGGACATGTGAGCTCTGGAATCCTGGGCACTGAGCGAAGACTGAGGCCAAGCCAAAAAGGTCTCAGCCTACTGGCTTGTCCCAGTGGCCCCTTGAGGACTCCCAGGGGTCACCCCGGAGGAAGCAAGGCTGCCCAGTTAAATCACATAGCCTCCATGAGGCTTTACCTCTGGGTCTCTATTTCCCCACTCGTAATATCAGGATGATGAGGCCTCCTCTGAGGGTGTGAAGAGGACGGGAGGGCCTCCCCAGGGGTAGGGCCAACTCTGCCCATGGGTGGGTACCTTCTGTCTTTGCAACTCCACAGCCCAGAGGAGAGGCTGAGTATAGAAGAGACCTGGGTGGGGTGAAACGGGTGTCCTTAATGTCTGGGGTCCACTCCCCTGACACATTCTATGTTACTTGATATTTTTTTGAGACAGAGTCTTGCTCTGTCGCCTAGGCTGGAGCGCAATGGTGAAATCTTGGCTCACTGCAACCTCTGTCTCCCAGGTTCAAGTGATTCTCCTGCCTCAGCCTCCTGAGTAGCTGGGACTATAGGCACGTGCCACCACACCCAGCTAATTTTTGTATATTTAGTAGAGACAGTTTCACCATGTTGGCCAGGATGGCCTTGATCTCTTGACCTTGTGATCTGCCCTTGGCCTCCCAAAGTGCTGGGATTACAGGTGTGAGCCATTGTGCCATGCCAGTTACCTGATATTTTAGGGTCCATTTTGCCCAACTGGGTAGGAGTTGGGGGAGCCACCCCCCCGAGCTCACACACATGCCCTCCCATGTGGATGTGGGTACACAGATAAGAAGTGAGGGGTGGGGCAGGAGGGTCCACATGACCCTTGAGTTGGTGACATACACTTTCCTTAGCAGGAGCCAAGCCCAAGAGAGGTGTGAGGAATGTAGATCTTAGGGAACAGGCTGCAGAAGTGAGTGCGGGGTGAGCGAGGGAAGGGCAGTTGTCATCTGTGTTCAGTGCTTGGAAGGTGGCTGCCAAGGCCTGGCCAGACATGACTGCCGCCTGACCACCAGCTGCCTGTGCAGGCCCAGGCCAGCCACCCGCTGCACCAGTGAGGATGCTTGGCCTTCCTGCGCTGGCCCAGTGCCAGCTCAGCCCGGCCAAGAGGACTGTTTTCTGAGAGAGCTGTCTGTCGCTGGCTTGGCAGAGGCAGGCAGGGGCCCTATGGCTGGGTCAGACCCTCAGGCCAGGAAGGCCACCTGTCCTGTCCAGCTGGCTCTGCCAGCCTGGCCCAGCCCCCTCACAGCCCTCCCTCTAGTCCCTAGGCAGAGCTCCGTCCATTCCCACCATCGTACTCCCCAGGGCAGGGCTGTGTCCTTCCCTCACACTCCCCCGGGGAGGGCTGTCTCTTCTATGCCACTCCCAGGCCATGGCTTTGTTTCCTGTAGGCCCTGGTGTTGGCACTGAGACCCTGGGGCCAATGGCCACTCTCCCCTCCCCTATCCATGCCCTGCCTCGGCTCCTCCCTGGTGGTGGCTTTGGGGACACACAGTGTTGGCATAGTGTGGTGCTGGCACCAGGTGTGGTCTGGCAGGTGGCCCCTCTTCATCTATACCTGCTGCCTGCCTTTGGGGGCATGGGAGGCGCTGCCTGCTAATCGGGGCCATCGTTTCTCTGGTGTCCAAGGGTATGGGTTGGCCAGGGACGAGGAAAGCGGGTATGAGCTTTATATCCAGGCATTGCTCTGTTGATCTCTTGTCCCAGCTCTGACCCTGCAGACTCTGGGATCCTCCAACCCCCAGGCTTGGGTTAGTGGAGTTGTGAGCATACAGATGTGGGTATACCACTGATACCACTGTCTGTTCCTCAGAGGTTTGCACCTGGACCTGCCATATGCGGTCAACACAGGGAAGGCCACACCTGGCTGATGGTGCAATGGATTCCAGTCTGGCCACATGGGCCAAGCATCTCCTCTGTGCCCAGAACAGCTGGGTGCCATCCTCTCCATCTCAGAGGTAAGAAGACTGCTCCTGGTCATGCTGTTACTGCTGTGGGCAGTGGGGCCAATCCTAGGTTTGGGGCTAGAAAAGGGAGTCCTAGGCAGACATATTTGGAGAGAGAGGCTTTGCACTAAAGGAGGGGTGGGTAAGGCCATTCCTAGGAAGAGGGCCTGAGTTCGAGGCTGGAACTGTGGCACAGGCCAAGTGCCTTTCCTGAGTTCTGGGAAGGAACGTGGCTCCTTGTCTGTTATCTCCTGAAGGTTGCTGGAAGGATGTGGTTTCAGGGACAGGTGGTGTGCCTCCAAGGGACAAAACAGCATCCCTTCCCCAGCCTCAAGTCCCTGCACCCTCCCCTGGCATGGACAGCCCCTTCTGTGGTCATTGCTGTCAGCTCTCCCTGGCAGCCCGGGCATAGCTGGCTGGTGTTGGGCTCACGGACTCACCATTAGCATTGATGCCTTTCAGCTTGGCAGCTGTGGCAGCAGCAGTGCTTCCTGGGAAGAGCAGTGACCCAGTAGCTGGGAAGGAGGGAGGTGACTACAGCCCCGTTCACCCTACCTTAGACACCAGTGTGACACGCAGGTGGGCACCTTGGTGGGCTGTGGCATGGAGGGTGATGAACATCAGATGAACAAGGTCGGGCCCAGCTGGGCCTGTGCTCAGGGCTGCTTATGGTCACACCCACAGCTTGGGGCATCTCAGGTCAATCCAGAGGGATGCGGGCCACTGGACACTTCTGTCCTGTGTACTTCTCAGGACAGAAGTACTCAGGCCCCAAGGGCTGGTGAGGCCAGAAGTGCATCCATGATATCACTGACGTAGCATACATGTAGCCTGACATGTGCACTGATTCCTTCACACCCCATAACCTAGCTGACAGGCGGCACCAGCACCAACCAGTCCTTTGCCAAATGGGGAAACTGAAGCCCTCGCTTGGGTCCCACAGGGACTGTGGCCAAGCAGCACTCGAGCAGGAAAGGGAGAGAAGCAGTCCCTAGCCTCCAGGGGAAGGGGGACTGCTTTAGGGAGTTACTAGCTCATTCTTTAGAAAATCATCTTTCATTTCCAATTATCATGTGAACTCCCTGAGGGCAGCACCCAGCACCTGCCAGTGGCAAAGTAAGAATACCATGGTGTGTGCAAGGTGAAGCAGCCTCAGGGTGGCATGGGGGATGGGGACTGGGGAGGAGGTTTACGGTTTGGTTTAGGGCTTGGATCATAGTCATGAAACCCCTGGCACTTGACAGCTGGCTGTGAATCTCTGCCACCAACAGGTAACCTCGGGCAGATCTGTCCACTCTGTGCTTCTGTTTTCTTGTTGAATAGGGAAAATAACCCCACCTGCTTCCTGGCCCAGATGTGCCTGGCCCAGAGCTGGAGTGAGTCAAGGTCTTTATCCCCAACCCTGCCCCTCCCTGTGTTTAGCACAAGACAACTAGGAGAAGGCATGGCCCACAGACCCACGCAACTGTGGAGGACACAGGAGCCCCGCCAACTAGTCTGGTTCTCAAGGGTTCCCTCATCCTTGGCCCTGGAGCTTCCTTGAGTCCAGGAGGAGCCCTGCCTCTGTCTGATGCTGGCCAGAGGGCAGGTGTATCCAGCTCCAGGCAAAATCAAAAACAGCAAGAAACTGGCGAGGGCAACTCAAGACCTAGGCTGGGATGGGTGAGGCTCCCCTTCCATTCCCCATGCTCTAGGTCCTGTGCGCTCAGCTTCTTGCACCTCTGCTCCAAGGAGCAATCCTGCACTCCTAGGTAGAAGGAGAGTCTTTTGTGACCACAGCAGCCCAGTCCTCTGAGTCTAGCCTGAGGGCCTCCTGGGAAGACAGGCTGCTGTTCAGGGAAGTTGGGGAAGGGAAGTCAGGGAAGGGTGTCTGGTCCCCTTTTCCCAGCATCTCTTGCAAGTCACTGTATTAAAGCCTCTGACAAGCCCTGAAATCCAAAGGCCTCTGACCCAGGGGCTCTCCAAGAATCTGGACACCTTATCTGAGGAACCTGGGGAATACCACCTTCAAACAGCCTTCCCGCTCATGGGCGACTCCACAGTTCCTCTGGTGTGAATGGGGCTTGTATCTCACTGTGTGCCCACCAGTGAGGGGGCACCCAGAGTAGCTGCTGAGTGTTGCACACAGGCTTCTGGCTCTACTCCACAGACCCCTCCATGTCCCTCATGTGTCTGGGCAGCCGCCACCCCCCTCATTCACATCCACCCTTGGATAGGCATGCCCTGAGTGCTGGGCAGGCTGCTGGGGTTCCTACCTTGATGTTGTCCTGCCAGTGGTGGGCTTTCTGGAAGTTCTCTGCAGCATCAGCCAGTCTCTGAGGGACAGAGCACAGGGAGGTCAGAGGCCAAGGGAGGCAGCCTGCTCTACGCCCACCCCAAAGCCTCTCCATCCCCAGCACTCCCTGGGGCCAGGCTGGACCAGGGAATCCCTTCCCATCATCCTACGAGACCCTCAGAGATTCTCTGCCCCAGATACTCCTGAGCTTGCAGTGTGGGCACCTCCTGGATCACAGCTGGGTCCATGCAGGAAAGGTGAAGCCTGCACAAAGTGAACCCAGTGGCATCTCCTTGGGACTCCCTGTACTAGGCCAAGCCCCAGCGCCACTCTACCCCACATAAGCTTGCATCACCCCAGTCCCAAGAGGAAGCCCCTCCGCAGCCAAGACTGGGCTGCAAATTACAGAGTGCCTCGCCTCGCTCTGCCCTTCTGCCAGCTGCCCAGAGCCCCACAGGAGAGGCCCACCCAGGCCCATGGTCCCTCTCCCAGACTTCCTGAGCCCCCTTCCCACAGGGCTCCCAAGCCCTCTGTCCACAAGAGCCTGTCCTATTCTTTGGGGCTGGTTCCAACAAAGCCCTTGTGCTTGAGAGCAGAATGTCCCTCAGGGCATAGCTGTGTGCCTGTGCATCCCACGTCTGCCACTGGGCATGCTGGGTGCTGGACTGCGCTGACTTTGGCAGGCCTGTGTCCTGGGTCTTGCAGCTCACAGGCAAAACCTTGCAGAACCATCAGGGCAGGAGTAGTTGAGAGCAGGAAGCACAGTGCTGTGGGGGCTCGGGACCTCAGGGAAGGCTTGCTGGAGAAGGCGCTGGAGCCTGGCCACTCTCTGGGCCTAAGCCCAGGTCACCCGGAGCTTCTTATTTGGTACTTCCTAAGGATCCCATCTCTCTAGGAAACCTTGGGGATCCCTAGGATGGAAGTGAGTCTGGCCCCGGGGACTTCTGCAGAGGTGAGAGCAGTACCATTCACAGTATGTCTGCCATGGGGCCACTGCGGCCCTCCTCAGATGAAGACAGCCAGGCACAGTGATGGCGAGCAGCCTGACCAAGGTCACATGGTGAGTCCGGCTCAGCCCGGGCTCCAGAGCTCAGTCCTCACCACTGCATTTGTCTTGCTCAGCCCATGACCAAGATCCAAGGACCAGTCTCTTTCGGGGCCACCATGCCCAGTGACGTGGGTGGCTCTGGTCTCTCACCCCCACCCCACCCTGTCCTTGGTGGAGCAGGCATATCCCATCTCCAGGCCTACAGCCATACTCAGGAGGCCCCTTCATATTCAGGACATCTCACCCCCATCCACGAGTCCAGGCCTGATGAGGCATGTAGGCCCTGGAGGGGACGTCCTAACACAGCCTGTCAGTTGCCCATTAGGGGAAGTGGGAGTCAGGACATGGAGGCCAGCGTTTCCTCCTCTGAAGCATGGAATAGCAGGGCAGGGAGCAAGGTGGGGCCCTCCTATGGAGCTGTGGCCTCTACTCTCCTGGGGTAGGATGTCATACTCCCAGAGTTAGAAGGCTGTCCATGGCCATCCCCAGTCCCACTGGGCTGGCTCTCATATCCCAGGCCAAGAACACTGAGTGGTAGGGAGGCTACAAGGCTTGGGTCCCGAGAGCAGGGGAAGAAAGTGCCTACTGGGGTCAAACCCTCTCACCCCACAGAGCTGAGTCCTCCTGGCCTTTGCTTCCCTCTCCTTTGTAGGCTCAATCCTCTGTCCCCCACCACCCTTAACTGCAGAGCCTGCTTGGCTGGGACCCACACCCTCTTCTCCCCTCAGCCCAGTCTCACACTCCTAGGGTTTCGGGAGTCCCAGGCCTCTCTACTCCATGATGCCTTCCATGTCTTGCCTCCAATCCTGGCCCTCCTGAGCTCCTGGACCCTTCCCTGGAGTGACCCTCAGACCTACCTGAACTCAGAGTGCCCCTCTGGGAGCAGGCCATCCACCCCAGCTCCTCTGCTGCCTCCATTCCACCCCTGGCATCCCTCACACCACCTCCCATGCACCCCCAGCTCAGGCTCTGTCCTGTCCAGAACCTGCATCCTCTCATCCTCATCATCTATTCTCCACACAACACCTGGAGTCTTTTCTCCAAATGTAGATCTAGCTATGTCACCATCCCCTGTCCCAAAACCCTTCTGCGGCTTCTACTTCTCTGCATGTAAAAGGTGTAACCTTCTCAAGGTCTTGTAGGGCCCACCTGACTCCTCTTCTTCCTTTTCCATCCTAGAGCCTTTTCTTGGCCTAAACCATAAATGCTTACCTCCTGACCCCAAAACCAGGGATGAATGAGGCCCGCAATTCATAAGCCTGAGGTGCCCTTGTGTAGAGGGCATTATTGTGTGACTTGTACAGTTCAAGACACTTGCCACCATTGTTAGCCGAGCACCTGCAGTGGAGCAGGTGCTGAGCTCAGCACTTGGCCCGGAGGCTGTGTAAAGCCTGACGAGGTAGTGCATGGGGCGAGCCTTTGCCATCACTGTGCCCCTCCTTCCTTGCCTGGTGACCACTACCTTCCCAGGGATGCCAAATCTTCCTCAGAGTGAGGCTCTGCTGAGGCCACTGACTTTCCCCAGGGTTGACGTTGGGGCAGAGTTTGGGAAGCAGATGTGGTTTCCTGCCACAGAAAAGCCACAGGGTCAATGGGACTGCAGACACACACTAACACTAGTGGGAGTCTCCGGGCTGGACCATGACCTGGCAAACTGTCCTCTCCTGGTCCTGCCTCCACTCCTGGCCAGGAGGTGCCAGCTCCTTCACCCTCTTAGGGCTCAGTTCTGACCCTGAAACCTTTGGGCCCCAAAATGTGGGGACTACAGGCCTTGCTGGCTCCAGAGCAGACAGGGCAAGAGAAGCCCAGACAGGGAGGCCCTAGCCCCCAGCCTCCTTGAGCTCATGGAGTCCCATGGGCTCAAAGGCCTGGGTCAGCCCGCTGACTCATGAATAACAGAGTTGCAATAGCCACAGCAAAAGGATTACTTTTAATCCTCAGTAACGATCAAGCCATTATTATTTTTTCAGTGTTACAGATCAATCAGTCCATCCCCAGGCGCTGGACGTGTGGAAACTGCTAAACAGACAGGCCCGGTGGTAGGGGAGGAAGGGCTGAGGCAGCTGGTGGGGTGCAGTGGAGTGGGCAGGCTTTGGCCACGAACTCCCATCAGGCCTGAGGATGACAGGACTGGGATCACCACTGGTGCACATGAGAGGCCCTGAGCAGGGATCAGAGTCTGGACCCTGGAGCCCCTGAGCCCTGGCCTGGGTTGAAAGCCTGACTTCCTGGAGCAGGGTCTTCACCACTTGGGTCCTCAACATCCTGCCTATAAATTGGACACAGTAACTGCACCCACTCAGGGTGGCTGTGCTCTTGGCAGACCCCTTCCCCCAACTGTCAGCAGCTGCACATAGGCAGCCAGTCCCCTGAGGTTTCTCTTGCTGGCTCTTGCCCACCTCTGGGCCCTCCTGCTATCTGCTCTTTCTGCCTGCTTAGTCCCATCAGACTGTATTACCTCCCCTGGAAACTTCCTTTTGCCCTTATCCAGCCCTCTGGACAAGGTGGGCTTCCCTCCCGCCTGCCAAGCAGGACATGTCCTGAGGCAGGGATCCCAAGCTAAGCCCTACCTTCCCGGCCCAGGCTGAGCACACAGACCTTGGGCTCCTGTCCCCAGCTGACAAAAGTCAGGCCTGCTGAGGGCTGGCCGGGAGACCATGCCCACCCTGCCCCACCCCTGGAGGTTCATCCCTCCTAGCACTTTTTTCCCACCTCTTTCCAGTCCTCCTGATGGCTTGGAAGGGGCAGGAAACTGAGGCCCAGAGGCAAGGGAAGAACCTACTAGGACACCCTGCAGGGCAGGGACAGGGTGCCTTTCTCTGGAGTGCCTGCCTGTCTCTGGGAGATGCACTCCATTCCCGGCCCTGACCCCAGGTGCCTGTCCCCCTGGGAGCAGCTCCCTGCTTGGGCTCTGGGCTCTGCCCCTGGAGCTTCCTGCAGTCTATAGTCGCCCTGCTACCAGGCTCTGCACATGCTGCTCCCTCCCTGGCCACTCCTGTCCAGACTCCTCTAGCCATGTACACTTCCTGACCCTGGCACTCAGGGAACTCTCTTCCATATCTGCTTTCCCCTTGAGCACTAGGTTTGGTGGGGCAGTGTCTTGTGGCTGTCAAGTCTATGGAAATCTGGCCCAGGGCATACAGTAGGGGCACAATGCCCTTGTCTGTTAAATCAAGATTGGGGTGTCTCTGGACCTGTGTAGAGGCCTGGGCTTTAGTCTGGCTCTGCCCAGCCAGCTCTGTGACCCCGGGTGTGTGGTTTAATCTCTCTGAGCCTCTTTTCTACATGATATGCTGGGAGGTAAGGGCTGCTTATGGCGATGAGGCTATGAAGTCACTGATGGTGACTTGCCTGGCCTGTGATGCCCCCACCATGGCCAAGGTATTAGAGGGAACCTCAGTGGGATTGCTGAGTGGGGCTTCTCACAGCCAAGTCCATCATGAGAACAGCAGGCATTTCAGAGGCAATTATCAGAGAGTTTCACTTAACAATCAATTTCCCTCAGCTCTGGGAACCGTTCTTACAGGAAAAGGCAAGAAAGAGAGAACTGGTCATGCACTGGGCTGGGGACAATACTCCCCTGGGGAGTAGCCCCTGCACAGATACCTGCAAATCTCACTACATTAAACAGCTTTCAATTGCAGTGGGGGCTGACAGGCAAGAACCTGAGATCAGGGACCTGGGGCCAAGAGGGGCACCTGTTAGAGGCCAATACCTGGGATGGGAAGGCCCCCTGCATGCCAGGAGCGGAAAGCCTTGGGTGATGGGGGACTGGACCTCTTGGGTGCCCCCACCCTCTTAGAAGGCCTGCTCCCCCCGACCCACAGGCTGGGTGCTCCCCACTTCTCCTTGGTCTCCTCTCCTCACCAGCTCTCACCTGGGAGTCCCTCCCTGCCCAGTGCTGGTGGCCCAGAAGGGCCTGGGGAGCAACCGCCCATCAAAGAGGACTTGTTTTGCACAGCCCAGAGGGAAAGGCCTTAAGAGTTCTTTGGTCTTAATTAGTTACGGTTACTCCCACTTCCTAGAGGATATGAGAGGCTTAGAAGAAAAGGCCCTGAACCCACTGCAGGATGCTGAGATCTAGGGCACTGGGGGCTGAGCCAGGGAGAAGCCATGATGGAGTGGGGCTCTGGGGTGGAGGCTGAGGGTAGTATGCTCTGAGAATGCTGCCGGAGGGCTGCAAGGAAGGTAGCAATGACAGGATATCACCAAACGTGGTCCAGTGCCTACAGTGGGTGAGGCTTCACTGCTGCCTCCTCCAGCAAGACTCACGAGAAGTAGATTCTCCTGTTCCCCTCCTTTTACAGCTGAGGGGACTGAGGCTCAAAGTATTAGTGTCGCTGCCCCAGACCCCTAGGGAGGAAGTGGCAGAGGGAGGATCAAACCCACGTTCACCAGATGCTAAAGCCCAGAAATGTTGGACAGCGACTGTCCCAGGGAAGGACCATCCCTGGCCAGGTAGGGCCTGGCTGGTTGGGCTCAGGTCCCTCCTGTCACCCCTCAGAGTGATCCCTTTGCCCTTCTTCTAGAAGAGGGGATCAGTAACTGGCCTCCCAGCTGCCCCTCCCAGTTGCCTCCACAAGCCTTGGTATTGCTGAGTTCAGGCCACAGGAGGGGGCAAGTATCAGGATGCCCAGCAGCCCCTGCCTGGCCCAGCACTGGTCCCATTGCCACCCCTCTTCCCTCTCTACCTGTGGGTCCTGCATTAGCTGTGTATTGTGCACAGATAGACACTAAATACAGATTTCCAATTTCCAGAGCTGTTATGGTCTAATGAGTAAATAATATACATATTTAAAACTGTCTAAAAACATATCTGCATAATTAAAATATCTGCATAAAAATGAAGCAAAATAATGAAGCAAGATGCCCCTCCACAAGGAGGGAGCTGGAGCCACAGGGCTGACAGTAGGGGCAGGAGTGCAGGTGGGTTTGGGGGTCCTGGCCCTGTGGGCCTCCCCTGCTGCTGCTTTGGTCTTGAGTGGGCATTTGTCTGTCCATCGACCTCCTGCTCCAAGCAGGTGCATCCATAGTCAAGGACCATGAGAATCCCCATTTGTCCCGGTCCTGGCACCACTCGTGGAGTGAGGGAGGCTGTGTGTGGACCAAAAGTGCCTGCTGTGTGCACAATGACCACCTCATCAACTTTGTGGCCCTTACACAATGTGCTCAGAGCTTTATGGACACAAGCTCACTCACTATCTTCTGAGGGCAGGTCTTGCCCTGACCACATTTTGCTGGGTTCTGAGGGATGAAGAGAAGTGCAGCAGGATGGGCAGCGGGGGCCAAGCAGGATCCGTGACCGCTACAGGTGATGGAGACGAGCCAGTGGCTGTACTTTCCTGTTGGGTGCACTGCTGATGCGTAAGCTCCCTGGGTCTGGACAGACACCCAGCCTTACCCGTCCCTCAAGGCCCCTTCCTTCGCCCCTTGGTTGCATCTACACTGGACACACTTGGCTCCAGTCCCATCTTTATTTTTTCCTTAAAAATTTTTAAATAGATTTATTTTTTTATTTTTTAGGCAGAGTTTCACTCTTGTTGCCCAGGCTTGAATGCAATGGTGCAATCTCGGTTTACTGCAATCTCCACCTCCGGGATTCAAGCAATTCTCCTGCCTCAGCCTCCAGAGTAGCTGGGATTACAGGCATGTGCCACCATGCCCGGCTAATTTTGTATTTTTTAAGTACAGATGTGGTTTCGCCATGTTGGTCAGGCTGGTGTCATACTCCTGACCTCAGGTGATTTGCCCACATTGGCCTCCCAAAGTACTGGGATTACAGGTGGCCCTTTTTTTAAATTACAAGACAAAGTCTAGCTATGTTGCCCAGGCTGGTCTCGAACTCCCGACCTCAAGTGATCCTCCCACCTCTGCCTCCCAAAACGCTAGGATTACAGGCATGAGCCACCACATCCAGCCCATGGTACATCTTAAAGTTCAAACCTACTCTTTTTGTATTAACTGTGCTTATAGCTTAAAGATAAAATGACCACCTGAGCAATAAAAAACACTGAAACCCCAGATCACAATTCAAGCAACGAGAAGCCTACAAGGAAAATAAACATTTCTGGAACAGAGGGTGCCTCAGGGGAAGGCTGGCATGGGAGGTCATCGCCGTTGTTGGCAGCAACAGGCTCCCTGACCTTTTCCCTCACAGGCCTCATGTGTCTTCCACGAGTTGATAAAAAAAATTAGTAAAATGGATTTTTTTTTAAATTAAGAAAAGGTCAGAATCCATGTAACAGGGAAATATTCATTCGAGTTGTGATCTCCCTCTGCAGCAGGGCAGCCGCCTCTCCACTCGGCCCAGGGCCTGCCGGCTTCCTGTGGGCGTCACAGGTCAGTTGGTCCCTGGCAAGCCAGGTGGATTTTCTCCTAATTCTGCCAGTTTTGTGTCCGTCTTCCTCCCTCTAAATTATGATCCATAATTCATCAACATTTCTCTCATCCTTAGAAAACACCATGCAGATAGCATTGGGTGAGGGTACTTGTCTGGGGGCCGTCAGCCACTCTGGCTAGGGGAGCAGGGACACATCTTATCTGAGTGCTCTGTGATACATGGCGCTGCCTCCTGTCCCCTCATCAGACCCCATTCTAGAGATGTGTGTGGGCACAGGGTGGGTGTTGAGTGTGACAGTGCCTTCCCTCTTCGTCCTGCACATAGCTCAGGGACCCAAGTTCCTGAGGCTCGGCAACTGACCCAGCACATAATTTGGGGAGCACTGCCCTCACCTCTCTGTACCTTGATCTCTCATCTGTGTAACAGTAAGGGACCAAAACCCTTCCCAGGCTCTTCCCAGGGCTGTGAAGACATGGATGGAGAACAGGGCATAGACAGGGAACAGGATGGGCACTCACTTTGGAAACAGGAGACACAACCCCAGGTTCTGGGTTGCTTCTTCCCTTACCTCACTCCAGGGGGCTTCTGACTGGTTCCCCCTCCCCCAAACTCAGCTTCTCCCTTGGGCCTTCTGACCTTGGCTTGACCTATTTTCTTCTGCAGCTTGTGCCAATGGGCTGCCCTTCTCCTCAGCACCAACTCCTCTGGAGATCTTGTTCATTGCCCCTCTGCAGCCCTGCCTGGCTTCCAGCCCTACTCCCATAACCCCCTTCTCTCCTTCCTGACCAGACTTCTTCCGAGCCCCACAACCCACCTCAGACTCCCAACCCAAGCTGGTTGGCATGAGCTCCTCTGCCCAGGCCCCCACACCTTCAGGCCTCCCCTACAAAGTTCTGTGACCTGCCAGTGTTTCCTGGATGTCCGGACCACTCCTTCCTTCCTGACACTATCCTTTACCAGGTCCTGACAACCTCATCTCTCTTCCACCACAATGATTTTTGAACTCTGCCTTCCTGCCATGCTGCGATTCCGAAGCCTTGTTTGTGCTGCACCCCAAGCCTAGAGTGTCCTTTCTCATCTCCTTTCCTGGCCAGCTCCTTCTCATCCTGTAGGAGTCATTGCTTTTCTGCCTCTTCCAGGAATCCTGGTGCCCTGCCAGGCCAGGTTCTCAGAATTGCCCTGGGGTTTCCATCACTGCATGTACCTGATTCCCTCCCAGATATGGTCCCTCGAAGGGAGGGACTTGATTCATGGATCTGTGTGGCCCCAGTGTTACGCAAGCCAGCTCAGCGAGGAAGTGCTAAGTGACCTTGGGTTCCCATCAGTCAACAGGTCAAGGGGTGGATCAGGAGGTGCCCTTGGGGACCTGATGGTTTGGAGGCTCTGGGTTTCCTTGGGATAGAGATGGCAGAAACCAGGTCAGAAATGGTGCTGATGACAGAACAGGGAATCCAGGATGGTACTGGGGATGAAGGTGTTGGTGGGGTGAGGCTGAGTTTAAGTACAGGCCTCACTGTGTGCTCCATGAAGAGGCATCCAAGAGGCAGCCTCTGGGGTCTGAACTGCTGATGTCTGCTCTCCAGGACCATAACCCCACTCCAGACCTTGTGAAAATGTTACCCATTAGCCCTGACCAGCTGCTGCCAAGTCAGTAATAGCATGGGGAGGAAGCAGAAGCCCCGAGTCTCTGCCTGAATGAGAGGCGGAGGGTGGTGGACAGGAGTGCCTATCCCCAGCTGAGTCCCCAGGGAGCTCAGCACCCCTGCCCTGGTGCCAGACCAGGGCATTCTCCTGACATGCCCCCACATTCTCCTCCAAGAAGCCTTCTCAGATGCCTCTATGCCCTGCCGTGGCTCAGGGGCAGGACATGGGAGAGTGGTGGTCCTCATGAGAAGGGGTTGATGTGACCCTCCTTCCTTCCTGTCAACGCGTGTTTACTGAGCACCTACTGTGTGCCTGGCCTGTGCTAGGCATGAGGAGGTCAGTGAGCACTACGGACATGGCCCTGCTCTTTCATGGGGTGCCAGGAGTAAGTTCTTCTTTATATCCCACCTAACTTCTTCCCACTGCAATTCAGTCCCACTGTCCTGAGCAGAGAACTTGCTAGAGGCCTCTACAGGAAGAGCTGCCTGGGATGGCACCTTCACTGCAAAAATTTAGGGTGCTAGGAAGCTCCCCTGTACAGAAATGCATTCCCGCCTGAAAGCTGAGCATGAGACCCCAACCCAGCTAGAAGAGGAGAGCCTGAGTCCCAGCCCAGCCTCCAGCCTCCCTTTCCACGATGTTATTTTTATACTTTTTCCTAAAACACAGCCTAAGCGGGCCCTTCTCAGCTCTATTAACATTAGGAACCTAATCAGTAATCAGACAGCTCATAATTTTCTGATTAGCTCTGATTAGGCCCAACCTCAGGAGAAGGAGTGGGACAGTGAAGAGGGAGGTGAGGACAAAAGGGCTCTGAAATGTGCCTGAGGGGGCACTGGTTGGGATGGGAGTAGAGGGCAGTGGAGAAGAGCCCCTAGCCCCATTGTTGTCTGTTTTGGGGAAGGGATTTGGAGTGGAGTTGTGGGTTGCACTGGGTCAAAGGGGTTGCAGGGTCAGAGAGCAAGGGCAGCAGGGGAGGGGCCCCCAGCCCACCTAGGCGGCAGGAACACCAGAGCAGGTTGGGCCAAGACTTTCAGCACCATGGACAGAGGTAGGGGGGACAGTCAGGACTGGTTTTGGGCAACCACCTGGGTGTTATCCTGCCTAGGTCTCCTGGATGGCACTCGAGAAATGATCCCAGGCTTAACCTTGAGTAATGGTGACAGTGACAGACAGAGTAGGCCTTCTCGGTGGGCTGCAATGTGTGACCTTGGACATGGAGAACTGGCCCTGGCGACTCTTACTAAACACACCCCAGAAAGGGCCTACCTTGATGATCTTCCCCTTCAATGTGAAGACAATGAGGCCAGAGGCCCATTGGACCCCCACCCTGCACAAAGAGGAAGCAGAGGCCTGGAGGGACTGTATCATTAGGGACAGAGCCTGGACCTGTATTAAGGCATCCCAGGTGAGGGCCAGATCTTTCTTCTGTCTGAGGCCTGTTTGTGGCTCTTGCATCACATGCTCAGATGAAACCACGGTGCTGCCCTAACCAGACCTCCTAGGCCTGCCACTCATGGGCTCTGGCCACTGCTCTGTCCCTGTTCCTGGTGGCCATGAGGATTCTCCAATCCACCCACTAACTGTTGCCCTTCCCCCCAGACTCAGACTTCTTGTAGCCACTTTCTGGAGCCCTATTCAGGTCAGAGTCAGAGTGGCTCTGCCCCTGCCCCTGGTCTGGGATCACAGGTCATCACCCTTTGTCAGATGCAACCATCCAGGTGACCGCTGATGAAATACATGAACCCGTTGGAGAAGACATGCACAGCTAATGCCATGCAAATTGGCACAGAGGCAATCAGCCTGACTCTAAAAGCTGCCCCACTGGCCGCAGGCTGGCTCATTGTCTTTTCTGTCAATTTGCATCTCATTACCCAGAAGGCTGTGCTCACTGGAGGTTAAAAGAAAAAAAAAACACCAAGCAAGCCACACTGTGTCCAGCTTCCAGCAAGGGCACAGCCCACGAGTGGGACAGGGCTGCCTGGAGGACTGTCCCTGAGAGGTACACTCTACAGGGAGCTCCTGTCAGCCCTATCACCCCCATCACCCACCATCAACATTATCCCTGCACCACCAGAATGCTACTCCTCTCACCATTATTGACATCATCCCCATCATCACTGTTCTCCCCATTTAATCAGCACCAACGTTCCCATGTTCACTGCCAACATCCTCCCCATCACCACTGCCAATATTACTCCATCATCATTGTCAGTGTTACTCCCATCATCATCAGCTCCACCATCCCTACCCTCATCCCCATCATCACAGTCATGACTTCCATCATCACCATCATCATCTACCACCAACTCCACTGCTAACATCACCTCCATCACCACCTTTACCATCACCATCCCACTACAACCATCACCCCACTGTGGTCACCCCTGCTAGTGCTCACATTTCCTGGTAATCACCACTACCATTACCGTCCTCACTGCTAACTGTACCATCACCTCTGCATCCCTGAGAAGAGTCTGATGAACAGACAGAGACAACTCATTCTTCACCTTTCTCTGCCCATTGCCCTCTAGCATCATCATCAGATTGGGGAATCTGTAAACAAATGACTCAGTGACCAGAGACCTCATAATCAACCCAGATCTAGCCTGGATATTAGTGATTGTTGTCTAGGTACCTCAGGAGGAAAGCTGTCAAGGCCAGGGGGTGGAATGGGGCGTTTCTCCACTCTACCAGGGCCCCTGAAGAGACTGGGGCTTAGTTTACTCTCCTGGTTCTAGCAGGACCTGGGGCTGGACAGACAGTAATCAGCAGCCACAATACCCCACGGGGCAGAGCCAGAAGCTGTATGTGTAAGGCACAGAACTGATGCCATTCTCTCAATCCTGATAACTTCCTCTCTAACTTGGGGCTTCTACTAGTCCCAACCTTATGAGACTGCGAGGATGAAGGCAGACATCAGAGAATGGTGTGTGTCCAGGGCTGTCTCGAAGGGCAAATAAACCGTACGGGAGAGGAGTATGGTTAGCCAGGTGGGCTTTGGGAAAGGGAGCAGCAGACAAAACTTGAAGGGCAAGGTCAGATGAAGGGGAGAGGGGAAGTAATGCCCAGAGGGCAAAGATGCGGGGGTGGGAAGGACGGCAATGGAGGCCAGGGGAGCTGATTTGGGCCTTTGATTCTCCTGGGCCTCCCTGGACTCAGGGATTGGTGCTGCAGGAGTTGGTGCTTATGAACGTGGCCTAGCCTCTTCCACAGGTCCTCATTGCATTATCTGCACCTGGCTTCACACATATACTCCCACGAAGCCCCAAGAAGCCCAGTCATTATTCCCATTCCCCCAACGAGGTCATCAAGGCTCAGAGAGGGTGACTCACCTGCCTCCTGCCCAAGACCGCACAGTGATTAAATGGCAGAACTCAAACTGAATCTAGCTTTGTGCATGCCAGGGATGGGCTCTGACCACTCCCTGTGTCCCTGAACAGATGAGGCTAGACCAAGACAAAGCCAGGGCTCCCTGCACAGGCCATCCAGAAGAGTGGGAGCAGGAGCCAGATCCTTCCAGCTAGGCTGTCACTCTGCTGGATGTGGATGCCTGAGGCCCCACCCTGTTGCTGCCCACCAGCTTTGGGACACAAAGCCAGGCACTTGCTGGCCCCGGGGGTGATGCTGAGGGCCCAGGTGGAGGTGACAGGCAGACAAAGGGCTGGAGGTGGTGGGTGGGGTGGGCACAGCCTGGCTGTCAGGTGGAAACGCCCAGGGTAAGAGCTGCTCTGAATACCGCCTGCATCCTGCTGCTGCAATCAGCCTCGACACTTGGTTATTACGAGCAGTAAAGGCGGCCGGTGGGACAGCTGGAGCCGTGGTGACAACATTTAAGGCGTTTGTCAGAGCCGTGGGACATGAACTGCCAGGCGCTAATGGCTTCTGCTCACTGCTGCCAAGTGAGAGGAGGGCGGGCAGGTGGAGGCGGCCTTGCTCCTGCCTGGGCCCAAGCCCACCCCACACTGCACAGCCATTCCACAACAGGTAGGGCCCACCTGGGCTTCACAGATGCCTAGCAACGGCCACAGAGCTGTGGTACCAACTGGAGAGGGCGGGGCAGCGGTCGTGCACACGTGACTGAAATATTTGGGGCATTGTTGCCACCTCTCCCTTCATTCAGGCTGCAGTCTCTCTCCTCTGGGACAAGCGTCTGTTATCCACCATGCCATCTCCCAGGAAAGGGACCCCTGAATCCCAGTTGGCTTAGCCCCCAACCTCCTCAGCCCTTTGGGCTGGACTTTCTGAGGGAGAGACCTTCTAGGGATGGGTTTACACTGGACTCAGATCTACCCTGACTGAGTGATTTTAGCTTTCCTGGCCTCAGTTTTTCTCTCTGCAAAATGGGAAAATGACACCATCCACCCAGGCAGCCTGGCCACATTAATGATAAAACAGAGGAATGTTGAAGTGCTGGCCACATGGAGGCCGACAGCACTCAGACTCATGAGGAAGGGCTGGAGGTAGAGTCAGGTGACACTCGGGAAGTGGGTTGTGGACCCTGGGGGCTGCCTGGAGGAGGCAGCAGAGCAAGCTGCAGGGAAGAGGCTGGGGTTTTCCAGGGAGAGAAGCCCAATGGCTGGGTGAGCAGGTAGGGCTTTGAGCAAAAAGCACTCCTGAAATATATGGGTCGGCAAGGAATTCCTGTACCTGCAGAGCCACTGTGGGACCCATCACCAGCACTGCCTGTGCTGCACACGGAGCTGTCATTAAGGGCAATGCTACTGAGCACCTGCTGTGCCCAGCATCGATCATTAATGCTACAGCAGCCCCTGCAAAGAGGGTCCCATTTTTACACCATTTTGCAGATGAGGAAACTGAGTTCAGAGGTGGTTCCTCAGCTTGTCTGTGGCCATGGCACTCTGAGCACAGCGTGGACGGTTGAACCTGGCTGTGTCATCAACCCCCCCTTCCCTATTGCCTATTAGCCGAGGAGACAGAGACCCTAAGCCCTCTCTGAAAAGAAAGCGGGCCTCTGGCTGGCTGTGGATCAGAGAGCACAGAGTGGGAGACACTTTGTGGCTGGGGAGGGACCCAGCGGGCAGGAGGAGATCTAAGCAGGCCTTAGTTCCACTTCAGATTCCCTCCACTGTCTCAGGGCACTTGTCTTCCCATGTGGCTTTGGAGTTCTTGCTGCTTTCCCAGGGCACAGACTGAGGCCAGAGGAGACAGGAGGGGTCCTTAAAAAAGGCAGGGAGTTGTATACCCTCCCCAAAGCCACCCAGGGAGCTCTGCCCCCCAAGAGCCCTCTTCTACCTGTGGCCAGCCTCTGGCACTGCTGCCAGGCTCAGGTCAAGCCCACACAGCATCAGTGCTGGGGACACTGCTGTGGATTAGTGTTGAGCCCAGTGATCCTTTGGTGGCAGCTGTGCTTGGCCCTACCTAGATGAAAGACTGTTGTCTTTGGAAAGAGGGCTGGGAAGGACAGAAACTCTGGGACAGGACCATCCCCCCAGAAGGCTGGGCAGCCCCCAGGGCCACTCTAGCACAGAAAGCTGATGGAAGTTTTGCTGTGAGCCATCCTCACCCATTCTCACAGGTGAAGAAGCCAAGGCTCCGCAGGAGGGGGCTCCCCTAGCGTGAGCAGAGGCAGTGAGGCTAAGCACGGAGCATGCTAACCACCCTGGGGTTGGTGTCCCTTCCCCAAACCCCTAGAGCTCGGTGCTCTCTGGGGCAGGGGGGTCTTTGTGCCCTAGATGACCCAGCCTCAGCCCATACAAGGCATGCAAGGCCTCTGGGCCACCTGATTCCAGCCCACTGCTCTGCCTGGCCCAGACCTGCCAGCCTACCCCTGGGTTGGGCCCTTTCCACCACTCTGGAGTCCTGTGTTGCTCTCCTGCCCCCAAGGCCACTCCATTGCGGGACTCCTCCAAGGGAAAGGGAGTAACTGGGACCCCTGTGACTAGGCCTCTTGGGTGTCCACTGAGGGAGTTGTTCCAAACAAGGTGATGCCAGAGGTCCGTGGCTTTAGTGGGGGTGGGTGAGGAGGTTTCTTCTATCTGACTTTGAGGTCGCAATCCTGGGGGTGGAGGGCTTGGAGTTGGAGAAGGAGGGTGTGTGTGCAAGCACATGCACATGTGCCGACATGGAAAGCACATGCATGCTGCCAACATGTGCTCTGGTACATCTGGTGGCTGGGTCCTTGCTTCTGATCCACCAACAACTTTAACATCCAGAACTCCCCTCCTGAGGCATAGGCGGGGTAGGGCTGTTCCTGCTGAGGCTGCGTGTGGGGTGGCTCATTGGGCTGTGTCTCTGGGACCCACAGGCCCCACCACCTGCCCACTCATGCCTTGCCAAATGGATCTTCTTGGCTCTGACCTGTCTGGTCCCTCGCAGCCCTCACCCCAGTCTGTGATCATTTTGTTTTGTGTTATCTCAACCAACACCACAGTGTGGAATTAAAGGGAAGTGCCTCACTTTCCAGGGCCTTTCTTTTTTTTTTTTTTTTTCTTACATGGTCATGGTCTGTGCTAGGTGCCAGAGACATAGGATGAATCAGATGAATCCACTCCACCAGAGTGGAGGGGAGGGGGCTTCCACTTGTCTCCAGGGTCACCCTCCCCCAGCTCCATTCCAGACACAGTACAGCCAATATCAGGCTAGACCAAGGAAATCTTGTGTGCCAGCTCCCAACTGACTGTCCACCAGAGGCCTCTGTGATTCCAGTTATCACTTATGGGTACCTGTTGTCCACATGTGACCATCACAACATTGGGATACAAGGTTGGTGCTACTTATGCATTTTTCAGAAGAAAGGCTCAGAACAATGTAGTGAATGCTTCAAGTCCACCCACCTGGCAGGAGAAGCTGGAGCTCACATCTAAGTCTGTTTAGCTGCTGAGCCCAGGCTTTCCACACTGCAGCCGGAGATGGTCACATGTTACGTTTGAAAAAGGTACAAAATAACATATATAGTATGGTTCCTTTTGCATATGTATATGTGTATTTGTTTTTAATTGCCTAAAGAAACTCTCAGAAGAATTCAAAAGATCTGTGCCAAACAAGACCCGGGAACAGAGGAGCAGCGACAGGAGTAGAAGCCCTGTAGACCTGTGTGACCGGGACTCCCAGCACTGCCAGCAGCCTCTGCCTGCGGCCCCTGGGAAAGAATGGATGGGGCTTTGAGTCCTGGGGAGAAGGGACATGCCCAGGGTCACACTGCAGCCCAGGTGTGAGCTTCCAGACCCTGCTCCTAGCAAAGGTGGATGGGGCCGAGGGGAACCATCCTGGAAGTCTCCCCCGCCTCCGACCCTGCGAACACCTTCCTGTGGCAAGCGACGCTGGGCTTCTCCTCTAGTTAGAACACAAAACACAGGGTCTCCTTGACTTCCAGGAGGCTTGGGGTGAACCTGGGCTCAGCTAGACCTGGTGCCTAGTCTTCAGGAGGCCACTCACCTTGGCCTCTGCGTGTCGTTGTTATTCATATTCTGCATTTGAGAAGCGCTACTGAATACTTTGCCAGATGAGTTGGAGAATCAACCAAATTAAGCTATCTCCGCCCCCAACCCCCATATTTGGGCAGGATGGGTTGCCCTGTGAGGCTAGGCTGGCTGTTGGCCCTGCTCTGAGCTACCACCCCAACGGCGGGCAGGCCAGCATCTGGCAGGCACAGCCATCTCCCTGGAAAACGAGACATTTCTTATTGAGATAACGAATCGCTCAATTTAGATTCAAATTAACCTCCCCCAATTACCCCATTTTCTACCACATTTCACCAGATCGAACCCCTTTCTGCTTGCAGAGTCATATGCCCAGCCCCTCCTTGCTCTCAGGTCACGTGCGTCCCAAAGCCACTGCCACTCCCACGGCCCTAGAGGGTCAGCAGGCGCTTTCCCTCACTGCCCCGTTTTTCTTTTCTTTTTTGGGGGGGCAGGGAGGGAAAGAATAGGGGTGGGGGAAAGCTTGAGGTAGCTGCTGCTCTGAGGAGTGGGAATTTCTTTTTTTTTTTTTTTTTTAGCTCATTCTTTGAAATAAGGATGCAATATGGGATCAATTTGTGATGACAGTGAAGTAAAAGGGGAAAATAGCAGCAATTTTCTTTTCTGAACATGCCCTATTTAATGGAAGGATGTCACTGTGGAGTTTTATCCAGAGGAGAGAGGGCCTGGTTGTCAGGGACACATGGTCAGAGATGCCTGGCACCATCTCAGTCTTGGGGGTGTGCTGGGCACCCCTTTCCTTGTCTCCTGGTGCCTTCTATTAGGGTGACTGCCAGGGCCCAGGACTTGGGACAGGGAGAGGGCAAGTTTCTATCTTCCCTTACCTGGCAGAGGGTGGACCCTCCCCGCCTGTGCTCTGCTGGTCTCAGGCTGCATAAGGAGTCTGGAGCTGGGGCCCCAGGGAATCGGTGTTAATTAGGGTTATAAAATCCCACCCAGCTGCTGCTGCTATTGCCACCTATGTGTTAAAGATAGAAAGAGGAGCTGGTTGGGGTAGAGGGGTGGTGGTGGAGCATGAGGCGTGGGAGGGGACAGGCCTAAATCCTGAGCTGGCCAGGACAAGGGTGGCGGCGGGGTGGGTAGTCAGGGAATCCAGTCCCTTGTCTCAGGGCTCAGGAAGGAGAGATGGGGGTAAGAATAGGAGCAGAAGTGAGGGTGTTCCTCAGCAGGATGGTTTTCAGAGAATACCACAAGAAGAACTGCTGCCTCCTCTATCAGCTCTCTCTAACCCCTGACCCTCAGCCCTGGGTCAGAGACCATTAACTGGAATTGGACCACGGCTGTGTGGAGTGAGGAGGCCTCTGGATCAAGCACTGCAGGACTCTTGAGGCCTCTGTTGGGAGGGTGGGCTTCCCTGCTGTAAGCTGCCCCAAGTGAGGTTGAGGTCCCTGTGCTGGCTGGGTGCGGTGGCTCATGCCTGTAATCCCAGCACTCTGGGAGGCTGAGGTAAGTGGATCACTTGAGGCCAGGATTTCGAGGCCATCCTGTCCAACATGGTGAAACCCCATCTCTACTAAAAATACACAAATTATTTGGGTGTGGTGGTACATGCCTGTTATCCCAGTTACTCGAGAGGCTGAGGCAGGAGAATCAGTTCACTTTGGGAGGCAGAGGTTGCAATGAGCCAAGGTTGTGCCACTGCATTCTAACCTGGGTGACAGACTGAGACTCCATCTCAAAAAAATAAAAAGTTCCTTGGCTGAATGAAGCAGAAGCCAGGGTTTTGGCTGCCAGGGCCACATTTCCCCCATGAAACCCATCCCCCCAGTCAATTCACCATGAAGCCCTCTTGAAACCTGAGACATCCCTGAAGTAGCTGAGCCAGTCTTGCCCCATCCCTTCTGACGTAGTCTTGCCCCATCCATCTTCCAAGGCCTCCTTTCCCTTGCAGTGCAGGGACTGGGGACAGAAATAGTTAGATGGAACCATACCTCTGAGGCCCATGCAGCACAGCTACAGACATCTCATTCACAGATGCATGCAGTCACGCCAGGCAGCTCCAGACCCGCAAACACAGCACATACTCATGCCCAACCCCCACAGGCCCACACAGAACCCAAGGTTAGAGAGACACTGAGCCACATGCCCGCACTGCACAAGCGTGGCCAAGCCCAGGTATGATCCTTACAGTCAACAGCTCCGGCTTCACACAGGGAGAAAACCACTGGGCTCTTTGTAGTCTTCTCATCCATAACCCACGGACTCTCTAAATACACAAGCAATTTGAGACCCCAAAAGTACCTTCCGGAGTTCTCACCATGAGGTCAAAGCAGGGCTGGTAAGGGCAGACCCCACAGCCTCCTCCAGGGTAAGCCATGAAACAGAGACCAAGGGGCAGGGCAGCCCCCACTTCCAAACAATTGCAGATCCTGGGAGGGCAGTGGAAGGGTGGCGGGCTGGGTCTCTCATCCCAGTGCCTGCCTCGCCCTGTTGACAGATGCTGCCCAAAGCTGCACCCACCACCTTTGTTGGCTGAGGCCAGGCCTCTGAAATAATTAGCAATTCTGCTATACAAAACACTGGCCCGATGGGATAATAAACTCCAACATCTGTCAGAAGAGCGAGCTCCTATGAAATTGCCAAGAGAAACATTTTTCTCCTCATTCAATTCACATTTAAATCGAAAACAACCCTCCAAGTCTGCGCCAGGCCAGCAGTGCAGGGCTCCAGGAGCCCACAAGCTGTTCCTGGGCCTGCAAAGAGGCTTAGGCACGCGGTGATCACTCACTCAAATTAACAAATCATTTCATTTAGAAATGAAGAGAATTTGTAAGTGATGGATGGCTTCAGAGACACTGAAGAGGAGGGAAGGCCTGCCGTGGGCCCGTCCCTCCTCCCCTCAGCAGAAAGGCCTTCTGGAGAACACAGGTCATGGGGGCCAACATCCCTATCTCCATAGTCACCCAGTGTGATAGGTAGGCTAGGAATCCTGCTGCCATTCTGTGGTGGGACACTGAGGGCCAATGAAATGCCCAAAGTCACCAGTGTCTCCCGCTAGACTGAGGGCACAGGCTCTACTGTGAGGGAGCCCAGTCAGGGCTGGCTCTGCCCAAGAAGCAGTGTCCTAGGCCTGCAATTCCACTTTTGGGCTATAGAAGGTGCTGTGCAGAGAGAGCTGAGCCCTGTGTGAGTCCAGGGTTGGGTTTGGCTATGGATGAGCTTTGTCAATACAATTGTACTCTGGAAACAGGAGTCCTGGAGACTTGAGTTCCAGGCCTAGGGCTGCAGATTCACCATCTGTACAATGAAGGACACAGACTTGGACTGCCGAGGGTCCTCCCACCTATGAGAGTTGCTGAAGACCGGATATCAAATATGGACAAATGAAAAAAAGTTGCTGATAAGCCCCAGTCCTGCCCAGACCCCTCCTTGGGGTTCCTACAGGATCTTGAGGTATCTGTGTGTCCCCATCAGGTCCTCTCGTCCAGGATCCCACAGTGCCTGTGTGCCCCTCGTCAAGGAACTCACTGCCTTGTCCTGCAGTTTCCCCAACAGGCTGTGCACTCTCAGAGGCAGGAACAATGTTTGTTTTTTCCCCATTCCAGAGGGTGTCCAGCACTTGGTAACTATTTGGAGAATAAACAAGTGAATGAATGAATGGAAGGACCCTGGCTGCACATACACTCAGATGCATGAGGAAGGCTTGATGAATGTCTACTATGCTATACTCTCACACCTCTGTGCTTTTGCACACATAATTTCCTTTGCCCAGAATGTTGTGGGCATCCCCCACCTTTGCACAGGCAATTTAATGGCTTTCAACTTCTTACTTCCCTTCTCTGGCCCTCTTCCTGGTTACCTTCTGCCCTGTGCCCCTGTCACAGCTGTGGTTACAGTGGGGCAGGCATCAACTGATTTACAGGGGTGGCCACTTTGGACCAGATTTTCTTGAGGCCATGTTGGGGACTGATTTTTCCTTGTCCCTCCTTTGGCCAGGGCTGGGCCCATTTGAGCCCATGCTTAGAGCATGGCCCATCTCTGAGAGCTTTCCAGATGGTAATGTCAGGAGCTGCTGAAACAAACACAGAAACACCTCTGGAGGGTAGAGGGAATTTTGGAGGGGAAGACAGGGCCAGAAGGATGCAGCATGAGGGGAGAGATTCCCAGGAAGAAAGGAGGATGAGTTAGAGCCAGGAGTGATGGGGCTGGCAGCAGAGGCCTGGCTGAGACCTTTATTTCTCCTATAGGCCACCTTTAGGTGGTGTATGAGGCCCAGGGAAATGTTTCTCCTTCCCAGACTGTTATGGTTGAGAGCTCAGAGCTCCACTGTAGAGTGACCCTTGATTTGGCATTCCCTACTCTGGGCTCCAGGGTACCCCTGCTGAGGGGAGGGCAGACGGGAATGGCAGGGGCTCTGAAAACCCCTGCTGTGTCCTGGGCCCCATGGGCTCTGCTGAGGAGTGTGGAGATCACAGCACATGCAGTGTGGCCATGTTAGACCTAGCTGGAAAGCTGGAAGACCTGGGTCCCAGCTGGAGCAATGGAGTCATGGTGTGGTTTCGGGCAAGTCTCTTCCTTTCTGAGCCTCAGTTTTCCAGGCTGTAAAATAGAGCTCTTCATCTTGGACCTGCCCCCTTTAGGTACAGAGGTGAGGCAAGTAGAGGAAGGGATGAGACAGCTGTGGTAGGGCTGCACACCGGGAGTGAATGGGTATGTGCATGTGTCCATTAGGTGCACACAGACACACGTGGGCATACATGGGCCAAGATGTACATGCGCACATGTATCCCATTCTCGTGTGTGTGCATCTCCATTTGCAGGTCTCCACATGGGAACATGGGCTCTACGTGTGCTCCTGTGGTTGCAGACAAGGGAAGAGAAGGGAGAAACGTGTGCCCATGGGTTTTACAGATGCACTTGTGGGTGCCTAAAGCATGCCCACACGAGAGCCCATAAGTGAGATGGGAATGTGAGCTCAGCAGGAACTTTGATGTGGCAGAGCTCTCCCTTCTCCTCCTGCCCCATCTCCTCAGACTCTTCTGGTGTAGACATACGTCTCACTCACATATCCCCATACATGCAGGCTCCGCCACAGAGGCCCTGGCCCACCCCTTAGCCATACATACAGGCACACATATCTATGGTGCAGACCCCAACCACATGAAAACATCCCTGCTTATTTCTGGCCTAGGCAGGCCCTGCCACCCTTGCTTGTGAACTCTAAAGGGCACTTGGAATTCTCTTTTGCTGACATCAGCAGCTGCTCAGGGTGGCCTTGGGCTGGTAACCCAGGATGGCCCAGCACCATCTGCTGTGCCCACCCTGCACCTTTCCCCACCTGCTCCCAGTACCACTGGGAAGGCCCCTGTGGAACTTGGGGGAGGCTCTGCTTACTTAGGCTCCTGGCAGGGGTGGGCAGTGGGGAGGACCCTGTAGATCCTCAGGAAGCTGGGTCACTGGTGGGTGGGTGGGGCTCAGACCCAGAGCCAGGAGGAAAGTGCACCTCCTCCTCCTGTCTTCATGCCTGTGCAGGCTCCAGGTTTGTACCTGTGGATGTGGGGAGGGAGGCAGCACCCTCTCCTTGGCCCCCCGCTGCTTGTCCTCTGGCACCCATGACAGCATTATGCATTCTCACATTACTCATCTGCTCTGCTTCCTGCCTGGACCACAAGATCCCTAAGGGCAGGACCAGGCTGATCTGTCACTGTGCAGTCCCCAGCAACTAGTGCAGGGCCTGGCATACAGCAGACACTCAGTGTGTATGTGGGGAATGAATGGATGGGTGGAGCCTGGCATGATGGGGTTCAGGGAGCACTGACATGTGCCACAATGGGAGGAAGAGCCCCTCATCCCTGCTGTATCAGGTCTGGAAATTAATGGGCCTTGTGGAGGAGCCAGCTGGGAGGTGGTGGCAGTGCTGTGAGAGGCAGAACTGTACTTGTGCTCCTATTGGCACCGTTCCCTGTGAGGGATCACAGGCTCCTCCCCTGTGATTACCCCGCCTTGCCATCTCCAGAGCCACAGAAGTGGGCAACTGCCTGGGGCTGGGCCAGGCAAGGACGTACAGGAGGTGCTCAACATGTGTTTGTGAAATGAACAAGTAACACCTCTGCCTTACTCAAGGGGCTGCCAGGCTGTCCAAGGCCAGGTTCAAAATCCCTGTCTGGTGTTCAAGTTTCCCACTGTTCTTTCTACCTTCTTGGCCCTGTACTGCCCCAACTTCCAACCAGGCCCTTGTTCGAGGCCCCTTCCTGCCTTTGCTTGTGCTATGCCCCTACGTGCCCTGCCTGTCCCTCTTCCTGGATAATTCTAATTTCACCCATTCCCAAATCTTGCCACAGCCCCCCGCAACTCCTTGGGGATGTTTCCCTGAACACTCCCAGGGCCAGTCAGGGTGGCCTTGGGGTCTGTGAAGCAGAGCACGTGTAGAGAGCCTCAGGAGGGGAATGCAGGGCAGCCTGGGAGGCCAGTGTGCAGGGGATCCTTGTTCTAGCTCCACAGGGCCATGGCGGCCTCTTCTCTGCAGTCCTAGCACTCCCCATGATGGCCAGCTGTGTCCATTGGCTGCTGCAGGCTGAAGAGGGAGAAGGGGGTGGGGGGATGGAGGAGTGGAGTGGGACCCCTCAGAGGCATGGGCTTTCAGGGGGTGCCCCTGTTCCTCCCTCATGGCTGGGGCATGGGTGGGGTTTTGGGTCCCTGAGCCTTTGGGGGTTTGGAGGGGAGCCTGGCCTCCAGGGGAGGGAGATGTGCAACCATCGGTAGTGGCATCTCAATGTGGGATTGGGGGGTGATCCTGTAAGAGTCTGTGTGCTCTGGGTTATATCTGGAAGCCCTAAGATGGAGGTGCTCAGCCTGCAGAGGAGTTGAGGAGGTGAGAGGAACATGGGGAGCTGGTGACTCAATCCCTATTTCCTGGGCCAGGGAGGGATTATGGGAAGGGGAGTCTCAGCTGAAGTTCTCTAGAGATGGAGCCACGGAAAGAGGCTTAGGCTTCTGCAAGAGGCATCATGGTCCAACGCAAGGAAGAACTTCTGTTTAGTGGGCTACCTCTCTAAAACAGGGACCTGAGGACATGGTGGCATCTCCCTTCAGAGTTAGGGATAGGCTAATAGGCCATTGCCTGGGAAAGAGTGGTAAGCCAGCCCCTCTCCAGCCCCATAATCAGAGATGTTGTTCTGGTTCCCTGATGTCAAGGACCTGTGTCTCTAGCATACCTGGGGTCCTGACCACGTGAGCCAGGACCTGACACTGTTCCTGGAGCTCTGAGTTGGGAATTCTACAGGGAAGCATCGATGACCCATTTGGTGACCTTGAGGCCCATGACACCAACCTTGGGATGCCTCTCACTTGATGAGTAACCCTGTGGGCACTTCCCCATCCTGTGACCAGTGGGCTTGGGAGTGACCCTGAAGCTACCAGAGTTAACAGCACCCTTCTGGGAAAGTGGGGGTCCCTTCTACTTGGGAAAGTCCTGGCCTGTTTAATGGCCACATGCTGTACTTGAGTGATTATGCAGGATGTGGCAGGAGCACACACAGGGCCCTCAGGAGCTGGTGCCATTTCCCACATCTGGCAGTGGCACCACCTAGGGTTGGAGTCTTCAGATGCCTCCCTGCACTTCTGTGGCTATACCACTCTGAGTGTGCACGCTCTTCTGATCTCAAAAGCTAAGCAGGGTCAGATCTGGTTAGTACTGGAATGGGAGACCACATGGGAAACTGGGTGCTGTAGGCTTTAGGGAAAAAAGAAAAGAAATGCTTCCCCTGGCATGACAGGAAGCCACAGAGGGTGCCACAGGGGAGAGGGTGGCCAGCAGCTCCCTGGGGCCAGGACCTGCTTCCCCAGATCCCCCGCGGAGACATAGAAGACCTGGCCTCTGCTCCTTGCCTGTCGTTTCTCTTCCCTCCACCTCTCCTTCTAAGATGAAAAATCACAGGTAAGTGAACCTTGTGGGGAGAAAGGAGGTTTTTAATTGAAAGTTTAAGAGAATTCACATCCTGACATCCCGAGGGAGTTGCAGGGAGAGAAGGCGGGGAGCTGATGGGACAGCGGTGGGGAGAGCAGGAAAGTAGGCCATGCCAGCTGAGGGCTCCAAATGTGGTCCTCCCAGCTACCCATGCCCGGCTGGGGTCCACCACTGTGGCAGGCTCTGAGCCACACGGGGTCCTCTGTGCAGACAGGGCCTCAGCAACCACTGGTTTTCCACCTGGGGTGCAGTGGGGGCTCAGCAGTGGTGCTACGGCCAGGGCAGCACCAAATACTGACTCAAAACAGCTTAAACTGCTGTGCTGCTCCCTCTGCCTGGCTCTGCCTCTGGCGGCAGGAAGGCAGATGTTCCAGCTGCCAGGAAGGAGGAAGAGGCTTGGTGCCCTGGCTGGAGTTGTATGCTTGGTGGGGGTCAAGGCTTGGGCTGCACATGACCCATTGCAAGGCTGTACATATACCCTGCACATAGTCCACAGCCCCTGGCAGCCCCTGCCTGACAGATGAACCACACCCTGGTCAGGGTGGGAGAGTGGGAAGGTGTGGGGGATTGCAGCAGCCCACCAGCTGTGGGAAGTTGTTTGACAGGTGGGGTGGACGGACAGGTGATAGTGAGGATCACTGGGGTTCCTGTCGGCTGTGTTTGCTGCATGCCTGCCAACAGGCATAGCCCATCGGTGTGTGGCCACGTATGCTGAGTACAGGCTATGCTGGTGTCCTGCCCCCTTGCCCCTTCCTCCTTGCCCCAGCCTGCCTGCCACACACATGCCCTCATGTGCCAGGCTGTGAGTGGGAAAGGCCACTTAGTATCTCATTAGTCTGAGCCCAGCCTGGGCCTGGGCAGTCCCTGGGCGTGAATAGGGTGCATGGGCGCTCCTGGGGCAGGGCTCAGTCAGGCCTGTGCCATCCCTTCCCTCAGGCTCTGGGAGGTCTCTGACACCCTCAGGCCCAGCCCACTGACCTCCATTGACTCTCCAGGCTCTGGAGCTGAGCTGGCACTGTGTTGGGGTGGCATGTGTTGGTGTGTATGGAGCCCTGTGTGCAGGGGAGGGGGCCAGAGCTGGCCTGTGAGGTGGCCCCACATCCAGAAATCTTTCTTCAGCCCATTCCCTCCTGACCCTTTCCTGGGAAAAGAAAAATGTTGCGGGGGAACTATGACAGACATCATATTGTGCAAAGTGAGCTAATCACAGGGCAGTCACGCAGGGAGATGAGATTAGCAGAAGAATATTTGATAAAAGGGAGCCCAGGTATGCACATGGGTGGCGGGAAAGGTCAGGGTCACCTTGAGGAGATTGTAGGCCTGGTGCTTCCACCTGGGCCACTGGGAGTGGAGGCAGTTGCCCCCATCACTCAGGCCACAGTCACAAGGCTGGGTGTCATTGCTGTCCATAGGTGAAGCACACATGGGTCCATTTTCTCTCTTTAAATGCTCACTGCTAATCTGCTGGGACTGGGGACAGGGTCTTCCCAACTCTCCCACTTGACTCACGGTGGGGACACATCAGCCCAGGGCACTTGTCCCACCCCATGGTGCCCTGCTCTCCAACTCTTCAGCCCTTGGCACTACAGGGGCACAGGAAGATGATCTGGGACTCCAAAGCCCATTGGTCTAAAAACTATCCCCCAGCCAGGCACAGTGGCCCATGCGTGTAATCCCGGCACTTTGGGAGGCTGAGGCGGGCAGATGATGTGATCAGCAGTTGGAGACCAGCCTGGCCAAGAGACCAGCCTGGCCAATATGGTGAAACCCTGTCTCTACTAAAAATACAAAAATTAGCCAGGCATGGTGGTGATGGTGGGTGGTGGGGGTTGGCGGGGGTGAGATAGCACCACTGCACTCCAGCCTGGGCGACAGAGCGAGACTCCATCTCAAAACCAAACCAAACAACAACAACAAAAAACTATCCCCAGCAGGGCCCTAAGGCCCCCAGCACCTGGAGCTAAGGGTCCAAGGTGCAAACTGAGAAAAGCTTCAAGCCTACAGAACTCCAGCCAGGAACACGGACCTGATGCTACACTAGCACCAGGACCCTGGGATGTGAGTGAGTCCAGGGGAAAGGCCATGCCCTCTGACCCCTGGTTACTGGGTACTGCTCACTGCTGTACCCCACCAGCTCACTGGCTGCCTCCTGGGCAGGGGTCAGCAGACATCTGAGGAAGGAATATGAGAGGCAGGCAGGAGGCGCCACCTGTTTCCCGACCATCCCCATTGGTTCCTGCGGGTTCAGCCTTCTCACCCTGCAGCCTGCTCCCGCCCAAGATCCCCTGGCCCACAGGCACTGCTTCCACCCTCCCTCCTCTTCAGCACCAGGAGCTGTCCCGGACTCTCCCATCCTTGCTGCCTCGCCTGATCTTGAGTCAACTCCAACACCCCTGCAGTCCTAGCCCTGGCAGCAGGCCTCTGATCTTTCCCTGACAACCACAATGGCCTCCACCCTGACCACCCCACTTCCTGTGGACTGGAGTCTAACTGCCTACCCCAGTTCTGAACTTGGAGCCTGGCTCCCCTGACAGTGGAAGCTAGTGGCTGCCCTGGATTCTGGAGGATCTTCCACTTCACTCCCCTAGGTCACATGGCTGATGGTTCAGTGCTGTAGCTGCGACCTCACCTGGCACTTCTCCCTCTTCATCCAGTTACCTGGTCCATGCTGCCCTGGAAGCCGAGTCACCCTCACAGACTCATTTCTGGAAAACCTACTTATGAAGCAGGTGGGGGAACATTATTTCAGAAGTAAACAGGATTTAGAGGCCCTGCTTTGCTACTCAGCCAACAGACCTGGTCCCTAAGTGGAGTAGCCTTGGCTGAAGTGAAAGAACCTGGGTTCCCCTCAGACCCAGGGTAAGTTGCTTCCCCTCCCTGGTCCCCTTTTCCCCTATCTGTCTCTGACAGCTGCCCCTCAGTGCCAGCCACCAACCAAAGCTGCTTTCTGCCCTCCCCTAGGCTGTGGCTCCCTGACCCCTGGCCCATGCCTATGCAGCTCATGCATGGATGTCAGCTTGCCTGGCTCCTGGTCTCCTCAAGCCCTTTCCTGGCATTCCCATCCGCTGCCCTGACCCTGTCTCATTGTCTGTCTGTCTGTTCATCTGTCCATCTGCCTGACCACCTAGGGCTCCTCTCCTCGGAGGCTGCCAGACCTGATGACTGGGAACAAAGGGAAGGAGAGAACCAGGGCTGCTCAGAGGGATCTTGAATGAAGGCTGCGAAGCCCCACCCTGAATCTTCGAAGGCTTCGTGGCCTTTGTGCCAGGTGGAGACTGCCTGCCCTGCTGACCTTTCCCGCCCCATTGTCTAGGGCTGCCCCTGCTGGTTTCAGATGCCTGCCCAGCCCACACTTGGCAGTCCTGCGGGATGAAGATGTAGATCACGAGTGGGGAGCTGCCCACTTGTCCACCAACCCTGCCCAGGGAGGGGCTGGACCCTGGGCACCCGGGAGGCTGAAGGATGGGGCGTCATGCCCTAGCTGATTGCCATAACTGGGCTCCAGCTGGTGTTGACACAGCAAACATGCTGCAACTCCCATTTGCCGAGGCACAGAGTGGGCAAACACAGGAGGCTGCCACAAAGGGCCCGACAACCGTGACCAGCCTCTCAAACAAGGGCTCCCAGGTCTGTGACAGGAGGCAGGAAGCTTCGAGCAGCCGGATACTTTGGCCCTCAGAGGTGGAAGCTGGGGAGAGGGCCCTTGACAAGACCCCCAGAGAGGGGAAGGTTGGAAGGAGACTCTGCAGCC
This sequence comes from Callithrix jacchus, assembly GCF_049354715.1. Lineage (NCBI taxonomy): Eukaryota > Metazoa > Chordata > Mammalia > Primates > Cebidae > Callithrix > Callithrix jacchus. Next base: position 32,996,562 of record NC_133516.1, read on the forward strand.
CAGGATTGGTCTACACACTGGACGGAGCTAAAGGAGGACAGATCAGTCTGAACATGGGGCCTGCCCCATGCGGTACCCCCAGGAGCATCCCTCCCTGGACGGGTGTCACCAAAGTCTGGGCATAAACTCTGATGACAGATCTGTGTGGCCACACTTGTTCCAACTGTACAAGTAGGGAAACCGAGGCCCAAAGCATGTGAGGTTTGCCAAGGACTTGGTGCTGCTCAAGTGTGAGTGGGGGCTGCAGCACAGCGTGTGTGAGGGCTATGATTCTTGGTGACCTTCTGTGCTCTGGTTCCAGTCATGGGCACCCCGTGCCATACTGCACCTGCCGAAGAGGGATACTTGGCCACAGGTTCTTTTTTGGGGCAGGGCAAGGTCAGGACTGCGTGGGATGTGGTCCCTGGGTGGGGTATCAGCTAGACACCAGGTAGCCCCATGCACATCTCTGCCTCAAGACTGGTCTCATACTGCATCTGCACATGTGCTCTGCAGAGCCAGCCAGTGGGCAAGACCCTCTGCCACTGCATGCATGCACTCCAACACATACATGTGCATTTCCACCTTGGGACCTTGGGCCCTCTTGCCCCTTACTCTCCCTTGTCTGGCTAAATCCTCCCTCCCCGCAGGTCCCCTGGGCCTGGTCAGGTATCCCCATAGGCATGTCCCCCGATCCACCCTTTGTGGCAGGCATCACATCACTGCCATCTTCAGCAGACTACACTCCTCCAGGGAGGGGCCCGGCAGGTCTATTCGTGCTGTCCCGGTACCTGGTAACCTCCTACTGTGCCGCACACCGCAAGGGCCAGTGCTTAGTAAACAGAAGCTGAAGCAAGGGCACCTGAGGTACCTGGTATCCCAGGCCAGGGTCAAGGTGGAGTCTCTTCCAGCAAAACCTCAGGGGGCCCTGCCCGGGGTCACCATGGTGTCTGGGGCCAATGAAGCCTCAGGTGTTAGCTTGGGGAAGAAAGCTGAGGGTATAGGAGGGCCCTGAGGGCCTTCTTGCCACCCTATGCCTCCTACCCTGAGGCTAGGTCTGTAGCACTGTGCCTTCCTCAGCAGCACCCCTGTCAGCTTTGGCTTCCTTCTCCCACAGGCACCCACTGCCACAGAGAGGCATCCCTCGCTATGTATTTTAGGGCACAGAAAGTAGGGCCAGAGAAAAGACTGGCTGCTCCCAGGGCCATGCTTCCATGGGGCCAAGCTTGTGGATATGAAGCTTCCACCCCAGAACTCAGGTGGAGAGCCCTGTGCCCTGCCTCGGACACCCACATGCCCTATCTCCTGCAGTGGAAACTGATGCCCAGGCTGAACCTTCCAGGCTCCCTTCCCAGCCCCCAGTCCTCCCATCTCAGCAGATTCAGCCTGAGTCAGTTCTGCTCACTCTCACTGTTAAGCCAGTGCCCTGGCTGGGAACTCTACTGAGATGCCGTCCTTCTTCCTTTCTTTTACCTTTGGAAACTCCACCTGCCTTCCAAGGCTCAGCTCAAACGCTACCTCCTCCAGCCTGTCTTCTTAGACTTGCCTGCCCCATGTTAGCTGCTCTGCACACTGGGACCCCACAGCCTGTTTCCTATCTCCTTGAACTGTGGGGCCCTGGAGGGTAGGGATCAGCCAGGCCACTGGCTCACCCTTCCTCACATGCACCTACCCTCCCCCAGCCTCACATACAAGGATTTCAGAACAAAGGGCCAGACACTATTAAAACTCAATTAAAATTCTCACTTCTCTGATCCTAAATTAGACTGGTTTGTCCCTGTGGCACCTGCAGGCCCTTTCCCTCCGCCTCCTTGCATCTGCTACCTTTGCCATCTGGGACCCCTGGAGAAGTGGGCACTAGCAGGGGACCCTCCCTCTGCACAGGCCTTCTCTGGGAAGTGGAGACATGTACATCTCCCTCCCCGGGGTTCATTTTCTCCATTTGACAGACTCCCATCTCCCTGTCCTGGATTCCTCTCCTCTGGAGGTGGGGTACAGGGGTACTGAAAAGGAAACTCGGAGCAACAGCTCCCAGCCTGCACTTGGATCCCTGTCTGAGTGGGATTGGCCACCTTCTCCAGCTGCTTCTCAGCACCATCCAGTCAAGGTCCTGCCTCTAGGCTCTGCCCTCCACCTGGCATTCTCTCACCTTCCCTTTCTGCCCCTGGCCTTCCCCTTTGCCCCAGCCAGCACCACTCTGTTTCCTCCCAATCCCTGGGAGCTCCGGGAGAGGCAGGTGCACAGGCTTAGGAGCCAGGGTAAGCAAGGGGAACTGGGACCTTGCCTCACCCAGGCAGTGACCAGGGTTAGCATCTAGTCTCGGCCCCCATTTCCTTATCTGTATAATGGGCATTCTGCCCCACAGCAAGTAGACATTGGAACCACACCTGGCCTAGGGCCTGGCTGGGGGCAGCAGAGATTTGCTGAATGACTGAGTGAGCAAATGAAAGACAGAGAGGCTGCATGGCACTCCCAGGAGATTCACCTAGCATCAGAAGCAAGGCCATAGGGTGGGAGAGGCTCTTGCAGTAAGAGCTGGGCCTAGGGTGTCTCAGCCAAGGTATCCCCATAGGAGGTGGGTGATACCAGACAACATCCAGGGTGCTGAGCTTCCAGGCCTGACACATACCTTCCGTCAGCCCCTTCCTCTGACCTTCAGCCACTAGGGAGAATTCAGTGGCTGGGTATAGGTGTGTGGGGCTGATCCACAGGCTCTGTGGGCCTCAGGGGTGTTGCACACCAGCCCTCCTAAACCATTCCTTTGACTAGCAGATGCTAGTCAGGAATGACCACAGTGCTTCTGACCCCTCCTGAGGCCCCTGCATCTTGGAGGAGGTCCCAGGATAAGGGCCTCCTCCATAGGAGCAGTGTCAGGAGCCAGTGAAGCTCAGGCCCAAATCCACGATTCAACCTTTCCAAGGCCTGGCAGTCTGGGCCAGGCCCTTATCTGACTACCACCAGCTCAGGCAGGTAGGTGAAGATGAGAGATGACATATTTCTCCTGAGGGCCCTTGGGCCATGCCCCAGCCATGTTCCACCTGCACTGTCTCCCTTGACCTTCCCAGGGAGGCCAGCTCCCAGCTGGAGACCTTCAAGGGGTCTCTCGACTGCCAGACAGATGCAGGCACAGGAGGCCATCCCCACACTCATGTCCAACTGTTGGAGGCAGTGTCTTGGCCCAGAGCTCATGCTGACCCCAGGGGCCCTTGGGTTTACCATCCCTTCTTCATACATCCAGGCCACCCTGTCCAAGGAGCCCTGACACCCACTCCTGGGTGGTCGCTCTGCCACTGTGTGCTCCCTGATAGCTCCTAGCACTCACCACCAAGTCCCTTATCTCCTTGCCGGCCAGCAATCCGGCTGCCTCCTTCTGTAGGCGGAGGGCCCCAAGGGTGCCCACACAATGGAATGGGCCCAACAGATGCTCATTCCCCAATGCTTCCCCCATCCCTGGGGACCCCCAGACAGCTCCTGTGGGCGGCACCTTGCCAGGAAGCAGCAGCACTGTTTGGGTGAGGGGAGAATAATCAGCTGTAAACGCCGCAATCAGGGAGAAAAGGCTGCTTGGGCTCTTGGCGCCCACGCGTGTGCTTAATTGGCTCCACGTGTCTGCAGCTCCTTTCAAGAGCAGGAGAGTGGAAGGGTCAAGATCTCTTAATGTTCATAATGGAGGGGAGGCAGAAGCCATCGCCAGCCCCACATAAACACCTTTTAATTGCCCGGAGAAGGGTGGAGGCAGCCAATGCCACAGGATTTCCTGCTTGTCTGTCCACCATTATTGCACCTTTTAGAGCTTCCCTAGGGTGGAGTCAGATCCCAGAGGCTGAGCTCCAGCCAGAACTCGGAGCCACAGCCCTGGCATCAGTTCCACAAATGTTCATGAGTTTGCAGAACTTGTGTTCTGTTCCAGGCCAGGCCTTGGCAGTAGGCGACACCCATGGCCTCGTCCTCCAGGGGCCAACCTGTTTGTCTCACTCTCGTCAATGAATGCATCAGTGGACCCAGCTGAACAGGCCTCCAGCTGCCTCAGTGCCACACTTGCCCCCACATCTTGCTGCCTCCTCCAGGTAGCCTTCCCGTGACCTCTTTGGACTGAAGGGATCTTTCTCCTGCCAGCCCTTCAGTCTACACCTCTCTGAGGCCCCCAGTTCTCCCTGCTTGTGGTTCCCATGACTGCATCTCTGTGTCCCGTCAGACAAGTGGTTCTCAACTGGGGCAACTTTGCTCCCAGGCAACGTTTGGCAATACTTAGAAATATTTTTGGTTGTGACAACTGGAAGAGTGGTATACTGCCGGCATCTAGTGGGTAGAGGGCAAGGATGCTGCTAAACACCCCACAGTGCATAGGCAGCCCTACCACAAAGCAGGACGCAGCTCAAAGTGTCAGCAGTGCTGAGGCTGATGCCCTGCTCTAGACGAGGCTTTAGAAAGGAGGTGGGAGCTGGGCAGGAGTTTTGGGGAAAAGCTCCCTCCTGACAAAGGGAGTGGTCTGCTGCCCTATAGCCCCTGGCTCCCTCCCTGGCTCACACCTCCTGCCCCTCTGAATGCCCAGCCCAGAGCCCAGTTCCTGAACAGACCTGGTCACACTGCCAACAATGCATCACTTTAATTGGGTTAAGTGGTCATTAGCATCAAAAGCAGGGCGGCTGTGTGCAGAAGGGTTTTTAATTTTACTCTTTAAATGATGCTCACTCCCCAGAGAGTCTACTGATGGTGGGAACAATGCCCACTGGAGCCCCCAGGACCAAGGCCAGAACTGCACTCCGCCCCCTCCCATCCATCTGAGCCTCATGGGGGTGTGGGAGGGGTGCTCAGTGTCTTGTCTTCACTGCCCAAGGAAGAAACTGAGGGGGCAGGGACCTACCCAAGGCCACAAGGTCATCACAGAGCAAGCCCCTGTCAGAGGAAACCAGTGTCCCATCTCCTGTTCCCTCAACCCTGTCCCGTTGTGGACAGCAAATGCCATGTGGCCACTAATAGTAGCATAGACGGGGGTGGTGGCTGGGGAGTCGTTTGTGGGGTCTGGAGCCCAACTACCTGGATCTAAACCCTGGTTCTGGCCTGGTGCCGTGGCTCACACCTGTAATCCTAACACTTTGGGAGGCCAAGGGGCACTGGTTGCCTGAGCTCAGGAGTTTGAGACCAGCCTGGGCAAGATGGCCAAACCCCAGCTCTACTAAAATACCAAAAAAATAGCTGGGCGTGGTGGCATACACCTGTATCCCCAGCTACTTGGGAGGCTGAGGCACGAGAATTGCCTGAACTTCAAAGGTAGAAGTTGCAGTGAGCCAAGATCCCACCACTGCGGTCCAGTCTGGGTGACAGAGCAAGACTTTGTCTCCTAAATAAATAATAAATAAACCCTGGTTTTGCTGTGATACCTGGAGCAAGTGGTTTAAGCTCGCTGAAGCTCAGTTTCCTCAGAAGTAAAATGGAGAGAGGAGAGTAACCCAGTTACCTGTGTGAAGATTCGGAGCAATACAGAGCATGCAGGCTCATTTCCAGTCAGGTACTTGGTGGGCACTAAGAGGCCAGTAATCCTGGGAAGGAAAGATGCTGACCATTTTTGGGGAAAAGCCATGATTCTGAATCTATGCAGAATCATCTGTGGCACACTAAAACATCCTGATGCCCTGTACCTCCCGCCCCGCGAGAATCTGATGCACTTGATCTGAGGTGGGGGCTGAGTGCCACGATTTTAGAAGCTCCTCAGACAATTCCAATGTGCAACCAGGGTTCAGAAATGCTGCACTAAGGCAAAGGTTCGGCCCTTAGGACAATGGGAGGGACCTGAGGGGAGGACAGGGGCACAGGGATGGTGGGAGGGGTGCTGGGCTTGAGCCCCAGGCTGGGGTCTCCAGGTGCTAGATTTCTAGCAGGGCCTCTCGCCGCCTCTGGTTTGTTTGAGGAAAGAGGCAGAAGGGCCTCCCAGAGAGCAGGTTTCCAGCCACCACGTTGATGTCCTGGCCTCTCTATCGTAGCCCTGGACTTCCCATTCTCTAGGAGCCAAGCCCGCTGAGCCTCGATATCCTTGGCTGTGTTCCTGAGAAGAGGCTGGAATCTCTCCCACTGGGGTCACCCCTCACCCAATCCTGGGCAATGCCTGCCTTTCCCCTATGGCCTTTCCTCCAAGCCATACAACACAGGATGCTGCTGCAGGGGCACCACCCTCAAGGGACTGTCCACACTGTGGCCTTTACAAGTGAGGCCCCTGGAGTTGTGAAACCAAGAAGTGCTGGGCCAGGAATGTGCTCACGTCCCTATTTCACAGGGGGAGAAACTAAGGCCTGGGACAGGGATGGACTGAGATTTCCATGAGGGCAGAAACAGGGACTGTCCTTCATCACTGCACCCCCAGCACCCGAAGAGGGCATGGTACACCCGAAGAGGGATGTTGGTGAATAGATGGAGGAGGAAAGTAACGATGAGGGGATGGACCTCCCGAGAGCCAGGCCATAGTCCATAGGCCAGGGCCCAGCTGGGAGGGCAGAAAAGTCCTGATTTGGGTCCAGCTTTGCTATAAGGACTTAGGCACCTCCCTATTCCTCCTGGGACTCAAGACTCTGAGAGTGGGCCCTGGCTGAGAGCGCAATCTCCTTAGGTGGTCAAAGTTCCAAGACAGGTGCCCCTCCATGTCGCTGAAGCAGAGGGCCCAGCATGTTTCTCAGACTCGGGGATGCTGGTTGCTTGCATTGCAAGACCCCTGATCGGGCCTGCTCCTGCCTGACTCTTGGCCCCAGCAACCACCCTTTGCAGCTTGGAGAAACTTGTTACAAACATCTGATTGTCCCTGATTAGATGAGACAATGAACTTCCGTCCTGTGTTGCTCAGCTCCCTCTTTGCAAGCCCCCAATTAGAATTCCAGACCAGAGCAAAGGATTTAAATTGGATTACTGGATGGGGTCCAGGGAGAGAGGAACAATGGAGTAGGGGGTGGGGGTCCAGTCCCCCAACAGCCCTCCCTCCATATACACTCAAGTTGCAAACAAATGTGGAAAAGGAGAAAGAGACCAGGACTTGATTAAAAGCACATTTAAAACATCATTAAGACCAAAGCTCATCTTTAACAATTAGAACCAAGCAGGGGGAAGGGTGATGCTCCTCTTCCTCTTGGGATATGGGCAGGAGCATCTCATGGGTCTGGAGCTGGGGGTGCTGCAGCAGGAGGAGTTCACTGCCCAGGAGCGTTGGAAGGCCAAGGGCTATGGGTTCAGCGCATGCCTCAGGAATAAATGTGGGGTCAAGGGGCTGGCTTGGAGTCAGGGAGACCTGAGTTCAAATCCTGACTCTGCCACATCCTGGCCTGATGCATGGCACCTCTGAGTCCTAGTGTCCCCCTCTGTGAAGTGGGGGTAGCAGACCTTCCTTCTCCGGGTTGCTATGAGAATGATACATGATAGACTCAGCACACAGTGAGTGTCTGTCTGGTCAGTGTATGCCTTTCCCCGTCATTTCTCATAATAAATAATTTCTGGGCCAGATGCAGTAGCTCATGCCTATAATCCCAGCACTTTGGGAGGCCAAGGTGGGTGGATCACCTGAAGTCAGGAGTTTGAGACCGGTTTGGCCAACATAGGGAAACCCAGTCGCTACTAAAAATACAAAAATTAGCTGGGTGTGGTGGCAGGTGCCTGTAATCCCAGCTACTTGGGAGGCTGAGGCTTGAACCCTGATGAAGGTTGCAGTGACCCAATATTGAGCCGCTGCACTTCAGCCAGTCACAAAAAAAAAAAAAGAAAAGAATTTCTGTTTAGTGCTGGCTATCTCAGGCCATGGCTGGGCTGCAGGTGCAGTGGAAAGGAGACAGACACCTATCTGCCTCACATGGCAGAGTCTAGCAAGCGGGATGCAGGGATCAGGATCTCAAGCCTTCCCTGGCCCCTCCCAAGCTATCAGAGTTGATTGTTCCTTTAGGAATGGTTATAGCAGCTTAGAAAGAGACTCCAGCCCTGTGATTCCCTAGGGGCTGGGCAGGAGGCTGGGCCCTAGGCTCTACTTGGGTCACTGCAACCTTCATCAGGGTTCAAGCCTCAGCCTCCCAAGTAGCTGGGTCTCTGCTACCACTCAGCACCTCTGCTGTCCAGAGGCCGGGGTGAGTGGCAGGCCAAAAGGCCTGAGGGCTGCCCCTTCCCGTATTTATCAGGCAGTTCCAACACAAGTTCGGGGCTGGGAGCCCACATCTGTTCAACCGGGCAGGGGGTAGCAAAGCTGGGAAGTAGTGTGCAAACGTGGGGTCTTGAAGGAAGCGGCGCAGAGACAGAGTCAGAGAACGAGGGAAAGGCAAGAGGGCATCCGAACCAGCCCAGTTCAGAAAGGTGAGAAGGTGGGGCACGATGCTGGCTGAGAATCCAGCATAACGGGCTGCTATCACCACAGAAGGCGTGGCTCTGCCTGCTCCCAGCTGTCTCCCACACCCATGACCAGGAGATCCTGAAGGCTGGGCAGAGCCCTGCTCTCGGTCCTCTGGGTGGGAGGTCCTCGGAGTCCACCTTCTCTGGGACCCTGGCCCCAGTAAGCAGCCTCTACCTATTCAATGGCCCCAGGTCACATGGGGACAGGCAGGGGATACCATAGGGGACAGCAGGGCCCAATTCCTGGAAAAGAGAATTCTGGTCCTCTCTTGGGGCCTGGATATGGCAGAGTATGGACTGGGGTGGCCACCCTGACTTAACCCTGCCAGGACCCTGGCCTGGGCCTGGGCACAGCTTGTGTAGACTTGCTAATTTTTAAAAACTGCTTTATTGAGATACAACTTATATACCAGCAAATCCACCCAAATAAAGTATACAATTCAGTGGTTTTTAGAATATTCAGAGTTGTGCAACCATCACCACAATCTAATTTTGGAATATTTTCATCACTCAGAAAAAGAAACCCAGTACCCATTAGCAGGCCTTCCCTATCCCTTCCTTTCCAGTCCCAGGCACCCATGCATCTATTTTCCATTTCTATGGATTTGCCTATTCTGGACATTTTATAGAAATAGGATCACACAATATGTGGTCTTTTGTAACTGACTTCTTTCACTTAGCATAATGTTTTCAAGTTCATCCATGTTGTAGCAAGCGTCAGGAGACTTCATTCCTTTTTTTTTTTTCTTTTTTAAAGAGATGAGGTTTTTACTCTATTGCCCAGGCTGGAATGCAGTGGCACAATCACGGCTCACTGTAGCCTCAAATTCCTGTGCTCAAGCTCAGACTCCTGAGTACCTGAGACTGCAGGTACACATCACCACACCCTGCTTCATTCCTTTTTATTGGATTGGTTTGTCTTTGACACAGGCTGGAGCAACTGCAGGTATGCCTCTGATCAGCTTGGATGCCTCTCACTCATTTACACATGACCTTCCCTGGGCACTTGGCAGCTGAGAAGCCCCATCCCACCTACTCTTCTTGGGATGGGCTGAATATCAGGGTCCACCTGCTTTGTCAGTGTAGCCCAGCAGGTACTGTTACCCCTCAGAACTACAATGGCCTGAGGCTGAGAGGCACAACTTGCTGCATATAGATGGGGAGACTGAGGCCCAGATGGGGGAGCAGAGAAACATTCAAAGCCATGGGCAAAGCAGTTGCTATCCTTACATGGCCTTCTCTGTGGGGCCTGCAGAGCTGCTCGACACTGCCCCAAGAGAGCCTGCAGCCTACCTCAGGGGCAGACTACTCCTACAGCAGGTCACTGTCCTGGCCAGGTGCTCATCCAGGGCACCACATACAGATAAACCTGGGCAGCCAGAGGGATGGGAAGACCCCAGGCCTGGAAGGAGGGAGGGGTAGGGCCTGCCCGAGTCCCAGCCTCAGGCTCTCACAGAACTCCAAGACTCCAAGTCACCACCTCTCATGCAGCTACTCCAGATAATACCATCCTGTTCCTGCCGTGGCTGCCCATATTCTTCATGGGCACAGCCCTGATGCTGGCCCAGCTGAACTCAGGAGGGCCATGTGACAATGAAGGCTCAAGACATTGCCCTCATGGCATAGGACCTCTCTACCTGGATCTCCGTCAATGCTCTCCTGCCCCCAACACACACACTTACCTTCAGGGCTTGCACCTTCCTGTCCAGCAGACTCTCAATGTCCCCCGCCACCTTCTCCACCAACTTCTGAGGCTCATTCTCCTGCACCTCGAACAGGTTCCGGTTGTCCTTGTAAATCTGGAAGGAAGCAGAGGCCATGAGTGAGGCCAGGTGGTCCCATGTCCCCATGCCAAGGCCCCTGCATACCCCTGTGCACAGCTAACCTCAGCACAGTCCTCACCTCTACCCAGACCCTGGCTTTGGCCTCAGAGAGGGCATAGAAGGCCAGAACCCCCACAGACCTGAAGGCAGGACAAGGCCAGGGGCTCTGTAGCTTGCATCTGGGATGAGGGTCCAGTTTAGGCTAGTCGCTGTGGTTGGTGGGATGGGGTTGTCACTGCCTTCTCTGGGCCTCAGGGTCCCCTCTTTCCAGGGTTATGAGCAGTACCCCCTGAAAAGCTCAAAGTAACTGTGAACAGCAGAGGGGAATGGTGGGCTGGAGAGGAGGCAGGAGGTTGAGGGGAGATGGAATCAATAAGCACACCCCATCCTAATAAGATGCTCACGCCCACGCATGTGCACACACACTATGGCTCCACACTGCTCAGGCATCTGGATCTCTTTTTGTGGGTGCTGCCCCAGGGCACTAGAAACTAGCAGGAGCTCTGGGCAGGCCCCTGGGCTCCTCTGTCATTCAGGGCACAGAATATGGGGAATAGGCAGACCAGGGAGGAAGGGGCAGGTTGGGGGGAATGAATCTGGGTGTGTGTGCAGGCGAATGTGGCAGTGTAAATCTGATTGCGTGTGTGTGTGTGAGACGGCTCAACATATCTGTTTGTGTGCACGTGCCTGTGTGTTGGGGGTAGGGCGGGTTTAGGGCCTCTAATCCCCAGGGGCTTGTGAGTCTCAGGAGCAGGTTTCTGCAAGTGTCTTTGTTCACAGCTGGGTCTTGGGCATGTGCATGCACATGTATGTTTGTGCATCTGTATGCATCATATACCTCTGCATGTGTCTCCAAGCCTGACTGGGTCCATGTGTTCACTGAGGTCACCCAAGGAGGTCTGTGCCCCAAGCACAGGCTCCTTCACCACTGGAGGTCACAGAATAGGCTGTGGTGACTGAGCCATGCCACCAGGCTGAGCAGAAGTGGAGGGATGTGGAGAGAGAGAGGAGGTGATGAGGAAGATAAGGAGGGGGGAGAGGCAGCCGATGAAAGACAGACAAGCAGAGAGAGATAAGGTTGGTAGAGTGACAGCAAGAAGGCAGGGAGATAAGACCTTGTCATCTGACGGGGGACAGGGCGGTGGGGGGTGCTGGGTGCTGCTGCAGCCCCTGCCCTGCCATTACCCAGTGCCTGGCAGTCCAGGGGTTAACGCACAGCACAAAGCCGGCTCAGGCAATCTTCTCCTTCTCCCGCCACCCCCATCCCTCCCGGCTTCTCTTTTCTTTTTGTCCTTCTTTTAGAACAAAATAATTTGTGGTGAAGTCGCTCTTTCCTGCAGAGCAGTGGCAATCAGAGGGCGAAACTTGGGGCCTGGTCACATGGCCAGGGAGGAGAGAAGCCCCCAAGTGAGTGCCAGGCCAGGGTGTTCCCTGGGCCTCTGGGCCCTGCCTCAGGACAGAGGTCCACAGAGGGAGACAGTGATAGAGATAGAGGGTGAGGAGGGGTCGGACCCTGGGGGTCACTGAGGAAAGGCAGGGAACCTAGAACCTAGCACCTTACTGTTGGGGAAACTGAGGCACAGAAACAGCAAGGACGGGTCAAGGCCAGGCGACTGAGTGGCAAAGCCAGATTCCCCATCAGCTTTCACCCATCCTTTCCAGGTTTGGGAACACTGCTTGACAGATTACTCTGGGGTATGTTGTGGCCATGGTCTCAGCTATGCCCACCGATGCCTCTGGAGAGTGGTGCCCCGACCCACTTGCACCAGCAGGGGGAACCGCTGCCCAGCTTCTCCTGGCCTGGGATGAAGTTCATACCTCAGACTCTCTGTCAAGGTCATTCCCAGGTACAGCCACAGTCTGGGCTGTTGATGGCTATGTAGCCCCAGAATCCAAGGCAGGACGGTGTGGTTCTCCTGGGAATGTCCAGGAGTCCCTCCTCTTGGGCTCCAGGGTACCCCTTGCAGCCTGGCATGGTGACTGTGCTGGGGATCAGGGGGCCACTGAGGGATCAGGTCTCCAAGTGGCAGGGCCATATCTCAGGGCACCAGCAGGTGACACAAGGCCTTGGAAGCTGAGACTCTGCCAAAAGTCACTCACCTCTGAACCTCCGTGTCCGATTTTTGTAAACGAGAGAACAGCACTCCCCACCTCACAGGCTGAGGACAGCACACCCATGACTTGAGCAGCCTGTGCTCCTGTTGTTACTGCTATTGTTTGGGATCATCAGAATTCTGAAGATGGAATCATTGTCCCTCCCTGCCCCCATCCACCCCTGCTAGATCTGAACACTTGGGGTTGTCCAAAGCCATGGGCTCTATTCCTGAGCTGGTAACCTCGGTCTCCTGGGGTCTGCCCACCTCCAGCCCCACCTTCTTCTCCCAGATCGGCCTGGAAGTATATGCAGTCTCCCTACACTGCAGCCACCCTGTCCTTGTCTCCGACACCTCAGCCTCAGCCCCAGAGTGATAATGGTGGAGCCTAGACACTGGGACACCACTGATAGGGCACAGCCATGGCCAGCTTTCTTCTCTCTCCTCCAAGCACCATGTCTGGGTGCAGTGGACACTTGGCAAATGCACATGCTGGATTCTATGTCCAAGAGCAGATCTCTGTGGCTAGCTGGGCCCAGGTCTGATTCCTCAATTTCTGCCTGCATCTGCATAAGCCCTCAGGGCTCAGGGATGCATGCTGTGCTTTCTTCCTGTTCTATTTCTACCTGAGGACCCACCCCAGCACCTTTCTGCCAGCCCTGGTGCTGTCAGCTGGGGCCTGTCAAGCCCACTGACCTGTCTGTCATGTGCCTGCAGGTCCCTAGCCCAGGCTGGTTCCCACAGCCATACCTTGATTCTCGCTGCCCCTGCATCCCCTCCACCTTGCCCTGCTATCTAAATCCTCTCCAGGGCAAGGCCAGGGAAATGGGCTGGAAGGGGTTTCTGAGAGGAGAGCGGAATCCCAGGAGTGCAGGGGCTGGTCATGCTGCCAGCCAAGCCTGCTCCCCAATCCCAAATGAGCCCTTGACTTAAAATAGTCCTGGAATGATAGCCCCGAGTGCCACAGCCCTCCCCTCAACAGTCCCCTGAACTTGCTCCAGTTGTCTCTGTCTTCTAGGGTGGGCCCTGAGTGAGCCCCAAATGCCTAGGAGATCTAAGTGACACAGCCCAGCAGATGGTCCCACCCTGGGAGATAGGTCATCTCTACACTGATGCGGTCCAAGGAGGTGCTTTCCACCTGCAGGCCCAGCAGGAGCCCAGGAGAGCCCAGGGCAACTCCAGTGCACAGACTCTGCCCAGGGCTATCCCCCCTCCAGCCCCAGCCTCCAGCCGTGGCTCCTGGGCCCAGCTGGGAAGTGGCAGAAAGGCCAGGGTGCACCAGATGCAGGGCTTCAACCACCACAGCAGGATGGCAATTCCTGCCGATGTCCTTGGCCCAGGGAGTTAATTAGAAAAAGCCAGCAGCTCCCATAGCAGTACAGCCGGCACAGCTTCACCTGTGCTGGACTAAGGAGCACAACAGGATCCAGCAGGCCCAAGGGTACCCTAGCTCTGTGCCAGCAGTGATAGGGAGGGAGAGGCAGTGGCTTTAACCCACAGAGAGCTGCCAGGATGCTGGTGGGACAGGGCGGCAGACTGAGGCTAGGTGGGCATATGGGAGAAGACTGAGGAACAGGGAGAACAGGGTGGTTGAGGTCCCAAGGGACAATTCAGGAGTCTGTTTGGAGCCCCTTGTTTCCAGGAGTCCCTAGCTCCCCACCCTGTTCCATGCACTGGTGACCATGGCTCGGCTGGTGCCCTCCTCCCCTGAGGGCACTCCCATCCCACCAGTGATAGAGACCTGCCCCTCTCTCTCTCCCCTCCCCCAGGGCTGGTTCCAGCCCCAACCCTCTCTCAGCTCTAGCAGTTCTTTGGTTAGGCATCAGGGCAAGTCCTGCCAGCCCTCTGGCCTAGGGCTGCACAGGGCCCATGGGGGCTAACACCCCTTTAGAAGCTCTGAACCCTCTGCCCAGCCTCCTGCTTCCCCCATGGCTCTGTATAAGTGGGAGGTGAGTCTGGAGGACCCCGGCAGGAAAGATGACCTTGAATAGGAAGCCTGCATGCTGGCAAGAGCAAAGAGAGCCAGCCTCGTCCCCATAGCTCCTAACAGTCCTGCCTGGGAGAAGGGAGTCCAGCTAGCAGCCCCAATATACCTGGAACACAGAGACAGCCACCATAGGAAACTAACAGCCTCAGGACAAGTGACCTGGACAGGCCCAAATCAGAGGGCATTTTGAAAAGTATCAGAAAGTCAGCAGCACGGGAGCCCACACCTGAGCTAGCACCAAACCTGCCTAGGGCAAGGGGGAAGCTGAAAGGGAAGAGGAAAATGAGAGGGGAGGCGGAAAGGAGAGGAGAGAGGGGAAAGGAGAGCAGGGAAAAGCAGGGAGGAAGGGCCAAGGAAGCTGCAGGAACAGCTCTATTTGCCCTGAGTGTTGGCTCTGGCTGCTCTAGGGTAGGTGCTTTACACATGTGACTTCACTGATCTACAACCCCTGAGCAAGGTCCATTCTGATCATCTCCATGTGATAGGACACTGAAGGTCAGAGAGGTTAAGGCGCATGTGAAACAGGCGTTTGAACTGGGTGGAATCCAAAGCCCTTGCTTTAGGTCATACTCTGTGCAGTCCTTTTCCTGCTGTTATCCCTAAACTTGAAGGCAAGGCCAGGGGAAAGGAGGCATAGGGATGAACTGGGAAGGCCTGAAGGGCTTGGAGCGGATGCAGGCAGAGGCTGAAAGACTGAGGCCTCTGGAAGGTGGGAGGGCCATGAGGGGAAGACTGGCTAAGCACCCGCCCAACCCTGGGAGTCAAAACAGGCACTCACACGCAAGGCTCCTCTCTGCAGTGAAGGCGAGCGGCCCTAATCTCTGGAAAATTAAATCAGAAAGAAAATGGAACAAAAAAGATTTGAGGCAGGCTTGGCCCTGCTGCCAGCTGTCTCCTCAAAGACCCAGCTCACCTTGGGCTTCGCCAGGTGCTCCAGCACCCCTGGCCTCCTCCACCTGCCCAGGGAGCAGGGCAGGGAATAGGGAGGGTGAAGGTGTCCCTGAGACATGACTCCGGGGAGACCAGTGCTACACCCGCCTCTCACCATATTTCACCACAGGGAGCAGCTGGGTGAAAGTCTGAACTGCCCATGATATCCCTGTGGGGAGGGCAGTCAGTGAACAAGAGATGGTGGGTGAGGCCTCCTGAGGCCCAGCCCACAAGAGCAAGCCCCGGAGAGGGAACCACCTCAAGAGACCATAAGGTTTGGGGTTGGAGGCCGGGGTCAGCTGCCAGAGTGGACTATACTCATGTCAGGTGGTGGCTAGGGGGTTGTGGCGGCTCGGGAAGCCTGAGCTGGGCCAACAAGGAGGTAGGGGAGTTGGGGACAGGTAGTGACCAATTCAAGGACCCTAGTCAGTTAGGGCAGAGCCAGGTCTGGGCCCCCTGCCTCACCCACCCCTTCCAGGCTGCTAACCTGGCTGGCCTCAGTGAGAAAAGAGAGGGTATTGACATAAGTGCAACCCCCACCTTGAAGACTGGAGGGTTGATAGGGTAGCTAGGCACGTGAGGACCCTTTATCACTGACAGCACCTGGGATAGATCCAGGACAGGCTGCACCCCTCAGGGCTCTCTCTGTAGCCCAGTTTTTGATGGGACTGAGAGGCTGCCCCATGGTGGGTGCACAAAAACCCTAACCCAGTCGCTCTGGGGACACACCAGCCATGAGACTGGGTGTGTGACTGACAGCTCCCCTGGTGGTGGTTGAGGCCTGTCCCTCACCAGCCTGGCACAAGGCTTACAGTAAGGCAAGGGGCCCCTGGAGCTCTCAGGGCACAATGCTGGTGCCCACACAGGGGTTTACATGCCACTCATTTACAGCTTCATCAGCTGCTGACATTTGCCAACGGCCGTGTCAGGTTTCTAAGTGGCCATGCCACACTGCCATCATCCCAAGTGGGGTGACCTCATGGTCACTCAGCTATATATGGTGTCCTGTCACACTCAGGTTTTGTACACCATGATGTTGGATGTCCCATTAATAGTTCCCCTTCATATCTAGTAGAGAATGCTTGGGACAAATGGTCTCTCTAGAGGGCATCACAGACACAGAACCAGGCCATTACAATCGGCCTGCACAGGCTACAGTGGAGGTCACACAGCAGTGTGGGAGGAGGGAGGAGGGTGCCTGGCCTGGTCTCCTGGGTGGGCAGCCCCTTAATAGCATATCCTTCCCCACCCCCACCTCCTTACATCCCCACTGGGGCAGCAGAGATGGAATAGACCTCAGCGCTGCCCTCCTGGGACTCTACCCAGAGGGGACAGATGCCCAGACAGGTGGCAGCAGGGAGAGGTGTGCAGGAGACACCTGAAAGTGGGGCTGGCTGGCTCAGGGGTGGTGATGGTGGGACAACAAAAAACCTGAGGAAGGCTTTCTGGGGGAGAGGACATCTGAGCAGTCTGAAAGGCTGGACAGGAGTTTTTGTGGGTAGACGGAGACAAGAGACTCTTGGCAGGAGTAGCACCAGGTGCAAAGGGTGGGAGAAGCCAAGATAAGGGACTGCTCAGTAGCTGCAGAGGGGCCTGTGGGGGGACAGAAGCTGGGGAGACAGGGTGTGAGGGCAGGGGAAGCAGATACCCAGGTGGTGGGGACAGGAGGATCCTCCAGGAAGGAGGGATATGTGGCCTGATAATGAGGTGAAAAAGGCCCGGTAGCTCTGTGGTCCCTCGTCCCCACTAGGCAACTTCCAGGAGCTTTCACCAGCAGGATTCCCTTCACAAAACTCACAGGAGCCTGAAGCCCCCACCACCACCCCCAGCAACGCCTCCCTATTTTTAAAGTTAAAGTTTAGTTGACTGTCATCCATTACCGCAATTAGTACATTATGTCTAATTATGCAATTAGTGTAAAAAGTGCACTTGCCGCTGAGAATGGGAAATTACGCTGCCTCGTTATGCTGTAAAATCCATGTCATAAAAAGGCTCAATCTCTTGTTTTTCGAAAGACACAAAACCCAACACAAAACAATAAACCAAATCCTCCCAGCCAAGCAAGGGCCAGTCTGTGCCAACCTTCCTGTGCTTGCCCCTATGCAGAGCCTGCCTCTGTGAGGCCTGCCTGGAACATGCCCCCAGGCAAGGCACCACCCACCGGAGACCCTGGGCATGGCCCATTCCTGGGTGCAGCCCTTTGCTCCTCTGAAACATATGTGAATTTCCAAACTGACTTGAAAACTGTGGCAATCCTGATTATCCATTTACATCAGGCCTGATTTGAGCAAGGCCTCCAGTGTTAAGGCCTGTATCTCAGGGGACAAGTCATAGAGGGAAATGGTATCCACCCAGCTCCAAAATGAGAGGTCTTTTCTCCAACGTTCCTGATGGCTTCTGTGAACAGGGGGTTGCAGATTCCAGCTCGGGGAAGTGGGAAGAACTTTCTCACGTTCAGGGCTCCCAAACCCTGAAAGCAACACCTGGATAAGCAGTGAGCCCCCTACCACAGGGACTATTCCAGTCCAGCTGTCAGGAGTGCTGAGGAGGGATTCACCCATCATTAGCCAGCACTGTGGCTAGATTCCAGGCTGCCATTGTTAGATAATAGCATTCCTATGACCATGTGCCTATGTGAAGCTTGCAGTCTGTGACTTTATCTTCCCTAAGTTCTGACTCCCTTGGTGGTCACGGGGATGCTTTGTGGACACGTTGGGAGTGAAAAAGAATCAAATGAGGTCTCCTTACTACAGAGGTGACAATCCCAAATGGCCCAGGGCATGAGGCTGGAGAGGAGGCACATGCCATTGTCCTTGCCTACCTATGTCAGCATCAGGCACACTCCTGTGTATCTCAAAACAAACGCTGCAGGGCCAAAGCCCCCCATGATTTATCTCCAAGGTCACAAGTTAACGCTCTAGCATGGCATGCTGAGTGCCTGCCCAAGAAGTGCTCTCCCTGAGCAGCTTCCCTGAGTCCCTACCTCTGAGCTCCCACCACTCCTTGATCTGAGATGCTTGAGCCAGGCCTTGGGGAGCCTGGTGTAATACCATTGAGACACCTTCACAGACAAGCATCTGCCCTGACCTTATGGGAATGATGCACGACCTCCTGTAGGTGCCATTGCTGCGTGGTGCTCAGACAAGGTATTCACAGAATTCACAGAGCAGAGGCATGGAAACCCACGCATCCCAGGGCCCATGGGGCACTAGTCCCCTGCAACCTCACCCACCTGCAATCGGCATCCATTGGTTCTGGGTGTGCTGAGATAATGGAGCAGTGAGCACACCCCAGAGAGAAGCAACTACTGAGAAAGGACCTGGGGTAGAGGGAGGTAGGCATGGACCCACTGGAGGGGCATCTGTTGGCTAAACTCAAGACAAGTGCCCTTGAACAGTTCCAGCCTCCAGGCCTTTGTCTAATCAGATGGGCTGGAGAGCAGGGGAGACAACTCTGGCACAGCACAGCCACATGGACACCAGCCAGAGACTCTTGGGGCCCCCATCCTCTCAATGTGGCCTGGAATAGCACCGAGTGGGGAATTTGAGCCTGAGGTGAACCGAACTGCAGGCAAGATCCAGGGGCCCCTGCCTGCTCCCCCTCCCTGAGTTGGGAGCTGCCGGCTGTCAAGGCAGCTGGGAGGGAAGCTGTGCCCAGCATACCAGCTGGCACGGGGGAGTGCGAGTAAACATACCCGCACTTTCCCAACTCACAGAAGTCGCCGGGTGGCGGCCGGCTGTTGTGGGCTCCCATGTTTATGGGAAGCAGACTGTTTGTGTCGGCGTCTGGGCCCCCTTGCCACCCACCCTGGCTCTGCTCTCTCCCGCTGCCTCCACACCCAGTTGGCCCTGCCTTCCTTTCATCAGAACTCCTCAGCCTCTTAACTGCAAAAGGATGGGGATAGTGATAACAGGTCCTCTGTGTGGCCAGACAGGGCTCAGTGCATAACCCATGGAGTCCTCATCATTTGACAGCTCTGGGAAATTAGAAACTGGCCGCAGACTACAGGCAGTGAATGGCGGTGCCTGTGGCACTGGGCTTCTCAGACCCCAGCCATCAGGTCCAGGCCCCGGCTGTGGCTCAGTTCTCTGGCCCACGGACAAGTCTGGCCTGCCCTTCAGCCTGTTCTCCATCTTGAGCAGCCCTGGCCCAGCCTGGCCTTGGACGAGGACCCTGCCCTCAAAGCAGGACAAACAGCCCCCTCTACCCTATGATGACCCAAGTAGAGAGACCCAAGCCAGGTCACTGCCTTGCCGTCTGGCTTCTTCAACCCCTTCACCCTTGTGCTCCCATCTTCGGATGTGTAAACCAGGTTAGAGTAAAGCCCCCTTTACCCGCCTCTCAAGACTCAGGGACAGTGGGCTGGGAGAATGGGAGTGAAGCGTTCTGGAAGTCAGGGTGGGCAGAGGCCCCAGTGGACCTTTGGTGGGCCAGGGAGGACTACCAATCATGCCACAGCTCCAGTGGGTTTCAATGGGTCATGGAGTTCTCATCTGAGATGAAATAGTCATTGTAACCCAGAGTCCTTGTAGCCCAGAGCTGGCAGAAATTCACCCCCATAAGTACCCTCATGAGATGGAATTGAGGCCAGGGAGCAAAGGGCAAAATGTGCTTTCTCTGTATCACCTCCATCCACCCATCACGGCCCTGACAGGTCAGGTGAGCAACCCTCTTCAGGGGCTGGGCAGGTCCCCCAAGGATTCCAGAGTGGTCAGAAACTGACCTTGTTCTAAAGCCACCAGTCATGCCCTGGGGATAGAGATGATTGTAACAAGGGCACCCAGGAGGTGGTCAGCAGCTGGCTGGCTTCTCATCTTACAGATGAGGAAACTGAGGTGCCAGGAGGGTCACAATCTGTCCAAAGAGACTTCCTAGATTCTTGCACCCACATCTCTGCTCTGCCCTTAACCAGCCTCGTGGTTTGGGTTGAGCCTTCACCCTCACAGTCCACATAGTCCTGAGCTACCTCAGCTAGGCCATCCTGGCATTCCTCAAAGATGGGATGGCTGGTGGCTTTTCATGGGACCGCCTTCCAGGGTTGCTCCCAAGGCCCTGAGAACTTTCCCTGATCTACTCTGTCCTGCAGGGATCAATTTTCCTGGCCTCACAGGCTGGAATTCCGTTCTGTGCTGCTGAGACTTGCTAAAGATGTTACCAAGTCATGACAGCACCAACAACAGCCCTGATCACAATAAGAGGTGCTGCTGAGGCCCTCGGGCTGGCTGCTCTTGTGAAAACATGAGATCTCAGCATGGCAGGTATGGGGGATAAAGATGGAAAGATGGAGAGATGGAGAGAAGTCCAGAAGATAAGCCCATGGCCTCTCATGATATGAAGGGCCTCTTTTGGGGCAAAGTGATCTCAGGGACCTGCCCTGTACCAGTGCACAGATGCAGCTGCAGGCACATGCACTTGACCTTGCATACAAGGTCACACACACGGACCTCACCACATTCACACCCAGGACTCAGGAAGCCCCTTGCAGATCCTGCTCAAGTCTCATACTTAGGCTCATAGAAAAGGCATCACAGCCTAGATGGGCCTATCCACTGTCACCGGATATACTGCTAGCCCCAGGCTTGAGTGAGGCTCTGTGGGAGTCCATTCACACCTCAAAAAGTGGTCTGTGGTCATCTGAAATGTTTTAAACAGTGGAACTTTGCTGGCTCAGATGGCTGGGGCTACCTGAAAGGTCATGACCCTTGATCCTGCTGAACACACCACTGGAGAGGCTCTTAACAGCATGGGTGCTGGACCTGGTGGGGGCAAGGGCATGGCCTGACCCACAGTGGCCTCTGAAGCAGGGTCCCAGCAGAACCCAGCTAGGCTCCCTGCTTTGAGCTCTTGATGTAGGCTGACCGCAAGGCACTGATAAGGCAGTAGGCACCAGAGTCATCATGAATGTGCAAGGAAGTTGTTTGAGGGAGCGGGCCACGACTGGGCCATCTCATTTACCACCTCTGCTAGCACCCCCCGACGCCATCTTACACCCTTCCCTAATTTTTCCTTTTTCTCCTACTTCCAATATATAGGCTGTTCTTGAATTTTATGTATCCTTGTAAGTGCCATGAAATCTTCTGTAGAACAAGTCAGAAGCTTAAATAAATAATCAAACAGGACCAAGACACTGAGGCTTTGTATAGGCTGAAGATATGCTGAGGACAGGGACATGTGTGCTCTGAAGACACGCACTCTGGGGATGCACATCCACACAGTCTCTCCTGGGCTCTCACAAGAAAGCTCCCATTTTGGACCTGAAAAATGCAGGGGTAGGGTCACCACCAAAAGCTTTCCCCAAGCTGGGGTCAGTGATCTCTGAACCCAGTCCATAGGGGTGCTCCTGAGCAGACTCTGGCCCCTCTCTGTACCTCAGTTCCCCCTTATTTCACTCTGGGGGGAGAGGGACAATCCCTGGCACCTCCAGCGCCAGGTTCTCTCTCTGTGCATGCAAAACTCCAGTGGCAACAGGGGCCAGCGTTTACCTTCCTGCATCCGCGCGCAGTGTTTGCCAGGCAAACGAACTGTGCAAACAGGACCAATGGCCTGGCCTCGCTGGCAAACACCACGAGGGCCCTTAGCTTGAACAGCCACGAACTTCTCAGTTAAGTGTGCTGTGCCCAGGGGAGGCAGACGCTGCGCCTGGGTCCCCACTCCAGGCACAGTGTGCCACCTCCTTGTTGTCCAGGTTTGGGGGCTGTGGGGTTGGGTGACAATTATTATGGGATTAGCTGCCACTACTGGCAGGGCCAAATGAGCTTCCACACCGGCAATCCATTGCATCAAATTGTCACAAGCCCCAGTTGTCCTTATTTTACAAATGAGGCAACTGAGGCATGGAGAGTAACTGGCAAAGCTGGGATTCAATGACTACATGGACTTACCACGTGCATGAACACAGGCCCTGTTCCAGACCCTGCCTCCATTTCCCCAGCAGCTGGTCTCCAGCCTGTGGGATCCTGTAACTCCTCAGGCCCCACCCTGCCCCTGGCCCCTCCTTTGGGAAGCCACTCTGACTGCCATGTCCATTGGGCCACCTGCCATAGGCTATGAAAGTCAGTGGGGTCAGCTGAGTCTTGAGTTCACAAACCCCATCCTGCTTTGAACGTCCATCAAGAGCTGTTTCTTAGACAGTTGGGTGAACCCTCCCAGGAATCCAGCCCGCAGGATAACAAGTCCCTCATTCATTTACCTGGTGCTGTCCACCAGACCCCGAGGGTTCATTCGCCCAACCTGTTTGCCCAGAGGGATTGCAGGGGGAGGGAAAGCCAAGGGTAGGTGGACTTCAAGGAGGTGCTTCTACCTATAGGAAACCATCTTTATTTGTGAGGTTGAAGTCCAGGACCCTAGGCTACAGGTGCATGATGTCCAAGTGGGCAGAGTAAGCATCAGTGAAGAGCCAGGATGACCAAGACTCCAGCTTATCACCTCCTTCTGTGTTAGGAAGGTCAGAGAAGATGCTCCAGGGAAAAGTGTAGGTGGATGGGCCAAAAGTGTAGGTGCCGGGCTATTCCCGGCAGGGGAATAGCATGCAAAGGCGGAGGAGAAGGAAGGCTGGTGAGGAGAGCTGCCGGGAGAGGGGCCACTAGCAGGCAGGGGCAGCTCTGACCCAACCCTCACTGGGAACTCACTGCCTGTGTGAAATCTGAGAAACTGTAGGGTCGTCTGGAGGCTGCAGGCTGGAGGCCTGGATCCCCACATGCAGTGTGACTTTGTCTCCCCCATTGCCTCCTTCCCACGGCTAGGTGCCCATGGAGTCCTGGAGGGGATGGTGCCCTGGGCTTCCACATTGTCTGTCAGCAACCTCCAGCAGGAAGGAGGAAGGCCTGCGCTTCTAGCTCCGTCAAGGGCTCCCTGAGCAAGGAGGCGATGAGGGCAATGATGCCAGGAGGACAAGAGCGGAACAAATTGCCCTGATTATGTAAGGCAGCCCTACTGCCTCCTCAGCAAGGAGAGAACTGGGAGCTAGGTTCCTCCCTACCCCACGTCCCTCCCATGCCACTGGGCCTGCTGGGAGACCCCTCAACAAGGCTCACTCAGCTAAGTGAGTGAGGCTGTGGGCCCAGGTCACCTAGAAGTGTTGGGGAAGGTTCTTAGGGATAAACCCCAATTGGCCACTCCCCTGAGGCCTGCAGGGCATGACCAGGCAAGTGACCCAGGTTGGTCCTATTCAGTCATTGCTCCTCCAGCGTCTCGGAGCCTACATGAACCCTCCAGGTTTCCTGCCTGCACCCTGAGCTGGCAGCCTCCCTGGCTCTTGGCCCAGAACTCCACACCCCAGGCCTCTCCCTGCCCCAGTCACCATGGAGCCTGGGTTACTCTGAGCTCCTCCAGAATCCAACCAAGGTCCCTGCCATGCCACACAAGGCTCAGGGCTGCTCTTCTCAGTGCCCCATAGGGGTCTAAGCAGGAAGCCCCCGTTTTCAGGTCCCAGAACAAGCTGAGAGCCAGACCAGCCACATCCTCAGCCTGGTCTCTGGATTGCCCTGCCCCTCCATGAACACAACCTAGCCTCCCCCAGGGCCTTGACCCCTCTGAGTTGCTATCACTTCTACTATCCTAGGGCCCTTAGGGAATGCTGGAGATGCCCTAGGCTGAAGCTCCAAGATGGTAACCACGTGGCCCCTCCCTGGCACAGGGTAGGCAGGTCCTGGACAGGCTCCTTTACCAGTTAGGCCTGGGTATGTTCTACCCTGCAGTGCTGGGAAAGCCTCTCCTACACAGTATCATGTTTGTGGAGTCACCAACGTGCCTGGAAGCTCTGGCTATCAGGCTCTTTGAGTTTACAGTGCTGGCAGGGTTAGGGTTCTAAACTGCTAATTTATCTCCTGCCATAAACCCAGATGATGCAGGAGCCAGCGTATGCCTGAGTGTATCTGTACATGTGTGTAGGAAGGCATGCATGTGCACAAATGCTCACAGGCATGCATGGGAAGGGTGATGGTGTTCCCATGGGCAATTCAGACTCAAGCACATGACCCAATGTATGTCTCCAGGTACTCACATATCCCAGGGCCTGTGTGTCCAACCACATACATATCCTGGTATATATGTGTCCAGGTTTACGGCACATGTTGGCAGAAGGCTTGCAATGAACAAGGTAGGATGCATGCTTTCCTGAGCTCAGCCCCGAGCTCCCGTGCTTAGTACAGCACACAGTGGGTCTCAGAGAACATCTATATGTGTGTGTACAGGCCCAGGGTACCCTCTGGCAGACTAGTCCCTGCCCTTCTACCCATCATTTCAGAGGGACTAGAGCCTTGCTCTGGTCATATCCCCAGGGCCAGACCAGCCACACTGTGCTGGTGCCCCCTTTCAGTTGCTACCCTCACAGACCTTGAGAATACCCCATTGACAGCACAGGCTGCAACAGAGAGTCTGAGGGCACAGATTCCCTCCTGCGTGTGGGGGAGGGCCACAACGAAACCCTTAGGCAAGGGATCCTTCCTGCCCACCCCCATCCCGCAGACAAGAGGATCTGGAAACATCACGAAAACGACTGATCTCCCTGCTGATGGTGGGCGAGAAAAAATTATCTCTCTGAACACTAAAAATAAAGCCCAGTTTCCTAAAAGCAGGGCCCTTTTTAGCCCGTGGCTTAGAGACCGCAGTGCTGAATTCCAAAGGTAGATTTGTTGAAGCCAAGAGTGACAAGCCTTCAGCTGCCTCATTGAGGGGCTCAGCCTCAGGGCAAGATGGCGGCCCCCACCCCTGTGATCTAACCCTGGGCCTCGGACCTCACAGTGAGCCCAGATGATGCTATCAGAGGTGGGCAGGAAGAGGGCAGCAGGAATCCGGTCCATATGCTGCTCACCCAGCTAATGGGCTGATAAATGAGCAGGTATCCCCTCTAGGAAGTGATGAATAAGCAGTCAGTCACCCAGGAGAGCTGGGGGATGAGCCACCCTCCATAGCATGCCTTAGGCTCAGCCCCGAGGCCACCTCCATGGGTGCATAGCCCTGCTAAGACTCCTCAGGTGTAGGGGTTGGGACTATGGGGTAACTGGATTTTGGGCATGGGGAGGGCAGAAAGTGCATAAAAGGGCAGACCTAGCCTCAGAAGCCAACCAAAAACAAGCTCAGCCAGGAAGACCCAAATCAAGGCCAGGGATGAAAATAGTGTCAGCCTGAAGGGGCACCATTAAGGAGGGGCTTAAAGCACGGTCCTCTGACTTCTTCACCATACCACACTCAGAATGACCTCAAGGCCCTGAAGAGACAGTGGCCTGAGATGGGGGCAGGGGGAGCCTGTGCCCTGAGGATTGCCCATCACACTCCCCGCTCCCCACCAGAGACACAGGCATCCAACCCAGGCCCCAGGGACTGAGTAGGTGGGAGAGAGACCTGGGGCTGGGTCCTGGGGGGTCCACCCACGGAGTGGAGCTGCTTCTCCCACACAATGACAGGACTGTCACCTCCTAAGCCCACAAAGGTTGTAATGGGGACATAGCAGCACGTGAGCCTCCATGTGGGGAAGGGTCCTCGGAGCCCAACTCAAAGCAAACTGCAGCCTCCAGAGTTTGTGAGCCCCACGCCACAGAAGAGGGCAAGCTGAAGGTGGCCCCTGGGTCTCAGCCATTTCTCTTGGTGGAGAGTTAGGCCCAATGGTCATTTCTGACCTGAGAGCCCAATGTTCTTGATTTGCCCCCAAAATCATTATACGGCCCCACCTTCCATGCACGCAGGACATCTAATATGGGGCAGGATTCCACATTCTTTTGACAGTGCATCGGCCCGGCTCCCTTTGAGGGCCCTTTGGTCAGGCAAGGCAGTCCCTGACCCTGTTCCTGTGTGAGCTCCTTGTGCAAACGGCCCCCAAGCCCCCTGCCTGCATTGCCTCCCCCACCCCGCCCCCGCCACATGTAAACAGAACCTGCTCGCTCTCTCCCAGGGGCTGCTAATTCCTCACCAGAATTGCTCGGACGTGAAATTGGAGTGAGACAATGTGTGTTTAAGGAAATGAATCTCGAATCTTAAGAGGTTCCGCAGCCCGCCCTTCACCCCCATCACCCTGCTGTCACCCACCAAAGCCAGGAAAGGTGCACTTGGCATCAGGGAAGAGAAAGGGGGAGGTGACATTCAGTGCCAAATTAGCAGCCGCCACAGCCAAATATTGTACTTGCCTCCAATCTTCTTTTATTTTTTGAAAGAAAAGGTTTTTACAAAGTGAGAGGCTGTTGGAACACTGAGGCTGATAATCGTTTGTAAAAGGCATGCCCAACTCGGAGCTTTCCCTTCCCGTCGGCAGGCCTCCCCTCCCTGCCCACAGCCACACCTGAAAGACACCTGCTGACAACACGCCCCACTGCACCAGCCACACTGGCCAACGTCACGGGTGTTCTTGGCCAGCAAGACCCATGGGGTCTCACCTTGTGCCAGTCCTGGACATGGGGCCTGCCTCTGAGCTGTCGCCCTGCCTACATGGGGCCCTTGGAAACAAGGAGTTATTTGTGGTGTGTACAGATCTACCGTGCCTACTGAGGCCTCAAAAATGATAGCCTTGGACCTCTACAGGGGCTCCTCATCCACCCCAATGGCCCTTAGTGCCCCTGCTATGGACAGCCGCCCTGCCTCTGTCATCATCACTTTTTTCCCTCCCACCAGGGATTTTTTTTTGTTTGTTTGAGATGGAGTTTTGCTCTTGTTACAGCCCAGACTGGAGTGCAATGGTGCGATCTCAGCTCACTGCAACCTCCACCTCCTGGATTCAAGCAATTCTCCTGCCTCAGCCTCCCAAGTAGCTGGTATTTACAGGTGTGCACCACCACACCCAGCTAGCTTTTTGTATTTTTAGTAGAGATGGGGGGGTTTCACCATGTTGGCCAGGCTAGTCTTGAACTCCTGACTTCAGGTGATCCGCCTGCTTCGGCCTCACAAAGTGCTGGGATTACAGGCATGAGCCACTATGCCCAGCTCAGGGCCCCTCCCCGGGCTGCCTGATGGCCCCCCACTCTTGGTCACTTTGCTGAACAAACACCATCCGTCGTCCTGGAGTCCAGCCCCTGAACCCAGCCTGCCTCCATCTGTGCTAGTTAATTAACCCACTGAGCAGGCTGAGCTGACACCCTCTGCGTGCCCCTCCACTATTTTCATGGGCCCTTCCAAGCACTCGGACAACTTTCGTGGGTTTTATCTATGGTACAGACTTAGCCCATGTTTCCCATTTCCTCAAACCTGGCTGCCCAAAGCCCTGTCCAGTGAGAGGATGGGGAGCCTGCTGAGAGGCCCCTTAGCTCCCAGCTGGATGGTGATTGGAACCTGGCCCTGCCCCACATGTGTGCACCCTTCAAGCTCACACTGTGCCTCAGAACCAGCCTCAGATCCCATTCCTAACCACCCCAGGAGGTGGAGGCGTGGCAACGGTCCATTTTGCAGGTGGGATACTGGGCTCAGAGAGTTCTTGTGACTCACCCAAGGCCTCAGTGCCGGCAAAAGGCACAGCCAGAACCTGGGTCCAAGCTGCATGGGCCCCACAAGATGGATGCTGGGGCACATCACCCAGATGCCCTCTTCAACACGAGGCCCTCATTCCCTCATTGCCAAGGGTGTTGCCTGCTGAATCCTCTCATCCAAGTCCCTCCCCAGGCCGTGCCCTGAGCAGATGTGCCCCCACTCCCTGTGGCTGACACAGAGGTGGAGTGGGGATGCACACAGGCCTGGTCCCTTGGCCTCAATGGGGACAGCTCTGACGGGCCAGCCCAGCTCCAGGGCTATTTGCGGAATTGGCTCAGGCTTGAGAATGCCTCACAGCCCAACTTCTCCCGCTGCCCAACCCTGCATCCTTCACCCCTCACAGGTGTGGTTCCTGAGAGTACTCTCCAGTAAACACCTGCACACAACCTCCATCTCAGAGTCTAACTCCAGGGAATGGACCCTATTGGGCTAGTGCCAGAAGTGGTCCCAGGGCCAGGCGCAGTGGCTCATGCCTGTTATCCCAGCACTTTGGGAGGCCGAGGTGCGTGGATCACCTGAGTTCAGAAGTTAGAGACCAGCCTAACATGGTAAACCCTGTCTCTACTAAAAATACAAAAATTGGCCAGACGTGGTGGCACATGCCTGTAATCCTAGCTACTCAGTTGGCTGAGGCAGAAGAATCGTGTGAATGCGGAGAGGTGGAGGTTGCAGTGAGCCCAGATGGCACCGCTGCACTCCAGCCTGGGCAACAAGTGAAAAATTGCATCTCAAAAAATAAAAAGAGTGGTCCCAGAAGGCAGACCCTAAAGTGGGCATTGTCGTGCTGACAACAAGAACCTCACCACAGAGGCAGGGGGAGCCTTGACAATCCTGGCAAGTGATGCGTGCAACTGCTCAACATGAACTAGGATGGGATACCTGTGAATGGGTGCAATATCTCAGCTGTCAGGGAGGCTCAGGGAAGTGCAATTGTAAGAACTATGGAATGGGATGGCTATGGCTGGGGGCTATCAGTGCTCTGAAGAAAGACAAGGGAAGACTGAGTGTGATTCAAAACAAATTTAAGGTAAAATGTGAAAGTCAGAAGCCCCCTGGCAGGATCTAAGAAGATTCTCATCTGCAGCCAGAGGCAGAAAAGTTCAGGACTTAATTGTAAGAGTCAAAGATCCTCAGGGGGTTACAGTTTCAAGCCCAGCAGGCTGGTTACACCAAGGCCAGGCCAAGACCCCTGCAAAGGAGAGGGGCCCTGGATTTTGGGATGGGAACAACTGAATCGTTGCACTTGAGAACCTTAAAACCAAACCACAGACCCCTGCCAAACTCTCCGAGCCTGCAGAAGTGGCCCCTTATCCCTGCTAAAAGCTAGAACTTCCTACTTGTTTGAAGATGATGCAGAGGCCTCCTGTGTTCAAATCTTCTAGTCTCAGTCTTTTCCCAGGATTATGACCACAGACAGAAGGCTCGGTTCTCTCACTGGGTTCAGAAAGAGTCCATGAGCCAATCTCCACATCACTGAGACCCCAACACCAGCCTCTCCTCTCTTTCCTGCTGCCTGCCAGAGCTGTCCCACCTGCCCGGCCTTTGTCCATGCTTCCCCAGAAATGCTCACCCCTCAGCTCCCTGCTTCCTCCAGGAAGCCTTCCCTAAACCCCCTGGTGAGCCATCTCCCAAGTCCTTGCAGCCTCTCCATCTTCAGTGCACACATAGCACACAGCCTATAGCAGGTCACCCGCTTTGGTCCCTGTGCATCCAAATGTCCCCTGAATAGGACAAACAGCCCCAACCCATGTGCGCCCACCAGTGCCAAATCCTGGCCTAGCCTACAGAAGTTGAAGAAACCCTGTCACAGGGGCTGCTGGACTTCCTCAGGCCTACACTTCACCCCCCCAATCCCTGCACTCAAGCTTCACCCCTTTCAAGGAGGTGTGATTATTAGGTCCTTCTCCATTACAGGTAAAGAAATTCTAGAGGGGAACTGGCCCATCCAGCATCCTAGAATAGGGAAGGGGCTGCTCAGGATTTGCACCCCATCTGTCTGAATCTTCCTGATCACCATCCCCACAACTTCTGTAACTCCCGGCGAAGGAAGAGAGAGGGCCAGGTAAAGGCTTTGGAGCTTGGTGAAATGGGAATGGGCTCCATGGAGGAGGTCCTGAGGGCCTCAGACAGGTAGGCGTGCAAGGCAAAGCACTGCAGGAAGAGGGAACAGTGAGGGCCAAGGCTGGGAGGTAGGCTAATATGGAGGGGAGCCCCGGTCTGGGGTGGTAGGTTAGGGAAGGGAGATGTGATCAGTGTGAAGGTCACGGTGGACACAACCAGGCCCCGGTCCTGCATCTGTTCTGCCCTGCCCCCACCTCGTGGAGCCCCATCTCCCCCCAGGTTCCGGTGCCTGCTCTGAATGGCCAATGAGGCCATCTGATTGGCTCATCAAGGGCAAATAATAGCTTTTGCTGAATTCAGCTGCAGCCAATCAGAGGCAATCAAGCACACAAGAGGCCTGATGGGCCACACAGGCGCACCCACAGGCACCAGAGCTGCCCCTCAGCCTGGCTCCGGAAGCCTCCCCCTTCTTGTGTCTGAGCACTGGGGTGGGGGCTGGGAACCAAGTCCAGAAGTCCTCAGGAAAAGAAGGGAAAGGGACAGCATTTGCTTGGCGCCTGCTGTGTACCCAGAGTGCTGGAGAAGACTCGAGTAGAGGATGCGTACCCTTCCTGGCCAACTCACAGGCTCTGGGAGGGGCCCCCACAACAGCCCCCCACATTTGTCCCTCAGCCACCCCCAGCCTGCCCTCCAGCATCTCTCTGTGCCGAGTCCTTGCCTCTCCCCTGAGGAGAGCAGAGCCTCCAATCAGGCCCTGGGAAAGCAATTTTTCAATCTCCAACTGCAAACACTAATACCGCTGAAGCTAATTTTACAGATTTCCACTTCGAGGCCTTGCCTTTGTCCCAGAATCCCTCAGCCCGGGAGATTAGCAGTTTAGAGACTGGAAAAAATAAGGTATTTTAAAATTCAGCATAAAACTCTCTCTTAGACTCGGTGAGCTAAAAAAAAATTTTTTTTTGATTGGAAAAGAGCCTGTTAGTGAAGGAGGAGCCAAGTCCAGTCCCTGCTCCACAGGGTGGCTGGAGGAGGGGCGCTGCCTGGGCCAGTGTGCAGCGTGGCTCAAGCCCACAGCCTATGGAGAGGCAGAGAAGGGAAGGGTCAGCTCCTGTCCTGCCCTGCATGCTGGGAACACTGCCTGCTGCACTGGTAGGCCCTCTGCTTCAGGCTCTGGATGGCATCCCCCTTGAAGCCACCCAGTATTTCCAGGCACCCAACCCCAAAAGTCTCCCTAGCTGATGAGAAAGGCTTTGGCCCTGGGGATAGAACAGGTCGTAGGCTTGCTGCTCACTGCCAGTGAGGTGGATTCCACTCCAAAGCAGGCCCCTCTGGGCCTTGGTTTCCCCATCACACCCAAGGTCCAAAGTCCATGGCCACATGCTCCCCTGGTATACATGTAGCCGAGCACTGCACACCCACTGCACACGCACACCCCAAGCCACACACACTCAGACCCTGGCCCACACAGACAAGCACCGGAGGCATTTGGTGGCGCTCACTCATCGAGCACCTCTCTATTGCAACTCTCACAGATGAGCGGCATAATCACTTCCCTCTTCGGGGGCCATGAGCTCAGAAACGTCCTAATGAAAAATAAATGTATTTACAGGGAGACGTCAAAGCCGCCAGGATGAGTCAAAGTAATATGCCTGCGACCGGCACGCGGACTTTTATTTCTTCTCCCTCCACGCTCCAGAGCTGCTCCTGCGGCGTGGAGAGATAAATATTTTAAATAGCGACACTTTGGCGATGCATGGTTATGCAAGACAAGGAATAATTAGAAAATAAATTACTTTTTTTAAACACAGTGTTACAAACTTCGGGTGCATCAGATTACTGTTCTCCGAAGGCCAGGGCCACACGGCTCAGGGAGGCCATCGCAACAAGGACCTCAGGGAGCAAGCACACACCAGCCTGTCCCCACAGCCCCCAGATGGTGACGCCCCTCCCGCCTGCTCTGGGAGGCTCCCAGAATCGAGCTGAAGACCACACTTGGCAGCTTCCAGAAGATCTCGGCGATGGAAAGGCTTCCTCCGGCGTCTCACCAGCAGTAGCGCAGACTAAAAATAGTTTAATCTCCTTGAAAGCAAAAGGAGCAATCAGCAAAACAGACACTCAGGCCCACATGCTACCCCCATTGCGCTCCACGTTCTGCCCCCATCCATCCTGGCCGTCCCCAGCTACGCATCATCAACTTCTACCCATCCTGGGAAAGCATCCCACAGCCCCCGAGGAGGGCAGCCACACCCATCATCCAGGACTCCTCATGTCTGCAGCCCTGCATATGCACAGCATGTGTCCTTTAAACCTTGTGACACCCCAGGAGGGAGTCAAGACAGGAAGTGTTAGCCCTACTTTACAGATAAAGAAACTGAGGCATAGAGAAGTGGGGTCATCTGCCCAAGGCTAGCAATGGTAGACAAGGGCTGTGTGCAAATGGAGGGGCTCAGCCTCTGCAGAAAGGAGGTAGGTGGCTTTTAATTAGCACCTAGCCTGAGTCCTGGTTGGCTCCCAAGACACAAAAGCTGCCCAGGATAAGAAGAGGCAAGGGGTGGTAGAATCGGGGGAGGGGAGAGGCTCACACATTTCAAGGATGGGGTCAGCTCCATTCACAGCTGAGTGGGTCTATCACACAGATGTGTCTTGCCCACTGCAGCCAGAACAACACTGTGACATTTTCACCCACTGACCTGAGATGGGGTCTGGATCCTGTGTTCTGGCTCCAGCTTGTTGTGTGGCTGAGAGTCTGTCCCAGTCTTCTCTAGGCCTCAATTTTCTGAGAGATTGGCCAAGGTGGTTAGAACGACCATTCCCCACAGGCATCCCTGCTCGGGACCCACCAGGAATCCTGCTGCCCTCCCAGGCCTGCCCCTCACACACTACCCTTCCTCACTCACTCCTACCTCTCAGCCTCTGTCTACCTGCCCTCCTTCCACTCCTAACTGCCTGAACTAGGAACACGGACAGCGTCCTGTCCCACCACCTGGTTTTACAGGAGAAAACTCAAAGACAGGGAGGGGAAGGTCAGGCACCCAAGGCTGCCCCCACAGAGGTCAGAGGAGGCAGAGCAGACCAGGACTCAGATTCCGATCCCAGTCTCATTCCCTTTGTGATACTCCTGTGGCTTCCCCAAGGACAGTATTGTCCCTTCAGAGTTCAGTAGTGGAATGAAGCCAGCAAATAAAATGATAAACTGGGGCCAGGTGTGGTGGCTCATGCCTGCAATTCCAGCACTTTGGGAGGCTGAGGCAGGCAGATCACTTGAGGCCAGGAGTTTGAGACCTTGCCAACATGTTGAAACCCCATCTCTACTAAAAATACAAATATTAGCCGGGCGCCTGTAATCCCAGCTACTTGGGAGGCAGAGGCATGAAAATTGCTTGAACCCAGGAGGTGGAGGTTGCAGTGAGCCAAAATTGCATTATTGCACTCTAGCCTGGGTGACAGGGTAAGACTGTCTTAAAAAACAACAACAACCAAAAATGATAAACTGGGCTGTGGCAGGTGGTCCAGCTCACATAGTCTCTGGAAATGCCATCGGGGAGTCAGAACTGAGGCTTCCTTTCTTGCTAAATATTGTTCCTTGTAACAATCAGCTATCTGCAAAATATCACTCCATAACCTGGACTCTGAGTTTTTCAAAAACTGTCTAGAAGGTGCTATCCTGCTCACCCTCTCTGCAGGGGCCAATGTCTCCCCACAGCTCCTGGAAGCCTCTGCCTTGCCACCACGCCCCCCCCCCCACCCCCCGCCAGTCCATCCCTGGCCTCAGTGCTCTGGTCCAGCTGTGTCCTGAGGTCCTGCTCTTGTCTCCTAGTCCAGCCTTTGGCCCCAGGTCCAGCTCTTGCACCCACAACCCCACATACCTCTGCCATTGCCTCAACATACCTAAGACTCAGTTTTAGCACTTGCAGCAGTGATGCTGAGGGCAGAGACTGCCCTCCACATTTTATATATGAAGAAATGAGGGCCAGGTCACCTGATTTCTGAGGTGCTTCTTTTGGTCTGATTGCTCTCATGGTCCTGCCCTCCTACTTCCTCAGCTTCAGGAGAAGGAGCTTAATCTCAATAGGTGATGATGATGGGGAATGAGGAAGGTAGCCCGAGTGGACTGATTAATGAGGGTAAGGGTATGGCCTTGGGGAGGCTCAGAGACCTGCCCTGACTCATTCAGAACCAGCTAAGTCTTAGGGAGCTGCCCCAAAGAGATGAGCCTCAGTCACCCACCAGGTTCAGGGTAGTGCCCTCCCCTAGCCATGGGTACCCCAGGTAACCCTACCTGCTAGATTATGAGCACAGGGAAGGTGCTGGGTTGGGGAGACATCCAGGGAATAGCTGGCCCACTGTTAGCCAAGGCAGAACTCGCTTTATCAGCAAAGTCCTTCCCTACCACTGGCTGTGTAAGCCAGGCCTGCCAGGGCTTCCCATTGTGCAGATGAGGAACTGAGACTCGGGATGAGGGGCACCTGACCACAGGGAGAGAACCAGGTTGCTCAAGTGTCCCTGTGAGGCTAGCTGAGCCCCTATCTCTCTGCACCTTCTCTAAATCCCAGATACTCCCTGCTGCTAACTCTAAGCCAAGTCCTGTGCCCAACACACTCCCAGGCACAGGACAGCAGTTCTCAAACTGGGTTCCCTGGAGCCCTAGGCAGTAGACAGGGGGTCTCTGGGCTCATGTGGAGGGTCAGGGGTAGTGAGAGGGAAGCAAGAGACCAGCCCAGGCTTGCCTACCCACTTAGCCAAAGACCATTCACTGTCCAGGGCCCAGCGTGAATTTCACTTAACCAAACAGTAAGGACTCAGCTGCTTCGAGAGAAGTCAGTGGTGGTGCTGGGTGAACTTTCTTTCTTCCCCCAAACTCCCTGACACGACAGTTAAGGGCTATTCAAAATGGCAAAACCCACAGGGACAAAGGAAATGTGCAGGAGGCACTAGGAACAACATTTTGAAATCTGGAGCAGACAGACAGTGGTGATTGACTTACCAGGCCCTGGCAGGCTCACTTCTAGCAGCAATGGGTTAGTTAATGCTGGGGAACCCCAAAGGCTAGGCCCTGAAACACCAGCTAGGAGACTGGGAGAACCTTCTCTGGGGAACCTGGTCGGTCAGGCCTGTGCCATCCCTTCCCTCAGGCTCTGGGAGTTCTCTGACACCGTCAGGTCCAGCCCACTGACCTCCATTGACTCTCCAGGCTCTGGAGCTGAGCTGGCACTGTGTTGGGGTGGCATGTGTCGGTGTGTAGGGGGCCCTGTGTGCAGGGGAGGGGGCCAGAGCTGGCCTGTGAGGATTTCCCCCACATCCAGAAATCTTCCTTCAGCCCATTCCCTCCTGACCCTTTCCTGGGAAAAGAAAAATGTTGCGGGGGAACTATGACAGACATCATATTGTGCAAAGTGAGCTAATCACAGGGCAGTCACGCAGGGAGATGAGATTAGCAGAAGAATATTTGATAAAAGGGAGCCCAGGTATGCACATGGGTGGCGGGAAAGGTCAGGGTCACCTTGAGGAGATTGTAGGCCTGGTGCTTCCACCTGGGCCACTGGGAGTGGAGGCAGTTGCCCCCATCACTCAGGCCACAGTCACAAGGCTGGGTGTCATTGCTGTCCATAGGTGAAGCACACATGGGTCCATTTTCTCTCTTTAAATGCTCACTGCTAATCTGCTGGGCCTGGGGACAGGGTCTTCCCAACTCTCCCACTTGACTCACGGTGGGGACACATCAGCCCAGGGCACTTGTCCCACCCCATGGTGCCCTGCTCTCCAACTCTTCAGCCCTTGGCACTACAGGGGCACAGGAAGATGATCTGGGACTCCAAAGCCCATTGGTCTAAAATGGCCCTCCCCTGCAGGGCCCTGAGGCCCCCAGCACCTGGAGCTAAGGGTCCAAGGTGCAAACTGAGAAAAGCTTCAAGCCCACAGAACTCCAGCCAGGAACATGGACCTGATGCTACACTAGCACCAGGACCCTGGGATGTGAGTGAGTCCAGGGGAAAGGCCATGCCCTCTGACCCCTGGTTACTGGGAACTGCTCACTGCTTCACCCCACCAGCTCACTGGCTGCCTCCTGGGGATAGGTCAGCAGACATCTAAGGAAGGAATATGAGAGGCAGGCAGGAGGCACCGCCTGTTTCCTGACCATCCCCATTGGTTCTTTTGGGTTCAGCTTTCTCACCCTGCAGCCTGCTCCCGCCCGAGATCCCCTGGCCCACAGGCACTGCTTCCACCCTCCCTCCTCTTCAGCACCAGGAGCTACCCCGGACTCTCCCATCCTGGCTGCCTCACCTGATCCTAAGTCAACCCCCGACACCCCTGCAGGCTCCCTGAGGCTAAAACATGGAGTTTTTATTTTTAAAAAAGTGAATTAAGCCTGTTTTTTAAAATAAAAAAATTAAAAATAAAGGGAACTAGGGATACATCACAACTAAATGCAAACTGGTACCTTGAATTTGATCCTGGAATTGAAAAAGGACATTAGTGCAAAACTGGTAAAATCCAAATAAGGTCTTTACTTCAGTTTACGATATTGTGCCAATGTTATGTCTTAGTTTTGGTATTTATACCATATTTATGCAAGATGATAACTTAGAGGAAACTGGGCAAAGGGTTAGGGAATTTCTGCACTATTTTTCTATCTTCTCTGTAAATCTAAAATTATTCTTTTTTTTTAAATCTGTAAATCCAAAATCATTTCAAAATAAATTTTAAGAAAAATCTATGAAACTATACTGTCCTCAGACAGCTAATAGACACTGTGGCAAGAATGAAACAATAACAAGATATTATTCTTAAAAAGGTTGAAATAGACATCCTGGAAATTTAATATACAATGGTTAAATGTAAAATTCGACGGGAAGATAAAATGGAGAAATCTCCTCACAGAAAGGCACAGAGATGGAATACTGGAGAGAGGAGAAAAAGAAAAAAGAACAGGGCCTGAGTTAAGGTTTCTAGAAAGAACAGAGAAATGAGAGGGAGGAAAGAGCCAAAGAAACCATTAAAGAAAACATCCCAGAACTGAGGGACACAAGTAGTTCAAAAGTGTGAGTGGTAAGAAATGAAAATAAACCTCACAAATGTAGATCAGTGTGGAATTTCTGAACACTGGGCAAAGGGAGAACATTTACAAGTTTCTGATAAAAACCAGGGCATGTCTGAATGACTGGGGACTGTTCCACAGCAACTCAAGAAGCTGGAAGGAATGGAGTGCTGCCTTAGAAAATCTGAGGCAAATGGTTTCCACCCTGGACTGCTAACCCACCTGAAATCTCTGTTGAGGGTGGGGGAGAGGAAGGCTTTCTGAGACATGACAGTCTCCAAAGTCTGGCTCCCTTGTGCCTGTCCTCAGGAAGCCAACTGAAAATGTTCTCAGCTGGGCATGGTGGCTCAGGCCTGTAATCCCAGCACTTCAGGAGGCTGAGGGGGGGGTGGGTGGATCACTTGAGGTCAGGAGTTCAAGACCAGCCTGGCCAACATGGTGAAACCTCAACTCTGCTGAAAATACAAAAATGAGCTGGGCGTGGTGGCGCATATCTGTGATTCCAGCTACTCCGGTGACTGAGGCAGGAGAATCACTTAAATCTGGGAGGTGGAGGTTGCAGTGAGCGGAGATCGCACCACTACACTTTAGCCTGGGGACTCCACCTAAAAATAAAAATAAGAAAATGTTCTCTACCAAAATGAGGGAGAAGGGAGAAGTTCAAGGAAGAGGAGGAGGCATAGGATCCATGAAAGAGGAGATCCCCACCCCAAGGAGGGGAAAGGAAATCCTGGGGACACATCAGTGCTACAGGCTGGGAGAACGCTGGTCCTCATTGGAGCAAAGTGGGAGGCTCTGGGCAGTACTTTCTTGGAAGGTGAATTGAATTTAACAGGTATATGAGAGCTAGGTCAGATAAAGTGGCCGGGAATTGGGGCAGAGTAAAGGTTCACAGAAGACTAAGCAAATAAACTAACAATGGCCAGGCGCAGTGGTTCATGTCTGTGATCCCAGCACTTTGGGAGGCCAAGGTGGGTAGATCACTTGAAGTCAGGAGTTCAAGACCAGCCTGGCCAACATGGCAAAACCTCATCTCTACTAAAGATACAAAAACTAGCTGGGTGTGGTGGTGAGCGCCTGTAATCCCAGCTACTCAGAAGGCTGAGGCAGGAGAATCACCTGAACCTGGGAGGTGGAGGTTGCGGTGAGATGGTGCCACTGCACTCCAGTCTGGGTAACGGAGCAAGACTGTCTCAAAATAATAATAAACATGATAAACTAACAAAATCTAGACAGTTTGGACCTGCAGGAAACAACTAAAAAATCATACCCAAAAGCATTCCATAAGGAGCAGTTCTGAACAGCATTTCCCAGGTCAGGGCAATGTCACCAGTGAGTCCTACCTCACCATATCACATGGCGCACAGGAAGGGGAGGGGTGGGCTGGGGGAGGGGCGCAAAGTCCTCCTCTCCCACAGGAGGATGCCCATGGATAATGCCTAAAACTGAACAATCGTGAAATAGCAACATAAGTGTGTCATTTAGAGATATGGAGCTGAGAGATTAGAAAGTGACAGCCTCTGGGGAGTTGGAAATGGAGAGGAGGGGGCTGCTGTGCTCCTAACATAACTTGCCTGGTAAAACTATGACTTTACACCAGGCACCTGTGTAACGCTGATTTGAAAAACCTAAATTTAAAATTCCATCTAGAAATACAAGAAAAAGAAGAAAAAGGGAGAGAGGAAAGCTGGGAGGGGAAGAATAGAGACAGAGGAGGAGGAGAGGAGTAGGCAGAGGAGTCAGGAACAGAGGACTGACTGCTTTGACTCCGGCCTCTGGCTTCAGGACAGCGGCCGCCAAAGGGCAGCAGGTGACATCACCACCTCTGCTTAGTCTTATCGCAATGAACAGAGTTTGAGGTTTCAATTCCCTGATCAGCTGAGTACAGACCAGGCTCCTTAGACCAAAACACTGAATTGGTGTTGGTGATCCCTGGGTACCACCCCAACACTCCCCAGAGTTGGCAGTAATCACAAAGAAAGTTGAGGGACAGCAGCCACAGGGGTCTGGAAAATAATGCCATCCATCCTAGGGGGCAGTGTCAGGTGGTAAGGAAGAAGTTCCAAATTTCTCCTAATTTTTTTATTTGAGACAAGGTCTCATTCTGTCACTCAGGCTGGAGTGCAGAGGCATTATCACAGCTCACTGCAGCCTCAACCTCCCAGGCTCAAGCAATGCTTTCACCTCAGCCTCCCAAGTAGCTGGGACCACAGATGCACCCCACCATGCCCAGCTAAGTTTTGTATATTTTGTAGAGACAGGCTTTTCCCATGTTGTCCAGACTGCTTTCCCCTAGAGTTTATGCAGCCATGGAAGCACTGTCTTTGTACACACCTCTGTTTAAAACTGTGCCATTTCACCCTGACCTGGGCAGACAGCCCTGCCTGGGAAGGGACAGAGGTAGAGGAGGGCTGTCTGAGAAATGGGGCCCAGTAGGCTGAAAATGTCTTTGCCACCTCTCACACCCTCCCTGGAATCCTGAACTCTTTGTGTAATTTTCAGGAAATGCACAAACCAGCAACCCCTCAACCCAGTAGCCTCCTTATACGGGACAGACATCCTGTCCCAAGGGCAGAATGAGGGCTAGGAGTGAGGGAGCCCGAGTCCCTGCACTGCAGGCCTCATGCCAAGGGCAAGCTCAGCTGAGACGAATCTAACACAGTTTGGAAGAAGCCCAGCGTGCCTGGCTCCTCAGAGTGAGAGATGCTGAATCTGGACCCCTGGTGGGCTCAGTTGCCTCTGCAGATCATGCAGAGGAGCATGGAAGCTCCTCAAAAAGCAGGATGGCAGGCCAGGTGAGTACCCTGGGAGAGCTCCCTCCATTGCCCGGGCCTTGACCAGGCCCAGGCCATGGCTCATTGAGACTGAAGCTCTGCTGGGGACCCAAGAACCTGCTGGCACCCCAGGATGTGGGGTTGCCCCAAATATTCACCTTTATACATCCCATGTTCACTGGGTACTCACTTCACTGGGATTCTCTAGCATCTGTGGAGGAAGCAGATCACCTAGCTCAGGACTAGACATGACCAAGGGTTTCAAAGGCTGTGAGTGAGTGTGCACATTCCTGGAGGGCCCCAGTGCCCAGCCACTGCTGAAAGTCATGGAGGTGGCAGAAGCAGACCTTCCTGGGCAACAGAGGGGCGTGTGTCCTACCCCAGGAGCCGATCAGATCGGAAAGCAAAGCCTCAATCCAGTGGCCCTGTTCAATGAGGGAACCTATCCAGCCTCCTGGGAACCCCTAACTGCTGTGGGGGTTGAAGTCACAGCCCACACAAAGCTGTGGTCTGAGGGGGAGACAGTATGCCAGCCTCAGGGATCCTAGTCAAAGAGGGGAGGCTGCCAGACCCTCCTTGATGCAGAGGATAAGTTTGCAGGGCCTAGTCTCCTGCTTTTCCCCCAGAAGGCTCCAGACCCATTCCCTTGTTTCCCCTGAGTGGCTCCTCTACCACTTAGCAATGGAGATAATTTACATAATGCATCGAATGTGAGAGCAATAATGGCTGGGGAAGCAGGGTGGCTCCTTGGAGGGAAAATACCTGCTTCCACATCACTGCCTCCTCCTCTAGCGAACTGGGTTGTGAGGCTGCTGGGAAGCAGGTGCCTGTAAGTGCTTGGCTGCTGCCAAGAAGGGCCCAGAAAGATGTGCCAGCCCCGAGACTGGGACTGGAGCAACTTTAGGACAGAGATGCACACCGGAGGAGATTTCCAAAGCACCTGTCTTGAACATAAATCCACCCAGCTGAACTCCTGGAGTCTATAACCCTGCTGGGCCTCGGCCCTGCATCCTGATCCTTCCAGGAGGAGGAGGCCACTCCAGCAGGCAGGAGGTTGTAGTCAGGAGGCTGGCAGCCAGGCTGCAGCTGCCCAGGAGGTGGCCACGTTTGAACACAAAAGCAGCGATGGAAGGGGTAGAATACATACAAATTACTGGCACGGTAATTGCTTTCTATATAAATGTTCTTTTTAAAAGTTTTCCCTGGTGTGAAAGTCCCTCTTTAAAAGGAATAAATTCACTGCACACCAGTTTATTCCACACCGGTAGATGGAGCATAATGAAGGCTCCTCCGTCAGCTCCTGATCAAGAGGCAAGTGGTTGCCACTTGACCCAGCTTCCGGGTCTCCCTACATGATGATGCAGTGCACTGGTAGGCCACGGGTCTCTGAGGGGCACAGGCCTGCCTGCCAGGAGTCAGCAACAAACCCAGACTCTAAGACTCAGGTACAAGTTCAGCAGACCCCATCACGGTCCCAGGAGCTGCGCTCAAATGATGGATATGAAACAGGCAGCTGAAATCACAGTGATTCATGCTGAGGGGGAGGCGCACCGGGGCTCTGGGAGTTGGGGAGCATGGGGGACCCTCACTTTCTAAGGTCAGGTGAAGGGAGGTGTTAAGAAGGCTTCTGGGGGATGAGGCCTCCCAGGGCTTGCCCACAAAGCATGTAGAGGAAGCAGGATTGTGACAAGCATCTAGGGGTTATAAGTGGGAGTAGCTTATCTTGTACTGTAGAAAGCTCCCTGGTGGACACCAGTTCTTCTCTAAGCTCAAAAGAACCAAGACAGACAGGTCCCGCTGCTTTGGAAGGTAACTCTTCCAAGCATACTGGAGAGTCACCTGACCATGCCTGCAAACTCTGGAAGATGACTGACTCCCCATGAGGCCCAGGACCTGGAAAGGAGGCTCTGGCGCCATGCTCCTTAACAGCCACAGCTCTCTTATCTGAGAAATGGGGCTGAGTGGGCTGCAAATGTCTGAAATGGGGACAAGGTCCTTGGTGGCCTCACCACCAGCCTCTGTGAGCACTGGATTAAGGACAAGAACTGCCCTGCACAAGACCTGTGATCTCTGCAGTAGGAATGTTTGGTCCAGTCCCATCCCAGGGTACACCCACAACCACCTGGCAGCCAGCTCCCACAC
Organism: Callithrix jacchus; assembly: GCF_049354715.1. Lineage (NCBI taxonomy): Eukaryota > Metazoa > Chordata > Mammalia > Primates > Cebidae > Callithrix > Callithrix jacchus. The sequence continues at coordinate 33,038,189 of NC_133516.1, forward strand.
AGGGCTGCTGAGCAGTGTCAGGCGGAGTGACTGGAGGAATGCTCACCATGCACGGGGGAACTCTGTGTGTGTGTGTGTGTGTACACATGTGCTCCTCACCCACAATATCCCACAATCGAGATTTCTCAGCTTTGCTAATGAATCAGCTAAGTAGTTCTCGCCTCCTTGGGTGACAGAGCTCTCTGCACCTGCCTCCTCACAGTCCCACCTGACCCTAATGTGCGCCTGCTCACACCTCCACAGGCAGCACTCAGAACCGTGCCTTTGCGCACACACACATGCACACGCTCACCTTCTATGACCACTTCCGTCTATGGACACTCAAATGCTTACATGTTACTTACAGCACTCACGTACATGGGTTCACTTGTTCTCTATGTGCAGGCTTGTGTGCTCACATTCCCCATGCAGTATTGCCCATCTCTCATGCAGCACCGTCAGCCCATGTTCCCCCTCACACAAGCCTCAGCAGGTCAGGAACTGGGTCTATAGTGGATCATGGGACCAAGAATAGCCAGGGCTAGCTGCCTTCCCAGTCTGACCACCTCCGCTCAGGTGGACTCCTGGAGAGCCTGGGCATGACCAGGTCTGGCCATGGTCTCCGTACCTCATATGATGGGAACACTAGATTGGTCCTGCCAAAGATTCCTGGCAATCCCCATCTTCAATCTGTACCTGAAAGATGCAAAAGCTGAAGGCAGCAGTGAGTATCAGACACCACAGGCCTCAGCACTGATCTGGAGGGCTTCCTGGAGGAGGGGAGCTGTGGGCTGGGTTTAAAGCTGGGAGACACCTGCAGGGGGTGGTGGGAGCGAGGAGAGTGGCAAATGGACTTGAAGAAGTTGAGAATTCTAGTGAGAGTGAAGGGGAGGACACCCAAAGGCCTGAAAAAGGCTCCTTGCTACCCTGACCTGGAGCCACACACCTGGGTCATATCTTAAAGTCACTCTAGGAATGGCCAGCCTTCCTAGCCCCAGACCAATATCTGCATGGCCACACTCTCACAGCCAGCTCCTCTTCCCTGCCTCTGAGCCCTCCATACTCTCACAAAGATCAATCCAGGGATCATCTACATGGAGCCAAGTCCTGGCAGATGCTGCATGCTTGCTACCTCTCCAAGGGCATCGGGCATCAAGGCTCAGTCAACACTGATGCACTAGTCTCAGTTTCTCCATGGGGGCGGATGGTTTCCAAGGCTGAATGGAACAGAGTCGGAGTCCAGGTCTGTCCCTTTTCAGTCCTCAGAGCCCTGCCAGTTTGCTTCTTCATCTACTGAATAGTGACTAGCTGGGCACCACCTCCATGCCAGCCTTGTGGGCACCTATGGACATGTATAGCCCACAGGCACGTGTACGCCACCTGCACACCTGTGTGTGTGCGTAGCCTGCCTCTCCATCCAGACTCCACATCCTTGCAAACTGAGGTCAGGCACTCAAGCCCTGAGGGTCGCTCACTTGGCTCCTTGCTTCAGGAGAACCCAAAGGGGACAAGAAGGGGGTTTGCCCAGGAGCCACCCCTTGCCTCAGTCTCTCCCTGTCTCCATGGAGTAGGCCAGCTTCTGTTCAGAACCATCAGGTCCCAGGGCTGGGAGAGAGATACAAGAAAGAGAAAAGGTTTATGGCTCTGTAACTTTCTTCAAACAAAATCTCTACTTATAAGGTGAGGGCAGTCACACTTGAAGAAGGTGGAGGGAGGCCATACTGAGCCTCCATCTCCTGCTTGGTTGTGGTAAATGCTGCTCCTGCCGCCCCTGGGGCCGGCTGTGCTTTGTCAGAACCAATTACTTCTCTGCCTCCACTAAGTGCTTGGGGCTCCATGAATCTGAAGCAAGTGTCCCTGTGGCTACCACCGATCCAGCAATGAAAGGAAGTGAAGGATGGGGGAGGAATGCAGATTGGGTCAACTGTCCCCGGAGGGGTAGGGCGAGCATGAAACCCATTCGGTCCTCCAACCCCAAGCCCCATCTCCCACCCTCGAACACCCAGAACAGCCTCTGGCTCTGGACACGGCAGGCCTGTCCCTCTTCAGAGATGGATGCTGAGGCCAGTCGGGTTGACAGTAGACCTTGGCCACTCTTCAACAAGATGCAATGGCTGAGTCCAGGCTGACCTCCCCCCGCCGTCTTGCTGCAAGGCCAGCCTTCCTGGGGACCTCTGAAGACAACCAGCAAGTTCATCAGAAGGGGTGTGTGTGTGTGTGTGTGTGTGTGTGTGTGTGTGTGTGTTTAGGGTTTTAGGAAGTTTCACAGACAAACCTTGCTAATTCCCAGGATGGAAGGATTGAGTGACCCTCACTTCAGGGAAGGGTCCTGCAGCAAGGCCAAGGGTTAGTGACTAAAATCTTCCAGGCAGAGCAGTGCTGTCTGCCTAGGGAGGTTCTGCTCATGGCCACTGAGATGGTCTCTTACTTAAACCAAGGGACAGAGAACCCAGGCAGAGAAACTTGCAGAGATCCTGAGAGATTCTACCCTCAAGAACCCCTGATCCTCAGCCTTGGCCTCGGCCACTCTATTTTCTTACCCACTAACCTCCCCATTCCCAACGCCAACATCTAGGCACAGCTCAGATCTGGGTGGCTTTGTAGGCCCCCCACTCCACTTCACTCCATCCTCTCTCTCTCTCTGAGACAGAATCTTACTCTGTTGTCCAGAGTGGAGTGCGGTGGAGCAATCTCTGCTCACTACAACCTCCACCTCCCAGGTTCAACCTCTACCTCTCAGGTTCAAGCAATTCTCCTGCCTCAGTCTCCAGAGTAGCTGGGATTACAGGTGTCCACCACCACGCCTAGCTAATTTTTCTATTTTAAGTAGAGACGGGGTTTTGCTATGTGTGCCAGGCTGGTCTTGAATTCCTGGCCTCAAGTTATTTGCCCACCTCAGCCTCCCAAAGTGCTGGGATTACAGGCATGAGCCACCACACCCAGCTGTCCATTCCCTTCTCTAAGCCCATGGGGCCTGAGACACAAGTTGTCAACTTATTAACTGATTGGAGAAACTGACTCACAGTCTTCCAGGGTATAGGGCCCCTCCTTTTGCCTCCACCCACCTCCTCCCCTGCAGTGTCTCTGCAGCTGACTCCCTGGATTTCCGGCCAAAGAAACTACCTACCCTTCCCTGGTCCACAGGCCCTGTGTTTTCAAGCTCTGCCCCAGCTTGGTAGCCTCTGTATCTATCTTGGGGAGATGTCCCCAAAAGGTGTCATGATCAGCAGAGAAGAGGGGACCAGTTTCCAAACCCCTGGGCTGAACCAAGCCGAGAGGACACTTTGAGCATGTGAAATTTTCTAAACTGTGATCAACCTTTGGAAGGGCAGGTAATTGATAGTGGTTGTGTGGGTGGGTGGTACGAAAGCACCCCACACTTATGCAGGGCTCTATCTGCAGCTGTTCCTTGCTCCTGCTCCCCTGAGATCTTCACATACCCTGTGAGACAGGACTGCTTGGATCCCCATTTCACAGGTGAGGGAACCAAGGCTCAGAGAGGCAAGACATGTTCTGGGTCCCACAGTGCCTGCCCTTCCTGTCCACTTCATCCTTTTACTACCTCCCACCATCCAGCTGCTGCCCCAGCACAGGCTCTAGATTCAAATCCAAATCCAGCTAGGCATCAGCTGTGGGACCACAGGCAGGTCCTACCTTCAGAAGGCACAGCTTTTCCTACCGCTTCTCTCCTACTCCAAGCTGTTCCCCATCTCCTGGGAACGGATCTTGGATTTGCATGTAGTGACCTGTTGGCACAAGCTGGAAGCTGGAAGCCCTCTCCATGACTGCACCACTGGCTGATCCCACCCAGAGATGCTGCTCCACAGACCTGCCTTTCTACGCCCATGGCCTCCATAGAAACCTAGGGGGCAATTCCCTGCTGAGGCTGCTCAGAATCCCAGATGCCTCAGAGCAGGGCTCCCTGCCCCAGCCCTGCCCTGCCCGGACTCTAGAAGCCAGGCACCCAAGTGCGCCTCTCTGGGGCCTTCCTGTCACTACATCTCCATCTGCTCTAGGCTGTTCTGACACGATACCCTCGTCCCAGGGAGAAGGAAGAGAGGAGGCCTGGCAGGGAGCAAGGAGCTGAGAAGGGGACCCATACCTGGCCCAGCCTCACCAGCCCTGGAGGAGCCACTAGGGTGAGGGAGCCTCCAGGTGGTTGGTGCCCAACATATGCCATGAAGGCTTATGAAGGGGTGGCCAACATGAGCCAGGTCCCTGGGGCAGGCATCTCAGGCAGTCCCCCTACCCACACAGCCCCTCTCTGGTGAGGGCTTGTGGAAGGATACAGGCCACCTAAGCCAGTCAGCTGGCCCAGGCCAGAGCGCCTGTCATGGACGAAATGGCTTTAGAAAAGCTTCTCAAAAATGGAATTTTCTGCTGCTAGCAACAACAGCGTGTGTGTGTATATGGGGGGGAGGGGGCTGGAGGGGCCAGGAGGGAAACAGCCACTCCCAATTCAATCCTGTGTCTCCCACACAGTGCTCAGGAGAGAACATTCCCAGACTTTACAGTGGGCAGGGGTAGGGGGTACCAGAAGAGGCTGCCCCCAGGTCAGGGCATGGGAAGGAAAGAGGTAGAGAGCAGGCTGGGTTGGGGGGACACAGAGGGGGTCTAGGCAGGGCTTTGGTCAGGCTGCTGTGCATCTGCCTCTCTCTACCCAATTATGCTCGAGCAGCAGCCTCACCACATCTCAGACGCCCTCCCAGGAGCCCCCTCTTTAGCCCCACGAATCCCCGCTGGGTGCCAAGCAAGAGGACCATATGGAGGGAATAATAAGACAATTAACTTTCCATTAAAGAATAATATATGTGGGTTTTTAGGGAGGCAAGCGACAGCAATTCCTAGCGGCATATTTCACACCCGCACTTCCCCATCGCCCCCCACCCTGATGCGCCCCACATCCTCATCATCTACACCAGGAGAGGAGGGTGCCGCTGGGCCTCACCAGGAGGTGGCTGGGTAGAGGGGTGGAGGCTGCACAATGAGCAAGTGCAGAGCCCTGAAATGCTGGCTCCAAGGCTGCAGGAGCCCCACAGAGGGGCTGTGCTGCGCTTTCCACCCCTCACCTGACTCAGAGCATCAGTGTGACAGCCTGTGCCAGTGGGGGACCTGGCTAAGGAGCTGCATGCCTGTCTCCTGGGGGCACATGTGAACCACAGTGCTCGGGTGAAAGGACCTTCTGTGGGGTCTGGGGGTGACAATTTCTTGTTCTACTCTTACCTGGCCCTCTGGGCACCCCTCCCCACTGGCTTCCTTCTTCCTCTTCTGCTCCAGCCCCTCTAAGGTTCTGAGGTTCCCTGGTACTTTCAGGCACTGCTAACCCCACTTGGGATGCCCAGATGCCCAGAGGGCACCCTCCCTAGATGGAACCAGAGTGCAGCCTCAGCCAGCACCCCCAGAGTCAGTGTGTGAGTATGCACGTGTTTCTGAAGTTGGCTGTGCCAGCTGAGGAGGAGGGTGGAAGGGGACAAGAGGCCTGTCTCAAACGCACCTGCAGAGGGGCCCTGTCTTACCTCCCTGACCCCTTGGGAAAGGGACCCTGGACATGGCCAGGCTTTGGTCCATGCTGGGAGCCAGCTCCAGATGTGGTACTCCACAAATATTAATTACACATTCCTGTGGAGTGCTGAGCAGACGGGGCACAGAGATGGCCGGGGGCAGACAAGATGGAGTAGGACTGTGCCACCACCACTGGTTGGAAAATGCCATTCCTGGCTACCCATAAGAAGTGGGGACACACAGACACCATCAACTTGAATCACCATGACTGTTCAGAGAAGCACAGCAGTGGGGAGGGGAACAAAAGACTCAGGTTGGGGATTTCCAAGTCCTAGGGTCCCCTTCTCTGAATACAGGCTCAGCAGTCCATGGGAGGGGCTGTCCCGGGTGGCTCCTCTGCTAGCCAGCTTCCCCACCACCACTCAGGGCTGGCCTGCCAGGGATCCAGGATAGGACTGGCTGGTGGAGACAGCAGCCAGGGCCAGGGCCTCAGCTTTCCCATTTGTATGATAGGACCACAGGAATAACTAGCAGCATGTAGCTGGGCTAAGGCCATTCTGGGGTGGAGGCGGCTGGGACATGGGTCGCACCGTATGCCATTTCTGCCCTGACTGGCAGGCAAGCTATGAGTGGTTGATGAGGACTGGGAAAGGCTTCCATGGGTCCAGAATTGGCTTAAGCCTTCCCAGAGGGTAGCCTGTGGCCTCCAAACATGGCTGTCCCAGGTTCCTGCTCCTAGCCCAGCTCTGGCCAGGCAGCTCTAGCCTCAGCCCCAACCCCAGGCAGAGGAGCTTCCCTCCTTCTGGAGATCCTCCAAGGAAGGTGTCTCTCAGTGGTCAGGAATGCACCCCGGGGCTGGTGTGCCTCAGGAGCCAACCAGCTCTTCATCGTGTCTGACTATAATCTCTCCTGCTTTCCTTCCCACCAGGTTCCCAGCGTTGCTCCCACTGGACCCTAGACACTTAGCCGGAAGAAGGTAGGTTCCTGGCTGTACCCATCAGAGTGACCTGGGCTTCAGAGAGGGGAGACCTGTCCCAGCTCCACATCCTCCCTACCCCCATTCCCCATGCACCCCCAGGCACCTGATGAATTATTCATCCTGATCAACCTCATTATGTGAAGGAGCTCAGAGCCCAAACATATGCACTGTGCTCTCCCCCAGAATGGAACAATATGGTGCTGATGGGGGAGGGTGGAAAGGAGGCTCCAAAGACCTTGCTCAGGCCCAAGGGGCTCTCCAGGGGGAGAACACAGTAGGGTCCATACTTTTGTGGCCTATTCAGGCCAAGAGTGGGCCAGGGATGGTGGGAGTTGGGCTGGGGTACCCGGGAGGATTCGGCTCAGGGTGACTGGCCAAGCATGGGGATGGGACCAGCACATGAGCACCAGGCCACAAGGAGAGCTCCAGCTATGCACTAGCTGTGGTATTAGATGAGGAAATGAAATGGGGTCTTCACAGGGAGTACCCGCATGCCACAGAAGTATGCCATAGTTTTCAACCTGCAAATGGGCCAGTCTGCACCTAGCCATGCCCCCATGGGGGTTATGGTGAGGTCAGGAGGAGGAAAGTGCCAAGGCAAGGAAAACATTCCCAAATGCTACTGTCTGCAGTTTCTGCACTCTGGTGGCTGCCAGCCCTCATGGCTCCAAGCTTCTGGGTGGGTGTAGGGCAGCCTCTAGGATAGGGGCATGCAGTCTGGACAGCCTTCAAAGGGAAGAAGGCCAAGGGGCCTGGATGCCAGGATCACCCCAGCTGTTCGGGGGGCAACTCAAAATCAGATCAAGGAAGGCTGAGGAAGGGCAGCCCCAGTGGGGGCCAAAGCTGCCAGCTTGGCAGGGCTGGTGCCAGGGTTTGCAGCAGCATCACAGCTGGGTCAGGGCTCTGCTCCAAGCATCTTCCTGACTTGTCAGAGCCAGCTGTGGGCTGGGCGCATGGACCATCTTTCTGTGCATTTGGAGAGCAATGGTGGCTTAGTCAGGGTCAGGGGTGAGTCGTGAGAGGCTAGGGAGCAACCCCACAGGGTTGCCCTCTTCCTCTAAAACTCTATACCTTGCCCCCCAACCCCCACACTCATCTCACCAGAGTGCTCTGTGCCAAGAAACATAGCTATCGGCAGGAAGTAAGAGGCTGAGGAAGCAGATGAGGAAAACTAGAGCAGGACAGATTGCTGTTGGAGAGCTGGCAGCCATCAGCAGGCAGAGGCACTCCACCAGAGTGCCAGGAGGAGCCAGGGACGCCAGGTCAGCACTTCTCTGCCTGCCTGTCTGCCACGCGGAGCATGGCCCTGCTCTGGCCCAGCTCCCTACTGCCCCAGGCTCATCTTGTCCACCCTACCAAGAAGGGAAGCAGAGCCAGAGCCGGAGCTGCACCCTGAACAGGAGTCAGGAGCCCAGGGTCCATGCCCCAGCTCTGCTACAAGCCAGCAGCACGACCACCTTGGTAATTGCTGGGCAGAAGGGGGTGGGGGAGACAGGCTCACTGATGAAAGTGTCTGGAATCTCTCAAGTCCCATCAGAAAGGAAGGGAAATGATCCCTGGGAGTGAAAACGACCAATGAGGGAAATTCAAATTTGATTTCCAAAAAGAGGGCATATCTGTATCAGCCCATCCATTGCTATTTTAACCACTTCATCCTCCAGTCAGACTTCCCAGCTGTGTCAGGGGTCAAGAATGCGGATCGGAAAGGATCCAGGGCTCACCCAGGGGCACACGATGGGTACGCTGAGCTGGGATTCCACCTCTGGTTCTCACAATCCAGCAAGCTCACTGGTCCAGACAGACCTCAGGCTTGATGTGTGTACATTATTTTCTCATTGCCAGACATTCAGAGCCTGAGTTGCCCGTGAGTATAAAATAAACATCCTCAAGCTGAAGGTTCAAAGTATGAAGGATTCTTGACCGGAGGGCTACAATTAACTCCTGATGTGGGGTACAGCTTATGTCCTGATACGAAACTTGGAAAGGTGCTGGATGTACACATCGGGGAGCTATCATTTCTTCATTAGTCCACACAGCTATCCTTGGCAGTGGCTGCTTGGAGCCTGGTTAGCATTGGGTGCTATTCCTGAGCCTAAATTGACTCCTGTTCCGGAACAGCTTTTCCTACAGCACTGTCTCTGGAAAGCTCTGCCGGCCTCCAAGTGCGGCTGAGTCATTGAGAGTTCACAGGAAGAGAGTGTGATGGGGGCTACTGAGATCCAAGCCTAGCAACCAGGAAAGGGATCTTGAGTGTTGCTGGGCCACTGACGGGGAGGACACAGACCTCCAGGACCTGGACTCTCCCTCCCCACAGCGTTGTCACATCCTTAGCCACCTCTGATCTGCCCCAGCCTGTGCCAGAGGTCCTACATCCACACTCAAGGTCAACACACTGGCTGCCACCCCCACTTCCTGGGTACCAGCTATAAGCTAAGTGTGAGGAAGGGACTCAGGACAATCCCCACGGCCCTGCCCCACATCTGCTGACCCTGGTCCTGACCAACAGGGACAACAGGAACACAGTGGGTATATAATCCCCAACCCTGGACCTGGACTCCCGACTGAACCAGCCACAGTAGGCTGGTTTACTCTACAGTTCTCAGTGGGAGACCCCCATTTAATCCCCTGCTCGGTTCTGGTCAGCACCTTCTGGCCCAAGCCCCCAGCAACAAGATCCTCAAAGAGCGCACATACCCCAGGGGTCACAGCCCTGTCACTCCAAGAGCTCAGCCCTCCCAGGCGCTGCATCTCCACATAGAGAGCAATGGCTCAGGAGCCCGGGGCCTGACAGCAGCACATTTTGCAGCTTCCGGGAGTGACGGATGGCCTGCTCTTCACATCACTATTTCAAACATTAACATAATCTCCCAGGATGGATGTGGTGGCTGGTGCCTAATCAATCACCCCTCCCACACCTGGATCCCTCATCTCGGCAGGCATGGGATTTCCACTGTTTCCTGCTACAGCACCTCAGGCACCACTTTCGGGCTGGTGTGGACCGGCCATCCCATCATTTCCTGGGTCTCTTTGGCTCCCATGCACCCTCCATGTCCACTGGTCCCTCCTGGGCCTTAGCTGCCATCCCAGGTGTGCCTCAGACACCGACCTCTCCCTCTTGAAAGCCCAAAAAGCCCCAAATCCCTCTCAGCAGCAGGATTGTCGTTCAAGCTGGGTTGCTGCTCTGGCCGTGACCTCAGGAAGAGCAGGCCAGGCCCTGGAGGAGTGCTGCTCTGCAGTCATGTCCCCACCTCCCCCATGACCCTGGGCCCAGCAGGTCCCACCAGGTCCCACCACACCAGGACATCCATTAAACCCCATCTTCCTCACTCCTTATTTCTGAAGCTTTCCCCCTTCCCTTGGAAGAGACAGCAAGTGGCACTGGACTCACCTCACGGAGCTGCTGGACGCCTCCAAAAATCCGCATCACGCCGTCAACCTCCTGCTCCAGGCGCCGGGCCCAGTGCTGCATCCTGCATGCACAGAGAGGAGAGAGGCATCAGGAGGGCCCACCTGGAGCTGCAACAGCCCCGCCCCAGCCACCCAGGGGCACCAGGGGCATCATCCACTTATACCCTAATTTTCACTAGAGGGGGAACCACAGCAAGGAAGCAGCAAGCGCCTGCGATTCCCCTTTGAAGTCCAGACCCAGTGGCCCAGGCTCTCCTCATGCACTGTGGGGCGGCAGGGAGGAGAGAAGACTGCATTGTGGATGTGCTGAGGGAGTTCAGAGGCTCGGAGAAGCCTGCAGCGAGGCCACTGTTCATTGTGAAGAGCCAGCCCTTGATGTAGCTGCTCTGAACATGGGGACCAGGGAGGAGGGGGACACGAGGGAGCCTCAGGGAGTGAGGTCTGCTGGCTCTTGAAGCCAACTGTTCCCAAGGCCAGGTAGGGCCTGGGGAAGGGGAGGGAACACTGCTGTCGCCAAGTCATTGCGTAACTGGCAGGTCCCTGCCCCTCTAGGTCTCACCTGAGCAGTGGACGTGGAGAGTTCCAGATCAGGCAGCCCTTGCCTGTCCAATACTCTGGTAGACAGACGCTTACCCGAGGCTCACTGCTGGATATCCAGTGGAACCACCCACTCATGGGTCCACTGCAGACCATCCTGCCCCACAGTCTACCTGAGCCACAGCCTGCACAGATCTCCCTCACACTGGTACCACTCTGGGATTGTTTTAACCCATTTGCATCTCAGCTTCCTTCTCACAGGGATAATTTGGGGCCACCTCTCAGGGTATTATAAGAATACATGAGAATAGGTAAGTCAAGGGCGCTCATTGCATGGGGATCTTTGTGAGTGGACAGGATGGACAGTTGGTCACATGGCCCTCTATTCTCAGACCCTATTCCTTCCCACAAAAGGGAAGGTGTCTGGGGTGAGGCCTTGCCTGGGTTCAGATGTGTGACCCACTCCCTTAGGCAGAGCCGGATGAGGCGAGCAAAACCACACCAGACCTTGCCAGATGCCAGACAGAGAGAACCACACATAACCACAAAGGTGCTCTTTGCCATCATGCATCTGAAAAGGTATCTCAATTTCTCTGTCCCACTTGACACACTCCCATTTTACAAACCAAGGCCTTTTCAGGAAGAGTGCACAGAAAAATTACCATGAAGATTTAAATAAGCCATGGGTCAAACACAGCCCACAGGGCAAGGTGATGCCAGCCCCCCAGCCTCTGGAGGTACCCTGGAAGCCCTGGGGTGCAGGAGATTGCACCTGGCCCCAACTCCGTAGGCCTGCTGCCTTCCCCAGCGCCACTTGGGCCAGGACTGTTCTGGCTCCATGGGTCAGAAGAGCCCAAGCTTCCACCTGGCCTCCTGCCCTGCCTCCCACCTCAAGCCTGTGGCTAGGGGGCTGGGCCCATGCCACTGTGGTGTATGTGCCTGGGTCGGTTGGCATGGGAACTCGGAGCAGGAGGCAGGCAGATCACTAATTGCAATTTGCCAAGCTGAATGTCAGGACCATGATGGGAAAAAAAATCAACATCAAAAGAAAGGTATTAGCTTCGGCTTGTTGCTGACTGAGCCAGGGCCTGATTCCCTCCTCCGCTCCCCACCACAGGGGAAAATCTAACCCTGAGTGTGTGTGGAGGCCAGGCTGCAGGCTGGGCTAAGAAGGGCAAGCAGGCCTGGGGAGGGCAAAGGGCAGCAGAGAATCAAGAGCCTGCATGACCCCTGGCCCCGTTCATCGGGCACTCATCTCTTGGGCCTGGCTGTGGGTGGACAATGTAGCCAGTGGCTCCTTTGTGTTCCTGAGATGGAGACTAACGTTGGGATGGGCTATCACAGTCAGTCAGGCAAGGGGCAAATGGGCAGAGTGAGGATCTGATCCCTGAAGGGAACCATTAGCTCTGCCCTGGCCCTGACCCTCACCTCAGCCACTGACTGGTGTAGGGGATAAAATGCCAATCAATCCTTCCTGGGACTCATATGTGCAAAGGCAACCACTATGTACAAGGTGCAGTGCCACCACGTCACCTGCTTTCTTGCTTCAGTCCTCACAAAGAAGCAAACACTACTATCTCACCTTACAGATGAGGAAACTGAGGCATAGGGGGTTTAAATGACCTGCCCAAGGTCACCTATCCAGGAAGTAGTGAACATAGGACTTTCCCCAGAACTGTGATGGAGTCACAAGAACTGACTCACTAAAGCAGATTCTATGCACTTCTTCCCAACTCTGCACTCGGTACCATCACCTGGGGAGCTTGAAATAGGTCATGGTGGGAATATTTACACCGCAGGAATTGGCAAATGCTAGAAACCATGTTTTCCCCTCTGGAGAGCAAATTGTAAACATTTACCAGCACATCACTGATTCCACCCCAGACTATTGACTCTTAGTATGTCTATAGGTCTCTGCTTCTAGGATTTCACAGATAAGTAAAAGAAAATTAATGGGAGAAGAAACATGGATGCCAAGTTTTATTTTGCCCAGACAACACATTATTATTATAATCATCATTTCATCTAAAAAGGCTATTTCAACACTAAAATAATTTTTAGAAGAGCCAAGTCTCAGGATAAAGTCCAATTCTTCCCCAAGACATACACGCTTGCTCTCCCTCCCTCTCTGTCTCTTACATACACAGAGTTTCCTCCCTCCCACCCCGAGGCGGAGTAGCTCTAGACTCTGCTGTGGGCTGCAGGAACTGGCCTGCTATGACACAGCAGGCCACACACACGTCCTCCCAAGGTCTAGGGGTGGCTCCAACCCTTTGCCTGGCATCCTGGACCTGCTGGGCAGACCCCAGGCCCTAGCATATTGCCCATCAGCACAGTGCCAGGGAAAACAAGTTATTCTGATTATTCACTTAAACCAAACCCAATTAGGAGGCAATATGTGTATCCCAGAGTTAAAAAGAAAATGATAGATAATTCATTCCATTGTCACAGAGATGTGATTTTGTGGGTTCTAGGACTTGGGCAGTGTCCCAGTGCCAGCTCCAAAGGGTGACACAGAGGCACTGAGGGGGCAAGGAGTTGACTATGCACCTGCACTGTTCCTGCCTGGAGGCTGAGAAGCTACCCACCAAACCAGGTCCAACCCTGGCCAGTCAATTGTACTCACTCCAGCAGAAGGGAGGGGGCCTTGGAAACACAAAGGATGCAATGGGAATCCCTACCCGCACTGGGTCAAAGGTAAGCTGATCAAATCCTGCCCAGACTTCCCTCTGCTTGGAATCAAGCACCCGGCTCAGCCAATGCCTCCCTGACCAGACAGTGTTGCCCACAGGCCCCACACCCAACAGGGAGGTGCACCTGCTGGCTCCCCACATCCTTGTAATTTTCCATGCTTTTCATTGAGATGACACTGCTTATCCCTAAGTGCTTCTAAGTGCCAAATTAACAAGGCAGTGAGGGGGAGTGGCCAGGAGGAGATGCAGGCATCTAGGTGCTGTGGTGGCTTAATGACTGGCGTGGGCACAAGAGACTAGGGACTGAGTCACGTCCTCCAATGTTCCCGACCCTAGGGAAGTGAACACATTGTGGCTCCATTTCCCAGACAAGAAAATTGAAGCCCCTGGGAAGGATGAGTACAGGATCACATACTTAGAGAGAAGCACACCTGTTCTGACTCTGTCTGTTCCATGACCCCACCTTTCCAGGACATTGCAGCCTTTGGGAAGCCTCAGGGGAAAGGCACTACTGCTGCTGCGTGACCTTGGAGAGTTCTGACCCTCAGAACCTCAGCTTTTCCATCTGTAAATGGGGGTAATGATGACTCGCTGAATAGTTTTAATGGGCAAATCCACAAATTTTTACTGGGCAGTCCCCTGAGGGCTAGCGGCTCATGCAATACAGCTCCTCCCCGAAGATCCGAAGACTTATTGAGGGCTCAGGACATCTTTGATGAAAAATTGGGGGTGGGGTGGGGAGGCTTGTCGGGAGGGGCACTGCGGAAAAGCCCTGGCAGGCTGAGGCAGCTCTGCAGGAAAGAAGATAACACCCAGTATTGCAGGATGCCAGGCCTTGGTTTCCAGGGTTCAGAACCAAGAGGAGTTGGGGAGGGAGAGGGGATGTCACTATCAAGCCAGGGAGTGACATCATCTGTGGGTGGGGTAAGGAGCTGCAGCTAAGGACCCCTTTAGCAAACAGGACCATTGAGACCCCAGCTAGAAGGCTGGGGAGGCCCCAGGTCAAACTGCAGCACATTCAGGTGGGGGCCTCCTGCTCAGGGGCAGCTGCAAATGCTCAGGGGAGGGGGAGGGTAAAGAGGAAGCAGGGAAGAGGGGGAAGGGAGGAAGGGGGAGGAGGGGAGGAGAGAAAGGGGGAGGGGGGAAACGGAGAGGAGTCCATGTGCAGATGCAGCAGCATAGATTAAACTGTTGCCAGTTGTTAATTTTATATGTGAAATTGTTGATCAGAATGTGATTTAATTGTACAGTATAATCCAGGCTTTTGGAATAAATTATGCAGAAAACTCATCTATAATTAAACAAATCAAAAAACCAGAGACAGGTGACACAGCAGGTTCACCCTCAGAGGGCACGGGTGGGTGTGGGTGGCTGGACCCAGCAGAGGGGCAAGAAAGGATGGGGGAAGGGCTCTGTTCAAGAGCAGACAGGGGCAGGCCCCGAAAGGTCAAGACCTGGTAGGGAGGAGGGGCTCGGAACGCCCAAGCTCTGCCTCTGTGGGCCTTCTCACCACTCACGTGGAGGCATTTTTGTCATCAAAGCCCTGCTGCCTCTCCCAGGTGGCCAGTCTGGATCCACCGTGTTCCACTGGGCACCTATAATCAGTCTGCGGCCTTCCCTCCAGCTTTGCAGGTCAGCTGCTGCATGAGGGAGTGAGGGGTGCATACTGCGGTGGGGCAGCAGGGGAAGCAGGAGGGGTGGATGACAGGACAAGATGAGGCTGGGGCAGGTGAGGAGTGCGAGGGAGCAGGCACAGCGAAGGCCACTGCTGCCAAGTGCAGGGTGAAGCAAACTTGGCAATGGCGGTGCCCCAGGTCTCTTGCTTCTCTCATGAGAGGCTGGCCAATTATTCTCCCGGCTCTGGGGAAGGCAACAATTTAAAATAAAGTGCAGGCCAGGCATGGTGGCTCACTCCTGTAATCCCAGGCTTTGGGGAGGCTGAGGTGAGCAAGTTTGCTTGAGCCCAGGAGTTCGAGATCAGCCTGGGCAACATGATGAAACCCTGTCTCTACAAAAAAATACAAAAATTGGCTGAATGTGGTGTTGCATGCCTGCAGTCCCGGCTACCCAATAGGCTGAGCCTGGGAGGTCAAGGCTGCATTGAGTCGAGGCCGTGCCACTGTACTCCAGCCTGGGTGATGGAGTGAAACTGTCTCAAAAAACAAAAACTATAAAATATAAAGTGCTACTTAATTATTCTGGTTATTTCCACTGGTTTGCTACCTCCCACCTCAGCACCTTTGCATTCTTCTGAAGGGGAAAGACAGACAGGGTGGGGAGGCAAGCAGGCCACTCCCCAATCCCAGCCTGGAGAAGGTGTCATTCCAAGCTCAGAAAGCAGCTGAAGCAGGGCTTGGAGCAAGGCTGGTCTCTCCCTTAGGCACTCGTCCTGCTGCAAACAGCAGGAAGCTCAAGGATGAACTCCAGGATGGCAGCATCTCCTGGGCCACCTCCCTGGGAGTCCTCTCTGACCACTCGGGGTGGATGTCCCTGTGTATCTGGACTGAGTGCCCAGATCCAGCCCTGGTTCTTGCAAGACCTTCAACTAGAACTTTCCTGTTAGGCTTCCATTTCCACATTTGGAAAACAGAGATACAGTTCAACATTCCGTTGACTTCCAAGGACCCAAAGAGGAGGTAAGTGGAAACCACAGCCCCACGTTAGTAGTGATGGCTGCCCCACACACTCATGGCACACAGGCCCATCAGGAAGGCGGGACTGCTCTCACCACAGTCTAGGCTCCCTCCTCAAGCCTGCAGCTCCCTAAATGTGGGATGGCTGTGCCTCCTCCTTAGATTGTGGTCTCCAGGTGGGCTGCAGCCCCTCCCTGCACTGCCCCTAGAAACCCAATGCAGCAGAGACCTGGTGGGGTGCCTTGTCCAGGGAGCTCGGGAAGGGCAGGGCCTCCTGTGACCAGACCTTCCTTCCTGCTTGTCCACGCAAGAGAGAAAGCTCTCAGGTTTTGGCAGCTTTGGGGGCTCAAAGACTAGGGCAGGGCCTCCCAAGAATGACAGGGCTGGCAGAGGGCAACAGTCTAGGTCACTCACTCCCCGGAGGCCACCTGGGCCATGCAATTCCAGGCTATCAAGATTACAGTGCCTTTAGATGTGGGGGCCAATCAGCACTGGCCTCACACTACATAGACAACAGAGGGGAAACTGAGGCCAGAGTGAGAGGGAAGCATGCTTGCTCAGCTCATTCATGGTAGAGTAAGGCTCCCCAGCTAGCCACCCACCACTTCACAAATTGGTAAACTGAGGGACAGAACTCAAAGGGGGCTGGCCCACCTTGCATCCAAGTACCAGCCAGGCCCAACCCTGCTTAGTTTCCGAGGTCAGATGAGATCAGGCACATTCAGGGTGGTATGGCCATAGACCCATCTTCAATCTCTTTGTGATTCAGTTGAAAGGACCCTAGAATGAGCAGCATGATGCCTCCAGGAACACCGTCCCCATCTCACCCACTCATCCCATGCACACAGGAGCAAAGTTTTCACAGGGACCTTGGAGACCCTGAGTTGCTGGGGAGGAGCAGGTGTTGCCCAAGCATGAATTGGTCCAAAGCCACCTGCCTTGACCACACGTGCCTTGGGACCCTGCCCAGATACTTCCTGCTCCTTCATTAAGAAGGCTGTCCCTTCCCTTTCTTTCCTGAGAAAGAGCTTTTCCTTCTAATTGGTGCTCGGCTGGGAGGCAGCAGCCTGTGCCTCCCCCTCAGACTAACGGTGAGCCATCATCCAGCATTAATTAGGGCACCAGGTCCAGCCCAATATTTACTCATAGTGGCCTGCTGGGTTGTGGGGAACCAGGGAGCAGCACTACCTAGAAATAAATGGGAGTGCTCAGGTGGCCCACTCAGCTCTGCTTCTTGGCCTCTGCAGGTCAGTTTCCCTCTCTAACCAAGGAGGGGTAGCCTGAGGCTTCCATGGGCCATTTAGGGATCCATACCTCAAGGGCACTGATGGGGCCCTCATTGCCTCAGGCCTGAGCCAGTGACAGGCCAGGGATCTCACTGCACTGCCTTAGTTCATCTGCACAGCAGTCAGATCACTATCTGAAATCCTCAGAGGGAAACTGAGGCACAGGGAAATTGAGTGATGTGCTCCAGGTCACAGAGCTCACACACGCCACTCAGGCTGCACATACCTCAACTTGGAACACCAGTCTTCAATGCCCAGCTGCTGGTGTGGCTAAGGGGCCTCTCAAACTGAAAGTGTCCTTAACAAGATCTGATGTCCCTTGGGACCATCTCCACCTCTTCTCCCCACTCCTTGCCTCTGCTGATGGCAGCTCCCTGGGTCCAGGTCAAAGCCTTGGGGTGACCTAGGATGGACTTTCTCTCATACCCACATCCAATCCATCAGCAAGTGCTACACCTTTGCAGTGTGCCTGAATCCACCCACTGCTGACCGCCTCCCTGGCCCCAGCCTGGCCAGGTGCCCATCAGGGTTCCTGCACCACTG
Organism: Callithrix jacchus; assembly: GCF_049354715.1. Classification (NCBI taxonomy): domain Eukaryota; kingdom Metazoa; phylum Chordata; class Mammalia; order Primates; family Cebidae; genus Callithrix; species Callithrix jacchus. The sequence goes on from NC_133516.1 coordinate 33,055,749, forward strand.
CAACTGCAGCTCACTCACCGGCCTCCAGCTTCTGCCTGGCACCCACTTCCCCAGTCTGTTCCCCCTACACACAGCTGGAGTGCCCTGCTGTCATGTCCCTCCCCTGTCAACTCCATTGCATTAGGTGAAAGCCCACATCCAGTGGCTGCATCCCCAGTGGACGAACACACCCCCTTGGTGTGGCCTGAACATGCCCCTGCAGTCCCTGCACAGGCCTCAGCACATGCTGTTCCCTCTTCCTGAAACAGTCCTGAGAAGTTCAAGGGCCTCTCACCTCCTACCAGTCTCCACACGTCACCTGCTCAGTGAAGACCCCCTTGCCCTTCCATTTGAAACTGCACCTCCCAGCAGCGCTAATCTCCATGTCCCCTCCTGGGGTGATTCTTTCGGCTAGTATTCCATCAGACATCCTCCCTCTCACTTATTGTTCGCCTCTGCCTTGGGCTGTGAGCCCTGAGCCAGGAGGCTCCTGCTCTCCAGCCTGGAAGAACAGGCCATTTGCTGAGTGAATACATCTCCCCAGAGTCCTGCTGACCTCCCAGCCCTCTTGCCTAGCTTGTGTGTGGCCGGCCATGGGGCAGGCAGGCGGGGTGGGCAGGGGGAGACCGTGGAGAGGTTGGCAGCGTGGTGGCTGCCCCAGGGCTGGCCCAGGAGGCCCTCCCTTCCCCTGGCTCCTTTCCATATGAATTATTAAGGCTTGTGTATGATGGGCCTGCCCAGGCCTGTTGCTTCTGTGCATAATTCATGGCTCTCCCAGAAGGGCCTGGTGCTGGAGCAGCCACTTCTTCCAGGAAGCAAGAAGAAAGTGCTGAGGAAGAGGGACCCAGCCCTGGACTGTCCTCCACCCTATCTCTGACACCCTGTCCCCAGACACTGGCCACCCAGAACCTCCACCCACCCCATAGAGCTCTCTCCGGGACACTTGGGCTCCAGTTCCCAGGGCCAGAGTCCATGGGCTCTGCGCAAGCTCACCCCCTCCCGTCTGTGGCTTGGTTTCCCATCTGTGGCCTGACAAAACTGGGCGATCCTGGTGGTTTTCAAACTGCTCTGGCAGCAAGGTCATTCACCTTTTATTTTTCCAACCAAATCCTGTGTGGAGCCCCAATATGTAACTGGTAAGGTAGTTATAAATATAAATGTATTTTAGAAGGTAACACTGTAAAACATGACTCCGTATTGAGTAAATAATCATTATAAACATTGAGGCTGTTCTGAAGCATTTGGATTTGGGGCCCATAGGGGCCTCAGCAGCCCCCATCACCCAGCACTCCGTTTATTCCTGTGTTTTACACTCTACTGAGAAACTCCTAGGATACAGAGACAGGCACCCACACATGGTAACCATGACTTATAGCTCACTATGCAGGGGTCGAGGGAGAAACCCTTTCTTGAGGTCTGGGGTAAAACCAGCAACTGCCCTGGTAACCGAGGCTCAGGGATCACCAGGGTGCCAGCACCAGGTATCACTGTTTGTGAATCTCCCAGAAGCCTAGAGCTGGGATATAGCAATCAGCAAGAGGCGCTAACAAACTAGTCTGGGCCTCCCAGGGGCAAGGCAAAGGGTCTAGGCCAGGGGTATGGGGACAGGAATCCAGGAGGTGGATCCAGAATTCCCCAGGCCTGGAACCACCCACCCCAGCCACTGACACAGACTACAGGCATTTTGGGGTCTGGAACACCTCCTCTCCCCAGCATATCCCCCAGGTAGTCAGGATCTGACCTCCCTTGGGACCATATCCACCTCTTCTCCCCACTCCTTGCCTCTGCTGATGGCAGTTCCCTGGGTTCAGGTCAAAGCCTTGGGGCGACCTAGGATGGACTCTCTCTCATACTCACATCCAATCCATCAGCAAGTGCTACACCTTTGCAGTGTGCCTGAATCCACCCACTGCTGACCGCCTCCCTGGCCCCAGCCTGGCCAGGTGCCCATCAGGGTTCCTGCACCACTGCAGCTGCAGCTCAGTGGTGCAGGAACATAAGTCCTGCCCAAGCCCATTTCACAAACAGGTAAGCTGAGGCTCAGCATGAGTGGCTCTCAGGAGGTGAACACTGCTGCAGTCCCTATGTGCCCAGCCAGTGCTGTAATGGGGCGGCCATACCCAGGCCTCATCTCAGAGAGCACAGTAGAGTTGAGACACCTGTGGAGGTCACCAGGTGCATCAGGGAGGAACCCAGGAGCTACAGGAGCTGAAGCTGGACTAGAGAAGGCAGGACAGACCCTGTCCATGTGTCACCAACCATTCTGGTCAGATTCTGATTCACACATCCCCATCTCCCCTCCTGCGCATCTTCCCCACCCCCCAGCATGAGTCAAATCCTTGCTAAGCCACAAATAGCTGTCCTCTGTGTGCGTCCTCAACATGGCCTCCTGCTCTGAGGAAGACAGAGACCCCCTCAAGGTCCTCTGTTCCCTCTCAGAGCAGAGGCCTCTGTAGGAGCTCACAGGCCCCCAAGAACATCCCGGGTACAGAGGAGAGACCAAGCAAAGACAGAACTCAACCCATCAGGGCCACCAGCTTTGTTCTCTGGCCTTGTCCCTCCTCCACCTGGCCAAGTCACCTCTGCCGGGAGGCTTTCCCAGATTTCCCCACTCTCTTCTCAAAGCCACAGTTCTCACCACTCTTTACCAAGCCTCACCTTAGGCTGGGGCTGCAGCCTAGTCCCATGATCAAGCTTTCTAGAGCTTAGTTTGGAGTCTGGGCAAGAAGAGTCTTTGGGAAACACTTGGGGATAAATTTACTGGAACATCTTCTCCCTACCAGACTGGCCTGCCCTGACCACCTCCCTCTGCAGTAGGAGAGAGGCTAGAGGACAGGGTTGGGAAAGGGGCCCCCACTTCAGCAGGCAGTCAAGCACCAGGGAAAGGCAGCGGTGATGCAGAGCGCCTGTATGCTGGAAGCTCCATGCGATTTCCACCACAGCAATGGTACCTGGGTCAGGCGCAGGCCAATTCATGCCCACTTTATGATGGACACTCTGAGGCCTGTGGAGATGGTGCAACTTGCCTGAGACCACACTGCTGAACCAGAATCTGAACCCAGTCAAGTATGGCTCCAGAGCCATGGCCCTGTCCCCTCGGCCATCAGGCCTCCTTAACCTCAAGGTGGACTCCAATGGCCAAACAGGAAGTAGGTTGCAGGTAAGGGCTGCCCCTCGTTTACAACCTTCTCTAACTTTGAGAAGGGGGCTGGCCCACCCCTACCTCAAGAACTCACTGCCTCCACAAGCCAAAGCTGAGTGCAATGGGGAAGTCCTTCCTTATACCCCATCAGGGCTATCCTGCTGTAGGAACGTTATCACTATAGGGCAGAGACCCAGCTCCCTCCAATGTCCCCACCAGGGAGCCTGAGCCAGGTATGGGGAGAATACCCGCCTCCTCTGGGATCTGCTTCTTGCTAGTGCCTGGACCCTCAGAGTGTGCCAAGCTGCCTGTAAATGGAATGTGAGTCCTCAACCTGCCTTGACACACCATGAACCCGTTGCTCTCTGATGTTCTGTGGTGAATCCTTTAGCAATGCAAATCCCCTCTGCAGGCTGTAAGGGATCCACAGCTGCACCAGGAAGGGGCTTCTAGTGCAGACCCAGAGACCCCACCTTTCTGGCCTCCACAGTCCAAGAGGAGCCACTCTGCCTGGTGAGCCTCAGGACTGGCTTAAGAAGAGGCAGGTGGCTGAACCAGCAGGTCTCATTACTGGCAAAATACTTTGCAGGTGCTTCCAACTTTCTATAAATTCCCAAGCTCGCTCACTCCCCACTCATTCATTCATTCCGATGGTAACCATGTACCTATTATGGGCACCTGGGAGGGATTTGACAGCAAGCAGGACAGATGCAGGCCTGCCTTTGGGAGCTTGGAATCCAAGCAGAGGAAGCTGATACCTGATCCAGATCAGGGCCTGATGAACAGAGGGAAGAGGAGTCCAGCAAGCCTTAGGGACAGGACATGGGATGCATGGGAAGGCACCTGACCTGGCCTTAGGGGCTGGCCAGGTGAAGGTGGCACCACAGAGAAGAAGGGCAATCTAAACAGAGGGCACAGCATGTGCAAGGCCCAGCAGTGGGCTCCGCACACAGTGATACCCCGTGACCACCCATAGACGGACTGCAGGCACCAAGGCAGGCTGCTCCCACACTGAGGCCTGCAGAATTCCTACCCTCAAGTACATAGGAGCACTTCCACGTGCTGGACGGAAGGGCAGTGAGACCGCCGCGCCCAGGGAAGCGGGCCCTTTGAGTGGGAGCTTAGTCTCTCAGGAACTGATTTCATTCATTCACTCTACAGACACAAACCAGTACCAATCACTACTGGGCTCTGATGCAGAGCCTCCTGGCCCCAGCATCCTGACAGTGCTCTACTTTGTATCTTGCAATCCTGACCTCGGGGTGGGAGCAGCAGAGTAATGAGGCTCAGCCCAACAAACATTAGAGGCTGGTGATATTGTTATTACCCACTCCACCTCCCCACAGACACCTCTTCCCACAGCTCCACGGGAGCTCCCTCCTGCTGCAGCACCCCCACCACCCCCCTGTAAGAGGTGCCCACAAGCACAAAGCATTCACCATTTTCCTGATATTTTTTTTTTTTGACACAAATATTGTCACTAGAACATCATCTCCTGAGAACAGGCAGAAGATGATCAAAAAATGGTGGCTGAATGACTGGATGTTCCATCCTTAGAACTCTGAAACATAGGAAATGTGATCCCATTTTAAAGATGAGGTAACTGAGGCACCAAGAAGGTCACAAACGGGGTTTCCTTGATAATCCCCAGAACCAGGCTTCCTACCACACAGCAGGCATATGCATCAAGGCCAACAAAGCCCATGCCTCCTGGGCCCTCTAGATGGCCCCATGAAGTCCCCATCCTTCTTCACTTTAGAGTAATGGCCTCCTCCATATGCCACCAGTCTGGAAATCACCTGTGAAATATACCTCCCCTGTGCTGGCTCAGGAACCATGTAAATCACTAGGCTTAATGGCCTCTGGGATTGTTCCCCCACAACCCCCTCCCCCAGCTGCTCTGTACCAGGGAACTTGGGGCTGTGGGACACCAGACAGGCAGGGCCATAGTCATGAGGTCTGGGCAGCCCAAGGCGTGGCAGGTGCTAGGAGGTACTGCCCAGGGGAGCAGCAGTCCCAGGAAGCGCATCAGTAAGAGGGGTGGGGCCTGCCAGGAGCCTCCAGAACTGGGGCTGGGGCTGGATCTATATGCAAGGTGAGCCTCTCCCCAACTCCACCCCTGCCCCTTGTCTTTCCCTGCCTCATCAATGGCTTATCCTTGGAGAAAGATGGGTCCAGGTGGTCTCTCCAGGACCCCCACACCATGACTGGGGAGGCCCAGGGCAATGGGAATGGCAGGGAACCTTGTAGGCCTGGAGCAGGATGTCTCACGGCCCCTTGGATGCTGCTTGGAGCACCAGTCATGCATGGTGTTATTTATTTGTCCTCACTCCCATGTCTTCTTCACTGTTTATGTTCCCTATGGACTGAGTGTCCCAAGAGCAAGGACCCAGTTGGCCCTTGGAGACCCCAGAGCCCACTCAGGCCAACACACAGCTAAAGTGTGGGAGTGGATTCAGGTGGGGAAGGGATGGTCAGGAAGCAGGTTCTGAAAGGTGGGCAGGCTGTGGAGTGGGTGGCAGGGCAGATGGGGCATGGGCAAGTGTCTAAGCAGAGCAGTTTGGAAGGAGCAGGGCAGCTGGCAGGGAAGCCAGGTGATCTCCCTGGGACAGGCCACAGACTTTGGTGACTGGCTGCATGCACAGGCATTTGGGTTCTACTGGCTCCCATAGATACCATGGTCAGGACATTGCTCAGAACAATACACACTATCCCCCATCCCTGGGAGCCTCAGTGCCCCTTGATGGACAGAGGGTGGGGGGTCCTGTGCTTACCTTCCTATCCCCTATGGCCATAGTCCTCTGCCTTGGCTCAATTTGGGGGGAAGAGGGAGTCCTAGAAAACATGCTAGCTCCTGGGCCCTGCCCCCACCCCATTAAATAATACAGCCCAGTGGGTCCCTGGACACCCCCCTTCACCTCCCTTCTCAGAGATGCCCTTGGAGGCAGCCCCTGGGCTGGGAAAACTCCTTGCAAAAGCCATAGGAAGATATGTGGGGGTGGCCTTTGCCCTCTGGCCTCAGCAAAGCCAGGCTCTGTTACAGGCAATGTAAGAGGCTGCTCCGTCTTTCATAGTCATGACCAGCTTGGCTCTGTGGACACCTGCAGACCATGGGCTCCCTGCTCAGAAAACATTTATTGAGTACTTGGTGGGTGCTAGCTTGGAGCTTCAGCAAAGGGCAATGGGCCACTGCCCCCACCCTGCCCAGGCACACTGCCCCTGAGCAGCCAGGCAGCAAGATCTATTTCAGGATAAGAATGGGGAGGAGAGGGGCTTGAAGCAGACTAGGAGGCCCCTGACCCACAGGGAAGGTTTCAGGGGACAGCGACTCAAAGCCAAGCACTGAAGGACAGGTAGAGGTCAGTGGGACAACAGGTGAGTCCTGCTTGGGGTTGGCAGGGCCCTCTGCAGCCATCCAACCTCTCCCCGGCTTCCTCTATGCTCAGTGCATAGTTAAGCCCCCATGGAAGGAGATGGCTTCTGTCCCATTGGGCACTCAGTCCTGAGGACAGAGATCCCCCTCTGTGCCCACCCCCCATGCCCATCAGAAGCAGCCTCCTTGCTGAGGTCTCCACAAGTACTGTTTATAGGGCAGGAAAGAGATGACAGCTATGCAGATGAGGTGGCAGGAGGACACTGTTGTCAGCTGCAGAAGAATCCCTCTCTATGGAGGGTGCTGGGAATGGTGAGGACACTGAGGCTCGGACGTAGAGTGCAGGAGGCTTTCCCAGACTACCACAGTGAGGCTAAGGCGGGTTAGGAGGAGACTGGGAGAGGAAGGGCCAAGGGAGGCCCACAGACTCTGCTGTACAAGCCCCTAGGGTTTCTGGGGCATGTGCCCCACAACTGTGCCCCAGCCAAGGTGTGGTTTAAATAATTAAACATGCTGCCTCCCTCCCCACAAGTCGCTCTGCCCAGGTACTGCTAGGCACAGTCCTGGGGAGGAGGAAGGAGGGTGAAGGATGGAGGGTGGGCGAATTGAGAGCGAGTTCAGACTGCCCTGCCTGGGTACTCTGTGAGAACAGGCGACAGTACCACCAGTTTCAGCGTGCGACTGGGAGAAAGCCCCAGAAGGAGACCCAGAACAGAGGACTCTCAGTCGGGGGACTCACAACCATGGCCAGTGGAGGCCAGCTTCTTCCCTTCCCTGATCCTTGGACAGCTCCAGAGATCCCTCTTTCCTCACATGACACGTGGGGAACAACACTGGCCAGAGGGGCACCCCAATCCAGAAGCAGGACAGAGCCCAGGGCTTACTCCAAGACTTTTTCCCTTGGCTGACTGGCTCCTGGACACTGCCCAGCCTGGACCCAGGATTGGTGCAGGGAACAGAACCAGAGAGTAATGGGAAGGGCCAGGCTCCTGGTCACAGTGGAGCATGGATCTCATCATATTCACCAGGGGTGCTGACCAATGACACCCAGTCCTCTGTGGTGAGTAGGCAAAAGTATGCCCCACTATAGGCAAGTACACCCCACCCTGAAGGCACTCTCCCCCAAGATGAGAATGAAGTCTCACAAGCAGCACCCAGCCAAGTCTGGGCCTTCCCCTTGGCCATGTCTATTCGTCACTTCCGTGGCTGTGGCCCTCCAACGCCAGGTCAGCTGTGCTGTTTCACAGCAGCAGGACGTGCCCCTCTGGCCATCCTCATAGCCCACTCATGCCAGCCCTATCTTTAGACGTCATCTGAACCCGCAACTTGCTGTTGTCCTCAACAGTCTGCCTTAGGCAATGCCTGAGACAGGAGGTGGCCTGAATAGCCTCCTTCAGGCCCTTGACTGACCAAACCTCACTGGCACAGCACAGCAACTCCAGGGCAGTGACTGCTCCCCAGACCCCCAGGTTTGGGTCTAGCCCATGCCTCAAGTGCTAAGAGGCCCAAGGCAGTGACCCTCTCCAGGTCTCAGTTTCTCCATCTGTACCATATGGGTGTTAAACTCACCAACTGGTCCCACGGTTACCAGTGACCCACATCTATAACACAGGTAAGGGTGGGGCTGTTCTACTGGGAGGGGGATTGGGAGCCAAAAATCTATTTCTGGTCCTGAGGTGCCTCCAAGGAACCTGGGGGCACCGCAGGCCCGGTAAGAAACAGACTCTCCAAGGATGTCAGCCTGACGAGCAGGGCAGCCCTTGCAGAGGGGATGCATGATGGAACATTGTGGGAGTGTAGGGACCCCCTGAGGGTCCTGTGGCCAGGGGTTGCCTGGAGGAGGTGAGATACGGGAAGGATGTGTCTGGCAGGGCTGAGTGCTCGGACCCAAGCACTAGGAGGAATCCTGCCCCCACCACTCACCATCTGTGTGATTTTATCATTTAGCCTGGCTGAGCCTCAATTTTTCTCATCTGTGAAACTGGGATAAAAATGGACTGACCTAACATGTGTGAAGCATACCAGGGCCCAGCTTGTACTGACTGATGTGGTTAAAACAACTACTTTCTTTACAAACATTTCCTTGGCATGGCCACCTCTCCCCTTGCCTCCCACCTCTTCCTTGGCCCCAACTCCCACCCTCCAGCCTCTGCTCTGACCCTGCAGCAGACACTGCCTCCCCATCCTCCATCACTCCCTGCCTTCTGCAGAATCTCCACCTCCAGCCCCAAGGTGACCCCATCCTCAGCTCAAGGGTAAATCTCGATTAGCCTGAACCAATCACAGTGTACTGTTCAGATTGCCAGTGATTGGTTTAGAGTGGGCATGTGACCCAGTGCCAGCCAATGAGGTGTGAGGGGAAGTCAGCTGGGGGCTTCTGGGCAAGGTTTCCTCCCTTCTTAAGAGAAACCTAGAGGAGCCATCTCTTCCAAGCCTAGTGCCTGGGTCTGCACATGATGCCTGGAGCTGTGGCAGCCATCTTGTTGCCATACAGGAAGTTGGCCAAGGACAGACAGCCACAAGAAAAGCGAGGCCACCAGGCTGAGCACAGGTGAACACTTGGTCTTCGCTGATAGCCACATCATACACCTGTGGGCTCCCTATTGGGATAAAGGGCCCACCATAAGGAAAACCTATCACACTGGGATTCCATGGTAGGCACAGAAGCAGCCTCTTCTTGGCAGCCAAATGTGCTCCTCAGACTCAGATCTTGAGGTGAGGTGGCAGTCAGTTCAATGCCTACTCCTCAAGACCCCATGACCCTGCACAGAGATGGAGGAGGGGCTCGGGGCTGGAGGAGGGACCCACAAAGGGCAGGGAGCTAGAGGAGGGTGTTGGTCAGGAAGGCTTGTGCCTCAGGGCCCTGGGAAGAGCCAGCAGCCTGAAGAGGGATAAGGTGAGTGAAGGCCAGAGGTGGAGAGGCTGGAGCTCTTCCCAGGACCTTCAAGTGTCCCAGATAGTCCCAAGGCCAGATGCTGGAGTCAGTCAAGGCAAGACCTTAGGGGCCAGATGGGGAAGTGGGGTTCTGCCTATGGCAGGCTTCTGGGGTACAAGGTCCTAGCTAGCCCCCAATGGAAGACACTTCAGCAAGCCTCGGGGAGTGGTCTAAGGAGAGACACAAAGACTTCCAGGGTCCTAACACATCCACCAAGGACTAACACACCCACCAAGGACTTGGGACAAGGTATTCCAGGGCCCTAACACACCCAAGGACTCAGCTCACAGGGAGAAAGGAGAAATGCTCATTTGCAAGGGCCCTTAGCACAGAGCCCTGCTCTGCCAGCTTGTTCTCTTTTCTCATGACTGAAGAAGGGGGCAGGGCAGGGGTGGGTTATTTAGTTGTTTATTGGAAGCGGTGGCAGCACCAGGCCTGACCTTTAAGGTTTCAAAAGCAGTGTTTTAGGCGGTGCCAGCAGGAGGAGAACACGGCTGTGGAAGGAAGTGATCAAGACTGAAATGCCACGTCAGGCTGGAAACTCAAGGCAGCGCACGGGCCCTACCGTCTCAGGAACACACCGAACCCTCCAAGGCCACACTGCCTGGTGACAGAGTTGTCCCTCCCAAGGGGACCAGAAAGCTTTTGTCTCTGAAACAGAACAGCATCATCAGAGTTTGCTCCACAGAAACCTTAGGAGTTGGGGCCTCATACCACATAGACAGCTTGCCATTTGAGTTTGCCAAAGCAGACCTCACTCAACTTGCTCCCTGACCCCATGCCATCGATTTTATTTATTTATTTATTTATAAATGACAGGGCCTCACTGTGTTGTCCAGGATGGAGTGCAGTGGCAGCATCACAACTCCCTATAGCTTCAACCTCTCAGGCTCAAGCAATCCTCCCACCTCAGCCTCCTGAGTAGCTGGGACCACAGGTGTGTACCACCACACCTGGCTAATTTTTGTATTTTTGGTAGAGACAGGGTTTTTGCATGTTGCCCAGGCTGGTCTTCAACTCCTGGGCTCAAGTGATCCTCCCACCTCAGCCTCCTAAAGTGCTGCAATTACAGGTGTCAGCCACTGTGCCCGGCCGAATATTTTTATTTAAGAGAAGCAGCTGTACATCAGTGCAAGGAAGGCTGCAAATGGAGTTACCCTCCTAGCAGTCTGTATTAAGCATTAGGGATGGGGCCTGGGCCCTGCCCACAGAGCATGTGCAGCTGGCAAAAATATGGGGCTTTAAGGTTCCCTTCCCCCATCTTAGGCCTCAGTTTCCCTGTCTATATGATGGCAGCATCAGAACCTCAGGGATTTCTGTGGCTGTGGCATGTCCTTTCCGAGTCAGGGAAGCATGCAAAGCCCATAATGCCCAAGGAGATGGTTCTACCCAGGCTCCCTACCCTGACAGGAACCCCCCCTACCCCGGCCTATAGGCTCCTGAGCCCCTCACAGCCACTTCCCAAAATGCCAAGGGCTCTGGGCCATCACAGCACTGACAACATACAGGCAGGCCCTGAATATGCCAGGAAAGCAAAACTTACGGTTATCTCAGACATCAGAACCCACAAGAACTGGGTCCACACAGTGCCTGGGGCCAGAGCTCATCACAGGGCACCTGGACATCCTTATTTATGAAGACTCAGTAGACAAAAATCCATTCTTGAAGGGAAGTGTCTTTGCTGGAAATGCTCCAGATAGAGAACATGCAGGGATCATCAAGCCAAAGCTTTTACAGCTCAAATCGTGCCCACGGTGTCTTGCGGGGAGGGGGAGGACCCAAACCCGCAGCAGATACTCAAGGGCTGCCAGTCTCCTGCCCTTCAGTGTGCAAATGAGAAGCACCCACTCTGAAAGGGAAACATGCCAGCCCAAGGTCACACAGCAAGAGTTAACCACTCTGCCTGAGCCCTGGCCTCCACGCCCACCCTCCAGATTTTCCACACGGGGAAGGGCTGTTTGCAAAGATGCTTCACTTCACAAAGGACTCACGGAGCTCCGCTGAGTCCCAAGTCCTCCAGTGAATCTAAATACCATTCAATTTGCAAAAATTTGAATTACAAGGATGCAGCCTCTGTTTCCTTCACAGACTGTCATCACGCCAGTTGGTAGAAGATCAAACTTTCCAGCTCAGCCTTAACTCAGGCTGTTTCTAACATAAAAGTTTGCAAAATACTGGTCCTAACGATCCCGATGCTTTATTTCCTACTGCCAGTGTTTGCCCAGCCAAGCCCTGGCATTAACCTCAAAGGTGGGTGGTAAAGGTGGGCACTAGGATCCCATTCTGGCCGCAGAGATAAACCACACATGTGCTTGTACTACACAGGCTCCCAAGCACATGCCCACATTCGAATTCATGTGCACACGCGCGTGTGGGCACACACACACACCCCTCTACTGCTGCCTATACACGAGAATGCCCAGGCACACACACCTACACACATGCATCCATGTGTGAGTACAAACACACACACACAGGTGGGTATACCCAGAAGCATGTTTAGATGTGAACACATCTGACACATGTGCACACACACAGGTATAGACACTCCAACATACAAACTGACATGTGCACATAGGCAAAGGCAAGGGCCAAGCACAAGAGGAAAGACCCACAAACCTCTTTCCTCTTGACAGGGCCTCACTGTGTTGTCCAGGATGGAGTGCAGTGGCAGCATCACAAAGTCACCACACAAGTCACAAAGTCACCACACAAGTCACTTGGGACCCACTTGTGTGGCAAGTGGGTCCCAAGTGACTGCAGGGCCTGGATGGGTACTGGGTGCTATGAATGAGGGGACAGTGGCTTGGCACTTGCAGTGCAGGCCCAGCTGGACTGTGAACACCCCCTGGATCCAGTTGAAATCCACATGTCCTTATCACAGACTCCCTGGGGCCAGCGCCGTCCCTCACAGGCTGTCACACTCCAACTCTCTGTGGTCGTACAGCCACGGAAGCCCCGTTTTATAGAAGAGGCCCCAAGACCCAGAGAGGCTATGGAAGTTCCCAAGGTCACACAGCTGTTGCTAGGTGTGGCAGAGTCTCAGTGCACGCCAAGAGGGTATAATTCAGAAAGAACTAGCCAGCAGGGAAGACAAGCATCAAAGGGGAGGAAAGGGGCCCAGGGTCTACAGGGGGCGGGGAAAAGACAGGTAGAGGGAGTGACTTCTCACCCTTTTCACCCATCCCTTCCCCTTTGTTTTTTCCAAGGTGGGAGAGATGGATACTAATCAGTAGGAAAGGCTTCCCATGCCCCCCACTCTCTGCTAAACAATTAGGCTGATCAGAGCTCAAAGTGGGTCAATCTGAAAAGCAGCTGTGAGACACCCAAGGTATGGCCAAAGGAGGACGGGAGGTCCAGGCACCCTCGCACGGGAAGAGATGAGGCCCAGAGGCAGCGGCTAAAGCAGGGCATGGAGAGGAGCGGGAAGACCCCAGATCTGTCTCCTTAGGGCATTGGAATGTCAGAGTTGGAAGGATCTTAGAAGAGAAGAAACTGAGGCCCAGGGGGAGGAGGGGTTTTGTCCAAGGCCACCAAGCAAGCTACCCAACTGAGAAGACTGAGCTGGGCTTGCCCTTGACCTAAGATGGGGGCTTTTGGAACTCCTTTGTGAAGATTCTCCCCACCTAATCCAAGCTAGACAGTCTTCTAGTCTGTGAGGCCCTCCCCTCACCAGGCTCAGTCATGAGTAACAGCAGTGGCTGGGGACTGAGCAGGGCCAGGCCAGATCCAGAAGAAAAAGCACCACGAGGGCCCAGGCGAGGGGAACTGGGCCAGGACCAGGGACACCAAGCCAACAGCCTGAATCTCAGTGGCAGGGCAGGGCAGGGCTTGGCTGAGCCTGCCCCTTAGGTCCTGACCTTATGTAGACTTGAATGACAGAACCCTTGACTCCTTTAGGGAGGCCCCGAGAGACCCATGTGGGGACCGTGCAAGCTGGCAGGGCCCTCTCAACCTCTGTGGTCACCTGCACTGGCCCCCCTTTCTGCCCTTAGCCACAGGCAGCTCTGGAGGCTTTTCAGGTTACACAGGACAAGAGAAGAAGGGAAAAGAAAAAAAGCAAAAACCACACATACACTTCCCTTGGGGAATACGAATATTGATTCTGTAGCTTCTTGTTTAGACAGTAGGCACCAGAAGAAAAAAAAACATTTAAAAACCTGACATGAAGAGAATCTCCCCAGTTGGCTGGAGGGCTGTAGCCAGCAATGGGAAAGCCCCTCACCCCCACCCCGCCCCAGCATGTCCTCCCCAGGCGTGAGGCCACAGCGCAGTCACTTAAAGACACAAGGCACCATGTTTGCAGGCAAATTTCCGTATGGGAGTGGGGTGGGTGGCTGGAAGGGGGAAGAGAGAGAAAGACCACTCCCATCCTACAGGCAACACCACCCTGCCAGACAGGGCCCAGGCCCACCTGCCTTGACTCCCAAACCTCCAGCTGCCCCCTGGAGAGTTCCCTAGCAACGAGCCCTTGAACCCTGGTTCCCAAGCCCCCCAAGTCCCACCCATCCAGATGGCGTGAGTTCCCCCAAGCATCTATAAGATCCTAGCCCCGTGAAGTCCCCTCAGGCCTGCCAAAACTGCCAAGGGACTAGAAAAGCCAGCCTCAGATCTCCAAGAACAACCCCCAGCCCCACCCCCACCCCCACCTCCTTGACCTTTCTCTCCAGAATCAGACTGGAATCTGGAGAGGGAAATGGCATCTCATGTTGAGATGAAGCCCCTCCTCTCCTCCACCCCGCCCCCCCAACCCGCCATGCAGAGCAGACCTGGCCCATAACTCAAAGCCTTGGGGAGGGAAAGTTCTGGGCTGGGGGTACCCCACGATGGCCTGTGTATATGTGGGAGGCAGATGGAGGTCAGCACTGGGGCCATAAGTGCTGGGGCTGGCAGGGCAGCCTCATGCCAAAGAAGGCCCCTCAGGGCTGCCTGAGACCCAAGGAGGAAAGAGAGGCAGGAGCAGTAAAGTTACAGCTGGAAGCCCCAGGCCCAGCTCTCACATCCTAGGCCTCTTCATTTGCTTCCCAAAGATTCAAGTTTCAAGCCCCCTCCACTTCCTGGGCCCACTGCCCAGATGTCCCCAGCCCTCCAGCTGGGCAGTGAAGTGTCTGACAGATCCATCCTTTCCCAGCCCTGCCGCTCATGATTGTGGGCTTGAAGCTGGTCCCTTCATTTTTCTGAGGTCAGTCTCCCCATGTGGAGGACATGACCACAGGCTCTGAGGTCGAGGCACTAATGTGGGTAATTACCATAGGGGAAATCACCATTAGCTTAGCAACGTCCCCCACCACAGTCAAGCTGTGTTGCAGGGAGCGAGGGAGGGAGGTGGCCCAGTGTCTTCCTCAAGGAGCTAGAGTCTGGTGTGGGTGGGCATAGCCTGAGAGAGTGGCACAGCCCAGAGCTGGGATGGGGGAGGCCTCCAGAAGGTTCGGATGTGAGGCCTTGAAGGAGGGGATCTAAACCCCTAAGAAAAACACACAGTCATGGCAGGGCTGCATGAGCAAAGTAGAGACACAGGTGGGTACCTAGCCCGTGGGAGCCCTGGAGACTGGAGGGTCTTGAACGGAGACTGGCTACTGCATGGCCGCAGCATCTGGGCTTGATGCTGATGTTAACAGTGGCTGCCATGGCATCTGATGGAGCTCTCCTTGCCCACCAGAGGTGGCATCCTCTCCCATTAATTCTTACCACCAGCCTCTTAAGCAGATTCTATCATTTCAACTGCGGAAACTAAGGCAAGGTCATCCCAAAGGAGCCTGCAGGGTCTACATCTGACACCCAGCATACCCAGCATGTCCCCAGACTACCCCCTCCCAGGAGCTGACAGTGTCCATCCATACACATCTGAGGTGCCAGGAGCTGGCAGTGCCCACCTGCACACAGGCAGGGAAGAAGGGGACACTGACTGCGGAAGTCCACTTAGAGGCCAGCTTCACTCTGAAGTCAGCCCCTCCATGGGGACACAAGTATGATGAAGAATCTAGGGTGATATTCACCTGCAGACTATGAGGGGACTCATGATACAATGAGCTTCCTCCTTTCTCAGGGGTTAGCCTGGCACAGCTGACCGCAGAAGGTGCCTGATAAAGATGGAGTCCAGGGGAACAGCAGCAAAGGGTCCCCCCCAAAATCCTCCACACCAGGAGGGCTGTGAGCACCTGGCAGCTCTGCGTCTTGGTGACGGCAGCAGCAGGCTGCGAAGCCTCACCCCTCCCTCCTGCAAAAGCTGCGGCAGGTTGTTGGGAAGATGGGGGACCCAGATGTGTGATGCTGCCTCCCTCCAACAGGGAGAGCCACAGGGAGGTAGAGACAGGGGCTCGCGGGCCCAAACAGACACACGTCACCCACCATTAACTGTAGCTAGACTGACGCATGCCCTGTTGTGGGCACTGTTCCCCATGTGTCCATTCGGGAGAGGAGCACGTACTCTTGTTGTCATCAATCTGCTGGGGTTCCAAACCCCTCAGGCCCCTCGCTGCTTTCACCCACCCTCAGAGGAAGGGAGGCGCTGGCCAACACCAGCAGAGCTGGGCTAAGAGGGTGCAGTCAGGCAGGCCAGCTCAGCTGGGTGCTCCACCCAGCACTCAGCCAAGATTCCACAGAGTAGGGGACAGAGAAACCCGGGGGCACCGGGGAACAGGGTACAGAGACCCAGCAGAGAGGACAAAAGAGGTGGGCAGAAAAGGATAGGTACACTTAATGAAAGACCCGAAGAAAGGGGACGGGGAGGAGCGGGGAAAGGCGAAAGGGGAAACAAAGCAGTGAGGGCTGCCCCTCAGCCAGTGGTGCTGGCCTGATGCTGGGGAGGGCATAATTGGAAAGAGGAGGAGGCAGGGGAAAGGTGTGCTTGGACTCAGTCCCCCCACACCCAGCCGGACAAGTACACACACATGTATGCATACATACGTGCACCCACGTGGCCTCCTCCTTGTCTGAAACTCTGATCCAGGTTTAGGTAAGGTGAGAGAGCCCCCCCCCCCACCGCTAAAAAACCCTGAAGCCCTGTCCTCCCTTCAGTGGTAACCCCTCTGCCCTTCTCGATCTAGCAGCAGCCTTGGTCCATTTTGCCTGGTGGGCAGAGAGCCATGCTGCCAGAACGATTGCAGAAATCGCAGCTAGCGGACCCCAAACCCACAATTGCTTAAAATCCAGCAGCTTGCGAAGCTGTGCCCCTTTGCACTGGCAGACACTAATGAGAAAATGACTTACTCATCGAGGGCCCTCCCCACTGAGGGATTGTCACTCCAGTGCCATGAGGCTGGGATCCACTCTCCTCCTTGGAAATCCACCTGTATCAAAGTGTCATCCGGCCTGGCCACACTGACCCAGCAGAAGGTTCTGGGAGGCCACCCTCAGCAACCCCACAGAACCCTCTGGCTCCAACAACAGCCTAAACATTTCTTATCAGTTGAACAAAAGCACCAATTCCACTGGCCATGATCATGTGTGGGGAGCTTCAAGATTCCCTCCCCTCCCTCTATCCAAGGATCAATGGGCATCACGTTTGCGGGACCAGGGCAGCTGAAGGGCGCTGGCTGTTACAGAAAACCCTCTGTGTCGTTGTACTGTTAGTCGCCTCCCCCTGGACCCTCGGAGCGGCGCAGTCCCCACCCCACCCCCACTCTCATTCTCTAATTATGGTTTGCAAGACATGTCCCAAACCCTCAAATTAGCTCCAACTATATCGACAAGAGAAGAGCGTCCAGCTGGAAATGTACCGCTGCCGTCACACCCGCCTTGCCATCTTCTGGCTGGGGACAGAGGGACAGGTGTCTACTCAGGCCAGGTCTCACATCAGCCTTCTAGAGGCCCAGAAGCCATCTGACCAACTGCACATTGCAGGGAAATGGAGTGAGGTCAGGAGAGGTGGAAAGAGACAGCTACTTAAACCTTCACTCAAGGTGCTATGTAACAGCTAAGAAAAAAATAGTTGTTGCTTGGCTCGTGCTTGGCTTTGAGGAAGAAAGAACAACAAAAAATAATGCTTTTGCTCTTTTTAAGCACTGTGATTGAAGTCCATTTCCATCACAGCAAAAGAGACAATAACGCACCTACCAGCCCTGAACTTCCATATGATTCTTTTTTCCCTGCGCACCCCCCACACGCATACACGAAAAATCCAGACGGTTGACAGAGGACACGTCCGTGCGGCACCTGTAATTTGCCAAATGATCACCCGCCTGAGCACAGCCAGGCTGTGCAAGGAGATGACAAGACAGAGAGAGAGACCCAGAGAGGCGCTTTTCCTGAGTTTGTTTTTCCCTCATCTTAGAGAGCCTACGAGCCAGAGTCGGCAGGCTTTGTGGCAGAACCAGGGGCTACTACCCTTGGGCAGAGCTGGTCTAAATGATGCAGGGCCAGCCTCTCCCTTTCCCTGAGGCCAGACCCTTCCCCTTGGCCATCAGCAGCCCGACGACTCATGCCCCAATCTCCAGGCCAGGATGCTGGTGAAGGAGTCCAGGGACAGGTGGCTCCTCAGACCCGGAGACAGATAATAGAAGCAGGGTGGTCACTGTGCCCCAAAGGGGCGTCTGGGCACTGACATAGTGCTGGAGCACAGTGTCAGGAAACTGATACATCCTAAAAGCCACATGAACTGAACGTCCACTCCCAGCCCCAGACACATCTGGCCAAGCTCACCGAGAAGAGGCAGCCGAGTTTGCTGGCTCTTGGGGAGGAGGAGAAAGATCAGAAGGACCAGAAAACCTGCGGAAGCTGGCAGAGCCAGGAGAGGCTATTACCCTGTTGGCAGCAGCAGCAGCAGGCACAGGCAGGGGTCCTTCCCATCATTCACCTTCTGCCAGGACCCCAACGCCTTCACCTCCCAGCTGGGCTCTCCAGGGGACTCTCTCCTCAGGTGAAGGGGGGCCAAGAACAGGGGACACTGACTGCCTCTGTGGCACTGTCACAGCAAAGAGGTGCTCGCATCCTCTTTTAATGGGGGGCATACAGCCCCCCATTAAAGGAAAAGGCACTTGAAGACAGGTGTGGAGCTGTCCCTCACCTCTGGCTCCAACTCCTCCGGGCAGGGGTCACTGGCTGCCCTCTCACCCACCCTGGGTTTCCCCCTCTCGGGGTCAGCGGCAGGGGCTCAGCTGACAAGCTCCGACCCCCTGCTCCTCCCAGGGCTTGAATATCTTGCCTTGCCTCGTTCGGGGGGTTTGGGGGAAGCAGGGGGCACCGTGGGGAAGTTTCGCGACGCAGCCAGAGAGCCGGGACCGTGGCTGCCAGCCTTCCGGGCTTGGGGCCGCCGCCCCCGGGCGCAGCGGACAGCCGGACCCAGCGCCTCTGCCCTGGCGCTGGGCGCAGGGAAGGAGTACCGCGGACCCAGGAGCAGAGCGGGGCGCAGGGCTCGACCGGGGTCCCGCGGCCGGCCGAGGCCACTTACGTGTGCTGCTGGGGGAAGCTGTAAGCAGAGGCGCCGGGGGCGGCGAGCAGCGGTAGAAGCAGCAGAGGCGGCAGCAGCAGGCACAGCGAGCGCCGGGCGCCAGGGCCGGGCTGGGGGCCGCGGCCGGGCCACGGGCGCGCAGTACGCGCTGGGCCGGGCCGAGAGGCGCCGCAGGTCCGAGCCGGCACCGCCATATTTCCATTCAAGATGCGGCGCCGCGGGAAGAGGGGGCAGTGGCGGCGGCGGCGGCGGCGGGGTTGGGGGACGCGGGCGGCGGGCGGCGGGCGGCGGGCGGGCGGCACCTCGGCCTCTCCTCCGCCGCCGCCTTCTCTGCGCGGGGCCTCTGGGACTGCAAGGGCCGCAGCGCTTCTGCGGGCTGCGCGCCGCGACCTCCCCGCCGCTCTGACTCCAAGCGCTCTGCGCGCCCGGCCCGGGACCTGCGCTCAAATAGCAGCCGCCGCCAACCTGCCGGCGCCGCCCTCCTGTCGCCCTCCCTCCCGCTTCCCGGGCCGGCCCGCCCCCGCGCGCCCCCGCCGCGGCCACGCGCCCACCCGTGCCCGCGCGCCCGTCGTCCCCGCGCAGCCCGGAGCCTGCCCTACTGGCCTGCGCGTTCTGCGCCCCAGCCGCTGTCCGAGCACCCTGGGTGCGCCCCCGCCCCCACGCCTCAGACCCCGCCGCTCCTCTCCATTCCACCGGCGGGAAGAGTCCCGGGCCCCGCGGCCCAAGGCAGGAGCATATGTGACCCTTCTGGGGGCTCGACCTTCAACAGGCTTAAGGCCTGGAGTCACAGATTTAATGGTGGAGTGACAGCTTCAGTGGAGACTGGAGGAGGAGGAAATGTGCTGAACTCACAGCCCCCCTGGCTCTAGCTGTCTTCAAGATTTCTCTCTGTCGGGGGCTTGCACGCCTAGCTGCTGGCAGAAAGAAAGGGCCTGGACTTCCTGGCCCCCTAAGTGGAAACCTGGGCCCCGGTGTACAGTTGTGGGCGGATGGGGACGGCAGGATGCAGCCCTCTGCAGCCACTTGCTTCACTTCCCTGGGCTGAACAGGCACCACACGCAGGCCAGTCCCAAGCCCCTTCCCTGGGCTGAACAGGCACCACACGCAGGCCAGTCCCAAGCCCCTTCCCTGGGCTGAACAGGCACCACACGCAGGCCAGTCCCAAGCCCCTTCCCTGGGCTGAACAGGCACCACACGTAGGCCAGTCCCAAGCCCCGGCTCCCATGGTTTGCACAGCCTCTATTTAGATTGTTCCAGGGCCAGGAAGCTCATCTTTGCACAATCCAGTCCTTTCTGTCTCGGAGGCCCCTGGCTCTCCCCTGCTGTGGGGAGAAGACTGGGGCTGGTGTCGCAGCTCGTGGTCCTTTCAGAGCCTCAGTGTCCTTGCTTGTGACTGCTTGTGTGGTTGCCCACTCCTCTTTTCAGAATGAAGTGAGAATGGGGCGAATCACTTGGTAAAACAAGGCATTCACAATGAGGGGAGACTATCCCTAGGATTCTGTTGAAGTTGCCCTGGAACCTGGCTCTGCCTCTGGTGCAGATAGGATGAGAGAATGTGCCTCACCAGCTTGACACAGGGCAGACCCCCTTAGCAATAACTGCCCACGGACCTGGCCTATCACAAGGAATGAGGGGAAGTAACCAGCTGGGCAAGATGGTTCGGAAACGTCCAGATGCCCCACCTCATGGGATCAGTGGTTCTCCTGTCACCCACTCACAAGTCAGCCCAAGGACGATTTGCAGTTGAGAGGGAATAGTGGCCCCTGGACTGAGAAGGGTAGGGTTAGGGACTGGAATAGGGCCCAGGACAACTTTCCCTTGCTCCCTAGTCCTGCCTTGGCTCTTCCAATCCCCACAAACCAGGGCTTGACAGGGAACAGCTTCCTCCATTTCTTGGAGTGTCCTCCTCTCCTGACCTGAATTAGCCTTCAGGGGCCAGACTGAGGTTTGCCAGCAGATCCCAAACCATGAGACCCCTAAAACAGTATCGGAGGAAGGCAGTGCAGGGACCAGGGGCCTGGTGGACAGGTGGAACCTGATGGACTATGGGAGACCATTTTCCAGGTTTATGGGGGGACAAACAGGGTCCTCACTGAGCCAAGTATCTGATTGTGCCAGTTGCCCCCCCCAACTCTGGACAGAATGGGAGATCAGGGGGCAGGGGTCCTGCACAGAAGTCAACAAGCTTGGGCTAAATAGCTGCCCTCCCAGCCCTGCCTGCTGAGACCTGTCAGCAGCATCTTTGTCTTCCTTGTACCCAAGATAGGGCTGGCCTGTGATGTTCTCTCTTACCTGTTTGCTGGACAGATAATACCTGTGCTTATGGCCTCAGCAGACCAGCATAAAGGACATCACTCTTCTTGGGTGCCCTGTCAGGGGTGAGCGCCTTCCCAAGGCAGATTCTGCTGTGGCCTGAGGAATGTAAGGGGCACCACCCTGCTCTCAAACAGCAGGGTGGCAGCACTGTCCCCAGAGCACCCAGGCCATCAGGCATATGGAGTTAGTCTAGGTGCAGTGGGTGGGTTTTGGCAGTTGGACATTTCAGTTGTAGCCTCCACAGATGTGCACCTAATTGAGGCCGCTGGTGCCAAGAGAAAAGCGGGAGATTTTGGTTGACAGGCTGTTAAAGGAAGACAAATAAGGAGGGGAGGTAATGAGTAAACTAGTGGTAAGAGTTTATGCATTCCAACTTCTGAGGCTTACAACATCTTCAGCCCTCCCAGCGGCTGGCTACAGCCACACATTAAGATCTAGAGAGAAAACTTTGAGCCTTCCCAAGGAATATGGGGACTTCCATGGCAGATACTTTGATAGGTTTGGTAGGAAGGGCCTGGGGCTGCCCACCTGGCCTGAGGTGCCTGTGCTGGAAGATGTTGGGTGGCAGGGGCAGGTGCAGCTACAGTAAGCAGACAGGGCCCTGGCCATGACACGGGGCCTGGCAGGTGCCAGTTCTGCATGGAAGGTCAGCTCAGCAGGTCAGAAAACACTGACAGAGCTATAGGGAGAATCTACTCTGTGCCAAGTAGGCCATGGGCTCAGTTGTGCCACTTGAGGAAAGAGAAAGCCCATCAGGAACATCCAGGATGCCTGTGGTGGCAAGATTCCCACCCTAGCATGCCCCACTTCCAGTCTCACCTTTTACCAACAGGCTGGACAGCTCCTTATTCAGAGAAAACTCCTGCCTTGGGGCTTTACTCCTGGTTGCTCCTGCCTGGAACACTCTCTTTTACCTCTACCACTTGAACTCAAGATATTTATGAGCCCATTAATACCACTTATTCCAGGAAGGCTTCCTGGAGTACCACCATCCCCAACTGGATGGGCCTCCTCCTTTCAGGTCCATCTCTCTTGCTCGCTGCCCCAGCCAGTAGTATGCCGTTGCCTCTGCCTTGGATTCAGAAACACACCTGCACTCTGGACTCTTTTTTTTTTGGTTTGGAGTCTCCCTCTGTCGCCCAGGCTGGAGTGCGGTGGCCCAATCTTGGCTCACTGCAACCTCCACCTCCTGGTTCAAGCAATTCCCCTGTCTCAGCGTCCTGAGTAGCTGGGATTACAGGCATGCACCAGCCCTCCCGGCTAATTTTTGTATTTTTAGTAGAAATAGGGTTTTACCATCTTGGCCAGGCTGGTCTTGAACTCCTGATCTCATGATCTACCAGCCTTGGCCTCCCAAAGTGCTGGGATTATAGGCGTGAACCACAGTGCCTGACCCATTCTGGACTCTTGTCAAGCTGAACTCTGAGGCTCCCTAGTCCTTGTCACCCGCTCCAGGCCTCACTCAGTGCTTAGCGATGGGAGGGAACAGGAAGTACTGACATATAGAATCATTTAGGGCTGGGTGTGGTGGCTCACACCTGTAATCTCTAGCATTTTGGGAGGCCGAGGTGGGGGTGGATCAATCACCTGAGGTCAGGAGTTGGAGACCAGCCTGGCCAACATGGTACAACCCCGTCTCTGCTAACAAATACACACACACACACACACACACACACACACACACACAGAGCCAGGCCTGGTGGTGGGCACCTGTAGTCCCAGCTGCTCAGGAGGCTGAGGCAGGAGAATTGCTTGAACCTGGGAGGCAGAGGTTGCAGTGAGCTGAGATCGCACCGTTGCTACTCCAGCCTGGGTGACAGACCAAGACTCTGTCTCAAAAAAAAAAAAATCATTTAATGGTATGTCAAGGAGCCCAGGGGTGTGCCCAGAAAGGGTGTTCTGGCCTGGGCATGAGGTGCGTC
The DNA here is from genome assembly GCF_049354715.1 of Callithrix jacchus. Taxonomy (NCBI): domain Eukaryota; kingdom Metazoa; phylum Chordata; class Mammalia; order Primates; family Cebidae; genus Callithrix; species Callithrix jacchus. The sequence continues at coordinate 33,078,804 of NC_133516.1, forward strand.
AGCTTTGACATCAGATATCACAGGTTGTGTAGTCAAGTTGTTTTGCCTCTGCAAGCCCATCTCTTCATATAGTAGGAGACTCCTCCCATGTGGCAGGGGTGGTCTGAAGACCCAAAGCATGTAACATCCTGAGGGGGGACTTGGTACTCAACAAGGGCTTAGCCAAGGGGAGACACAGACATGGCCATCCCCAAGAAGGGCAGGTCCTGTATGCAGGCAGACAGGGAAATCTTCCTAGAAAAGGAGGAGGGATTCCAGCTCAGTCTTGCAAGGTGAATAGGACAGGATGGGCTTAATAGGGAGGGGAGGAGGGGACACTTTTTCGGGTGAGCATGATTTGAGCCAATGTTTGCCCTTCTGAGCCCTATTTACCCAGCTCTGCTTCCACCTGGGCCCATTGAGCTGCCCCAGCCTTGGCCAGTGTTCTGCCTTCCCTGCCTCACCCAGTCCACTCTAACGTACCTATTCTCTGCCAGCTTTGGGCTAGACTCAGTGGTCCCAAGGGCTCCCAGCTGGGACACACTCCACATGTGGGCAGACTACCAGCATTTGCACCTGCTAGTGGCTACCATGGCTTGCTCATCAGTTCCTTGGGGACACCCAAGGAACTTGGTTGTAATGCTTCCCAAAATGCACCTGTCTGAGCATGGTACAGATGCTCAGAGACCTTCAGATGTAATCAGACAGGACCTCACCTCTGAACACATCAATAATTTTTCAAGGATCCTTGGCACAATATCAACCCATGGTCAGTTTAGTGCAATTTCCTGTAATATATGGAGGGGGCTGGAGTTTAACCCTTTTGGGCAATGCAAGCTGTCACTACCTGCACATCAAAGTTAGGGTCAAGTCCCAGGTTATAAACCATCAGAACCTATGGGACCCAATCATTAGAAAGAGGGTAAACTAAGGCCCAGAGAAGGGAAGAGACTTGCCTGAGGTTGCCTAGTGGTCAGTGCAGATGAGAATGTGGAGCTTTGAGTCTGGAGACCTTGGTCATCGTTCCAGATCTGTCTCCCTATGACCAAGAATGAGGCCAGTCAGAGCTCCCAAACCATGGGTCTGGATGTCTGCATCCTGGCCTCTGAAGGGAAGATTGGAACCCAGCATGGGGCCATGGGGAAGCTAGGCATTCTTGGACTGCAGTGGAAGCCCCTGGTTAGACTTACATCATCCCAGGAGTCACTGAACTCAGATCATTTGACTGAGTGAGGATGCTGGTTAATTGAGTAGGTTCTGGCAAGTGTACGAGTCTTTATCCTTGGCCCCTGGTAGCTCCCCACTTTGTGGAGGAATGTGATACACAGGAAAAACACAGTGAGTATCTCAAACCACGCATAATTACATCATGTCAGTGAAAAAAAGCAAGTGGTCCCTCAATGCTCTGAGGAGGCCCAGGTGACTAGAGAAGGCTTCCTGAACAAGGGGATGTTGAAACTGGCACAGAAAGGCAAGAAGGACAAATGAATGGCTGGAGGTGGGAGAAAAGAGTGTCCCTGGCAGAGGGTCTGAGCAAAGGCCTGAGACAGGAGTGGGCTGGCCCTCTTCCCTGGGGGCAGGCACAACTCCCCTGGGGAGTATATGCTTGAATAAGTGAGCTCTTGGCAGATGCAGGGAGAGAGGTGGTGTAACCTCACAGGCAGCATGGGGCAAGGCTCAGCTTAGCCGTGTCAGGCCAGGACAACCTGCTCTCCCCTGCATCCAGTACTCCAGGACCCTGCGCGGCTTTGTCCTTAGAGGAGGAGAGGAAAAACAAGTTGATCACTGGTGTGTGAGCACAGGGAAGCTTGGCCTCACCTTCACTGCCTTGGCCACCCTCACAAAACTCAGGTCCTTCCAGCTTTAACAGGACAGAGATGGGTGCAACTGCCCAGCTGGAGGGTCTACCCCACGAGGAGCCCCTGCCTCAGCTGTGCCTATTGCCACTGGCAGCTGCTCCAGATAGTCTGGATTTTCTTCAGAGAGGTGGGGATCAACCTGCTCATTTTATAAATGCAGAAACTGAGGCCCATGGAGGGGCAGGGCTTGTCTCAGGCTTCCAGTGAGCAAAGGGACTCAGGCTCCAGGCTAAGGTCTAAGTTCCATCCTCTACCTGCTCCCAGCCACTGGGGTCTTCAGAACCCTCAGAACCCCCTTTGAGAGGACTCTGACCCAAACATTTGCCCAGGGGAGTAGGAGGCTCCTTGGTGCTACCCCTGTGTCCCATGTGTATAGCACAAGGGCCCAGAGCTGGGTGTGCCCCTTCCCTAAGGCCTTTATCCCACTCTGGCAGGAGAAAATGAGGACAAATAAAAGAGAAATTCTCCCGTCAGAAGAGCATTAGGTGTCTGAATGGCTTTCGAATAAATAAAAGTCCCCTCAGAGCCCCCCAGCCAGCACTGACAACAGCTCTAACTCTCCACAAGATGTGTTTTTCTGCCTCCAGGTGGAAGTGAAGAGTATAGGTGGTGGGCTAAGCTGGGCTGTGGTGAGGCAGCCTTCCATCATTCCTAACATCCCATCAGCGCCTCCACGGAATGGTCATGGCAAATTGCCTCCTCTGATAGCTGCCCCTCCAGGCCAGTCAGAGAATCGTGAGAAGCCGGCCCAGCCTCCCCCACCAAAGGGGTTAGGGGAGAGCTTCCTGGATGGTTCCCTTCCCTGCCCATGGTTGGGATCTGGTCATTAGTAATTTTGAAAACAACCTGTCCCTAACTGATTTGCTCATTTTGCAACTGAGGAAACTGAGGCACAGAAGATTTTGGTGACTTGCTGAATGAAACCAGAGGGCCAGGGATGCATCCCATGAATAAGCCCGCTCTGCTCAATGTGTCAAGAATGAGGGATCTGCTTCCTGAGAGGGGGCAGTCTGAAGGCAAGGCCACACCTCATGCCATCCACCTTCCTGTTGGCAACAACAGAAGGCACTTAAGTGACTGCCCTAAGTACGGATGGACGTGAAGCGGCAGGAGATCAAGGCTTTAGACCCAAGGAAATATCTTCTTTAGCACACAGGTGGGGGAAGCATCCTGAGGAAAGTCCTCAAGTCTTCTGCTGCTGCAAAAAAGCACATCTTGGCTTCTGCTCATCAACTCCTTAGGGAATTAGCCTCTGCTAGGCAGCCTTGGGGAGAGCAGGACCTGACTCTACCATCACTTAATTTAACTGTTGGCTGCTGTTCCTGTGAGGGGCACTTAGCACTCCATTTGTTGAACCTGGAAGATGGATGAGGCTAGGTGGTTCAGAGAACCTGCTGGGGAGGGTGGCGCTGTGTGGGGTGGAAGCAGGGCTAGGAGGAGCATTATGTCACAGGAGTCTGGAGGACGGAGAGGCAGCCCTGCAGCACTTGGTGAGGTGCCTGCCTCCTGGGGGTGGTGCTGGCACTCAGGCCCCTCCACTTGAGTTTCTTGGACACCAGGCAGGGAGGGGAAGGGACGCTTTCAGCCAATAACCAATCCAGCTTTCCTATTAGCATGGTGTAGAGCTCTCCACCCCCAGCATCATGGCCCCATCTGCAGTCTTCATGCTCTCCCTAGGGGTGGGGCCTCTGAGAACTCTGCCTGTTCCCAGGCCTGAGGTGAGCTAGGGTGGAGCAGAGAGCAAGGAGGCATGGGGGTCCTCCCCAGCTGGTTGGAGTGACCTGAGGATGTAGATCCTGGAGGAGCCCCCCTCAGCCTGGATCTATGACCCCAGCAGCCAGGTCGCCAGCCTTTAACATACTCCAAATGGCGAAGGATGTTTTCCACCTCAGGTCTCCATGAAATCTTCAATGGTGCTGACCCAAGGGGGAATGGGTGAGCCCCTGCTGCAGAAGGCAATTCTGGATTGGAGGCTACTCTGCTGCCTCAGAGGCACAGTTGAGGCTGGGGTCACCCAGCAGAGATGGGCCCAGGCATGGCAGGCCACAGGGCTTGGAGTTCTGGCTCTTCAGGCCACATAAAGGGGCAAAGTGAGCAGGGCTGTCCTTCCCCAGGCTAGGTGGAAACACACCCCTCTCTCTCCTCTGCTGGCATGAAGTAGTACCTATTTAAGCAAATGCAGGAGCATCTGCTCGGGATGGAAGATGCAGGCTGTGTGGTATGGCAGGAAATGGGGACAGGGATGGGAGTTTCAGGGGATAGACAGGGCAGGGGCTGGCGTGGAAACATTGTCCCCCAGGTGGGCTAGCTGTGGAAGGGGCATCACTGCCCCAAAGGTATGTGGTGGGGAAGGGGAGGTTGTCCAGGGTACAAATCCAGAAATGACTGTGGCTTGTTGGGATGCGGGGTCCTATTCCACTTGGGACCTGAGTATGGACAGATAGGAAACATCCTGGCCATTCTAGAGATGACTAAGCCGCAGAATCCCTTGCAAAAGACAGCAGGACCTCTGTGGATCCATTACTCCATTCCATAGTTGGGCAAACTGAGCCTCAGAGATGCTCTGGGGAAGGCCCAAAGTTACCCAGTAAGCAGTAGAGACCAGGTCCCAGGTCCCCCCTGGGTCCCTGCTTGGGGCCATCCATGGCCTTGTCTGGTGGTTAGAGCCGGCCCATGTCCCCATCTTGGGTATCTGGTTTCCACTTGCTGATAAGGGGCTTATACTGAGGCCAGCAGAACAAGGCAGGTGCCAGGAAAAATGCAGAGAGCAGAGGGCCCCTCAGTGGCCTAGAGACAGACCCTAGAGGTCTGGGAGCCCACAAGGCAGAACTAAACTAAACTACCTCAGAAGAGGTGCTTGGGAGGCTGTACCTACATAGGCTAGTAAGAATCCAGAGGAGAGTGAGGAAGCTCCTACCTACTTATGTTCCCACTAGCTGGAAGCCCCACCCCACCCCCACCCCCCACCCCCCGCCCCCCACCCCCATCCCCGCCATGGCCTTCCTGAGCCCTGCTTGGCAGCTCCAAAGCACCATCTAGCTGAGGTCTTAATTTCTAAATGAGTGAGGAGGAGCTTCAGGGAGGCAGAGGCGGGGGAAAGGCTCAAAGAGGGAGACCTCAGGGAGGATCAGGATGTGGACTCAGCAGTTTGCAACAAGCCACCAAGGTCTTGCCTGAAGATCCAAGCTGGCTGCCATGGGTGGCTGGGACCAGGCTATGGACAGGAAAGACTGGCAGTGAGTCAGGCATGGGGCAAGAGTGGAAGGTAGTACTCAAACCTAGGGGCAGCGAGTATGCCAGGCATGCTCCCTTCTCGGAGTGTAGGACATCATCGAGTGTTGATGAATGAATAAATGACTATGTGATCATACGTCACTTCCATCATGCTGGGGCTGGGGTCAGGCCTGCCAGGTGACCCCTGCCAGTCCTGCAGGTCAGATCTCTGGAAGTAAGATGAACTCTGCCTTCAGAACTCCATGTAACCTCCTCCCAGGCTACCATGCTGTTCCCTGACAGCTACATCTCTCTGATTAGTCTCAGAGCTCCCTGTAAGCCCCAGCCACTCAGAGGCCCCCTCTCCCAACACATGCACTACTGCCATTCTCCTGGACATGCCGGGGTAGCTGCTCCCCATCCAGGCTGACCTGGATGCTTGCATAGAAAGCTGGACAACTCTAGGGTCTTCTTACCCCAGTCTCTGCTCACCCCACAGGCCCTCTAATCCTGTCCTTGGCAGAGACTTGGGACCACAGTGACCACATTGTGACCTCACTGAGTTTTGCTGCAGCTTCCGCATAAGTAGGCACTGAGGGGCTGGACCCCAGGCTGGAATGTCCTTGCTCCCAACCTCCCCTGAGGACCCTATGTTCACTGTACAGAGGAAAAGGGCTTGCCTCGGGTCCCTGGGGCTTATGATTTCCAACTAAGAATTCCTGATGTTTCCTCCAGAATAATAACCCCCATCACCACTCCCTCCTCTCCAACCCCTTCATCCCCATTTCCTACCAGGCACTGGGCCAGAAGGATGTCTAATTCTCAAAACAGCTTTCCATGTAGGTAGCATTAGCCCCATGGCCCCATTGAGTAGATGAGGAAACTGAGGCTTTAATAGTTCAGGGTGGCTTGTTTAAGGCTGGCTGGGAAGCAGCAAAGATGGGCTCCAACTTCTGATCCAGCTCCTCCTGGGTTGATGCATGAGGAGCATATTGTAATTTTTTTTTTTTTTTTTTTTTAGTAAGCCCATTTTATCTCAATATGCAAAAGTATGCACATGGCATGCAAATTATTAGGAGAGCTCCCAGGGTGACAGTGCAGCCTTTGGTTTTTACCAGTGATCCAACAATTTGGCCTCCTCTCTCTCATTTTAGCTGAGCCTCTCTACTCTGCCTCCCCACCAGGGTACCTCTGGGCAGGGCTTTGCTGGAGAGAGTTGAAGATTTGTTGACGCATGGCCTGTGAGGTGAGCAGCCTCAGACCCCATGAATGAGGAGATGGTCCTATGCCCAGCCCCCTCCATGCCTCCCTTGTCCCTTATTGGATCCTCTGGGGCTCGGCAGAGTTGAACGTTTGCACTTTGGTGTGCACAAGGACAGGGATTGCCTTCTGCTGCCAGAATATGGGAAGGTTTTCTGGAGGTGGAGGAAAGAAGGACATTCCAGATAAAGGGAACACTGGAGAACTAGTAAAAGGTGTCAAGGTAGGATCTGCTCCAGGGAAATTCGGTGAAGCGTTGCAGGTCTGCTCTGTTTCAAGGAATGAGGCTTCTCCATGATGAAAGAGCCCATTCCACCAGAGCAGGCAGGCCAGGAGGCTGGGAGGCAGGTGGCCAGGCTAGATCCAAGCTGTGGCCACAAATCATGGGAGAAATGTCCCATGAGCACAGGGTGGAAAGGACAGTCATCCAACGCCTTGGCCTGATTCATGGCTGGGGAGGCAGTAGACATCTTCTGGGCCCAGGTAACCTTGAGCTTGTTAACTAACATCAGTGCACCTCAGTCTCCTTGAAGGTAAAATGGGTTTAGTAAACTCCTCTTCTTCCTCTCTAAGCTGCTGGGAGGCCGGTGGGGGCTTCACCCATTGCTGAATCATAAAGCATTTGTGGAAAGCCTGCACCTGTGGTGTCCTCCAGACCTGCAGAGGGAGGTGGGGCAGGAGTGCTGCCCCCATCCCTACACACACCACTCCCTGAGGCAATAAGCCAGGCCTGCCAGAGCTCCAAGCCAAGGTTAGCCCTGAGCTGGGCTCGGGATCCATTTCAGTGATAGGTCAGCAGGGAGGGCAGCAGGTGGAGGCCTCGCTGTCTGTTTCTGAGGTGCAGAGGAAAAGTGGGGTGGCCTGTGGTGAGCAATGGTGGAGACACAGTCTCAGAGAGAGAGACTCCAAGACAGACAAACAGACAGGCCCAGAAGTGGGTGGCCAAGCTCAGTCTGGAATCTTACTTTCTGTTAGAAAGGCCCAGAGATGGTCAGGTTTGCCTCTGGTACATTGGTCAGATGGGGCAGCTTCCAGGCAGGGAGGGGATCTGTGGAAGCTGGGTCTACCCCTTCCAGGACACTGGATTTTCAACTGGTTTTAAAGCAACAAGGGATTCTTTTAAACTAAATTTGATGCAGATCCCTAATATATGGCAGATTGAAGTAGGGTTGTTCTGATGGAGGGTGGCCAGGGGGTTGAGAGTCTCCCAGGACAGAATTAGGGTGCATGCCCTGCACCAGAGGTGGGACAGAGTGGGACTGGGGCTGGGCAGAGAGGCCTCTGCCCCTGGCAGAGTCTGGACTGTGGTTTCCACTCTCCTACCATGACCTTGCAAAAAGCCTTTTACAGCCGTGGGCTTCATGTTCTCATCTGCAGAATGGGAGCTCTTGGTACCCTGGCCCAGCTTGCCCCTCAGTTGCCAGGGGAGAGTGGGGGCAGAGACCCCTCTCTCCCAGGCTGCCTCACTGCATGGAAGGGGATGGGTATTTATTCATCCTTCCTAAGAACTGAGGTCATGGCAAACTCATCTGCCTCTCGGCTCAACTAATTGGAATCACTTCCCGCTTCTCCTCTGCCTATCGGTAAATTATTCGAATTCCCCCACTTAGAGGCCTGGGTGATGGACAGCCCTGTCACAGCAGCCTAAGTGTTTAGAGAGCAATTGTTCTGGGGAAGGCTGCCATTCCTCAAGCGTGTACTGTGTGGGGCACCACGAGGAGAGCTACCCTGGCCCTATCTGTCCCCGTCCCTGCCCCTGTCCTTGCTCCTCTGCCCACCCCTGACCCCCGCCACTGCCCCCGCCCAGCCACCAGAGCCTGCTCCACCCAGCCTGCCAAGCACGGGCTTCCGGTACGTTATCCTTGTCATAACAATCAGAGCAGCCGAGAGGTATTGCTCTTAAACCCTCAACACACATTTTTATAACCTTTCTGTTTAATAAGAAAGAGACAGCTCCAATTAGCTGGGAATATTCTACTGAAATGGGATTATTTTAAAAGCTCTGGCAATATTATAAAATAGCTTCAGTAAGTGAACAGCTGTTGCCGGCCCCGCCCACCATGTGCACTGAGCCTCCTGCACCCTTACATCAGGGCCAGGCCCCTCACCCCTCCCAGGGGCTCCAGAGTTCCTGAGAACTGTGCTCTGGCCAGCAGCCAGGGCCCCTCTTCAGGCAGCAGGATATGAGTTGAGGGTTTGGGGCACAGAGCTTCCATGGCCCAGACTGGAGGGGAGGGGCAGTTCCCACCGTGCCCTGAGGCTGGACTATGGCCTTGCTGGAGTCCTGCCTGTCCCAGAAAAAGTCATGTGGGGACCCCAGCATCATCTCTAAAGGGCTTGCAACCTCCTCTGCTGCCCCTGTAGCCTGGACAGGTTCCCTACTTTTAGCAGGACTTTCGTCTGCTGCCCAGGCCTTTGAAGCCTCTCCGGCCGTCCAGTCAAGGGAGCAGGGCAGGGCTGCCTGGTGAATCCGTTTCTGGAGACTGTGCATTCTGAGTCCACTCACCAGGCCCACCCCCCGGGCCAGGTGAGGATGCTACCTAAGGGGTCCCTCCCCCTACTCCTTGTGGCCAATGCTATCTCCTCTTTGGCACCTCCTCCACTCTCCCCAGGGCCTTCTGCATTCCTTCTCTCCAGGAGGGGATGTCTCTGTTTGCTTGCCCCTTGCAGCTGGCAAATTTATCAGTAACTGTGTCTAAGCCCCCAGGGCTGAGGGGCAGGGGCCTGGAATTCCTGGCCTCCTCCCTTTTCCCATGCCTGCTGGCAAACTCCGCAGAAAGGAGACAGAAAGGAGATCTCCACTCCCACCTCCCAAAGCCCTGGAGCTAGGTCTTATCCACAGACTCAACATCGGCAGCAGCCTCACCTGGGCCATTTGAGGCAGCAGACTGATGGCAGCTCCTCCAGGAGCTGGCCTGGCCTCTCTGGGGAGAAGGTGGGGATTTCTCAGAAGTCCCCAGCCCGGCCTCTGGGGCTGGGGGCTTCGAGGAGGCCCTGGGTCTTCTTTGACCTGCTGCTCCTTGCCCACTCTGTCCACTTGGCCCTTGGCCCACAGCTGTGGTGCCCCATGGTGCTGGGTCCCAATGAAGCCTCAGGCTGAAGAACTGACGATGTTTGAACAAGTTTTGGGAAGGATATAGTTGAAAGGGACCTCAGAGTCTGGCTCATGGAACTGGTCATTGTATAGTTGGGGAAACTAAATCCAAGTAAGAAGCTCTGAGGCTATATTCTAAGACAGGATGGGAGGCAGGATGCAAGCCATCAGCTTCAGCCCTGGTGTTTGACCCTTGTTGGCCCTGGCACTCGTAATGATGGGATTTGAACTATTGGCCCTGGTGTGGTGGAACTGAATGAGCCCTGCCTCAGCTGTACAGGTGACCAGAGACAACTCCCTTCCCTCTCTGAGTCAGGAGTGGGTGAGGCCCTGCTCTGGGGCTGAGAGGGTGCAGATGGGGCCGAGTCAGGCTGCTGGACTGGGAGACCCCTGTGGGTACTGTGTGGCAGAGCCAGGGCAAGGACTGGGCCAATGGCGGGGCACTGGGGTACCCAGATACTCCACTCATTCATCCCGCTAAGTTTCCTCCAGGCATGGCTGGAAAATATGGGGGTTCAAGATCTCCGTCGATGCTGCCAGGAAGAAAACCTCATGGCCAAGGGCACAGCTGCTGTGGCCCCAGCCTCACCAGGCCTAGGTCTTAGGGACCCTGCCTGGGGAATGGGAACAATTTTGGGACATCCTTGGGAGGAGACCGCAGCCTGGGAACTGCAGCATGATGCAAATGCACCATGTGCTAAATGGGGAAAAATGAATTTTACACCCAGACAAAGTGACTTTTATCATGTTAACGACCATGGTTTGCTCATCGTGTCTGGCGCAGTGAAATGGGGCCTGTGGATGTTTTTCTTTTAGTTCTGCTTTTAAATGGAGGCATTTTCCCCCTCAGAGCAGACAAGCCAAGCCCTTCAGATTGGGATGACAGAAGTGCCGATTCAGCAAAAACAAAACGGAGGATTTTTTTTTTTTTTTTTTTTTTTAATCTTCATCTGTGCCTTCTAGCAAAAATAGAGCTCAGAATGAGGAGGTGTGGTGTGGTGTGAGGAGTCCCAGCTGGGAGATAGGAACATGGCCCTGACCCAGCTCTTCCTGGTGTGGCCTGGGACCTGCCTCACCTATTCCCAACCCCAGTCTGCCCATCAGCATCAAGAGCGAGATGGGCTAGAGGCAGAGGCTCTTAGGTTAGAGAACTGCTCTGGCCTGCCCTTGCCCAGATGTCCATGTCAAACACATCATACCAGGTGTGTCTGGGTCTGGGACTGCCTCCTCTCTCATAGTGGGACTCCCGGGGGCAAGGCAGGCAGAATCATTGCTGAATCCATGGTGCCCTCAGTGGCCGATGCGAGGTCCCACATGGAAGGGGCAGAGATTTTTGCTGATGGAGCCAAGGCTACTTCCATGACATCTGTAAGGAGCATCCAAGGGTGGACTCCATTGGCCACGTCCCTGAGCGCCCCACCCCCAGACTGCACCCGGCGCACATCACTGGCACATGGCAACTCCATATTGTGCTCATCAAGTTTCAGGAAAACACCATCTGATGCCTTGTATAGTTGCCCAGCACAACACCCAGCTTCCCAGAAGGAGCCTGCGTTGGGCACAGTGAGGGGCTGCTCATCTAAGGCTAATGAAGAGGATGTGGGGCTGGCATATCTGGAAAACCCCTGCCCTGACACCATGCAGTACTGCTCTGGAAGGCTCTCCTGGGTCAGGCAGGCAGGGCAGAGATCAGTGGACAATTAGCCAGCTCCAGCAGAGGTAATTAATAATGTTTGGGGCCTTCTGTCTGGAAATGCTGTGGTCATTGCCACACCTGTGTTCTGGCGGAAGTCAGGGCCTGGGCCAGGCTGACAGGAACCGACTCAACTGCTGTCAGCACCCTCACTGCCAGCACAAACACCATCACCAACGTTGCCTCCAGCAGCTCAGTGATGCCTTCCCCATCGTGCTCACATCGCTGTCACCCTCATGGTAGCAGCAACTGTCCCCCCCTCCCCTGCCTCACTGGAACTCACTATTACTATCCCTATCCACCCTCACCTTCTCCAACTCAAGACACTTTCACAGTGTTCCCACAGTCCCAAAAGATACACAGGCAGTTTAGTGGTAGAGAGACCAAAGCACAGAGAGAAAGGGCCAGGCCATCTAAACCAGAGAGAGAAGCCGGCCCCTGGCATACAGACTATGGTTGCTTCCGTCCCTCTCCTCCCGTTCCAATACCAGCTGCTCACAGAGCAGATCCTTCCTCCTCCTACCAGTCAGGATGGGCTCAGTTAGGGTGCAACGACAACAACCCTAAAATCTTTTTTTTCTTTTCTTTTTTTTGAGACGGAGTTTCGCTCTTGTTACCCAGGCTGGAGTGCAATGGCGCAATCTCGGCTCACCACAACCTCCGCCTCCTGGGTTCAGGCAATTCTCCTGCCTCAGCCTCCTGAGTAGCTGGGATTACAGGCACGTGCCACTGTGCCCAGCTAATTTTTTGTATTTTTAGTAGAGACGGGGTTTCACCATGTTGACCAGGATGGTCTCGATCTCTTGACCTCGTGATCCACCCGCCTCGGCCTCCCAAAGTGCTGGGATTATAGGCGTGAGCCACCATGCCCAGCCCCTAAAATCTTATTGGTTTAAAATAATGAAGGTTTATCTCTTTTCTCTGCTCCCTGCTCTTCACAGGTCAGCTGAGGCTCTGCTCTGTGTCATCCTCACACTGAGCCTTGGCTTGCCAGACAGCCAAATTCTGGAAAACTGACTGTTGTCATGGTGGAGGAAGAGCCAGCCCCCTGCCCTGAAAGTGCTGCCTCTGCTCACCCACCACTCATCGGCTGGAAGCAGGCACGCAGCCCCGCGTGACCACCAGGGGGCAGGAGGGTGCAATCCTACCTTTAGCCAGGAAGCAAGGCGGATCAGGTGGATTTGGCACCCACCAACAGTGGCGATCCGATTTCCCTTCCTCTTCCTGCCTTCACTCCTTGCCCCACCTACCCATGTGCCCAGCCCCCTGGTCCAACAGGATTGTGAGGGTTCAGGTGGCGCTTCCTCAGTCCTCCTGGGATCACAGGCTGGGCTTCCTGCTCCAGGCCCCAGCTCCCAGATGCCAGACAGACTTTCCTCAGGAGGCAGATGGGTGAGGCTCTAGGACCCCAGGAAAGAATGCCCCTGGAGATGAGGCTGGGTGAGCCAGCAGCACATGGGAACATATCCTGTCCCGGGGGAGCCTTGTGGAAAGGGAGGGGAGTCTGAGCTGGGCCTTGGACAGTGACTCTGGCCATGGGTGAGGTGAGAGTTGCAATGGGAGAGGCTGAGGCAGGAACCAGCTGGGATTATCTCAGGAGGGTGTGGAGAGGAAGAGGATGGGCCAGCTTCAGCAAGGAGGCCAGGACAGAGGAGGAGGATGAATGAAGTACGCACAGAGAGGAATGACTAGCCACTGACCAGTGTGGACTGTGAGCCTCCGAGCCTGTGCAGGCACCAGCTGGGGCACCCTGGTTACGTACTGATCCTTCAAGATCCAGCTGAGGTTCCCTGCAGTCTGGTCTAGCCTCAGGGCTCAGGCTGTAGGAGGTGATCCGAAGCTAGGGATTGCAGGGAAGGAGGGAGGTGGTTGCCTGGGGGCTCTGGGTATCAAGTCTGGAGTTCTGGGGTTCAGCCCCAGGGTTTCAGATTCCCAATTTGGGGCTCATCACCATAGGCTAAGGCCAGGAGAGGGGCAGTGATGTGTTAGGATGGGGATGTGTCCAGACGAGCCCACCTCTGATTCTTCCGGTACTGGGGTGCCTGTGCTGGGGCAAGCAGGGCTGTTCTCACATCATCCATCACTAGGCCACAGAGGCTGGTCAGGATCAATAAACAAACAATTATCCTGTCATTACTGATTGTAGGCCTGGGGCAGGGTGCAGCTAAGCGGGAAGCACCCGGTAAGCAGGAGAACAACCCACACCTTGGGAGTTGGCTCAGGATGCAGATTCAGGGGAAGAGGACTGTGGAGTTTGCTGGGCAGGGCTGCCTTACGGGGGCAGGGCCCAGGAAGACTGAGCTCTGCCTGGTAAGGCACCCCAGCGGGCGACCTGAAGGCAGCTGGGGACTGGACTAGACCCACCTCTCACCCTTTCCCCTCTTTTTGATGTTTCCCTCTTCCCTTTCTCCCCAGCCGCCTAAGCTGGGGGCAGAGGGCACACCAGGAAAATTAGTAACTGAGTTATTCCAGCCACAAATTAAGAGCCCTTCTCTGCTGGTCTATCACACTTCCCTCATCCTGGGGCTCCTAAACAGTCAACCAAAGTCATAATTTGTCACTACAGTCCCTCAAGGCATGTCTTCTTGGCTGCCCAGGAAGGGAGACGTCAAAGGCAATGGGTATGGTTCTGACCGGAGAGGGAGGCAGGAATACCCACAGCCCTGGAGCCTGGGTCCCAGCTCCTGAGAGATGCTTGGGGTCTGGGAATAGAGGAGTTGTGCACTGAGCTCCTTGGTGGATCAGGCAGGGCCAGAGCTGCAGACTCAATTGAGAGGAGCCAGGGCTGCACATCTCCCCCAGTTCTGTTCCCTGTCCCATTCCCAGCCCCAAGGAAGGGAAATCTCTCTCCATCAGAGGAAAGGGACGAAAGGCGAGGTAATTTATTATTCTATTCCATTATGCCTGTTTCCAGAGAAACTAATTATGGTGCATTGTTGTATTAGATACTTTCAGAAAGATTACATTTTCTTACTTTGGCCGATAAAAAAATTAAATCCATCAGTTTTCCTAAACACATTACAGTAAAGACAGACTTGCTCCTTGTAATTATTAATCAGTCGGATTTGGGGATGCAAAGCATTTGACTTAAGCTCAATATAGTCATGAACAATGTCCCAGGACTGCATTTGGTATTGAAACAATTTTTCAATTTATTAAAAAGCCATTAATGCAGTTGGGGTGGGAGGTAGGGAGAGCTGGACTAAGCCGCTGAGTCAGGGTTTTGGATCCGGGGTGTTGAGTCATCAAGGGGCTTCTGCAGTGGGAAGAAACCCAGTATGTCTTACTCCTATACCTGGCTCTGACAGACCTGTTCAAGTTGAAATGGGACCCGAAGAAGTCAGCCTCAAGGCTGGACGTGGTGGCTCACACCCATAATCCCAGCACTTTGGGAGTCCCAGGCAGGTAGATCACTGAGGTCAGGAGTTCAAGAACATCCTGGACAACATGGTGAAACCCCGTCTGTACTAAAAATGCAAAAATTAGCCAGGCATGGTAGTGCGTGACTGTAGGCCCAGCTAGTTGGAAGGCTGAGGAAGGAGAATTACTTGAACTCAGGAAGCAGAAGTTGCAGTGAGCTGAGACCATGCCACTGCACTCCAGCCAGTGTGACAGCTAAAAGAAGTCAGAAGTCAGCCCCTGCCCCCACCTCAGCAACCTCACACTATACTCATTCATCTCTCCAGAGTTCACTCCTTCAGGCTGTGAACTCACCCTATAGAATGGTGGTAGTAATATAGTAATGGGTCACTCAGGGGGAACACTTTGCCCTAAGGAGGCCTAAGCCCACTCTCCAGTGGCCCTGCACCTCAGGCTGACAGTCAGCCTGACTCTCAACCCTGGCAGGGAGACAGGCCCCTCCTACCAGCTCAGGCCCTTGGAGCCCCTAGCTGGGGACACGAGGCTATTTGGAAGGACACCTGGTGTGGCCGAGTGCCTCGTTCCAGTTGCTGGCCCATGCTCACTCAATCATTTAATTACTCCTCTGACACTTCCTTCTCCCAGGAGGGATTTGCAGGGGTTTAGGAGGCTGGCAAGCTACAAGCCCTGCTTAGCCTCCATCCTGGCTCAGGTGGGAGCAGAAGGGCAGCAATAGGACCCGGACTCAAGTCATGGCTCAGCCATTTGCAAATTGCTGACCTTGGACAAGTTAGTTAAACTCACTGAGCCTCAGTTTCCATTTCTAGAGAAAGGAGTCCTGTCTCCTCACACAGGACAAGGAGGTCTGAGACCTGTGTCTGCTGCTCCTGGGCAGTGGCGCTGTCACATCACTTCTCTCCCCTCTGCCCTTCACAGAAAAATCCAGCTCCCCTTCAGACGCTGCTGCATCCATGTGGTTCCCTCTGACTGGAATACCTACCCTCTCCCATGAGTCTTTCTTCTGAATTTTACCCACCCTTCTTCAGGCTTCCACATTAATGACCTTCCCCAAATCTGGGTGAGGCCCTCTAGGTATTCCTGCCCAGACTGGGGGAAGGTTGTTAAAGCAGAGGCCTGAAATTAAATCCATCAGTTTTCCTAAACATATTACACTAAAGACAGACTTGCTGCTTGTAGTTATGAATCAGTTGGATTTGGGGATGCAAAGTGTTTGACTTAAGCTCAATACAGTCACAAACAATGTCCTGGGAATGCATGTGGTGTAAGGCATGGGGTGCAGAAAGGCCAGGTCTCGTCCCTGACATCCCAGCAGAGCCAAGACCTGCTAACCCCATCCCAGCAGAGCCCCCGCCAAGCCTCATCTACTTGAGACTCCCCCTGACCTGGACTTGGACCTTGCTGGATTGGGAAGGCCACTCTTTCTGTGGGTGTATTGGGAGGGTCCAGTACCTCTGAGCCAGGGCACCAGGCAGTGCTGAGCCTTCCTGGTAGGCTGTCTTGATCCAGCACTGAGTGACGCCATCCAGTCTGCAGCCATGCTGCCCTGAACGCACCTGATCTCGTCCCAGAGACCCCATCCAGCAACAAGACCTGCCGGCTGTGCTCTCTGCCCCCAGCTGAGTGCCCTGCTCTGGACCTGCTGCCAGGTAGAGAACAAGGGAGGGAAGCCAACTCCATTCTCGGGATGCCCATGCACTCCAAGAAACTCAGGATGAGGCAGGGGCTGGGGGCCAGGACTTGCACTGCCACTGACTCCTGGGTGACATGAGCCAGCTCTGCCACTGAGTACCTTTGTTTCTCTGTATGTGCAATATCCCCACCCCACCCCATTAGCAGAACAGAGATTGGGCTGGAGATCAAATATCTGAATAAAGGGGAGGACTCCAGAAGAGGAAGGAGGCCCTGGGAGGGCTGAGGTTTGAACATCAACATAATGGGGGTGACTGGTGAGGCTAGGGTAGTGCCTGAGTGCAGCTGAGCTCCAGGCCTGTCCTGCTCCCTGCTGTCACAGGCCACAAGGCTGCAGAGATGGGCTGCTGAGTGCCTTGCTCCCTGGCCTCTCCCCCTGCGTCTCTCACCTGTGGGCAGGTAGAATTGAGCATGCTCCAGACACTCCATTTCCGGGGGATTTATGGAGGGTTTTCTCTTTCCTTCTTGATCACTGGTGAGGGGAAGAAGAGGGAACGCTTCGTTACCTCCCCTTTAGAGGGGCAAGGAAGAACAGCCTGGCCACCCTCAAGCTTGGAAAATACTGTCTGAACCCCACATTGGCTAACCCTCCTCCCCCACCATGGGACCTCGTCAGGGCCCGGCGGGTACCGGGAGGGGATGGCAGCCATTTAAGCTGTCACCAACTCCATCAGAGGATTTAAATCACTGACACAGAGTAACAGCGCCATAGATTACAGTGCGGGAGCCACGCGGGCACAGCACAGCAGAGGCAGGGGAGGGGCGTCTCCTTGGCACCTCAGTTGGGGGTTTCCTCTGCAGCTGAGGCCATCCCAGCAGGGAGCCCCTGAGCACCACACCTCCCCCTCCACCCAGGTCAGTCCCCCACAGAAGCCCCCACACTACTGGGCTGCTTCAGGGCAGCTGGGAACCTATTCTTTGTGTCCTCCAGATAAGGACTTGAGGTCTTGGCTCATGCCTGCTTCTCAACCCCACCCATGGACTTTACACCCAGAGGCCTCACAGTCATGAGCACTCCTGACAGTGGTGGTGGGAGGCAGGGGCACCTGGCAGGGAGCCTGCCTGCTTTCACTCACAGGCACCCAGCCATTGTCTCTGATTGCATGGTATTAGCCATAAATTGCAGCCTTTGGGAGGCCACATGTAAAAATAAAATAAAATAAGTGTCAAAAGACAGAGAAAATGTTGATTCTTCAGGGAGAAGAAAGGATGGTTTGGTTAAATCAAAACTTTGAGAGGAAGTGGAGTGTGGGCAGATGGTCCCTAGGACCCAGGAGCCAGTGGGGCAGGGTAGGGGTAGCCGAGAGAACATCATTCAGTCGGTCAGCAAACACATTGGTCCTTCCTGAGGTCTTGGCCTGTCAAGGCAAATGTGGGGGAAACACAGGAAAGATGGGGCCCCACCCATTGTGGGCAGCATAGCCATGAGACTCAGCAGGAGGAAGCCAGGCACTGACTCAGCAGACTTGTGGCTGGGCTCAGCATGGGGCCTGGTAGTTTGTGGGAGCTCTCCATGGTGCTGAGGCCCATCTACCAGGTTAGAGGGCCACTATCCATCCCGCCCTCCCCACAGCAAGGTCAGGGGCCCCTCCTTCTCAACCTGACTCTGGGACCCAGAGAGAAGCCAATAGCTGACATAAGAGCCCAGCTTGCCCCACCTTCTGTTTCCCCTCTGCAAACACTCTTCTGGTCCCTCCTCACCCTCTTCCTTGCCTTTCCCACCAAGAAGGTTAGGGAGATTTTCCAAGACTGCCTCAACCAGGGCAGTGGAAAGAGAGACCAATGGATGTGAACAGAGCCCCTGACTGCCTGGCAGATGCACCACCTCCACAATGATGTTTCCCTTGTGGGTGGCACTTCTCACTGAAGTCTGATTCCAATCCCAGACCCACATACCTGAATGCCTAGGCTAGGAGTACAGTCAGTAACATTATACTCCTGGGCCTGTAGGGTAGAACTAGGGCAGGGAAGACACTCAGAGCATGAGGGGTGTCAAGCCCAAGGGAACAGATAGGAGCACCTAGGAGGGCTGGCTAATAAGGGCCGGAGTGGCAGAAAATACACACCTCTCACCCCCTGCCACTCTACCACACACAACCTGGACCCCCAGGCTGCCCCCTTGGAGGGGCCAGAGCAATTCTGAGGCTGCAGCTATTTTTCTAGAGGCTCCTGGTTGGGGACCCATTTGTTTCTTTGATGAGCAAAATACACTAAAAAGTCATCCCACTCCCAGCAATAGCCTTCAGGCCCTTTACTTGCCTACCACAGCCATGGGGAGGAGAGAACCGCCCGGCTAGCCATGCTGGGTGGCTATTCCTGCTCTTAAGGGTGTCACAGCAGGGTCATCTGTGGCATGCTTGCCATGAGGGACAGATGAATTGGGTGCAGCCGGGTAGGTAGAGAGGGCCTGACTTGGCTCCTGCCAGAGGTGGAAGGGGTTCCTGGAGGCAAGGAACCCTCCTTACCAGGCCCAGGAGCACCTTCCCCAATCTGTAGCCCCTGGCCCCACTCATCCAGCTGCTTCCACATCCCGAGCTTGCTGCCTGGTCCTGCTTGACTTAAAACCGTGACAGTAAAGGGCACTGAAGTTGCTCGGTTGGATGGGCCCCAGCATGGTCCTAGCATGGCCTGCACTCTGGTACCTGCCGTTGCATCAGCAAGTGGGCCCAAGTGTATGATGGCCTGATCCCCTGCCTGGCAACATCTCCTCTGGTGAAGATACTCACCTGGCACCAGGCTTCTGGTCTGAAAGATGCCTGCCTTCCTCAAGGTGGGAGGGGAGCTGCCTCTGGTGCCAGGAACCCCCCAGCCACCATCCTGCTCAGCAGCCTTGTGGCTGGCCATGTTTGATTCTCTACTGGCACTCGAAGTGAAGGTCTAGGTCTGCCTCCTCTCAACACTTGGCTTCCCTGAATCTGCAGCCCGTATCTAGCTGCCTTTGGATGCCCCTGCTGAAGACAACTCTGGGACTCAGGAGATGCTTGGAGTGGGTGACTTCCCAAGCGCCTCACAGGGACCAGGCCTGGAAGTCCCTTCCTCATTCAGTGCCTGCATTCTCCTCAACGTGTTCATCTATCCCTGATGTCCCTGAGTCATCCTCATCTCCCTGCAACTTGGCTCCCAAGGTGGCCTTTCCGCTACTCCTCCTTCCTCAGGCTCCCGTACTCCAGAGCCTCTGAACCTTCTCCTTTTAGCCCCCTCCCTCCTCTGAGCACCTATCCTGCCTAGCCCAGGGGCCATACTGGCAGATTTCACCTTGAAGTTCCCTTATCACCATCTCCAGCTCCAGCTCAGCCTTAGCTGGAGAAAATCGTTTTCTTTGTGCCTGCCCTGAGCAGTTGGGCCAGTATGGGTGCAAGGACGGGAATGGGCTATGGCAGGTAGAAATTGAAGTGCTGAGGTCCATGGGCCTCCTCTGTCCCCTCTTCCTGCACTCGGACCCCATGCCAACCCCTCTACTCCTAGACCCCAGGCACAGGCCCGGCTTACCCCAATCTGCTGGTCATGCCCACAGTTACTCACCACTCTCATCCTGGGCTGAACTTACCAAGCAGAACCTTGGGACACCCCCTACCTGGCATGAATATACTCCCTCCCCACTGCTCACACAGCACATGCTTGCATGCCTTTGGGCCCCCACTTTGCCTGTACTTTATTCTGGGGACAAAAAAGTGTATCCACCAACCTGAGCATTTGTCCAAAACAGGGCTCCAGCAGGTCAGAGCCTACAGACTCCCAGAAGCCTGCCACCCCCAACCCAGTCCAGATGCCCCCCTGTACAGATGGGAAAGCAGAAGCCCAGAGAGGTGGAATGGCAGCAGTCATCCTGAGTGGGAGGTGGAGCTATCATGTCCCAGGGAGGGGTTAGGGGTCCAGCTGATTCCCCTGACTGCTTCAAAGGCAGGTCTCTCTGCTGGGCCACTTGCCTGACCACATTCCCTCTCCAGCCTCTTTTCCTTTCCAGAGCAAATAAGATATCAGCGCTCTGCCCTGGGGAGACTTAGCACCCCCCTATCCTTCAATCTCTGCCATCTACCAGCTCTCTATCAGGTCTATCTCATTAGGAAAATCATTTCATGTCCCAGCCATGTTCCAGAGTCCCAGCTCTAAGCTCTGGTTTGTGTGACCTCAGATAGCTCACCTCGCCCCTCTGAATGCTCATTTCCTGAGTCCCAGCTCACCTGGAAGGAACTAAGTGCAGTGGACAGGGTCCTGTACCACCATAATAGTAACAGCCTCCTCCCAAGTACCACTGGCCTTCAGATAGGCTGTTCCCCTACCCTAAATCAACATTCCTTCCCTTTCTGACCTGGAGAACTCCTCCACAAGATTCAAGGCCCAGCTCAAACACTTCTTTCCCCAATAATAAAGCCCCCTCTCTGGATCCTCACCTATAAAGATCCCCCTCTCTGGATCCTCACCTATAAAGATCTTTTCTTCTCTATCAAACTTCTTGCAAAAGCTTCGTAAATCCTAGCTGCCTCTTTCTGTCCAAGTACATACTCCTACACACCCATGCCTACCCATGGGAGAATGCTCCTCATGAGAATAGGCCACAAATCCACACCCCAAACCTGGCATACATGCACACACACACACACATGCTTGAACACATGCATGCACAAACAGTAAACAGAACATAATTCATTTGTAAAGGAGCTTCCACTTCATGCTATCCATCTGAAACTAAAACTCAATACTTCCTGGCATGTCCTGGTGGACCTTGATGAATGGAGAGGACAACATTGTGTCCCACGTGGCAGACCAAGCCCCGCTCTCTGGAACGATGGAACACCAGCCACAAGGGCCCAGTAGAGAAGGGTGAGGTGCTGGAGGGGTCATCCCAACTGTCTCAAGGGATGGATATGGATTCTAACAGTCTAGCAGCAGATGTGGGGCCAGAGCAGAAAATGTTCTGGCTTAAGTCATCCCATCTGCAGAGTCCTAGAGGGTCAGATGCTGTTTTTTTTTTTTTTTTCTGGGCCTTTTGGGGCCAGTGCAGCCTGGCTATGGGGTAGATTAAGCCACCTCCAACTTTCTGGAAGCCAACCCCCAACTCAATTCCAGTTCTCCATCCCTCACCTCTTCCTCTCCCTCAGTCACAGTGGCAGTTCAGCCACTCCCTCTCTAACAAAATTTCCCTCATCCCTGCCTGAACTCCACCCTTTAGAGACAGTAGCCTCCACCCAAGTACCAGCGGCTCTTGGATAAGCTGTTCCCCTACCCTAAATCAACATTTCTTCCCTTTTTGATCTGGAGAACTCTTCCACAAGACCCAAGGCCCAGCTCAAACACTTCTTCCTCCAGGAAGCCAGCTCTGACCCTCCTGGGAACAGCCAAGTCCAGCCAATCAGGGTGGCTAGAGCCATGGGATGGGGTACCGGGAGAAAGGCCCATTATGCAGGCCCCTGCAGTCGGGGTAGGGGAATCAGATGCTACCCGGGCAATGGTGAGCCTGGAAGTGATTAAGGGGGAGCAGTGTAGTCAATGCAAGGTGCCTGGGTGCGGCTTTAAAAGGACATGCCAGGTTCTTTCCCCACCCTTTCCCTGGGGCTTCCAGTGGCACCGTGCTCCGGCCGGCTCAGGGCTCGCTAAGTGCACATTCCTCGGCTGGGGGAGTTTTATGGCCCGCGGTGCTTCCTCCGCAATGGCCTGTGCTGTTTACGAACCCCTCTCCGGCTTGGAAATAGACTGTCTTTCCTGAACGATTTTCTCTTTTCCCATTTACTAAACATTGATTTCCCCCCTCCTGCGCCTCTAATAGAGCAGAAACCAATACGTCTTTGTTTGCTTTTCTTGTGCGTTGGGGGCGCGGGCTGCGGCGGCGGGGCCGGGAGGCTGCTTTGCGCATGTGCATCAGTCCTGGCGGCCCTGCCCTCCGCTGCGGCGCCTGTAAGGCCGCCCCGGGCCCGCAGGGTGCCAACGTTGGGGACGCAGGAACGGGGCACGGGGGTGGAGATAACACGTCGGGCAGACAGAGGGGTAGCACCAGGAGCCTGAGTCGTCTGGGGCTGCCTCGAGAGCCAGTAGCAGGGGCACAAGGAAGGCAGCCCTTTCCGCTGGAGTCCCAACTCTTCTGTGCCTGCAATTCCATGAGTGATGCCTGGCCTTCTCCAGAGCCTCTTTCGAAGTCCAGGTGCTTCTGAATGAGGAGCCCATTAGCTCCTGGGGCTGCATTCAGTAGAGGCCAAGTGGGGCTGAGGCATTCATTTCTTCTCTCTTTCATGCCTTCAGTCACCAAACATACCAGAACGACCTGTTCCAGCCAGGCGCTATGCTGGAGGAGGGGAGCAAGATAAGCGATGGCCCTTCTTCAGGGACCTAACCGTAGGCCCCATACTGCTTTCTTCTCAGAAAGGTTTGGGGTGGGGATAATTCCCAGACTAGGGCAGCCCATCCTCGTTCCTGGAGACGGAAGACTTCTGGTAGGGGTGAGAGCAGCATTAGATTGGCAAGGGTGAAAACCTGGATCCGGCACTCCCCCTCTCTGAGCTTCTGGGGCTCATCTGCAAAGCAGGGTTACAATAGCTCCTCCTCATCAGGGTGGCTTCAGGGATTAAGTGTGGCCTTGCCCAGCATTGCACCTGGCACAGAATAGATGCTCAATAAAAGTTTCTTTCCATCCTGAGCCTGTCCTCCCTTTCACCTCACTCACTGAAGGAGCAAATAGACCAGGGCAGGGAGGACGGGTGACTGGATACAAGAAAAGCTTAGTCAGCTATGACCACAGCCTGATTCACACGTTTCCTGGGCTGACTGGTGGAGCACCCATCCCCTGTAGAGGGGGCCTATCTCCCCATCACCAGGGAGGCTGGGGAACCTGGCAGAAGCAGCACCATGTAGACCAGGATTCACATGTGACCTTGGCAGCTCTCTTCCCATTGTGGGCCTTAGGGTGCCCATATGAAGTGTGGGTCCAGCACACGGGGGAGCTGACACTGCTGGTCAAGGCTGGTGCTGCCCATCCCAACCCTCAGAGCATCTGGATTCACCAGTGTCCACTGACCCCACTAACACAGCCTGGGTTCAAATTCTACTCTGCCCTTAACCGCTGTGGGACCTTGAGCACACTCCTTCCCTCTTGGGGGCTGCTGGAGGGTTCCTACTTCATAGGGTTGCTCTGGAGATCAAATGGCATGAGGAGGCCCAGCTTCTAAAGCCCGGTAAGGACTCCTTTGGTGGAGAGGGTGGAGGTGCTCAGAGAGATGAGGCCTGGGCCTGAGTAAGAGATCCCAAAGGATGGGTGACAACCATGCCCCTGGCCTCCCTGCCCAGTGGTTATGTGGTTGCATGTCTACCCAGAAGCCATAAGAACCTCACAAGCCCTGTGAGGAGCCATGCAGGACCTGTGGTTTGTTCCCATTCACAGACAAGAAAAGGCGGGGGCTTGCTCGGAGAAGGAAAGATCTTGCCCAAGTCATGCTGCAAGAGAGAGGCAGAACCCAGAACAGAGTCCAGGCCTCTGACTCCAGGTTGGGGTTCTGTGCTCGTTGGATGGGTCAAAGGGAAGAGACGGCACATCTGGCATGGATGCCTGCTGAGTGCAACAGGCTGGAGGCAGGAATGTGTGTAACATAAGCTGGGACAAATGGGGATCAAGTTGAATTTTGAAACTCCTCAGGAAGTAGCCCCTGGCTTGTTGTTTGTGACCAAGTAAAATACAGGAGGGGCCTTCATGGAAGGGAGAACCGGAAGCCTCAGGGCAGACTTCCGTCTGGGAAGGACTGAGGTCAGGGCAGCTGCAAAGAGGGACTTGATGCAAAAAAATCAGACTTGGAGAGTCACAGACAGGCTGATAAGTGCAGGTAGACAGAAGGATGAAGAGATGAATGAGTGAATGATGGACAGAGGGAGGGACAAGTGGACAAACCAATTCGAACAGTTAGGGAGCACTGAGCAGGATTGAGCAGAGCAAGGAGGAGGAAGGGCATCGCAGGTAGGGGCACTGGTGTGAGCAAAGGCTTGGAGGGGAGGCTATGAGTGACCTCTGGGCCAGGGGCAGTAGGGGAGGAGGCTGGTGTCCTATTATAGTATATCTCAGAGACCCAAGGCCATGAGGAAAGCAGGGCTGGAGGTGCAGGTTGTTGGGAGGTGGCTGTGACCCCTCCCACAATGCCCCTGCATATCACAGACAGCCCTCCCACAACAGAGCAAAGGCAGTGCTCAGGTGGGTCTGCTCATTCACATCCCCCAAGGATCACCCCAAGGGTGACCTGTACAGTTGGTGACCAATGTATGTTTGGACGATGGCCTGGGATCATGATGCCTTTGCTGCACCACGGGCCCAGTGTGTGGCCTGCCTCTGGAGCAAGGCAACGACCAACTGGGACAGACTGGGGGCAAGCGGTGGGCAAGCCTTGGCTACCAGAAGGGAACTGGCCACAGCCACAGGCGCAGGGAGCCTAGTAGGGGCCTGGACCAATTAGGATGGAAGGGGAGGCAGCAATAATTAAAAATTAAAAACCAACAAGACAGCAGTTTAAAAATGAAAGGCGTGAGTAAAAACAATTAGCAGAGATGAGGCAACAGGGCTGGCACAATACAAATGGAGCCGATCACAAAGCACTAATGACATCGGGAAACCTAATTTTTACAGTGTCAGGTCTGGGTGATTGAAGTACTGGGCTTGCTCCCCTGAACCAGGCCGGATGCTCCCCTGAGGCTGATGGGACTTTATCTCCCTCCATGAATCTCAGAGGGGCCAGCAGGCAGGTGCAGAGGCTGGTGGGAGAGGCTTGGAGGCAGGAGGCCTAAGGATGGTGCTGGGAGGCCAGAAACCAAGGCAAAGGCTAGAGGGGACAGACACTGCCCCCTCAGAGTGTCCCTACCAAGGAAGGCAGCAGTGGTGAAGGCACAATCCTAAGATACCCGGTTGCTGCGGAGACCGGGCGACCCTCCTGGCAGGGGGAGGCTGAGTCAGTTTGAGTAATGGCGGAGAACGTTGCCGCTGATGGGGAAAAATACATCTTCATAACAGGGTGAACCTTTTGGAAAATGGAATAAGTAAAATAATTGAGAGAAAGAAAATTGAGTTTTTATTGCTTTTTAAGTGTTTAAGTGGAGGTTTCATTTAGGGAAATTATCGTTGCTTTTATTTTTAGCCACCCGGTGGGGTGGGGAGGGGCAAGGGAGCATTGATTTAAGGTGGGGCTAGGGTGTCCTATCCCTCCCCCTAGGAGTCACAGGGCACCCTCAATTCACAGAAGAGAGAAGAAGCCTGAGGCCAGCCGAGTGCCTGAAACTGGCCACAGTGCATGGCAGAGTGGCCTCTGGATCCCCCCTTGCCTTCTGGGGCTTCCTGGGCCTGCTGTCAGGTTGACCCCTGGGCCTCCTCTCTCAGTCAGTCCCCTGACCCAGTCCCACTCCAACTCACTGTGTGCCTTTGCCCCTGCTGCGCCCTCTGCTTGGAATGCTCCCTCCTCCCCAAGCCTCAAAAGCGCCTTCAGCCCTGCAACCCGAGTCCCTCTCCTCAGCCAGAAAAGGTGGAGAGGGACTCCCCAGAGAGTCCGAGGACCCTATGTCCACGTCTGGAGGGTGTGGTTGGAGCTTCCCAGCCCCCTTTGCCAAGCCCCAGCATCTGCAGCCTCATCCATACTTCTCATCCTATTCTTCCTCCTGCCCAGCCTTGGCTGTGATCCTTCCGCACCCCAGAACTGGCTCAGACGAGATCACCAAAGACCCTACTGGGAAGATTCCATGATGCGTGAGGTGAGCTGCTTCTCCAGACCCCACGGCCCTCCCCCTGCTCTATGTCTGGCTGCTACCTGGGGCTCTGTCCTGGGTCTACTCTCATACTCCCTTCTTTGCCTGTAGGATTAGCCTCTTCAAGACTCCGTTCTTCCTAAGGTCTCCTAGACTTCCTCCTGAGCCCAGAATGGAATCCTCTGCTGGCTGCCCTCTTTGTTTTTGGCTGGCACCACCCACTCCCCATCTCACACAATCCCCTGTTGCTCAGCCAACCCCTAATTCACTCACTCCACAGACCCCCTCATCTTTGTCCAAGGCAGCTGCTCTGGAAGCTCCTGGGATCGAGCTACCATTCACACTCACTGCCTCACCAGCTACTTCCAATTTCTCAGCAGCATCGGAGCTGTTCTCAGCAGAGGCCTCTACTCAAGCTGTTCTCTTCTCTATGCTTGGGAAGCACTCTCCCAGCTCAGGCCATGAGTCAGGAGGCAATGACCAAGACCCAAGTTACTTCAGTCACAAAATGGAATTAATTGGCACAAGTAATAAAAAAAATCCAGGTTGAACTTCAGGTATGGCTGGATACAGGTACTCAGACATTATTACTGTGACTTGGCCTCTTGACTGTTGTACTTACCTGAATGTGAACTCCATGCCCAGCCAGGCCTTGCCCATTCTGCTCTTCAAGGTACTTCATTCCCTGACCCTCCATTTAAAGCCTCAGCCTTGAGTCAGCCACATGCCTGTCCTGGAAAATCACCATGGGTCTGAAGATGAAGGAAGCTGATTGGCCAGGCCTGAATCAAGGGGGAGGCATGTGTTTGCTCCCAATGCAGGGACAGAGAATGATGGGGTCAGAGATTCCCCAAGGACAACTGAGAGAGAGTACCCGAGCGTGGCACGGCCTCTGCCAAGCCTCTTCAGGGCCTCAACTCCCTTTCCTTGGTTAACTCCTTGAAGGAGTTAATTTTCTTCCTGTCTCTCCTCCCCTGGGCTGTGAGCCCAGAGGTAGGAACCAGGCTGCCCTGTTTATCCCAGGATTCCCAGTATCCATGAGTGAGGGGGACCCCTTCATGTACCGATGGGGAAACTGAGGCAGGGGCTTAGCTGAGATCACACATCCATATTCATACCAGGGCACCCTGTGCTCTGCCCTCATGTCGTCTTCACTGTACCAACCCCCTATCTCCCACAGCTGTGTATCATCTCCCCACCACCATCCCGAACCACCCTCATTCCTGGTGTGGCCTCCAGCTCTGCCTGTCCATGTATCCATCTCACCTAAACTCCTTCTGTGATATCTGCTCTGTTCTCCACTTCCTCAGTGCTAAAGCTACCTCATGCTAGCCCCTAGCCCAGCCCACCCCTGCTCCCAAGGCCCTGGCAGCCCTAGGGACGCTGGCTTTTCTTGTCCCCACAGACAGTGTGCCATCTCCAGGGGGAATTCTGGTTGGTTTTCTGCCTATGCTGCTGCCCTCCCCAGGGCCTGAGTGCCTTCCCTCCCTGGCCTCTCGCTCCGAGTGCTCCTCCTTCCCAGGTTAGCTGCCCTTACTCTTTAAGTGGTAACTCAGGGGTCACTGATTCTCAGAAGCCTTCTGTGGTCCCCCACTGCCCCCCGCCATCTGCTATAGGATATCTGTGTGTCTGCATGTTCTCCCCAGGGATGCTTTTCCCCCTCGAGGGTGGCCAGTGTGTGATTCCCCCTGGAGTTGGCCCCTGTTCTGGTGCTCAGTAGCTCTTGGTGTGTGTTCATTGAATGAACGGATGACCTTCCAGTGATGGGGCCTTCACACCTAGGGCCGGTTCTGCCAGTGAACAATGGGGCATGGTCAAAGAGCCTCCTGAGGCACCACCTACAGAGCCAACAGGGGCAATTTCTTGGGGCTAGCAAGACCATAGAAGAGGTTGTGAACCGCCTGGGAAGCTGGGTAATAGACCTGCATTCTGACCGCTGGCCCCTGACCCACTAGGAGAGAACCCCAGGGAAGCTGAGGAGACACAAGCTTGTCCTCTTGCTGGCCTTGGTTCTTCCTTACATCTTTCCCATTCTCTCTGCTACCAGCCAGTCCCTTCCTTGCCCCCTTGGTCAGTGGCCTTGGTCCTCACAGCTCCTTTCCTCTCCTCTGCAGGGTGTGTTGCACATCCTGCTCTGGCAGCCACCCCCTCCCATCTTTCCCTGCCAGTTCCCCACCCACTCCCTGCTCAGCCTCAGCTTCCCGCAGGCAGCCCTGTCTCTCCTCTCCACTAGGCACGGCTGCTTTCCTCCAAGTTAAGTTGAATTGATCTTCTGTTTAATTACTTGATGTGTTCATTGCCTGCAATGCCTATTGGCAGAGGTGGGTGAGCTGGTGGGCAGGCGGACAGCTGGCATGGCTCAGACCCTCAGCGGGCACCTGCCCGTGCACCTGGGAGTGCAACAGTGAGGGTGTGCTTCCCTGGGAGGCCAAGGCAGCAGAAGACCCATGCATGCACCCACCCACACATGCATTCTCTCTCTCTCTCTCACACACACACACATACGCACATACACACACACACACCCCTTGTGTTTCCACATGTATAACATACAAGCACAGTCACGCCCCACATCCCACGTGGTCAGCCATGCCTGCACACATGCGCACACACACACAAACACACATCACCATCTCCCACACTCATACCCCTACTGGCTGACTTGCTTCCAGCTGCAGCCAACAGCTGTTATTACCATGTCCTGGGCCCGGCATTCAAGGCCTCCATGATCAAAAATCAACAGACTACACCAGCCACACCTCTCCGAGATATCCCTGGACACACCAGGGGCTGAGGCACCCTCAGGATGGGGCTGGAGGGGCAGGATCTGGCCAGCTTCAGGCCTGGGCAGGGAAGAGGAGGCTATCTACCTCTGTCCATCAGTCTGTGTGTCTGTGGGGGTGTCAGTCACCCCGGGAGAGCCTCAGGGCAGACAGGTCTAAGCAGGTCTCCCACACACATCATCTCCCCTCCTCTGACACCCTGCACCAGGCTCTCACCTGGACTTTCACCTGCCCTGAGCTGATCCCAGGAACTGGAGAAGAAGAGGGAGGGCACCTCCTGGAGGAGGCAGAGCTCAGAAGACAGTAAGCCCTTGTTGAGCAGCTATTATGTGCTGGAGCTTTCACACCACGGTTGAAGTTGGTCCTGATCACAGTCCTTCCAGTCATCCTGTCCCCTGCCCACACGTTCCCCATGTATCCTGCTTCTTGAACACAAGGAACAAGCTCCTCAGGGAGCACACTGCTCAAGTCACATCCAGCCTGCTGGAGCCTCTTTAGTTTCCCTGGCTGTGTTTGCAAGGTCGGGGTAAAACCAAGCTGCATCTCTTTTTTGTGAGGTGTGGGTGTCATTGTCCTTTCTGCTCACTGCTAACCTAGGTTCATCCTGCTGCTTTCAACAGCGATGATCTCTGGTTCTGACTCTTATGGGCAATATCTGGTATGCCAGGCCACTGCTGAAGTCTTCACAGGAATGTCCCATGACCCCATTGTGCAGATGAGGAAAGTAAGGCTTGGGGAGTTTAAGTGACTTGTTGGGGTGCTCACAGGTAGAAAATAGCTGAGACAGGAATGGACCTTGGTCAGGTCACCAACTGAGCTGGGTCTGCACCCCACACCCTGGTACAGATGGGAGGATTGAAGCCCTGAGACCAAGGAAGAGAGAGATGTGTGGTGGTCCCTGGCACTGGTGTGCTGCGTGGTATGCGGTGTGTGGTATGTGGTGGCCCCTGGCACTGGTGCACTGTGTGGTATGCGGTGTGTGGTATTCAGTGCATGGTATTGTTGGGCCAAAGAAGCACACTCCAAAATATGGCACCTTGGAGGCCACTCTGATCTTCTCTGGCCCCCTTTTCTACACTCCCTTTTCTCCCTGAAAGTGGTCATAGGGACTAGAATCCCTCTCCTGGCCAAGCAAACCATGAAACCTAGAAAGGTCACTTTCTGACCTCCTCCCTTCTGTAAAGATCTTCAAGAGACAGGGGTTCTGCCCCTGGGTGGGAGGCAGGGGACCTCTATCATGCAGAGACCCAGGAGAAAACCTGAATAAACGGGCCTTGCTCAAGTTCTCCCAGCCTATCTGCATTAGGTCATGCCCCTTTTTCTTTAAGTGTTTCTTCACAACTTCTCTCATCAGACTTAACATAAAAATACTCCATTCCTGGGTCCTCAAATCTTCCTTTCCTTAGGCTCCCCAGTCACGTAAAACTTTGGTTAAATCAATGTGTTCTGCTTTTCTTTCAATCTGTCTTTTGTTATACGGATCAGGTGTGACCCTTGCCATGGGTGAGGGAAGATGTTCCTTTTCCTCTCCTGACCTGGAAGACAAAGCTTCTTTCTGAGGACTCCAGCTCCCAGGGAGCTCATTCAGGCTGCCAGCCTGGACGCAAACCCTTTGGCCCCCAGCCCACATTCACTGGGTAAACGTGCCCCTTCCTATGCCCTCTCATCTCCACCATAGATCAGCCCTGTGGGCCTCTCTTTGTTGGGTGTCATTAGCTATTTCTCCCTTACTTGACCACGATTAGACTACATTCCCGTTAAGGAGAAAGCAGCCAAAGAGGTCTTTGTGCAGGGCCCTCTTAGGCTGACCTGGGTGAGTGAGTGCAGTGGCTGTCACCCACCCTGCAAATCCTTCCTCTCCCCTAGGGAGGATGGGGGAGGAGAGGATGAAGGAAGGAAAGGCAGGAAAGGGAAAGAAGCAGGGGAAGAAGGGGGAGGAAGGAAAGAGGGAGAAGGGGGAGATAGGAGGCTGGATGTCTGGGGGTGGGGAGGAGGAGAGGGAAAGGAGGAGGAAAGTGAAGGGAGGAGAGGAAGAGGCAGGGGAGGAGAGGGGGAGAGGACACACCAACCTGACCTGCAGGGATGCTGGAGGGAGGGGGAGCCCGGGCCACAGGGGAGTCAACTATGGCTGCAGGAGACAGATAAGGTTGGGGAGAAACAGCGTGGCAGCTGATGGGAGTGCAGGGATTAGGGGCTCAAGAGCCTGTCCTGGGCCTGCGGGTAGAAACCCAGGAAGGAGGGTGGCTGCCCTAGTGAGATGGGTGGAGGGAGGAGGAAGCTCTCACTTCAGGGTACCCCTGTGCCCTTGGGGAACAAGGAGAAAGGCTTCCCACCCCTACCCCATCTCCGCTGCACAGTGAGCTGTCTAAGCAGACCCAGGCCTCTGGACCTGAGGAGGGCCAGGAGGGACAGGGCAGATTCCCTGAGCTTGGGGTTCTCCTCCTATCATGGCCCATCCCCCACGAGCCTGGAATGATCACACCCTGACAGGCATGCATGTCAGCTCATGGAAGCAACAGGGACTGTCCCTGCCCTAGTGGAGCCTGGCCCCTTGCACAGCCGTGTTCTTACACGTGCTCTGCCACACATGGTCTCTCTGATTCCCACACTCTGCTTGATGCCTGTAGCCTCTTACCTGTAGCAGGTGAAGATAGGCCCACACCAGCCTGTGTGGCATGCTGTCATTCTCAGAAGCAGATTGTGAGGACATCCCCATTCTCACTCTCCAGGGCAGGACAGTGGCCTCTCATGAAGGCCCATGGCCCCTGGCCCCTGGCCTTGGGCTTGCAGATGTGTGGGGTGGATGAACCCTGAGGTGTTAGAATCTGGGTCTTCTAGGGGCTTGGAGGGAAGGGGTCACTCCTCTAGGATGCTACAGACTGTGCAGGGGCTGCCTGATTTGGCCTCCTCCTGGGGAGTCCAGCTGATAAGACTGAGAGTGGAGGAAGGGCTGCCTGGTGTCAGCCTCATGGAATGGAGATAGGACCTGCTGGCCGAGGGCCTGGCTGCGGGGAGCTGCTTATGGAGATAAATGATTCCTCTCCAGGGTGGAGGTCAGGGCCGGGCAAGGCAGTCTTGGGCCTGAGGGATGGCTCTGGGCTGGGCCAGGAAGTCAAAGAGGCCTCTTGCAGCGGATCTTCCTGGGCAGCTGGGTCCCAACTGTCCCAACTGTCTGTAGCCTGTGCCCCGCCACAGGGGCTAAGAGTATCAGCAGAGGTGGACTGGCTCCGCCCTGTCTCAGGTTGGAAAGCTGAGCCCTGCCAGGCCTTCAATTGCTCTGTGGACCAAGCCTCTGCCAGAGCAGGGAGTGGTGGGTTTTCCCTATTTGTCAAGTGGACCAAGAGAGATCTCAGGGCAAGGGCTAGGCTACTGGAAGGGCCCGGTCCCAGGCCTTGTTCATTTCTTCGTTCATTCATTCCCACATCTGCCCTGCTGTCCTTTCTGGCCTCTCCACCCAGTGAGGCCAGGCCCTCCCCTCTGCCCTGGCATTTCCTTCCTCATGCCGCTGCCCTCCTGCCATGTTGGCTTCCTGCTGTTTCCCCAAGAAGCCTCTGGACCTTTGCTTTTACTGTTTTTTTCCCCCTCATCTGGAACGCTCCTGTCCCAGATCCCTACATGGCCAGCAACTCTTGACATTCAGTCTCAGCCAGTGCTGAAGGTGCCCTCCCTCCTTGACTGCCATTAGAAGCTGCCCCTCCACTTTTATTTCCATGCAGTCCTGGTTTGTTTCCTCCAGAGCCTGAAAATGCCTTGTTTATTGACTCACCTGTTTATCATCTATCTCCCATTAGCACTGGAGAGCCCCAAAGAGGAGGCACCTCACCAAGCCCTGCATAAGAGCTGAGGTCCCAGCTGCTTTCCCCACCCATCCATGAGTGCCCCAGGGTCATTCAGGTCAGCATAAGGCAGGCCCTGTTCATGGACCTGAAACAAGAGGACCATTGCCGGGGCAATGGGCTAGCCTGTCTCTGAGGGACCCCATGTAAAGGCCTATGGGATTGGATCTAGGCTTTCAGAGAGTTCAGATGGCCAGAACCCAAAGACCTCACACACCCAGAAAGTAGGTTCCTTGAGCGCCGCCTGGGCTGGCCCCTGTGGCTGGAGCCCAGAGGGGGTGCATGTAGATATTAGCAAGTCAGGGCACTTCCACCCTCAAGGATGGCAACAAATGAGAGGGGTTTGGAGCTGTAGTGGATGAGGAGGTTGGTGCAGCCTGATCAATGCAGGGGTTAGGGAAGGGGACAAGACAGGGCAGGGGAGGGCACAATAATACGTTGAGAGAATCCACAAACCCTCCTGGATACCACCCTCTGTGGGGAGGAGAGGAGGTGTGCTCCACAGGTGTGTCTGGTTGGGGGGTAGCTCTGGGGCCCAGCTCAACTCAGCCCATAACATCACCCTGGTGTTGAGCCCTGGCGGCAGGGGGGTGACCAGGCAGAGACAGTGGAGGAGCCTCAGCCAGGTCCTGGCTCCTCTCCTCTCTCTCTACACTCCCTGCCTCCTTGGGCTCCAGGAAGGGTCCTCTCTGCTTGCCATCTGAAAATGAGTGGGCATGGTCGGTGTGGCATCTCAGACAGCCTAGACCCTGAGGCCCACCCTAGTAGCACCCAGTCTGTTCCTGCAGCCCAGCTACTGCCCCAGCAGCTTCTACAGGGGTAGGGCTAGGGAGGGAGCCAGGGCCACAGGCCCCTCCTTCCTCTGAGATGGAAGGGGTTCCTGTGCCTCGGGAAGTGGGGACCATGGATCCATCTTTCCTCAGCTCCTTCAGGTCCGGCCACTAGATAACCTCAGAGTCTCTTTGGAGGTTAAATCCACAGCTCCAAAGAGGGGATTGAGTAAGGCTGATTATGGCTTGCACTTCTGCCACCCGGTGGCTGAAAGAGGCAAAGCACCTAAAACACCTATTTCAATTCCCA
Source organism: Callithrix jacchus (assembly GCF_049354715.1). Taxonomy (NCBI): domain Eukaryota; kingdom Metazoa; phylum Chordata; class Mammalia; order Primates; family Cebidae; genus Callithrix; species Callithrix jacchus. Next base: position 33,112,373 of record NC_133516.1, read on the forward strand.
GAAGGAACTGGAGAAGGAGGTGGAGGGAAGGATGCTCTTCAGGGAGCAGAGGCACAGGGAAGTAGGATGTGCACTCCTCGCTCCAGGTCAGCATCCTGGACTGAAACGTTTGACCTCACTCAGCTTGGCTCAGAGCTTCCCCAGGTGCCAGCAGACATTTGCCCACCAGAGCCTTCCAGAATGCTAGCAAGGCTGATCTAGCATCAGGGATGCCTGTCTGGCCTCCACTATGTTGAGGGGGACAGAGGGCCCAAATGACATCTAGGGACACACACAATGGGTCTTGATGTCTGGAAGAGAGGGAAGAGTGGGATCTGAGAGGGAGGCAGGGAGAAGGTGGAGCTGGGAGGCAGGTGCAGCCTAGCTGGGCCCTGCCTGCCCTGTCCTCATCTTACTCACAAATGCTGCTGGTCCTCTCTTTGCAGAACCTGGGGCAAGTCCCACAAGGATCTCCTCCATACCCCACTGTCAGCTACTTGTGTCATAATACACTGCCCCCTGTTCCAGAGCAGGGGCAGGGGTGGAGGAAGAAGGGAAGCTTGCTTAGAAACCACCAGCAGAGGGCCCTCAGGAAGTAACATAGTTCCTTTCTACACCTCAAGCTCAAAATTATGTCAAGAGGCCAGGCACGGTGGCTCACACCTGTAATCCCGACACTTTGGGAGACCAAAGCAGGTGGGTTGCTTAAGCCCATGGGCTGGAGACCAGTCTGGGAAATATGATGAAACCCCCATCTCTACAAATGAATTTTTAAAAAATTAGCCAGGCATGCTAGTGCATGCCTGTAGCCCCAGTTGCTCAGGAGGCTGAGGTGGGAGGATAGCTTGAGCAAGGGAGGTCAAGTAGTGAGCCAAGATTGTGCCACTGCATTCAACCTGGGTGATACAGTGAGCCTCTGTGAAAAAAAAAGAAAAGAGATTGTGTCAAAGTCACAAAGTCTACTGTCAGAATTGTGATGTGGCAGGCAAAGTTAAAACTGGGTACCAAAACTGACTGTTCCTGGAATCCAAGGGAAAAGTCAAATGCAGTTCCTCCCATGGGCCTTTACCTCCCTTTCCTCAACCTCCAGGAGGCAAATCCCACCCAGCTCACTTTGTCCTACTGGGGCTGGTGTCCTGATGGGGTTTGCCTCTCTTCACCCACCAGGTGACAGGATGCACTATTTCCCCCACATACACTTTCTAAAGTCTCAACAATTCAGTCAAACATAACCTCTGAGAAAATATGGTGTTGAAATTACTGGATGACAATCTGGGGGTTGGGGGTGGAATCCACTTGGATCCCTACCTCACGCCTTAAAATAAAAACCAGTTCCAGCTGGATCAAAGTTAAGGGGACTAAAGAATGAAGAAAAAAATCCCTAGAGAAGAAAAAAAGGTTTGATCTGGTCTAGCCTTTTCTAAATATAGCAAAAAACACACAAAAGCCATAAGAGAAAACATGGATACATCTGAGTCCATAAAAGCCAAACGTTTCTACACAGAAAAAAAAAAAAATCAAAGTTTGAAGACAAGCAACAAGTTAAGGAAAAAATGGCAAATTTCATAATATAAAAGGGTCTTTATAAATCGACAAGGAGAAGACAAAGAATTCCATTGAAAAATGGGGCAAGTGAGATGAACATACAGTTCACACAAAAGGAAATCCAAAAGACTCAACCACCGAATCCATGATTACCCTCATTTCTTTAAGAGAAATGCAAATTAAATTGGCAAAGCCATGAAAGATTGATGCACTTGCTGGTGACCCTGGGGAAAATCAGAAACCTAGAGTTGCTCATTGGAATGTAATCTGTACAGCCTTCATGAAAGCAATTTGGCAATATCTATCAAAATTAAAAATACATAGACCCTTTGACCCAACATTGCTCACTTCTAGGAATTTATCCTACAAACTGACATGCATGTGAAATTGTGCCCAAGGTGTTCACTGAATGATGTTTCTAAGAGTAATCGATTGGAAACAGTCTACCCAAGGAAGGCTGGCTGAGTGAATAGGGAGCTTCCTCACCATATATACTCTGCAATTACTGAAACCGATGAAGGGAAGGCAGAGCCACAGGTAGGGCCATAAGGACAAGGTGTAGTATATGTGCAGGATGGTGACCTCATGTTTGTTTTAAAAGGAAGAAATATAAGTGTTCTCAAACACTGCCCGTGTCCCCAAGACCTCTCCACCCCCATCTCCCAGGAAGCTGAGCTGAACAGGTGGCATTCATCTGGCTCTGTCCTCTGGCATCCAGTTGTATCTGGACAATGGAGTCTCCAGGAGTTTAGCAGGCAGGAGAAGGAGATTGTGTTTATTCCCTTGGCCCTTTCCAGTCCATCCTCCACTTGATTTTTCTGACCCAGAGATCTGGCCACATCTTTTCCTGTTCAAAACACTCTGTGGCTTCCCATCACCTTCTGGATGGAGGTCGGGAGGTCAGATCCCCATTACTGCTTTTTTTTTTTTTTTTAGATGGAATCTTGCTCTGATTTTGCCCGGGCTGTAGTGTAGTGGCATGATCTCAGCTCACTGCAACCTCCACCTCCTGGGTTCAAGTGATACTTATGCCTCAGCTTCTTGAATAGCTGGGACCACAGGTGTATGTCACCATGCCAAGCTAATTTTTTTTTTTTTTTTTTTTTTTTTTAGTAGGGATGGGGTTTCACCATGTTGGCAAGGCTGGTCTCAAACTCCTGACCTCAAGTGATCCTCCTGCTTTGGCCTCCCTAAGTGCCGGAATTATAGGTGTGAGCAGCCACACCCAGCCCCCACCACTGCTTTTGAGGGTCTGCTTCCGTTGGCCACCCATCCTGTGGACTCCCTAACCTTTCCTAGGTTCCCGGTCTCAGCACAGTTCCCGCCAACCCTCCTCCTGCCTGCTTTGAAGGGACAGCTTCAAAGGACCTCCTTGTCCCCGCCTAGCTGCTGTGCTCCCACCCTCAGTGTCAGCCCCCAGTGTGGTGCCTGCCCTGAGACTAGGCTCTACCAGGGTTCAGAAAGCAGGAAGCACGTCCCCCACCCCACCCCGGTGCTCCTGGAATGCAAAGGTTGGCTAGATGCAGCGATTCCCCGGGGCTCTTGGCCCTGAAGCCTCCGGGGTTGTGCTGTGTTGCACAGCCCAGCCCTGGCCCTTCCAGACTTTGGGAAGAAGATGTCCTGCTTGACTGACCTCTGGGAGACTGGACCAACAGAAGCAGGGAGGACCCGGGACACTGCTTCTGGCCCACGAGAGACCAAGGCTCAGGTCGCTGGTAGGAACAGCTGTTGGTCGAAGTGGGATAGGAAGGGGACAATGTGTAATCAGTAAGAAGCCATGTTTTTAAAAAATAACTCTGCTGTCAGTAGTGGTGAAACAATGTAATAAATATGAGAAATAAATCTCATTACCATGTAATGAGCTGCCTTATTAATGTGTTAAACTTGTAAGAAATGCTTAAGTGTTTAATTGGCAAGTAATGAGGGTGCCAATTAGGGATCATTATACATTTCTTTAAAACTCCTACTTGGAAGGGGGGCATTTCAATCAATGTCATAGGGCTGGCTCCACGGGGACCCTGTCCTGGCAGTGCAGCTGGTGGTTGTACCTGTAGGGCTACACATCTGGTGGCTAGCCCCATTGGAGCCCACCACAAGGCCAGTGACATCTGAGTGGGACCTGGCTCCAAACCCCACCAGGCATCAGGACTCAGTTTTTCTTCTGCCACTAAATCCCGCTCTTGGTAAAGCCCACCTGAAATGGTGCCTGTCAGGAGCTGCCCAGTCCCTCTTGCCAGATGGAAGGACTTGTCCTGTTCCCAGGCCTCAGGAGGCTGTAAGCTCACTTAGGAGCAGGACCATGGTTCTCTACCAGTGCCCAGCTCCCCCAGGAGCCTGGAGGAAGAGTCTCTAGGAGGCTGAGTGAAGGCTGAGCTGGGGCTGGGGTGGGCAGTGAGTTCCTGCAGCTAGAGACGGGCTGAGAAACAATGCTAAGGCGCATCCTGGGGCACCCTTGGGGCCTCCCCAGAGGCAGGACCTGGGTCTCTATCTCGGCTAAATCCTGAACTCCTTTGCAACAGCCCCTGGGGGCGGGGGCAGGGGCAGGCAATGGGACTCAGAGTAGATTGTCCTCTCCGGCCTCCAGGTCTCAATCCCCCTTACCAGGGAAAGTCAAGCCAAGTAGATCTCTATTCTTGGTGGAAGGGGAGCATCCGGAGCAGCAGAAGCATGATTAATTACCAAATTAATTGCCAAATTAATCACCTGGGTAATTGCCAGAGAACTGGAAAGATGGCAGGGAGGGAGGCTGATGCCCACCAGGGGCTAGGTGCAGCCAGGGGCGTGGCAGGAAGTAACCCGGGCATAGGCATGGGTGGAGAGCACAGAGGCAGAAGACTGGCTGCTGTCTGAACAGATGGCCTGGGTGCAATGGGAGGATGCAGGTTGAGGACCTTGGAGGCCAGACTGGGGCATTCCAGAGTTAGAAGAAGCCTTGCAGGCTGGAGTGGAGGATAGAGGGGCAGTGGCAAATAGGGTGTGGCTGGGAGCTCAGTAGGGGTAGCTGGGAGGCCCAGGAAAAGCTGGCCAGGCGGTACTTATGTGTGCATATGAGTCTTGTGGGGAGGACAGTGACTAGCCTTGGGGGCTGGGGGCTGAGGGCTGGGGGAAGACCCTAGTTTGTGGCCTGGGGACTGGGAAGGCAGTGGGTATTGCTGAGCCAGACCGAGAACTGGTTGGGGAAAGGGGCCAGCCTCTCCCCTGCAACCTGTGGACACCCAGGCCTCCTAGGCCTTGAGCCCTTCTGTGGCTCTTGTATTAGGAGTGACTGGGGAAGCGCCCAAGTAGCCTCAGCTGCCCACCAGTTTTCAGGAACTTTTAGGAGCCAGAGGGCTCACCTCATCCTTCCCAGTGGAAAATACTCCATGACCTTGTGGCCCAAGGCTGCTGCTTAGGCCGAGGTCAGAGGGTTCTCTGGCCCCAGAGCTCAGGCCCTGCCCTGTCCTCCTCACCTGCCCCAGCTGCCCCCACTCACCTCTCTCAGGCTGGATCCGAGTCTGGGCTGTGTCTTCAGGAGGCTCCAGGTCAAGCCAGGCGTAGAGCAGGGGACTGCCCCATGACCCTGTCCCCACCTGTCAGTGGGGGACTTGGTGAGGGCACATACACTGCTAGGTAGAGGCAACTTTAGCACTCGGTCTTCTCCAAGGGTTAGGCATTCCAGAGCGTGGAGCCGGGAGGTATAACCTGGAACTGCGGACCTCAGGGCTGCCAGAGGGCTGAGCCATATGTGGTTCAGTGGCCCCACCCCTGCAAAAGCTCTGCCCCCGATCGGCCACCCTTCAGATCTTTAGTGTGTTATTTACTTAGCAAATACCTAGTGTTCCTACGTGTCAGGCACTGTTCTAGACCCTCTAAAATATGAAGTATTTTATTTTTAGAAACAGGATCTTTTTTTTTTTTCAATTTTTTAGGAAGGGAGGAAGGCAGGAAGGGAGGAAAGGAGGAAGGGAGGGGTAAGGGAGGGAGGGAGGGAGGGAGGGAGAGAAGGGAAGGATGGAAATCAAGCAATGAGAGAGACATTACCGACCTGGATCTAGAGGTCTATAAGTTGATTTCTTTTCTTTCTTTTTTTGAGAGAAGGAAAGAAAAAAAGAAGTGAAGAAGAGGAAGAAAGAGGAAGAACAAGAGGGAGAGAGAACGAAAATGTTGCTTTATTCTAAAAAAAATGGGTATTAATAATGGCCAATCAATGTTTCATTTAAACCTATGAGTAGGAGTGATGTGGTATTGACAAGAATGTATATTTTGTGTATTTAAAGTGGAGAGCTCTATAAATATTTATTAAGTTTACTTGTTCCAGATCTGAGTTCAAGTCCTTGATATCCTTATTAATTTTGTGTCTCATTGAGTCTAAGTCTCTATGTATCTGGGTGTTAGGATTGTTAGCTCTTGTTGTTGCATTGATCCTTTTACCACTATATCTTTGTTGCTTTAAAGTCTATTTTATCAGATATGAGAATTGTAACTCCTGCTTTTTATTTATTTATTTATTTTTGCTCTCCATTTGGTTGGTAAATCTTTCTCCATCCCTTTGTTTTGAGTCTGTGTATCCTTGCATATGAAATGGGTCTGGATGTAGCATACCGTTGGGTTTTGGCTGTATCTTTTGATTGGGGAATTTAGTCGATTTAAATTTAGGGTTACTGCCATTTGATGTTAACTGGCTGTTTTATCCATTCGTTGATGTAAATTCTTCTTTATGTTGATGCTTTTTGCTTTTTGGTATATTTTTAGAAAGGATAATACTGGTTGTTTCTTTCTATGTGTAATGCTTCTTTCAGAAGCTCTTGTAAAGCAGGCCTGGTGGTAATAAAATCTCTGAGTACTTGCTTGTTCATAAAAGATTTTATTTTTCCTTCAGTTGTGAAGCTTAGTTTGGCTGGATATGAAATTCTGGGCTGAAGGTTCTGTTCTTTGAGGATGTTGAATATTGGCCCCCACTCTCTTCTGGCTTGTAGAGTTTCTGCTGAGAGATCTGCTGTAAGTCTGATAGGCTTCCCTTTGTAATTAACCTGACCTTTCTCTCTGGCTGCCCTTAGTATTTTCTCCTTTGTTTCAACCCTGGTGAATCTAACGATTATGTGCCTTGGGGTTGCTCTTCTTGAGGAATATCTTTGTGGTGTTCTCTGTATTACCTGGGGTTGAATATTGTCCTGCTTTGCTAGGTTAGGAAAATTTTCCTGAATAATATCCTGAAGAATATTTTCCAGCTTGGATTCATTCTCTCCGTCGCATTCAGGTACACCTATCAAATGTAAATTTGGTCTTTTCACATAGTCCCACATTTCTTGGAGACTTTGCTCATTCCTTTTTATCCTTTTTTTCCTCTAATCTTGTCTTCTCGTTTTATTTCATTAAGTTGGACTTTGACCTCTGATAGCCTTTCTTCTGCTTGAACAATTCGAGTGTTTAAACCTGTGCATACTTCTCGGAGTTCCCATATTGTATTCTTCAGTTCCATTAATTCACCTATATTCCTCTCTAAGTTGTCTATTCTCATTAGGATTTCGTCAAACCTTTTTTCAAAGTTCTTAGTTTCTTTACATTGGGCTACAACATGTTCTTTTAACTCACAGAAGTTTCTTATTATCCATCTTCTGAAGCCTGATTCTGTTAATGGGATGCACTCGTTCTCGATCAAGTCTTTTTCCCTTGTTGATGAGGAACTGTGATCCTCTTTAGAGGGAGAGGCGTTCTGATTTTGAGTATTCTCAGCCTTTTTACACTGGTTTCTTCCCATCATTGTAAATTTATCCACCTGTCGTCTTTGTAATTACCAACTTTCAAATTAGGTCTCTGAGTGGACGTCCAAGTTGTTAATTCCCAGGGCCGAAATATGAGCAACCCACTGCGCCGGCCAAAACAGCGCCGTTAAGACTGATGGTGCTTTTCTGCCCGGGAATCTCCAGTCTGGCTTCCTTCTTGAGTCTGTAATAGGCGACTTTGCCTTCCCGGAGCTCCAAACCTCGGTCAGAAGCGGAACCAGTCCCTGTTTACTCTGCACCGAGAGCTGCTGTGCCGAGGTGCCGGCGAAACCGCTGCACGGGCAACAAGAGTCGCGCTGGCGACCTGTGGAGCTCCTCTACTGGGAATCTTCTGCTCCATGAGTGACCAAAATTTGTCTGAAAGTGTGGCGTCCTCTCATTCTCTGAGCTTTCACTGGAAGCTGCAATCCCGAGATGTTAGCGATCAGCCATCTTGGATCGTTCCAAGACAGGATCTTTTAAGTGGAGAATGTGATCCAGGCTGGCCTTGACCTCCTGTCCTCAAGCAATCCTCCCACCTCAGCCTCCTTAATAACTGGGGCTACAGGCACATGCCACCAATCCTGGCTAATTTTTTTTTTTTTTTTTTTTTGGTAGAGATGGGGTCTCACCGTGTCGCCCAGGCTGGTCTCAAACCCAGGGCTGGAATTCTTTTTTATCCCCTTTTTTTTCCTTTTTAATTGTTTTCCAAATCTTGTTACTCACTGGCATTGAAGTCTTAATTCTATCATAAGGAGGACCTTGCCCCACTTTACAGATGAGGAAACTGAGGCAAGAGGTTCGGGGACTTGCCTGGAGTTGCATGGTGGCTGAGTGGGGATTCAGATAAGCTCATTCATATAGCAAGGGGTAATCAGGAGACTGCAGCTGCCCCAGGGCCCTTGGACAGGGGTGTCTGGGACACCTGGCACCAGGACCCAGGGTATTATAGAAGGCAGAGCTGACTTGCCGTGAGGCATGCCTCCTCTGGAAGCCAAAAGAGGCGGGGGGCCAGTTGCAGCTCCTCCCTGGAGTCTGGCTGCCTGCTGCACTGGATCACCAGGAATCCTGGTGTGGGAGCAGCTTGTTTCCTGCTGTCTGCCTTGCTGGAGATGATACATGGGGAAGAGATGGTACAGCTCCTGCCCCCCAGTCACAGCCAGGTCGCTGGAGGTGGCAAATGTCCCCATCTCACTTGCTCTCTCTGGGGGATGCAAGAGCCAAAAGAAGGGGGCCCTTGGTGACACACTCAGGAACTCACCATGAGGGATGCAGAGATAACCCCGGCCTGTTCAAGCCTGCTGTAGAGCTGGGTGCAACTCCTATGTGACCTATGACAAGTCACTCAACCTTACTGAGACTCTGCTTCAGGTGGGGTGGCTGATGGAGCCCATGAGAGCTCTGTGGAGAGGAGTTGGGGCAGAGAGATTGGTATCTGAGAGCGGCTTTCTGTGCAATGCCTTGGCTGGGCAGGAAAGGGAGCCAGGATTTGAAGGAAGAATGGGACAGGAGGTCCCATTCATACAGTGGAGGTCTCAAGACCAAATTTCAGGCAAAGGTATACAGTGAGAAGCCCCTAGGAGGGAGTGATCAGAACATTCTGAGAGGCTGGGCATTGACGACTGAGGGGCAAACCCCCAACCTTGCGCCTCCCTAACCTCTGGCTAGCCAACCCTGCCAGTGGCCAAGCCGTGACAGCACTTGCGGGACAACAGCAGGTGGCTCTCCCCCTGCTATGGAAGCTGCATGGTGAGGCCTACGGTGCTGACCCCTGTGCCGTCCTCCGTGCTTATAGCAAGCCCCTTCTGTCCCCTAACTGCCCACAGGGTTGCTGCATTGAGGGGTGAGGGCTTGGGGTCCAGTTTTTATAACCTGCAGGTAGAGGCTATCCAAATCCCAGGGCAGGGCCTGCAGTTTAGATGCCCTGAGCCCAGATACGGGGATCCTGATGAGAAGAACCACCCTCCATAATAAACGTACTAATAACTGCATACTTTCATTGGTGGCTCTCCGTGTGCTTTTAATATATTAACTCATTTAATTCCCATGAGGAAAAATCCACTTATTCAATCCTCCATTTGACAAATAGCCCTGAGCACCCACTATGTGGCAGGTTCAGGACACAGCAGTGTCCCTGACCCCAGTCCAGCCCTGCTTCTGGCAGGGATGAAGCAAACAGCTCTAATGCAGCAGCCTCCCAGACCCCAGGCGCCTAAAAAAACCCTCAAGACCAAATTTCAGGCAAGCCTCCCACCTCCCTCCCACCTAATAATTTGGGCTTGCACCGCCACCTGGTGTTCACACTCAGAATAGCTCCAAACAGTGTGCCCTTGCCTCCAGGAAGGGAACTTGCACCCACTGCACCCACCCAGATTTGGGATGGTCACTATTTGGGCAGTGAGAACGGGCCTCCTGGGCCCCTTTAGAGGGTGTGGAGGCGGGTGCGTTCTCTCTGGGGGAGTCACTCCGCAGCACCCGTTGTCCTGGTGGTTCTTACAGAGCAGTGTCCAACAGATCCACTCCCCACCCAGCACCATTGTCTGCGACTAGGAGCCTCAGCAGAGCAGGCAGGATGAGTGTCGCAGGTCATCCTGGCCTAGTGCCACATGGGTGCTCCATGCCGGCAGGGCTCACCCAGTGAGGTCACCGTCTTAGTGTCCTGGTTGTGAGGAAATTCACATCCTTTACCCCTTGCCCCCCGCCCAGCCTGAAAAGTCCACTGCCAACTTTTATTAAACTCAGCACAAAGCCTAGCAGATGAAAGGCTTACCTCCCCCTAGGCGCTCCTCTGCAGAGTCCCCTGTCCTCAGCTGACTCTCTGGTCACTTCCTGCTGTCTGTGCTGCTATCCTGGCTCTCCTGCTGGTGGATCTCTTCCCTGGCTGGATGCCCCTCAAAACCAGAGTTCAGCAGAGGGCCTACTGTGGAAGAGCTGGGAATGTGTGAAGAGAATGAATGAGTGGTGTCAGGAGGGGCCAGCTCTGTCTTCGGAGAATATTCTTTCCTTCTTCAGGGGTGTGAACTCGGGTTCACCTAACCGGGATCAAATTTAGGCCCTGCCTTATGCTGAGCAACCCTACTGCCCTGTGCCTCAGTTTCCCCATCTGTAATGTGGGAGCACAAAGGATGCCCAGTCTCTGTGTTGCTGGGGAATTAAATAGACTCTGATTTTGTGAGTGCCCCAGGAGGTCCACACACATACACACAGACTCTGGGCTTGACTCATCCGCAGGGATTTATAGCAGGAATCTTCCTGCCTCTTTCACCCGGAGTTTCGGAGTGTCATTTCTCTTCACCCGTTATTGAGCCGCTGAGAAATCCCTTAAATCTCTCATAATATGGTGTTCTCAGGCTCCTCTGGGTAAAGCGTTTCCTGGGAGCTTCAGCTGGGGCAGAGTTTGGCCCACTCTCCTTGCTTGGACCTCTGGGTTCTCCAGCCTGCTAGCAGGGTGTGGGAGGAGGGTAGGGGTTTAATAACAGCATGCTGGGCCCCAGCTAGGGGCCTGAGAGTCAGGTGAGTGAGGTATCCAGGTCATGAGATTTAAGGAGGCAAATACATTTATGTTGGTGAAAGTGCAGTGTCAGCAACTGAGAGTGAGTGGCTCCTTAAATTTTGAGGCCTAGGCCCCTGATTCACCTCGCCTAGTCCTGGCCCTGCAAGGTGATTCCCACATGAGGACCTGAGGTCCAGGAACTGCTCTCCACGCCACATGTGGGACAGGCTGAGTGCAGGGAATAGATCTGAGGGTGGGACCACAGAACCCCTGGGCCCACCCAAGACAGGTGACTTGCCTGAGGGTGGCAGTGCCTGGAACTGCAAGCAGGTGGCAAAACAGGCTGGCATGGGAGGTTGGAGGGTAGATTGGGGAGCAAAGTGGATAGTGCCTGCTGGGTGCCCTGTCAGGCCCCTGCACCCCCAGTCTCTGAGGCTTATCTTAGCTGAGGCTCCTTTCTAGGATGGTGTGGGAGGAGGGCCAGGGCCCTGTTTCTGAGCCTGATGAATCCAGTCTCTGGGTTCTAAGTCTCCTCCTCTGCAATAGGGGTGACCGTATACCCTCCCAGGTGTTACTGAGAGTAAAGTGAGATGGTGCCAGATGGTGCCAATCAAGGGTAACTTATTAGGACAAATTCTGGCCCTCGAGGTAGCCCAAGGCCCACTACCAAGGCCCCTTTGGAAATTCTCCAGAGTTGCTGGCTGGAGCCGCCCCTGGCAATGTATGTATGGAATTGCTCTACATGCCTGGCACCACTCCTGGCTGGGGGTACAGGGGCCTGGGTGCAAAACCATCTAACAGGGCTCTCAGTCCAGCATACAGGAGAAGTCCTGGGGGGAACCTGGGTGAGGTAGACAGAATTGGACTGAACTCTCAAACTAGCCCCCACCCTACTAGCATCCAGAAAGGTTGCTAGTGGGAAACCATAGCCAGGAAGAAACCTTAAGGGAGCAGGAAACCAGGAGGGAGCTCTAGGATCCCGGGATCAGCCAAGAGGTGGTCAGGATGAGGCTTACCTGGGGTGAGGGGCTCTGTTGCTCTTTGAGGAGCCCAGGTTTGGGGAGTCCCATTTGCCTAGCGCCTTGCCCTTCCCACCTGGACCAAGGTTAGGGGTCCTATCTCTTTAGCAGGGGTCTCCATAAGCAAGACAACTTAGAAAACGGCCTGGAGGATTGTGAAATTGGCGACATTCCTGGGTGCCAGCTATGTGCAGGGAGCCAGCCAGCCCTGTGCTTAGGCTCTCCCGGAGCTCTGCCCTTGTTACCTGCCATCCCTGCCTCACGGCTGCATGAACCTGGGCCAGTCTCACTGCTTCTCTGAACCCCTCTGTGCTTTCTCTGTAAGAGGAGTCTGGTGTTTGTCACAGGGACTAAATAAGATGATGGAAGAGGGTACACAGCAGGCAGCAGGTACCGGGCAGTGGGGTGGGAGTAGAGATCCTCATGGACAGCCCCTCTCAGGGTACCAGGCTCAAAACAGTCATGGGCTCAAGTACAAGTGGGGACTAGGGACTCAGACAGGGCTTGGACCAGTCCAGGCACTTGCCTTCTTTTAGAGTAAAGAGAGAACATTGGCCAGGTCAAAATTCAAAGAGAAGCTGAAGATGAAGGGGCCAAGGCTGAGGAGCCCCTAAGGATCAGCGAGAGCTACCAGGTGAGGGACGCCCCAGGGAAAGTCCTCATGAAGGTAGCCTGAGGCCAGGGGCTTTGTCTATTCTCTGTGACGTCCCTGCCGATGGCTCTGGCACAGGGGACTGACCCACGCATGCCTTGGTCTCCAGCAAGAGCGTGCCCCTGGCAGGAGGGCACACCACGCCCCTGCCCTTCCAGCTCTTCCAGCTGGACTCCAGGCTTTACCCAAGCTCCACTCCCTGGCTGAACTGTGTCTTCTGTCACTGGGACAGACAGACAGAGGTGGTGCCTGGAAGCCCATCAGGTGGGTCTCCTTCTCATACCCACCACCCTACCCCCTCCAAAATCAAAGATGTGAAGCCCCCGAGGAGACCTCATCCAAAATCCCTTCCAAGGACCCCTCCTGAGAGACGACCCTTGTCCCCTACTTTAGACATGGGAGACTTCTGGGCCTGGGAAGCAGTTAGGTTTGTCATGGCTGGAGAAGCTCTGAACCACAGTCTTTGTCCCAGGCTGTCTCTCCAAGGTCCCCAGGGAAGGGGAAGCACCTGGTGACTCTGAGTCTTGTTTGAGTTTGGCCAGGCTGAAGGTGGGCACAGATGTCAGACCCTGGCCCCTTCTCTGCTCCACCTGGGCCTACCCTTTCCAAACCCTATCCCAGCAGTTCCTGCCTCCCGCCTCCTGAGCCTGGACAGAAAGAAGGGAAGGATTGCTTTGCCCGCTTTACAAATGAGTCAACCGAGGGCCAGGGGTGGGAACAGATCCTCCTTCCTGGTTTGGTCAGTTCACGCTAAATCCAGGACTGGGGCCTGAACCTTGGGACTCCTGAGGAACAACATCTTACCCCGATTTCTTACTCCCTCTATGGCCCAGGCTCTGCTCTTTCTCAAGGCTCCACCCCAGCTCCCCTTCCCATCACTCTGCCTGCTCACCCAGGCTGGAACCATAGGGCCATCTTATTCTGCAGCCCCCAAAGTCCTCAGGCAGGATAGGCCTGAGGTTGGTACCATAAACTGTGGTAAGGGGCCAAGTGGCTGCCAGCCTAACCTTCTCCCTTGGTGGTGTGGGAGTAGCACACAGCAAGGGGCTCCAAAGTCCCACACAGCAGGGCAATCACAGACACTTCATTCAGCCCCCAGACCACCCAGTTCGGCATCAGTAAATGGGGCTGGGTAGCTCCTACAGGTCTGGTCCACTGGGACTGCCCATCAGCCCAGGCCTGGTGGCTTCTAACTGGTGACCTGCCCTCTTAACACCCTTTGGTGGGACTGGCTTTTATGTTATTGGTTCCCCCAGGCTGGGAATGAGGTGCAGCTCTGCTGGGCTACCAGCTGAACCCAGAGAAGGGCACCTGGTGTTGGCTGCCACAGGAGGGTCAGCCAGGAGTGTGGCACCTCCTGGATGCCAATGTCTGCTGGGAGAGAGAACAGCACTCCGCTGGGTTTCTTGGGAAACACCACAGGTAGAGAATGTTTCTCACTGGGTTCTGTTGTTCCACTGCTAGACAGCCTGTACCACATCTGTCACAGCCACAGCCACACCCACAGAATGGGCAGCAGAGGCTGCCACGTCCTGACCTGCAACCCAGGTCCTGGAGAGTCAGGCAGAAAGTGAAGGCAGCTGGTGCTTGCTCCTCTGCCTCCTCCAGGCAGGCCTCCTGGACCAGAGCGCTTGGAGATTGGGAACAACTCAGTCAGCAGCCTTTCTCTGACCCAGCAGACTTGGCTCTCAGCAAGTCCCCACTCACCTCCATGCACACGGTTGAACATACAGAAAGTGCTTGATTACTCCTGTGGACTCGGCATGGACCACAGGAGTACCTGTGTGGAGGTACTAGTTGGGGAGGTACCAGTGTGATTTTTCACTTTGCTTTCAAGTTAAATGGCATGATGGACTACCCAAGATTTTGCCCCAAATGTGAAAATCTGGCTCAGGCTGTGACCGGCTGATCAGAGCTGACCCGGCTTGACAAGGAAGGCCTTGGTATCCCCTGGGTGAGGCCAGGGAGTGGGGCCACTGGCTTCAGAGTAAAGACTGTCTTGACCTCCCTCCCCTGTCTGCATATTTGCGTTCAGGGTAACATTCCCAACAGAAACCCTGGCCCCAGGCTCCCAGAGGGTCACTTTGCCAATAGAACCCAGAGACAGGGGACTCCTTCAAAGCTGAGGGAAGACCTGAGAAATAGGTCCTCCTCCTCCATCCAGCAGAAGCTCTCTTTAACAAGAACTGCTTTCCCCAGGCCAGGGTCTGGGAAAAGGAAACCCCCTTCCCAGATAGGTCTCAGCTCTGCCTCCCTCTCTGCTTGGCCCGACAGACCCTCTCCTGGGCTGAAGGTTCTAGCCCTAGATTTTTCTCTGGGATCAGGGAGGTGACACCTACTTCTTGTTCCTCCCTGTATGCCTGCTGCTTTCCCGTAGCTCCCTTGGGTAGGGGGAGAGGGGCAGGGCATTGTCCCTGGGGAGCACTGACACCTGCCATGATCTTCCACTTGCAGGTACAAAGAACCCAGGGTGAGGAGGGTCAGGGACTGCTGCCAAGGAGCTTGGAGGGCTGGGGGGAGGTGAGAGAAGGTGCCATGGGCAGACTCAGGTCCAGGTGGGATGGCATCCTGATCTCACCCTGCCTAAGGGGTCTCTATGCTCTCCCCTCCCTTCCTCCCTTCCCTGCAGCTGATGTCCACACACTTCTTGTTCCTTTCTCAGCAACTCTGGCCTTTCAGAGTGTCCTCTGGGTGACCAGATTTTCTCACCTGCTGTTGGCCCCATCCTGAGCCCTCAGAGGACAAGGTGGATGGGAACGTCAAAACAGTGTCTCCTGGGGGTTCCCCCACATATCATTGGCTGTGGCTCTCCACACTGAGGCCTGCTGAGGGGTGCAGCTGGGCAGGATGGGGTGGGGATGTCTGCCTCCAGCTTATAAAATTCCCAGGCACACTCTGCCTGCACCTCACCTTCTTTTTCCTACAGCTGTAACACACCCAACAAACACACACATACCTTTTTTCCTATTTGACATCTGTCTCCATCTAGAATGGAAATGCAGTCTAGGTTGGTTCACCGACAGGACGGTGGTGCCAGGCTCATGATAGACGCTTAGCAATGTTTCTGGAAGGAATCCACAGCAAGGTCAGGCTACACTACTGGAGTTTCTGGGCCCTCCCCCACAAGAACTTTCCTTTACAATCTGTAGGCATCTCCAGTGTCTGCCTGCAGCCAGGCAATGGGATTATTTCACTCACTTTGGCTCGAAGGTGACACTTTACTTTATTAAACAACAAGATGGCCTCTTGAAGGCACCGAGCCGTGTCCACCCAGATACCACCTACCACAAACTACAGCAGCTTCTGAGCCCAAGCCCTGGGTGCTATTCCAGAGGAAGGGTTTTACTTACGGAGGAGAGAGAGAGAGAGAGAGAGAGAGAGAGAGAGAGAGAGAGAGAGAGTGTCTGTGGGTATTGTGGGGTGGGGGACATTTCTCAAAGGGCCCTGTTTAACAGTCAATTTCAGGAGCAGTGAGGCAGGCAGGGGACTCCATCTCATTCCGCTGCCTGGCTGAGGGTAATAAGTGAACCAGGCTCAAGGCCTCAAGGAGGACATGCCAACCAGAAACTTTCACCCCAGTATTTATTGATCCCACGCTCTGGAAGACCTGGGGACTTACTTTCCTGCAGGACTGGGAATAAGACCTAGAGAGAAGAAGGTGGGTGGAAGGGGGAGGCAGTGCCTGTGAGGGCACAAGAGTTGCAGACATGGGCCCTGGCACCTAGCCTGCCTTGCAAGAGGGGCATGGGGCAGACAGCAGAAGTGGATGAGCCACCGTCCAGGTCCTGGCCCCTGGGAATCTCATAGGCCCCATTTCTTCAGGATCCCCCAGACGCTGGGTCTTCTGCTGCTCCCAAATCCTTGGGCTGAAGTACCATCCAAAAGGGTGGGAGGATGCCCACCACCACCCCTCTTCTCACTCCATGCCCCTCCAGAAGAATTCTGCCAATCTGCTGAGGGAATGAGACTCCTTGCCAAGACCAAGGGCATCACTGACAGGGTGAGCCATGACCCCAGTTGGCCTGGGTGAGTGGCCCTCCCCTCATCTAAGGCCCTGTCCCGTAGCCCCTTCCTCTAGCTCAGCCCTCCCATCGTGGAACCTGGGGGCTCTTCCACCCCTTATTTCCATGATACTGGCCTGAAGGCTCAGCTCTCTGGGGAGGGTCTGGATGTTACTTAGAGCCCTGGTTTGTGGAACTTTCAGGGCTAAAACTGGGACAGTCCTGGGAAAACCAGGATGGCTGGTCACCCTAGTATCATTCTCCCCCAAACCCTTCTGAATCCTGCAGATGGGTTCCACACAGATGACCCTAATGGCTTCCCCCCCAACCCTTTCCCTGCACCCTTGTGCTCCAGAAAAAGCCATGCTATTTTGCTCCTTTCGTGTTTCAGACCCAGCTCCGGTGGGTCCTGAGGCCTCATACCTTCCCCAGGCCCTTCGGCTCAAGGCCCCTTTCTCCCCCAGTCCCACAAGGTCCTGTCCACTTGACCTCTCCATCCTAGGGGGTGGCAGGCCTTGTAACCCCAATTCACAGTTGAGACACGAAGCCCCAGGGCAACCTCAAACTCAGGGCCAGGGGCTTCAGACAGCTCAAGAGAAACCAATTGGGCTGCCACTTCCTAGCTGTGATGCAAGCAACTATCCCCAGGCCCCCACAGCCCCTCACCCATCCTGCCCCTCCTGGGGTTCCATACCCCAAGTGTCACAGGCTCACACTCTCTCCATATAAACATCTTCATTACATCTTTAATGTTCTCACATGGAGCTGCTCTGGGTTCAATTACAGCTGTATGCATCCTGAATTCCTGGCAGTCTCCAGTCAGCTCAAGTGCTAATGTATTTATAGCATTTAGAGGAGAGAATAAACCCAGAACCTTCCCCATGGGGGCTTCCTAGGCCCATACCTCCTGACATGGGGCATCTGCCCAAAGGAAGGTCTGTATACACCACCCCTGCATCCCCTCCGACCAGCAGCGGCCAGTGACAGTGGCAAGGATGGGCATGGGACATGCTTCTGTGCATGCTTGTGTGCATATGTATGCCCAGCATAGAAAAAAAGCCCCGCTCTTGGGGTCTGTCTCTGCCCAATGCTTTGCCAGGACCCCTGGCATCAGCCCTGATCCTGCAAGACTTATGGAGAAGCCAAGTGCAGGGACCGGTTTCCCCACTCTGTAACACTGAACGGCCCTTCCCATAGATGGGATGGAGGTGGGGAATTCACACATGGACTAGGTTTTTTAGGTCTTTTTCTGAGGGGCAATCCCTCATCCACTTTCAGGCAGTCATAAGTGCCCCCCAAGCCTGCAGCTTGTGATTACTGCCCTCAGACCAACAGCCTCTCCCAACCCCAGATCCCCAGTAGAGCCCAAGACAGGGAGCCATTTTCAGAAGCAGTTGTGACCAGTGAAGCAATGCAGTGGAGAGAGGAACCCTGCCGTGCTTCCCTCTTTCTGGCAGTCCCTGAAGATTGAAGGCAGAGAAGGCAGTCTACCCTGATGCTCTGCTACGTACCATGGTGGGGAGGTCAACTTAGAGGGTGGGGCCAATGTGACAATCTCCATCCTGCCCCATCTGGGACAGGCACATGTCTCCCCATGGGAACACTCATGCATATGCATGAGGCCTCTCTTCCACTTCCATTCCCCTACTTCCTTCCCCCTTAGCTCCCATCCTAGCTTGGGCCCAGTAATATCTGGCTGCCAGGGATGTGTGGCTGGGAGACCTCCTAGACCCTCTGTAGTATGGATGTACCCTGGGTGTGAATTGCCCTTCTCCGGGCATCCTTGCATCCTGGGCAGTTTCAGCTCCATCTCTGGGCTTCTCAGGGCCCATAACAGGTGCTGACCTACCATCCCTATAACTTGGGTGGTTTCCTGTCCCCACCTCAGAAGAGGCTCCAGATTCTAAAAAACAGGTATCTTCCTGATAAAGGGGAACTTCCCCTCTCCTCCCCCAGTCCCTCCCACTCTGTATCTTTCCCCATTTCCTCCACATTAGAGGGGCAGACCCTGATGTGAGGGATTTGGACAAGGGATAAGGAAGCTGGCAGTAGCTCTCGACCTTCTCAGCATGAGGGATGGCCTCCATGCCAGGGCCCTCAAGTCAGAAGTCAGTGGTCAGATGTCCAGCCTGGTCAGGGCCCTCTCTTAGAGCCTAGAGTCAGCATGTAGGTCTGCAGAACTGCTGGGGCCTGGCTTGGCCCTCTCATGTCTTCGCTGGGCAGGTCCTCAGAGTAGATCTTGATAATCAGGGAGTGGGGAGCTCTGTGGGCACCATGGCAGGTCTCTACCAGAAGTCCAGGCTTGTTTCAGGCCACTCATGCATGGATGGCGTTGGCCATGTCGGTAAACACCAGCCGGCTGGGCCTCTGCAGTGGGCCCTGGGAGGGCAGAGTAGTCTGCAGGAAGACAGGCAGGGGCATCAGAGACCACGACCAAGGCCATGCACTCGCTGGTCCGGTCACCTCCACCCTCACTTCCTGGTGCCTGCTTATGCTTGGCACCAGCAATGGCTTCTGCCTGGAATGCACTCCCTCCAAGCTCAGCCTAGAAATACGACTTGGCTCAGATGACTCCTCCCCATGAAAGCCATTCCCAGCTTGCCCAGTCACCTTGGTGGCACTTACTGTGTTGATTTAATTATACATGCATCGTCTTTTCCCAGCAGGGGAGTCAGAGGGCTGGCTCTGCAACCCCAGGCCCTAGCACAGGGGCAGCACAAGGGAAGACCAGAGGATACAAGTATCAAGCGGCCAGCAGTCCCAGGGACTGAGTGGACCAAGGCTCTCTGTATGAGTTCCTGAATATCCCAAGAGGGCAATATATCCTGACCCAGGTCAGGCAGAACTGGTGGCAAAACCAAAGGATCTTCAGACTCCCAGCCTGGATTCTTTCTGACCCCAAGAAGATGCAAAGAGGCTGGATGAGTCAGGGGCAGCCCAGGCCTGCTCATGATGCTCTGGCCTTTGGGAATTTGGGGAAATGGTGGCAAGTGGTCAGGCAGCTCAGTGGCTACAGCAGGATGACCACACAGGTCCCATCCCTTTGGATGTAGGAGGCAAGTTTTGCTGGGATCTTTCCATCCTGGGTCTGTCAGTCACCGGGAATCCACCAGCCTATTCAGAGGAACTGCTGCCTGAGAGTCTGACCCCATCCACAACCCACTCAGCACCAGAGATCCTCAGGAAACAGAGGAACCCAGGGTCCCAGTGACCAACAATCTCCCCCATTAGTCCTTTTCTACTTTCCTAACCAGTACGTGGAGGCACACGGAGCATGAACTAGGATTTTCATTTGTGGGTGAAAACACTGAGGCTCAGAGATGCCAGTGGGCCTCCCAAGATCACTAGGCTATGGGGCAGAGCCAGGCTTGTTCCCAGGACTGCCCAGCCTGGCTTTGCACTGGGAGTTTACAGGTGGTCCCCGAGCAATCTGACCGCTTTCTGAACAAATCTGGCAAAAGTCATGTACCCAATACCTGCTATGTTACCACAGGGCAGGTGCAAAAAAGTTGCATGAGAAAGGAGGGAGGGTAAGGGTAGAGGATGGAGGATGCTGCAGGTGGGGTGGGGAGCCTGGTCAGTGCCCACCTTGCCCTGAATGGCCTGCACAGCGGTGGCAGCCTGCATGGAGGCGGTGTCCCGCCCATGCTCCAGCAGCTCCTGCTCCAACTCATCTTGTTCCTCCGTGGGGTCGAAGTTGTACATGGGCATGAGCTGGTGGTGTAGCTTCTCCAGCCTGGGGATGGGGGCAGAGGCTGCTGGGGGCAGGGCAGGCCCTTCCCCTCCCAGCAGCCCTCCAGGCCCTGCCTGCTGACTAGCTGAGCCACAGCACACAACCATGCTTAGGGCCTTAAGATTTCCCTTGAAATGGCATTAAATGACAGACATTTTTGTACCTATAGTACCAGCTCAACACCTTAGATGAGTAGCCAGGGAGGCAGCAGTTAAATAGGCCAAGTAGCTGTTGTCTATGGGCCCTACAGGGATCACGTAGGCTAGGGCCTTGCTGTAATCTACAGTGTCTGGAGCTCAGGTGGGGTTGGGGAGCCAGTAGCAGTCAACTCAGAGCAGCAGGGCAAGGGTGGCTGGGCAGTGGGTAGGAGTAATTCCAGCCTTCCCCCTCCCTGCCCATCCCCCATCCCAGAGTTATACCTAGTTATCTAGAATCCTCACACCTGCCTGTCTTGTGTGTGAGATCCTTGTGGAGGGGGGCCCTCAACCATCCCCGAAGGAAAGTGGTCACCCCCAACCTTGAGTGGGTAGAAGAGGCCCTGACTCCCTGATCAGCTTTCTATCTGCTTCCCTCAGAGCCCAGCCCAGCACTGCCCATGGGCTTGGGTTTTGGGTTTGGGTGGGGAATTACCTCTTCTTCTTCCTGATGTACAAAACCTGCAAGAGAAGGAGCAGCATCAAATGGCAAGGATAGGAGGCCCTGAGGAACCCAGCAGCGCTTCTGGATGGGGACATGCTGAGGCTGATGAACAAGAGACCTGTGGGCCCCCATCCTAATGACACATACATCCCCCCCTTCATGCCCTCCTTTGGTGTTTTTAGTTGCGGACAGTGTTTAGACTGAGTTTAGGGACTGAGAGGCTCCCTCAAGGATCCCAGCCTGGGAGACCACACAGTTAGGCCCATCCTGGGGACTCGTGGTCCTCACCTATTGGCTGGGCTGCCAGTATTAACTGCAGCTCCAACCACTCAGCACCTGCCTGTGGCTCCCCAGGGCTGAAGGGGAAAGGGAAGGCTTCAGCACATCCCCTCCCCGCAACTCTCCCCAAAGCTACATGCAGGCAAAAAGAAAAGGGACCAGGCAAGGTGGCGCATGCCTGTAGTCCCCAGTTACTCAAAATGCTGAGATGGGAGGATCTCTTGAGCCCAGGAGTTCGAGTCCAGCCTGAGCAACATAGTGAGACCCTGTGTCTATAACAACAACAAAAAGAACCAGGGACAGGCAGTGGCCAGACTCTGTAGCATGTAGAACAGCAACTCTAGGCAAGGCCCTGAGCTGGTGGTCTCTGGAGTTCCTATGGGAGGCTTACGGCCCCCAGTGGACCAAGGTGGGGGAGAGGGACCAGAGCCCCTAGGCATCAGCCCAGGTCAACTCCTCAAAGCTCTGATGCCAGAGGAACCTAAGAAAGCCCCTAGGTCCAGTCTCCCATTGTACAACCTTGAAGATGAGGGCCTAGGCAGCCTGAGAAAACATCTAGGACCTCCAGGCCAGAGCAAGAAACTGTATACAATGCACCGAGGAGAGGGAGGAAGCAGGTAAGACTTGGGGGACCACCTTGGGCAGGGAATCCAGGGACTTCTGCCATCATCCTGCTCTTCCCTGAACTGGCAGTTTCTGACTACCAGGAGCATGGCCACCTCTGCCTGGGGAAAGCACAACCCTGTGGTTTGTCTCAAATCCTTCTACATTCTTTGTGCCCTATTCACAGCTTGAATCTGGTTTGGTTTCCAGCCTGGCCCAGAGCTCCTCCTGAAGGACCCCAAAAGCCTGAAAAGAAACTGGGGTATCGATCCTCACTCACCCCTCCCCTCCAGGGTCACATGTGGGGTGCCCCCTTGCTCTCCTGTGGGTAGGCTGTGACAGGAACTCTGGGGTCTCCTGGCCCAGCCCCTGCCACCCTGAGCATGTGGGTCCAGCCCCAGCCCCAGCCCCTGTGGTACCCACCTCTCAGCCCTTGCCTCAAGCCCTCCTTCCTCCCCTGAGACCCTGTGATTCAGAAGGATCTACAGAAAAGGCCAGAACCTTTACCCAGTTTCCATGCCCTTGCGGCTCTTCCTTAGCTAACACCCACCCCCACACCTTCCTTCCCAAATCTTCCCTACCCCTCACTGTCCAGCAGCTGCAGCCTCACCTCCTCCAGGAACCTCCCCCACCACTGATCCTGGTCTGTGTGTACTAAGCACTTTTCTCTGCTGGATAAGGCAGAAAGCCTTGTGCAGATTTGCTCCTCCTTGTACCCATGGCCCTGCTCGAGGCTGGCACTGGGGAGAGGAAGCAGCACTCAGAGAGCACCTCTGGGATTGTCTCCGGTCCCTAGGAGCTATCTTCTGCTCTCCACTGCCTTTGTCCTATAAGCTTCCCACCTCTCTGATTTTGGCAAGAGGGCCATCCACCCAGGCCTTCTGAAAGTTCCTCTAGAACAAAGAGTAAGAGACCGTTCTCAAGTTCCAAGGAAAAAAATCTTTCACTGAGAGTAACGAGGGCAGTTTCTAGGCCCCATTCTGTCCCTAAGGGTGCCTCCATCTGCTTAGCCACTGCATGGGTGCCAAGGGAAAATGCTGGCATCCTACCCCACCCCCATCCAGGAGACCTCTCAGGCCCTGGCCTCATTCTGCATGTGCTGCACCCTCGGCCTGCTTGCTGGCCGGCAGTTGCTCCCTGGCAGCAATCCAGAGCCTGCAGGGCCCATATGGCAACCCTGGTTTAACAGAAGCTCCAACCAGGCCATGATGGACCATCCACAGCCCTATTTGTCAGAGCGACATGCTCCTGAGCCCAAGGCCAGCCTTCAGAGCATCTGAGGAGCAGTAGGCGGATCCTACCATTGCCAGGAACACTGGGGAACCTCAGGGGCACCCCATTCTCCCTAGTCTCAGCCTGCACAATCTCCAGTGGTCCCTCAGTGACATTCTCAGTGTCCAGATATCATCTTAGGGGACACCCATATCCTTAGGGACTGACACCAGATCAGGAGGCACCCCACTCACTACTAGAGGATTCTTGCAGCCCCCTCCCCAGCCCCCTTCCTTCCTGATGGCTGCCCACCTCCACCCCTTCTCATGAAATGGAGGCCAGGCTTCCACTTTGAGGTCTCGGCTCTAATTTTGCTTCTCAGCTGTTCCTAACCACCTAGCCTGGAAAGCACCCCTGCTTTCCTGCTTGAATCCCCACGTCAGTCCCTGCAGGCTTCCCTTGCAATCCTTGGTTTTTATCTCTTTCCCACTCCCTGTAAGAACCACAGGGCAGGACCTTGTCTTCCCAGCCTCTATTTGGTGCAAAAGGCCTGTCCCAGGGCAGGCACTCAGTAAATAACTGCCAAGTGAATAAATGAATGTTCACTGCCAACAGCCTCCCGTGTGCAGGTTATCTCACCCAGACTCTGCAACCTACAGTCCATGCCAAACAGCTTTAAGCCTCTTCTATTGCAACCCCACACCCACTGCCCTAACTGTCCTGCTCGCTGCTTACAGAACCTTCTGTCTGCCTCCAAACTTTTGCCCATCAGGACCCTCCACTTGAAACTCCCTGACTCCTAGGTATCCTTCACGACCTGGCTCAAGACACCATGTATTCCTGAGAACGTTTTCTGTTTCTTCCAATTAAAAGCATTGCTTCTCTGGTCTCTGATCTCTGGGCCCCAATGGACAAATCTCTG
The DNA here is from genome assembly GCF_049354715.1 of Callithrix jacchus. Lineage (NCBI taxonomy): Eukaryota > Metazoa > Chordata > Mammalia > Primates > Cebidae > Callithrix > Callithrix jacchus. The sequence continues at coordinate 33,136,191 of NC_133516.1, forward strand.
TGGGAAGGGAGGACAGCACTCTCATTAACAGATTGTTGGCCAGGTGCAGAGGCTCACGCCTGTTACCCCAGCACTTTGGGAGGCCAAGGCGGGTGGATGACCTGAGGTCAAGAGTTCGAGACCAGCCTGATCAACATGGTGAAACCCGTCTCTACTAAAAATACAAAAATTAGCCAGGTGAGGTGGTATGCACCTATAATTCCAGCTACTCAGGAGGCTGAGACAGGAGAATCACTTGAACCTGGGAGGCGGAGGTTGCAGTGAGCTGAGATCGCACCATTGCACTCCAGCCTGGGGGACAGGGTGAGACTCCATCTCAAAACAACAATGACAAAAAACAAAAAAACAGATTGCTTTCTGATTGATTAGGTTCTCTACACATTTAAACACTGATTATCCTCCCCCAGCCTACCCCAGCTCTCACCAGGGCCACGGCCAGGCCTATCACCGTGATGATCCCAAAGGACAGAAGCATGGTACCCACGCCGGCCGCGCCACCAGCCGCATCAGGGATTCTGGTGTCATTAAAGGTGGTGGCCTCTGGGCTGAGGGTAGTGGTCTCGGAGGCTGGACCATCTGTGGCAGGTTCCAAGTCAGACTCAGAGGTGGGTGGGCGGCTGCTGAACCAGCCCCTAGCAGGTGCAGTCCTGGAGTTCATGCTGATGCGGAGAGGGCCCTGGCTGAGAGGCTGCCTGAGGCCAGTCAACCTGCCCACTCACTCCTGACTCCGGAGTGCCCCAGCCTGTGGTTCCTGCCACCTGTGGTGGCCACCTGCACAGCCACCTCCTTGGATAAAGGGAGCCCCCTGCCTTCCTGGGTGCTAGAAAGGAAAGAATAAAAAACATGAGGCTAAGGACAGGGGCTCAGTAGTGAGATGAAGTCTCTCTAGGTTCTGAAAGCCTTGGGGAGATAAAGGTTTGAGGGCAAGGATGAGGGCAAGTTCAGGAGAAGTTAGGACATGTACTTTATATATCTACGGTGCCCTTGTTTTTAGGAACAAAAATTAAGCCCTGCATCCTCTGTCTGTGATAAGGAGATCACAGTGAGCATACCTGGAAGATATGAAAGGCAGCGGGGATTTTGAAAGAAAAATTCTCCATCCCCTGATCAAAAACCACCCCCAACCTGCATCCCCATATCCACTTCCTCATTCCCTCCCTCCCACATCCCTCATCCTGCTTGGGGAAAAAAATGCCACAGCTTTTTCCTCTCCTGGAGGGAAACACTTGCCCAAGAGTCAGACAGGCCAGTCTTTGATCCCAGCTCAGCCACTTAACTAGATGACCCCAGGCAAGTCACTCCACCTCTCTGTGTCTCCGTTTTCCTGAGTCTAAGGTGGGAATATTGAGAACATCCCCACAGGGTCGTGGGGTTACAGAAATGGCAGAACAAACAGGTCTCTAAGAAAGACTTAGCTCAGCACAAGCCCCATCCACAGTAAACATCCAATACATGTTAGGTTTTCTCCCCATGGCCAACCCAGTTACAAAGGGGAGCCACAGGAGCCCCTGGACCCAGGCCATTGTGTGGTCCAGGCTATGCTTGGAGTGTGAGTGCAGGCCGACGTGGAAAGACCAGAAGACAAGAAGGAGAGAGAGGCTCTGGTTCTCTGGCAGGGCTTCTCTGCAGGCTCTTGGGGACATTGGACTGCCTTCCCTCACCACTGTCAATAGAGGGACTGCTAGAGTCAAGGAGAAAGGTAAGCGGAGAACATAGCTTCAGAGGTAGGAATGGAGCTCCCAGTTTGGGTGCCTTCTCTTCCTTTACTCTCCTCCCCTGGAAGCAGAGGGTGAGAGGTTTGCCCAGTGCAGAGGGCCCTGGTTAAGGAAGGGTGGGAAGAGGTTCCAGCCAAGCTGCAGAAGGGAAGGTCTAGGGAGAGGAGGGAAACCTAGCTCATGGTTGCACACATGCCCCCCCGGGCTGGCCCATTTGTGGGGGTGCCTCCCTGTAAAGATGCGTGGGTGTGTATGAGGTATGCACACATCTGTGATGGGCCGTTAGGAAAGGGCAAGGCTGGCAGAGGGTTAAGGGGTAGAAAGGCTCATCCCTCTTTGCCTTCTCCCTCCAGCTAGGCTGGGCACACAGGGAAGTACTGGGTTCTTTTCTTGGCTCTGCAACTGATCCCGGGCGTGACCTTGGGCCAAACCCTTAACTCGTGCTCTGGGGCTCTGTTTACTTCTCCTCCAAAGGATAGAAGGAGCCCTATTGACCACTTTCCAGGCCAGCCTCAGGGTCCAAAGGGAAAGCAGGGAAGGAAACCGGGGTGAAAGGGGTCGGCACTGCGACCTTCGAGAACCCACAAGCCGTTCTCCCCCAGGTCTCTCAGTCCTCCCTGCCCCAATCCCCATGCCCGCCTCCGCGACCCTGCGATGCCTCCCTTGTTGCACAGGAGCAGCGACCTCAGCACTTACTTAATCCTCTCTGGGCGCCGAGCTCAGTTGGAGAGGCTAGGGGTGGTGGTGACTGGTGGGAGGCCCGGGCGGGGGTAATAACACCCAAGCCCGGCTTGTGGGGCAGTGGGTCCAATCCGAGGTCCGCCCTCCCTGCACGCTCCGAGCCGCAGGCCAGGCCCGCTACTACGCACCGGCTGCAGCCGCGAGCGCTGGCTCTGCCGGCCTGGGCAAGGGTGGGCAGGCCCGGGACCCACGGCAGGGGTGGGGCCGGGCCCAGCAGCCCCGGGGGATTCCCGAAGCTACAGTACTTTGCCTCCCCGTACGCTCCGCGCCCCCGGCCCCTGATTGGCTGTCGGGCCTAGAGCCCGCCCAGAATTGGACCGTTCGCTTGTCGCACGGGTCTGACTCCACCCTCAGATGGAGCCTGGAGCCGGGTCGCAGTTTTTACAGCGACTGCACCTCACCCTGTGGCCTGCGCTGAAGTTAGGCAGGGGACCGTGGGTGGCCAGAACCTTCCTGGGCTAGAACTCGGGATCCCTGCCAGCTACCCGTGCCGGGACAGACTCACGCCCCCAAAATGCAGATGTACAGAGGAGACTTGGGGAGAACACTGGACAGGGAGTCCTTGGGCCTACACTGAACTCTAGCTAACTTTGTGACCTTGAAGAAGCTGCTTTCCTTTCTTGAGCTTTGGATTTCTACTCAGTTGGGTCCTCTGGTGTGAGGGTTCTTGGTAAATGACTCCAACCCTGGGCTAGAAATGGGGAATGTTCGTCTAGAGAATTTGACAGTGTGGAGGATTTATTATTGGGCACCCCGACCCAGGCAAGCCTACATATATCCTCACAATAGCGTCCATCCACGGCATGCTCAGCTCAGGGAACGAGCCCTCAGATACTCCTAATCCACCAGTTTTCATAGGAGTTTACGAGGATCACCGGGCAGCCTGGTACAAATGCAAATGCCCCTGTGGAAGGACTGGGAAGGAGCCAGGGAAATAGCATGTTTAATAGCAGTTTAAGGCGGGGCGTCGTGGCTCACGTCTGTAATCCCAGCACTCTGAGAGGCCGAGGCGGTGGATCACAGAGGTCAGGAGTTCTAGACCAGCTTGACCAACACGGTGAAACACTGTCTCTACTAAAAATACAAAATTAGTCGGGCGAGGTGTGGCTCACGCCTGTAATCCCAGCTACTCGGGAGGCTGAGGCAGGAGAATCGCTTGAACCCGGAGGCGGAGGCTGCAGTGAGCACAGATTGTGCCATTGCACTTCAGCCTGGGCAACAAGAGTGAAACTTCGTCTAAAAAAAAAAAATGTAGTTTAGTTAACAGTGTTCTATTAACAGTAAATTCTGGTGGGGGGATTTTGACAAGACACACTTTGCGAGACGCTGCCATAAATTTTATAGAAGGCGCAACTGAGGTCCAGAGGGGTCCCAACACCTGGACAGTCTCCTGAGTTGCCAATAGAGTCAGGATTCGAACCCAGTTATCTGGCTTCCTGTTCCAAATCCTAAACCGGAGCGGGAGGGAAAACAGCGGCCTCTGGGTTCTGGTCGCCACCCGGCCCCGCCTGGTGGGCTCGGGCCACTGCCTTCGGTAGGGTCACGACAATGGGACCGGACCCCAAAGTTGGTCCCCTCTTTAACACTGAAACCCGCCCACGCACAGCTCCGCCCGTCCCCCGACTAAGATAGACCACGCCCCCGGACATCTGGTCCCCGCCTTCGAACTCCTGGGCCTCCTGGTGACAAGGGTCCGTTTCAGCTGGCTACTGGGCTCCGCCCGCACACCGCCCGGGCCCGGTCCCTAAAGGGCAGCTCAGGGCAAATCCCATTGGACTGGAACCATATCCCTGCTGTGACTTTAAGGAAGACCAGCAGGTCCGGGCCCCAGGGGTCAACCACACCCACATCTTCGCACTTCCTGCCCGTGGGCCTGCGGGCGTAGAGGGCTTGGAATTCACAGCCTCCTCTTGCATCCTCAAGGGTATGTCATCTGGGAGAAACCCATCCACGACCGGAACCCTGAAGTTGGGCTACGGCGTCCGCCCGAGCCCTTTCTTAAATGCGCAGACTCCGGAAGCGGGGCGGAACGCGCGGCGGGTCACGCACATCCGGGCGTCGAGTTCAGGGCATCTTCTCCGGCAGGTGGGCGGGTGGGGTAGCCTCTCAGGCAGGTATGAACGGGAAGCGGGAATCGGAACCGGGTGTTTTGACTGCAACAGACTGGAGACCTGGCCAGTCCCATTCTCCATAGTGAGATGGAGAAACAGGGTTGGAGGGAGGGGACTTCGTCTGGGTCGTTAACGGTGCGGTGAGTGGCTGGGAGGGAGTTTAGCCCCTGACTTCGGGCCGTGGCTCCTGGAATGTTGCACTGGTGCACAGAGCCGCTTCTGAAGTTCGGTGGACTCGGATTCGTATCCTGCCTGGAACAGTTTCTACCTGAGTGACATAGGGCAAGTCGCTTCCCTTCTCGGATCCTACTTGTATCTGAAGACGTGGCACTTAGAAGGAGCTCAGTAGCTCAATAGCCGCTAGTTTGGACTTTTATCCAAGGGATAGTAAAGGGGATCACTGATTTTTTGTTGTTGTTGTTGGTGGTGGTGGTGGTGAGATAGAGTCTTGCTCTGTCGCCTAGGCTGGAGTGCCATGGCGACATCTCGGCTCACTGCAACCTCGCCTCTCGGGTTTAAGCAGTTCTCTGCCTCAGCCTCCTGAGTAGCTGGGATTACATGCGCCTGCTACCACGCCCGGCTACGCCCAGCTAATTTTTGTGTTTTTAGTAGAGACGGGGTTTCACCATCTTGGCCAGGCTGGTCTTGAACTCCTGACCTTGTGATCCACCCGCTCAGCCTCCCAAAGTGCTGGGATTACAGGGGTGAGCCACCGAGAGGGACCACTGATTTTTAAACCTTCAGTTAAACTTGCTTGTGACATCTTTAAATATAAAATTGTAAATTTTTTAGTTGGCAGTTTATGCTGATGTCCTGGATTATGGGTTAAATTAGAAGGAAAGTTTCAGCATACAAATCAATGACAGTACATGCAAAATGTCAGATGCAAAACTCACAAAGGCAATCATCTGTCCCTTGTAACATCAGTTAAGATCATGTAACATCCGGTCCCTGCTGTATGTTGAGCTGCCTCCCAAGCCTTTGATATTCATAGACTAATGCATTGCTTGCCATGAGTTTGGTGTGATTTCCCCCCATCTTATGGATTAAGAAAGTGAAATTCAGAAATAATGACTTGCTCAAGGTCACACATGCTGAGTTAGACACAGATCAGTCCTATGCCCAAATATGTGCCCTAACCTACCACCAGCCCGTTTGAATTAGCAGAGACTGAGCTATGGGCTCAGCCCACTCCAGCTAAAAATGTGAAGAAAACGGCCAGGTGCGATGGTTCATGCCTATAATCCCAGTACTTTTGGAGGCAGGTGGATCATGAGGTCAGAAGTTCAGACCAGCCTGGCCAAGATGGCAAAACCCTGTCTCTACTAAAAATACAAAAATTAGCTGGGCACAGTGGCAGGCGTCTGTAATCCCAGCTACTTGGGGGGCTGAGGCAGAAGAATTGCTTGAACCTTGGCGACAGGTTGCAGTGAGCCGAGATCGCACCACTGCACTCCAGCCTGGGTAATAGAGTGAGACTGCATCTCAAAAAAAAAAAAAAAGGTGAAGAAAACCTAAGTGGTCAAGACAAGAATGATCAAACAGGTCACGTGTGAGGCTCTAAATGGGAGTCAAGGTGGTGACAGAGCAAGAGCACACCCATTCTCAGGCAACGTGTTGGTGGAAGGGGCTTGTCATACAAGGCTCATCTGCTTTCCTGGTTCCTCTCACTCCCAGGGTGGCAACCAAAACTACATATGAGGACCAGCACCATTTTGGGGCACCAGAGCTTATAACCTCTTCATCTCTACCCAGCTGGGGCCAGGGACCACTCTCAGCACCCACCTCAGCAGCTGACATCAAGGCAGACTTGGGAACCTGGAAGCACTCTGGAGAACCTTTTCCTGAGACATGGAGCTTTGGGGCCGAATGCTATGGCCCCTCCTGTCTGGCCCAGGGAGGAGGGGAGGTATCCGGGGCTGGGCCTTCAGCTCATGGCAACCCCATCCACCTCTGGCTGGGTTATCCAGTGCCATAGAACTGGTCAACCACTGGACAAGGGTCTTTGAGAAGAAAGGTGTCCCTGAGGCCCGGGAATCCAGTGAGTACATCGTGGCTCATGTCCTTGGAGCCAAAACAGTTAAGTTCAGTGTTATCAAGAAGGCTGGAAGAGGGAGGAGGGAGGACCTCAGGGGAGAGGTATCCAAGTTTTCTGCCCACTAAGAGTGCTTAGCTAAAACTGATAGGATTTTTCTGGAGGAACATCTTAGTGCCTGTCACACACTAGAACAGTTTGTTGAATGAATGAATAAATCTCTGCCTAAGTTTTCAGGGATAGACAACTGGAGGCCTGGTATTAGCTGTTTAACCTTGGGCAAGATGCTGCCCCCTCTCTGGGACCAGATGATGAGAGGGTTGGGCCTCCATACCAGTGCTGGACAGGCATTATCCACATAAGACACCTGGGTTGGGGCTCCTGGTCCCAGTGAGCCAGCTACTTACATTCTCTGTGGGGACAGTTTCAGAGCCTGAGGCCAGCACTTCGGACGCAGCCCTTGACCTCTCAGCAACTACAGTGTATCCAGGAGCTGAGTAGCCGTCGATTACAGAGGTGAGCACCCATGGATCAGACCTGAAGGATGTGTTTGGAGAGCAGCAGTCCAGCCTCCTCCATCCCCGCCAAGGGAGGAGGAGTTGTCCAAGGACTAGGGAGGTATTGGAGTACAGGAGTGACAAGAGTGGGGCCCGGGTAGTAAATAGGAAGAAGGGAGCAAGGGAAAGCTTTGCCCCAGGAGTCCCAAGGCGCTGTAGACATGGTCTTGCCTGATACTTTGGCCGCAAGTGGTGTTTCTCAACCCAGGCATGGTCCTGTTGGTCCTGGCTCTGTCACTGATGACCACCTGGCTGCCCCCTCTGCAGGATGCCCGTGCAGTACATCCTTGGAGAGTGGGACTTTCAGGGGCTCAGCCTGAAGATGATGCCTCCCGTGTTTATTCCTCGGCCAGAAACAGAGGTAGGTGTGCCACCAGGGCAAGGCAGGATTGAGATGAGAGTGGCGTTTAGGGCACCAGTCTTGCCCCAGGCTTCCTCCAGGGGGCACTGGGGCCCCATGACTGCTATCTTAAGGGACAGTGCCTTTCTAGACATATATCTCCTTGCTGACTGTATTGGCAGAGCCCAGAAAACACCGGATTTCTGTTGGTCCCCTTGACTATCCTCATGTTCCAAGCTGCCACCCCAGCCTCCAGGTCTGGCAGTGGCCCAGAGTGCCTCAAATAGTGCTGCCCAAGTACTCAGCCTGTTCCTGCTATTTCTCTGGGAGCTGTCCTGTGGGCCCATGGCTCACCCAACCCACAGAGAACCAGTGCCCTCCAGCAGCTTCTCAGGAGGCATGGAGGAAATGGAGAGGGCTCCAGCCAGACAGCTGGAGACTCTGGTATCAGCTATGCGACTTCAGGTAGGTCACTGCCCTCCAGACCTCTCTGGACCCAGATGATGAGAGGGTTAGACCTCCAGACCAGAGAATCTGGTGGCCCTCTTAGGTCTACTGATTGGTCTGGTAATCACCTGTGTCATCCCTCAAATTCCTAGGACTAGGGATGTGTGGCACAAGTGTGCTATCCCTTGGTAAGGCACACTGGTCCTGGAAAAGATGCTTTCTATGGCCCTTCTTGGACTCCCCTCTGACCTTGTAGGTGGCATAGCTGGGAGCCAGATGGCGCAGACCAGGGAGTAGAACTGGGTGAGAGCTGATGGGCAAGCCAGAGGGCACTAGGTTCTGAGAAGAAATGTTTCTAGAAAGACCCAGGCACACAAACATTTCTGGGAAAGGTTAGTTTCCATTCACCTGCTGCAGCTAGGGGCCCCAAACCCTTCCTTCACTTTCCTAGCTTCTGTCCCCTAGCCAAGAAACTCTCTGACCCCTCTCCTCTCCATATCTTGTGGTTGGGAGGCCAAGTCCTTTCTTCACTGCCCAGTGTCAGGGTGGGGACAGTAGAGAATCTGAGGCCTTGCTGAAGTCACAGGACTGTCAAGGAGGGGAGCATTGGGGCAGCACCTGGATTTCCTGACTCCCAGGTCAGAGCCCCATCCCTCACATGGGGCTGCCCCATCTGCAATTGGCATGACCTGGGATGCAGTATGGAGAGCAAGGTGTGGCCTGCCACCTACAGGCTTTGAGAGGCCATCCTGTGGCTCCCGAAAACGTGATCTCTGGTGAGATCATTTGCTGTCTTCGGCTGCCCAGGATCAGGGCATGGTGACCTTTGCGTTCCTTCAGAGCTGACCTGGCACCAGCCATATGTGGCAGGGTTCTGAGTATCAGGTGTGGACTTTGGCTCCTATGTACCCTGATTCTTGGGTTAGTCTGGGCCAAGAGAGCAGCTCTACTGCAAGGGGTGGAGTGAGGGGAGATGCTATGGTTAGGAGGCCAGGTGTTCATCTCACTGTGCAGACATTTCTGAGGCCACATTGGGGGATGCCTTACCAAGAAGTCAAGAGGACGTGGCCTGTGGCAGGGAGTGGTGAGCATGGGTGTGGGAGATGGTTTCTGATGAAGGGGAGTCTGAAGTGCAAACTTGCAGGAAGCATGTGGCCCAGTGAGTTGGATTTTCCCTAGGGGTGAGAAAGTGGTTCAGCCCCAGGCCTCGCAGTGCATACAGTAGGAAACTCAGGGTTGGGGGTGTGAGCCATTCTCATGCAGCCTGGTGTGAGGCTGTACAGGGTGTGGGAGGCTCAGTGTTTTGTCTGTGATTGGCTTGAAGGAGGCAATGCTGCCTTTCTTGGGGCTGCCCCACCATAGAGGGTACTCGTGGCACTCAGGTTTTGCTGAGGCCTTGGGCCAACCTCTTGATGGGGTATGGAGTCTGTGTTGGGGCAGCAGTTCTAGGCAGAGCCGACAGCTGCCTGCCCCTCACCTCCTTCCTGCATGCCCCTGCTCCTTGGCCCCATCCTGTTCTTGATTCTTCCCATATTCATCTGGAGGGGGTGCCCTGAGCCTGTGACCAGCTTGGTTTTCAGTCTCCCCAAAAGAGCCACTGGTATCAGGCTGTGGGAGGCTCTTCACTGGGCAAAGAAGACAAAGTTTCTGGACTTCTTAGGCTGTTCTTTACCCCTGCCCCAAGATGGGGCACAAAAACCAAGATGAGCCTCCTGTGGTCTGGAGTGTTATGGCAAGGAAGAGGCCACTAGTGGTGGCAGGAGCTCAGTCTCTCAGTTTCTCACCCTCCCCAAGGTGGCCATCCACATTTGTGGTGTGTGTCTTTGAGGTCGTGAGTATCTCTGTGAGGTGGCTGGTCAGTGTGGCTGGCTGAGGGGTCATTCTCCAGCCAGAGTAGGTCTGTCTATGGCCAGGAAACCAAGAGAGGCTCACACACCTGGCAAGTCCTGGTCACCCTACCAACCTCTCAGCATGTGGCCTCACCACTGAGACCACAGGCTCTCAGGCAACAGCCCTACATTGCTCACTCTGTACCTGTCCCAACCCTGCAGGCCTAGCTTGCCACAGGTGCCCTAGTGGTCTCCAGTAGTGCCTGGCACAGGGCTGGTGAGAGCTAGTGAATACACGCCCTCTCCTGCTGGAGCTGGGACCCCTCACCTGCAGGCAATCACTTGTTTGGTGCAGAAGAGGCTTGGAACAGGGAGGGATGGACCTGCTAGCCAAGTTCTGCCTGCCTTGGACTTGCCACCTTCTGGGTGGATGAAAATTGTTGCTGGGTTGGGGGCCTGGAAGGGTGAGATGCTTTTTGGAACCCAGCACTGGGGAACTTATATGGAAAGTAAGTGTGAGTGATCTGGAGCCCTCTGTTCCACTGAGCCTGGCTGATAGCTTTGGGGTGTAGGGGAGACCTGGGGGTATGAGACACAGAGGGTGGTGCCACAGAGAGCTTGCCCAGCACTTAGAAAGTAGCCAAGAGGTGTGTTTGTGGGCCAAGCCATGCCAGTGTGGGACGTACTGCCATGAGTTGGGGGTCTTCCCGTTATGGAGTCTGGTGGGAGAGGCAAACCCCATCCTAGACATTAGGCTCAGGGTGGGGAAAGCTGTGGTAGAGAGAGCCTGGCCCAGGCTTGGGGAAGATTTTCTGGAAAAGGTGGTCCTCTTTTCAGATCAGGGAAGCACCCACTTGCTGCCCACTGTCCCCAGTTCCCTGAGCCAGTCTTCCCTGAGAACTGGGATCACAGGAGTCCTGACCCTCTGGGGGGCCCCTCTGCCGACATCCAAAGGGATGCCTTTGAGATGGGGCTACACTGCCCTTTCCTTGCTCCACACCTGGGTACGCAGGTGTCCAACTCCATTGCTGGTTAGAAACATTTCGGCCATTGGACAGCAGGAGCCCTCCACCCTTCACCCGTACCCTATGTTGGTTTCCAGGCATAGTCCTTGCAGGCAGTGGCTTGGTGAACAAGGCTCAAAACCCTCTTGTTTCCAAAGTGACAGTGTCTGAAAATGTCCTCCTGCTGCCAAGGCAGGTACAGTGCAGTCAGGCACCTCCCTCTGCACCCGTGCCTGTGGATCCGTGCCTGTGTGCCACAGCCCTCATCAGGTATAGAACTTAGTCAGGACCATGTCCCCCGTGGCCCATTCCCTCCAAAGGAGGGGATTTCCTGTCCCTTTGGCTAGGAGCCTCCCTGGGGGCCTCTCAAGCTCAGCTCTGTGAGGAGATTGCTTGCCACCATGAACCACAGGCCAGGGTCAGGTGGGGCCTTGACCCTAGGCCTCAGTTTCCTCATGGGACAGTTGTGAGGATTTAACAGATTACACAGGAAAAGCTCTGGGAGCAGAGTCAGGCCAGAGGCAGTGGCCAGGAACTATCAGATATGGTTCTTAGCTTTTTTTTTTTTGAGATGGAGTGTTGCTCTGGCTCCCAGGCTGGAGTGCAGTGGCGCAATCCCACTGCAACCTCTACCTCCCAGGCTTAAGCAATTCTCTCACCTCAGCCCCTGAGTAGCTGGGACTATAGGCACCTGCCACCACACCCAGCAGATTTTCACACTTTTAGCAGAGATAGGGTTTCACCATGTTGGCCAAGCTGGTTTCAAACTCCTGACCTCAAGTGATCTGCCTGCCTCAGCCTGACAAAGTGTTGAGATTACAGGCATGAGCCACCACTCCTGGCTGGTTCTTAGCATTTCTGTAAGCACAGAATGGGAGGATGTCTGTAAGGGTTTAGTTGGAGTTGATTGAACACTTACCATGAAACAGGTGCAGATTAGTCCATTTAATCCCTACCACATCCCCACAAGGTGGGCTATCCTCAGCTGGGCTCAGTTGTACAGATGGGAAAGCTGAGGCCTGGAGGGCCAAGGGTGACTTAGCCATGGCCCAGCTGCCGTGAAGTTCAGTCTGGCTTTGGCTACCTCCCCTATCTACGTCCACACAGGGCTAACTGCTTGGTCCTCTGTATCAAGACTCCCAGGAGCCATGTTGGCACCAACTCTGATCCAGACCCCTCTGCTTCACAGGAACTGGTTGAGTGGGTGCTGGAAGAGGTGGCCCAGAGGTCCCATGCTGTGGGATCCCCAGGCAGCCCCCTCATTCTGGAGGTGGGCTGTGGATCGGGAGCCATTTCCCTCAGCCTGCTGAGCCAGCTTCCCCAGGTGAGCCCCTCCACCTGCTCTGGGTAGACTGTGACTGACACTCACTGTCCCTCCCATTAGTGTTTCCCCCACATCCCTCTGCTAGGAGCACTTGAGGGGAAGCAGTTAGATGAGGGAGGACAGGGCTGCCCCCAGCCCAGTGTGGTTCACAGACTCTTAACTCCTACCACATCTGTCTGGCTAGACTTTGGCTAAGAAGAAAAGGCTGTTGGGTATTTCCCTTCTCTTCTGGTGGGGGGTTGGAGGAGGGTCCCCCAGGCCCAGCATCTCCCAGCATTGCCTTCCACATACCCTCTGTTTGTTCTTGGGACAGAGCCGAGTGATTGCTGTGGATAAGGGGGAAACGGCCATCTCTCTGACCCATGAGAATGCTCAGAGGTAGGTGGAAGAGTTGTACTTTGGGGCCTGATCTTGACTCCTTTTCAGATTTCAATCTAACCAATGTCTGATTTCTACTCCAAAGAAGGAGGAAGCAGTGGGAGTAGCCTGGCACGGGTCCCACAGGATTCTGTATGGGTAGTGGGCACTGAGCATCTTGCCAGTCCAAGAAGGGTTGGCCACAATACCTCACTCTTGTAGCCTAGGGTAGGGGTCTGCCCCTGTGCTCACCCCTTTCTCTCCATCTGTCCAGGCTTCGGTTGCAGGACAGGATTTGGATCATCCACCTTGACATGACCTCAGGTACTCTCCCCTGCATGCTCCTTCAGGTGGGAGCCTAGATATAGGTGCTGTTGGGTGGATGAGGCACTCTGCAGAGATGGAAGGAGGGCTTCCCCAAAAGCCACTCGACCACACACATGTGTGGCAGCCCAAACTAGGCCTTGCTGAGGACAGCCTCCTAGGCTGACCAGACCCATAAGGGACCAGTCACAGAGAACTTATGAATTCATCATAACTAGTGAGTTAAGGCCTTGCCTGTTGGCAACAGATAAGCAAAAGCTTAAAATAATGCTTTGGGACCAAATAATTGAGTGCCCTTCTCCCCCACCTGGCCTGGCACTGCACAGCTCAGCTGTTGCCTTTAGAGTGTCCAGCTCAGCCATAGCCTTTACAGTGTCCAGCTCAGCCGTAGCCTTCATAATGTTTGCAGACCTCCAACTCCAGTTCTGGCTCCATCGCCTTACCCATGGGGTCCTTGAGCCTCATGTGCCCCCTCCATGGAGTATGATATACTTGGTATAGCACCTGGCAGAGGGTGAAACCAGTAGTCAGAACCATCAGGAATTGGCTGATGAGGCCAGGCCTGCCCTCCATGTACTCTCAGTCTGTGTTGGCTATAAGGCTAGTGGAGCTACAGAAGAGAAAGGCTCTTTCCTGCCTAGGCAATCAGGGAGGAAGTCTTGAATGGAGTCTTGCATAACAAGGAGGATTTTTGGTAAATTTCTAGGTTTTGAAATGAAGGGCTGCCATGTTAAAGCACACACATTCCCCACTAGGCTGTCAGCCAGGGACCCTGGGCACTAATTTGCAAGTCTGGCTTATCAGATCTAGAGGCAGGCCCAAAGTGTGGCTTGATGAGAGGGACATGGTGGCAGGTGGAGCTATTATCCTTTACTTCCCAGTGGGTTAGTCCCTACTATGGGTTTTCTTCTTTGGCCACAGAAGGGAGCTGGACACACCTGCCCTGGGGCCCCGTGGACCTGGTCGTCAGCAACCCTCCCTATGTCTTCCACCAGGACATGGAACAGCTGGCCCCTGAGATCCACAGGCAGGTGCTAAACAGGGTGGTCCAGGGAGGCCAGGCTTGAGAAGGCCTAATGGAATTGGTCTGCCCTCGAGGACCACACCATCTGGAGGGACAGGGCGGCTGGTGCTGAAACAGGTGTGGTGTTAAGTGGATGCACTCCAGAGCCCACAATCCTACCTAGATTCCACCTCTACCTTCCTACTTAAGACTACTGGACAGCCACCGAATCTCTGGGCCTATTTCCTGCCTCTGAAAAAAGAGAGGTAGTGCTCTGCAGGGCTATGAGAGGATTCAGTGGTGACTTGAAAGCATCAGACACAGTGCAGGGCCCATAGGGGTGACTCAGTAGATAGGCATGTCGTTTTACAGAAGACAGGCCCAGTGAGGGAAGGTGTCTTGTCTAGGGTCACATGGGGGCTTAGTGGGAAAGCTGGGACTAAACTTGGCTTTGCACCAGGGCATCCTCACCTTACACAGGGGCTGAGAACCAGGAACAGCCCAGGAGTCCTGGATGGGGCAGCAGTCATGTGGGATGGGGTTGGGGTGTTGGTTCTCCCTTTCTGGGTTCACAGGAGTGGTGAGGGCTAGCTCTAGATCTAGACCAAGAAGAGGAGCAGCCTGTGGGAAGGCACTCATGCCCTGACAGCCCATGGGATTCAGCAAGCACACCTGGCACTGCCTGGTAGGGTGCTGCCCATGGGAGGAAGGGAAGAGGAACTGCCACCCATTTGGGGGCCACCTTCTCTGGGTCCTCAGACTTGCCCTTCAGCCCAGAGTGTAAGTTCCATGCGGCCCCATTCGTGGAAACTCTGCCCACACCCTCCATGCATTTCGAATACCCTTCCCTCAGGCTGTCACATCCCACTGCTTTCCCTTTCAGCTATGAAGACCCTGCAGCCCTGGACGGTGGGGAGGAGGGCATGGACATCATTACCCACATCCTAGCCCTGGCACCCCGGCTCCTGAAGGACTGTGGGTATGAATGGGATGGGCCTCCTAGGTCTGCCCCCAGCAGCCACCTCTTCTCCTAGTGTGTACTGGGCAGGCCCTAGCAGAAGTGAGCACAGGACCCTCACCTCACCAGCCCAAGTTGCCCAGAATGGCAGGTCCCAGCCCTGTCCTTCTGAGCCCATCCATTTCTCCCCCATGCAGGAGTATCTTCTTGGAAGTGGACCCGAGGCACCTGGAGCTTGTCAGCAGCTGGCTTCAGAGCCGGCCTGAGCTGTACCTTAATCTTGTGGCTGTGCGCAGGGACTTCTGTGGGAGGTGAGGTCCCACCCTCCTTTAGCCCTGTAGCACACTAGTCTTTCCACTGGGGCCATCCTCGGCCCCGGCTGTGGGTAGAGTATGCTGTTCCCACTCCCTGCTCATTCCCCAAGGCCCAGGCAGTAACCAGCCCCTTGTCACTGTCTCCTCAGGCCCCGGTTCCTGCATATCCGGAGGTCTGGGCCATAGCATGGCTGCCCTGTGGATGCCTTGTCAGTGCCCCCAGCCTGACCAGAGGGAGGTGGATGGCACTTTCCAGAACCCAGGTGCTTATGGTATTTTCCATGGTTCTGTGATTTCTCCATGTTCTGCATTTCTAGGACATTCCTACCACACCTGGGTAGACCCAAGTTCTCAGTCTGGCTCCATCACATCAGGGTGGCCGAGGGTTGCTCTGTGTTGGTGAAGTTGCTGTGGGGGTGTCAGGGGATATAGTCGGTAAAGTACTGAGAGAATAACAAATGGTGACTTAATATTTTGTTCCATGACTTGCAGGTCCCCTGACCCCTTACTCTCAGGTAGCACTGGGGTGAGAGTTTTCTTCTGCCCCAGCTGGGCTGGCTTGGTAGAGGTGTGGGAGTGCAGCGTGGAGGAAGGCACATGTGCTCACTCCTGGCCTTGCATACCATGGGGCCTGGTGTAGAGCACCTCACTCCCAGGGGTTGATAAGTCCTCCCCTGCCCTGGGTGCATGCACACACACTTCCCTGGCCAAGTCTGGCTCTGAGCACAGGAAGCTCATCTGCCCGTCGCCTCAGGGATGACTGCCTGCTTTCTGGAGGGGAGGGCCTGGAGGTCCTTGCTGCACGGTTCTTGGGTCACACATCCACATTCATTTAACTGAAGCTTGAGCCAGTGAGGAATGAGCAGGGCTTTTGTTTTCTTTTTATCCACGTTGCTTTTAGCTAAAACATCCCTTCCGAGTTGACCCCCTGGGGTTTCAGATAACTGTTGTGTCCCTGGTTGGGGCTGGGGAGAATGAGAAGCTGAGAGATGGGGAACAGGGTTTTGGCCTCCACCACAGCTCTGGTCTGTGCAGACTCATGGTCACCAGGAGGCCTGAAGATCCAGCCTTCCTGTCAACAGCGACAGGAAATCTCTAGGTTGGTGAGTGCTGATGCTGTGAGTCTGCATCAGGGTGGGTCCTAAGGAGCATGGCAAACCAGGCTGGCTCATTCCACCAGACTGCCTCCTGATGCCCCAGCACTTCCAGGGGCCTGGGAGTATAGTCTTATGGGCAGCATTCTCTGTGGGAGCTGGAGAGCTGAGTTCCAGGGCTGTGTCCTGCAGTGGGACCTTGGGCAGCTCCTTTCCCTGTGAGAAGCTGGCTCTTCTGAGTCCCAGGCCAATGCCAAGTGACAGCCTCTTTACTCTTAGCCAAGTGGGATGTGCATGCTGGTGTCTGAATTCTCCAGAGAGAATGGACATTCAGACACCAGCATGACCAACAGAAGGTGTTGCCTGCCTGAGGTCCCATGATAGTGGCCAAGTGGAGACAGTAGGTTAGATCCCTGCCTTTGCGGAGCCTGTATTGCTGGAGTCCTACCCCGCCTGAGTGTTGCCCTGCACTATGGCTGGAGGACACATTTGGCAGAGGTCATGCTGCAGCTTGCAGTGCCCCAGGGTCCTGCCCTGTGCCCAGCCCCAGCTGCATGGACCCTGAACTGCCCGTGGCTTCCTTTGAGAAGGCTGATCCAGAAGGAACCTGGGTGGGGAGGGCAAAGAGGATACGCAACCAGGGTGAGGCTCCCCACTTCCTGTGCCTCCCGTGCCCACAGACCTTTGCCTGCTATGGTCCTCACCAGTATTGCCCCTTCTCTCTTCCTCCATGTGCCCTTCGGCTCTTGCTGTCTTCAGCAGCATCTCAGGGCAGCTTCCCTGATCCCAGAGCAGTTTGTCGCCCCCCACACCTCAGCCAGTCCTGGCATCCCTGATGGTCTCACCCTCCTGGCCTCAGGCCCATTCCTGAGGAAGGGCCTTGGCAAGCTTGTGGATGTTACACTGGAAGAGAGTACAGTGTTGGGGAGTGACAGTGTCGGGGAAGCTGGGGCCATGAGCAGAAGCCATCCTTGGGGGCAACTTTCTGCCCAGAAAAACGTGTGGCTTGACTCTGCTGGGGAAAATGTCTAAGCCAAGTGGACTGGCAGGCGGGCCCTGAAGCCTGCAGACACCGGCTTGATTGGGTCCTGGACATTGAGCCCTGATGTTGGAGCCACACCAGATTCATGTCCCAGGAACTGCCCCTCACCAAGATGTAACCTTGGGCAGATGACTTCACCTCACTCAGCCTTGGCTTCTAAGGCTGAGAAATGGGACTAAATGCTTTATTTTATAGGACGCATTTGAGGAGCCCATGGAATGTGCCTGGCTTGTCACATTGTGGCACTTCTTCTTGCCTTCCTCGGAGGGCAGACACAGAGAGGGAGGGCCCAGTGCCCTCGGGCGTCCGTCTGATGCTTGGGACAAACATAAGGCAGGCAGGGACACAAAGCAGTCTTGAAAGGAGGGAAGGCAGGGGTTTCAGTCTTGGGCTCTTGAATCCTCACTGTTATCTAGAGATGGAGCCAGCAGGCTGGTAGCCTGGCACCCCACATCTCCCCTCAGCCCCTCCTCACTAGGGCCCCAGTGTCTTGAGGCCGAGACCAGGGAAACCAGTGGCTCCAGCTCAGGGAAAGCTAGGCTCACTTACCCTATCCCCTCCCTTGCTCCTGAGGCCAAAGCCAGTGACTCAGAACTGACCCCCAGCATGTGTCCAGGAGCACTTGCAGGTAGAATGGGAGGAGGACATGAAACTGATGGTGGAGTCCAGGCTGTGCAGGCTGCTGAGGTATTGAGATATGTGCCTACTGCCCATGTAGCCTCCTTCAGCCAGAGCCCAGAGCATAGACAGGAGTGTAGGCTTCCATTTGATGTACTCTGGGAACGTAATTCTATCTCTTCTTCAGATAGTTGGGGAAACAGGCCATGTCTCACAGTTGGATGCTTTTCCCAGTTGTCAGTGGGTTTCTCTATGGGACTCATCCAGCTGCCTTATTAAAATATGCCCCCAACCCCCTAAATGCAAGGAATATACTCTTTTTTGCTCCCTCATCCCTACCTGGACTCTGGGCCAATAGCTACTCCCAATCCCTTCTCTAAACACTTGGCTGGCTTCCCATGACTTAAGTGTGTTCTCCTGTGTCCTACGGAATCCAGTTCTGAGGAGGTTGGGGAGGACAACTGTGGGAAAAGCCCTGGGCATCCCTTACAAGGCCCCATCAGTGCTCTGAGTAGGCTGCCATCATAACAAAGGGTTGCACCGTGGACAAGGTTTGAGAACTGCCGGCTTGCGCTGGGAACCCCTTTAACCTCTGCGGGGCAGCATGTCTTTTCCTGTCCGCCTTCACTTCTTTTTCTCTCCTTTTTTCTTTATAGGCTCCTTTTGAATGGTTTAATTTCTCTACTGCCCTGGGCTTCAGCCTTTGTGCAACACTCTTCATGCCCTGAGCACACACCTTCCCTTTGCCCAGGCAGTGCAGACACTGCCACCCTTAGGACACCTGCTGTGGGCTTTCCCTGCCTCCCCTGCACCAGTGACTTTCTGTCCCATGCCTTCAGAAACCTTCTTATCCCCCTCATCTCTGGAGGCCCCTGTGGGTCTGGCATACCCAGGTTTAGTAAATGTCTACCAGTAAGTTGACTGCATGCATTTTCTAGAATAGAGCTGAGACTTCCCATGTGGCCCACATCTGACCTGGCGGCCCATGTATTCCGGTCATTAGGGAGAGAGAGCCATGAGGACCTGGCCTTCTGCCCAACCCAGGCAGCTGTTCAAGTTGAGCGATGGCTGGTTCGAAGACTCAAGTGCACCTGATCCCTGTGCGGCAGCCACACCAGAACAGGCTGTCCTTGGCGGCCGTAGGGGCAAGCGCCAGGTTTCCTGGAGCTCTTGGCTTCAGCCAGCCCCCAGCCAGAGTGCTGGCTAGGACAGCAACCTGATCTCCCCCTCATGACCTTCTGCCGTGGACAAGCCCCCTGAAACTGGATTTGGGACTGTCAAAGCAAATCAACCCCTGCTGTGGTAGGCCGAACAATGACCCCCCCGCCCCCAAAATGGCAGTGTCTTAATCACCTAAACTGAAACATGTGACTGTTACCTTCACATAGCAAAATGGACTTTTCAGTTGTGATTAAGGATCTTGAGATAGAAAGAGTATCCTGGATTTTTCAGGTAAACTGAGTATAACCACAAGGGCCTCTGTAAAGAACGAGGCAGGAGTGTCAGAGTGATGGAAGAAAACGTAACAATAGAAGCAGAGGTTAGAGTGATGCAATTGTTGGAGGAAGAGCCATGAGCCAAGGAATGCAGACAGCCTCTTCTCCCCTGGGGCCTCAGGAAGAACGCAGTCCTGCCAACACCTTGAATTTAATTTGAAACTGATTTCAGATTGCTGACCTCCAGAATAGTAAGATGATAAATTTGTGTTGTTTGTTATTTTCAGCCACTAAATGTGTGATAATTTGTTACAGCAGCCACAGGAAACAAATGCAGATTGTGGGGCCTAAAGTGAGTGCTGCTGTAACGCATGCCTACAAATTGAAATGGCTTTGGAATTGCATTATGGAAATGGGCAGAGGCTGGAAGAATTTTGAGGATCATGATAAATTGCCTCAACCACTTCTTCTCTGATAGGTGGTGTGGCCAGGGGAACACTTCCTCAACCTTCAGGCCTAAACTGCCCAGGCCACCTTTTTAAACTAATATTTGGAGATAGGTGTCCCTTTCCCAGAGTGAGAAGACTGGAAGACTGACCAGTATGGACCCCAGAAGGGAGTGGGTGAGGAATGGGACTGGGATGTGAGGAGAAAGTGCAAGGCTGGCCTCCATGATCCATCTCCAGAGACTGGGTCCAGAGAGGACCTCAGAGACTGGGACCAAGCCTGTTCCTGCTCTCCTGTGGAGTTATGTGATAGGCCCAGGACCCCTTGGGTGTGTGAGGATGGGCAGGGGCCCTGTACTCTCTGGGTTGCAGGTACTGCATCTGTGAAATGAGCACAGCAGCCCCTGATTTTGAGCTGATGGGCCTAGCCCCTCCGTGTAAGCCATAGGCCTGAGCAGAGCTGTGTCACTATTCTGCTCCTGTGGTGGAATGGGGCCATCCCTGGGGTTCTCAATCTCCTGGTCCCCAAAACTGAAGCGGCCAACTGGTGCCCTCAGCCCTGTCCCTGTCCAGGCTGGGACTAGGACCTCCCTCTCCAGGGGTACTAAGGGACTCTGGAGACACCATCCCACCTGGCCAAGGCTTGGGGCTCCTAAAGCCAGTCCTAACCCAGGAGTCACATGGAGAGCTACTGGGAGGCCAGACATGGGTCTTACGCTGGGTTTCAGAACAGAAGCTAGGAGACAGACAGCATAGACACCTGTGTTCAGGCTTGGCCTAAATCACCTGAATACACTTTGGATGAAGCCAGGAGGGCCTATGTATACTGGAATGGGTGGATCATGGCAAGATGTATGTTCAATCCCTGATCTTTTTTTCCCAGTGAGGAATGGGGCTTACTTGAAGTAACACAGCACTTGACTCCTGACTCCCAATATTGTGCTCTCATCTCCCATTGCTTCCAACGGCCTGTGGTTAGTTAATTGAGTTAATTAGGGGGTGCTTATATGGCTGTCCATGTAGCTACTAAACCCAGGGATTCTGGCCCATAAAGCCCACTGGGCTAGTTTCGTGGGCAGATAACAGCCACATTAGGCCAACTGTAGCCCCTGGGTGTGTGGACAGATCTGGGTCCCATCTGAAGCTCTGGTAGCTGTGGGAGGACAGCAGGATTTCCCTCTTGCAGAATGAGTGGGTGCCTTACCCTTTGAGGGAACTGGCTGTACAGCCCCCAGCCTCTGCCCCCCAGGGCCCTCCTGAGGTATCTGGAAAGACCTTTGGGATCTTTAGCCTCATAACCAGGAATCAGAAGCTTCCAATTCTAGGGCCCCCTTTTCTTCCAAAGACCACCTCACACATACAACAGTCCTACAGGAAAATGGACAGGAAAGGCCAATTTTACAGCTCACAAAGTGGGAAAGGCAGGGAAGCCTACTTCAGTGTCACTGAAAGCCCTGAACTGAGCTGACCTTTTAGGTACCTGCTCCAGCCATGCCTAAAGCGGGAGAGTGAGAGAGCTCAGAGTAGCCCTGCCCCATGGTAGACAGGCCTGGCTAAGTGGCCCCTTTCCCAGGGGCTGTGGTCTTTTCCAGACGCTCTGCCTCTCAGAGCAGAGGATGTCACCTTATTGCCCCCTCTTGTACTAGGTCTGCAGCCCTCTTCTGGGGCATGTGGCTTGGGAAATGGAGGGATCAGATTGTTGGTACCTGAAGTACTCAGAGATCCTTGTGCTACAAATGAGGAAACTGAGGCTTAGCAGGATGGGGCAGGGCTAGGGCAGAAAGGAAGCTGCCAGTCCGTCCTTTGCCACCTGAAGACCCCCACCCTACCTTGCTTTCCAGGAATAGGCTGGCTTGCCTGGAGAGGCGGCCAAGTCCCTCTGCTGTTCCTGGAAATCAATGTGAGGCTAAGCTTTGTGAGCTAGCAGAGCAAACCCTGAGCTGGCACTACATGAGCCTTCGTTGCTCTCGTACCTCAAAGCTAGGTGAGGGATCTGGGCAGCCCTGCCTGGCCTTCCTCCACCTCCTTGCCTTTTGAGCTCCTGCTAGGCACTGGGCCACAAGCAGCTGCTTTGCATTTATTGGTTTTAAATCTCACACAACCCTATAGTTAGGGGTTATTTATTTTATTTTATTTTATTTTATTTTGATTTTGCTAGAGATGAGGTCTTGTGTTGCCCAGACTGGGCTCAAACTCCTGGGCTCAAGTGATTCTCCTGCCTTCGCCTCCCAAGAAGCTGAGACTGTAGGTGCCCATCACTGTACCCGACAGATGGGGGTTTGGGTTTTGTTCATTATTTGTTTTTTTGAGACAGGGTCTTACTCTGTCTCCCAGGCTGGAGTACTTTGGCATGATTATAGCTCAGCTCACTGTAGCCTCGACTGTTAGGCTCAAGCAATCCTCCCACCTCAGCCTCCTGAGTAGCTGGGATTACAAGTGTGAACCACCCTGCCTAGCTAATTTTTATTTTATTTTTTGTAGAAACGGGGTCTTGCTATGTTGCCAGGCTGACACATGGGCTTTTAAATTGTCTCCACATTGCAGTTGAGGATACCAACACTGAGCAGGGAGCAGTTATGGGTCAGGTTGCACAGCTGGACTGGAAGGGAGGATGAGGCTGCCATTGGTGCCCATTTGACTCTCAGAGACACTGAGGCCAACATAACTAGGTCTTGGGCTGTCCCCTGCAGAGCTTAGTGCAGAGGTCACTTGGGCTTGTGGACCCTTGGAACAGGAGCAGGGGTTTCCAGGGCTGTCCCTAGAGGGCTTTCTAGACGACCTGCAGTTGCTCCTGGGTGCATCTCTCAAGCCCTACTATGTGTCAGGCACCAGGGGAATGATACCAAGTGGAGGGTCCTGTAGAATATGGTGCATCCTGTGCCAAGTACTTCCAGGGTTATCTTACTCAACCTCCATGACATCCTGAGAGATGGAGGCTGTGAACCCCTTCATTATACTGAAAAGGAAACAAATAGGCCAAGAAACTTGCTCATATGCTGGCTGAGCTGTGGTTCTGACACAGGTTGAGTGACCTGGAGCCGGAGGCCTTGGTCATCACACCAGGCTTGAGGAGGGGTAGACAGGACAGCCATATACCAGGCAGTAGGGACAGTCTGGGCAAAAGCCTGGAGTCCTGCAGACACATGGGTAGGGATGTGTAGGGTTGAGGTAGTGCTGGGGGGGGTGGGTGCCCTTGGCTGAGCTCTGAATGACTTTCTGGGGCCCAGGGACCTAAAGAGGTTTTTTGAGCTGAGTTACAGGGGTAGAGAGACATTGAGGCTGCTCTTTCTGGCTGTCAGAAAAAGGGGGCTGGGGCAGGAGGCTGCAACTGTCCAGGGTGTGGAGGCAGCTGGGATCTGTAGTAGTGGCATCAGATATTCTGGGGCATAAGTGACTCAAAACCATTGCTGAGGGGTTGGATGGGGGATGGCCAGGACCAGAATGGGCCCAGTTATCTGATTGGGACCTGGGGTAAATGGGGCCATCCTGAGTTGGAGACTGGGTGCTGGGGAGAGTTGGGAGTTTGAGTGTGGGATGCCTTCAGAATATTCTAGAGGCAGTGTCAGGGCATCTGGAGATGCAAATGTGACCATGTGGGGACACAGTCCAAAGGCAGCCCTTGAAGTGGAGTTGGGAAGACCACTCTCCTGGGCCTTAGTGCTGGCAACAACAGTACCGGGCACCTGGCACTAGTTTACACACTGTCATAAATCCATCTGAGCACATCAGGGACCCCTTGTTTGGTCCATTGTACGGATGAAGGGACTGAGCTCTTCATCAACTTGCCCAAGGTTACATACAGCTAGCAACTGGCTGTGCTGGACTTTGAACCTAGTCCTCTGACATCCCAGCCAGGAGAAGGGTGAGCAGGCTGCAGAGGCCAAATGCAGCCCAGAACCTCAACCCCCACAGGGGCCACAGGATCTAGTGAGGTGCCCCACAGCCAACGTGGGCTTCAGGGTGAAGGAAAAAGTGATGAATCAAACAGAAAGCAGCAGATGCAGATGAGCTCTCTCCCCAGCAGGCCAGGCACCAGATTTTCACGCCCACAGTAAAAGGGCCAGGCAGAGCGCTAGGTGTGGGGCAGGAGAGGGTAGTGAAAGTGCTTGCTGCTGAACCCAGACTCTGATGTACTCCGGATATGGTGGCACGGACTGACAGACACCCAGCCCAGTTCCACACTGAAAGTTGACTGCATCTCAGCATGTGAGGATATGAAGTTTGCCTTGTCTGGGGGAGCATTTTAGGTCCCTAGGCCTGTGAGATTCTGGGATGAGGCACCAAATGAATGAGTCTAAAAACCCTTGTTGAAGACACTCCACAGCTCAAGAACTGACCATTGCTCCCTACTCTCTTGGCCTGCACTGAAAGCCACTGTTTCTTCATCATTCTGCTCAGCCCTCCTGCCTCAGCCCCATAGAGCTTTGGAGCTCCTTCTTTCAAAGCACATTTCATGTGCAACTCAAATGTGTATTTTAAAAAAGATAAAGTGAGCATCTCGTTAGCATAAATGTATTTTGTAAGTGCAAATTCTTTCTTAGCGTGAGAGGCAAAAAGCAGTGAACACAAATGTTTGAACTCGGGGCTGGGATGGGAGTTGTAGTCTTATGTTGGTCTCAATGTCCAGTTTCTTTCAGTGTTTGATTTTGGTGGCAAAGGACTAAGTGACTGCTCATTCTCACAGGTGAGTGTTTACAATTCCTAGCTCTGTGTCTGAAACCCACCTTGCAGTCTTTTTGATTTACAGAGACAGTAAGAGAAGCCTTATTTCAAGCTTAGCACAAACCCTGTTCTCTGCGCACATAGGAAGGATTCTAATGTGTCATAATTTGGTTCTGTGCCCATTTGAGTCTGTATGTGGTTTTCAAAATTGGGTTTTCAATAATTAAAAATATGAGCTGGGCATGGTGGCGCATGCCTGTGGTCCCAGCTACTCAGGAGACTGAAGTAGGAGGATTACTTGAGCCCAAGAGTTTGAGACAGCAGTGAGCTATAATCTTGCCACTGCACTTCAGCCTGGACATTAGAGTGAGACCCTGTCTCTAAAAAAGTAATTTTAGGCTGGGCATGGTGGCTCATGCCTGTAATCCCAACACTTTGGGAGGCCGAGGCAGGCAGATCACTTGAGGTCAGGAGTTCAAGACCAGCCTGGCCAACATGGTGAAACCCCATCTCTACTAAAAATACAAAAATTAGCCAGGTGTCGTGGCTTATGCCTGTTATCCCAGCTACTTCAGAGGCTGAGGCAGGAGAATCACTTGAACCCAGGAGGCGGAAGTTACAGTGAGCTGAGATCATGGCATTGCACTCCAGCCTGGGCAACAAGAATGAAACTCCATCTCAATAATAATAATTTTAAAAAATATATTTTAAAAATGAAAGAAAAGAAAAGGAAGAAGGGAGGAGGAAGCAAGAAAGAGAGAAAGGGCTGGATGCGGTGGCTCACACCTGTAATCCCAGCACTTTGGGAGGCTGAGGCAGGTGGATCAACTGAGGTCAGGAGTTCAAGACCAGCCTGGCCAACATGGTGAAACCCTGTCTCTACTAATAATACAAAAATTAGCTGGGTGTGGTGGCTCATGCCTGTAATTCACGAGGCTGAGGCAGGAGAATCACCTGAACCCGGGAGGCGGAGGTTGCAGTGAGCTGAGATCGTGACACTGCACTCCAGTGTGGGCAACAGAGCAAGACTCTGTCTCAAAAAAAGGGAAGTGAAAGTAAGGAAGAAGAAAAGAAAGGGATGGAACTCCTGTGAGGTGGTTGATGCCCCATATGACCATTTCCTCCCCGGAGGTCTGCCCTGACAGCTCCAGCCTCCACAGTCTAAGGCTCCCAGCACTCCCACCCAGCATCTGTCACAGCAAATGAATCTGGGCTACATGCTCCTGGGAGCCCCACCTGACTCCAGTATGGATGCTCTAAGTGCTCCATCCTGGATCTGGGGCAGAGGGGGAAGCCCCAAGCAGTAGACATGGGCTAGGGGCTTCCCCAGGCTGTTGGTGGTGCCTCCAGGGGTGGAAAGACTGGGGAACCCTGTGCCCCTGAAAGCCCGGAGTTTCTCTGGTTCTGGGTACCTTCATTTCTGGGAACTGATTGTGCTTTGGAAAAAGAAATGAGAAGCAAACCCTAGGGCCCCAGTATCACCCCTCCTTTCTGTCTTCCTTCCTCTGTCACAGCCCAGAGCTCAGTACCTCAGCCTCCCTTAGGGCCACTGGGTGGGGCAGAATTCAAGGTCAGGCAAGGACACAATATCTGGAACGAGTCCTCCTTTCCTGTCAACAGCCACCGTGAGGGGTCCTGGGATTGCTGAGGGCTGAGACCACCTTCCCAGTGTTGGGAAAGGGGTAACTGAGGCTCTCATCTGACCTGTCTCACCTCCTATCTGCAGGCCCATCACTCCTGCACAGTCGTTTTTTGAGTACCTACTGTAAGCCAGTCCCAGGAGGTCAGATGGTTCAGGTGGGGCCCTGCCCTTGCAGAACTCATGGACTTGGACATAGACTCCTCCTAACAGGTTCCTCATGAGTGGCTGGGTCCTTCCGATTTTTCTGGTCAGCAGTGGAGAGCCATGGGAGTATCACCCCTCATGATACCATGTACACCCCTCATGGTCCATGTCTATAATCACAGGTGTCCAAGCAGGGCTTCCCTTGCATGGGGGAGCTCCAGGCTCTAGAA
Source organism: Callithrix jacchus (assembly GCF_049354715.1). Lineage (NCBI taxonomy): Eukaryota > Metazoa > Chordata > Mammalia > Primates > Cebidae > Callithrix > Callithrix jacchus. The sequence goes on from NC_133516.1 coordinate 33,162,564, forward strand.
ACCAGGTCAGGGTTGCATGCACACACACACACACGTGTGTGTGTGTGTGTGTGTGTGGTATCACCCTGCCTTAGAAGCCCAACCACTGTCTCCAAGTCATGGGAGTGCAGAGCCCATGTGAACTCAAACACTGTGCCCCATTTCATAGAAAAGAGGGTCAGAGATCAGAGTGGGCCCATGACTTGCCCAGTCATGCAGCAAGGTGGGGAAGGTCTGGGAGGGAAATGAACCAGAGCGTATCCACATCCCTGTCCTTTTTGGCTTCGTGTTTGGAGCTTGGCACCCCCTGAGAACCACACTCCATTGACCTCTGGGAAATAGAGGCTGGTGATCCTCCCAGCAGACCCACCTGGGGAACTAACCACAGGCTCCTCCCAAGCTTCACTGACCAACCCCAGGATTTCCCACAACACCAGTGCTTTGCTTGGGCTGTGCTGGGCACCTGGAACAAATTCTTCCTGCCACTCTCCCTCCCTGATTCCTTGAATAAAATCCAGCTTTCCAAATTTTACTCAAATGCTTCTACTTTCTCCAACCCCTGGAACTTTCCCGTTACCAGCCTCCCTCCAACATCTGTCCCCTCATTCCCACGCTCTGCTTACCTCCCCACAAAAGCCAAAAATTGACCTCTAGAGCCCAAGACTCAGGGTGGAGGATCTTCGTGGCTAGGGCCACACCCAGGCCAGCCCAGCGCTTCAGACTCTGCCAGTCACAGCGGGGTAGGCGCTGGAGCTGGAAAAGGAAACAGAGCCTCCACCAGAGTCTCCACCTGCCCCCACCTGCTTCTCCTCTGAAGGCCCCGCAAGGTCCTGTGTGCCCTCCAAGGGCAGAGGAGGCTGTTGGCTGTGGCTGTGAGAGGTGGCCTGGAGCACTGTGCTCAAGGCAAAGCTGGCCCTGTGGAGTTTGAGTTTGCCATTCCAGCCTTTATTTACTCCTCTGTACCTTAAGCACCATCAACTGGGTGCCAGGCCTGTGCCTGTATTTGGCAGGGTGAGGGGTGGGAGCCAAACAAATAGTAGAGAAGCCTCAACTATTTGTAGAGAACCCTTTGGGGTGTTGCCCCTCCACTACAGGGCCCCAGACTGAGTTCTCTGCCATTTTGTAGAGCTCTTCCCTTCTGCTTGGTCTTGAGGAGGGGCCAAAAAGCTGCCTTTACCCCATGAGCTCTGAACCCTCTCCTATCTGGCTGTTCCCTCATCCTCTCACCACCCACTCCCACTCCCGATGGGAGCCTCCAGCCCAGCTTAAGAACCCTGCCCATAGCTGCACTGATGCCCTTGGCTTTGCTATAGGGAATGAACACAGCCAATCCACACTCTGGGACAGCCAGCTTGTGTCCAGCCCCAAGTGCAGAGGGGCCAGTTTAGGGAAGGACATCAGGACCTTGCCTGTGCACCTGGCTCAGGGTCCCTGAGGAGATTTGGTGGGCTAAGGGTGGGCAGGAGAATACAACTCACAGCCAAAAGGAAGGTGCTTCAGCTCCCTAATTCTCATTTCCTCTTACCCTGGCTGCACCAGAGCCATGCCCCTAATGGAAGCTTCACTTTCCTGCTTATCTAGTCTCAGGTGTTGCTGTTTTTGTTGTTATATATTATACAGAGAGATGCCCTAACTGGTTTTTGCTGCTGCATGGGCAGTCTGTCAATTTACATGGGTTTATAACTTTACACCTTTTTGGTTTCTCTTACAGGATTTGCTGTTTGTTGCTTCTCTTGGTTTTTCTACATTGACATTTTACCACTGAAAGTAATGACAAATTTGTCTTTTCCTTTCTAATACTTATAGGTCTTATTTATTTTCCTTGTTTAATAGCTTGGCTGAGATCTTCAATACAATATTGAAAAACAGTAATGACTAGAGCATTTGCATATTGTTTCTCACTTGGGTGCCTCTGGCCTCTCCCTGTCGAGTGCACTTGCTATTAATTTTGGATAGATGGCCCTTTTCTACTTAAAAACGGTTCAGTCTAGTTCTGGCTGACTCTGATTTTTGTTTATTTTAGAGGCTTTTTTTGTTGTTGTTAGAATCTTTCATTCATGCAACAGACCTTGAGTGAGCTGATTGCCAGGACTTTGTGGTATGAAAGAAAAGTTGACATGGTCCCTACTCATAAGGAGTTCATGGCCTGTTGGAGGACAGAGGCAGGCAAATAGATCCTTATCCTTAGGCCATGGGGCATGCATTCAATCACTATCTGCTGGCACTGTGCTGGGCACCAGGATGGGCACTATTCAGGCAGGCCCCCATCACAGTCCCTCCACTCAAGTTCCCACAAAGTAGTTGCAATGCTGAGCTGAGGTTTTTCTGCTGCAGAGGCCAGGTGGGTATGTAACCAAAAGTGCCTGAGAGTTAATCCCCTGGAGCAGCCTGAAACCAAGGAAGAGGAAGAGTCGGTAGACACATGCCCAGCTCCCTCACCCCTTGGGTGGGACAACCGTGGCTTGTGTTTGCTTTCAGCTCTCAACTGAAGACTGAGCCTCCGTTGACTACAGAAGGAACCCACTCATTAACCTCCTTTGGTTTCATTTCCTTGCCTGTCTCACCCCCGCTCCCATTTTATATCAAGAACTGTGAAGGTTGAGGTTTTACCCAACTTTCAGGCAAACAAGGTAGTCTATCATATTCTCAAGGATCATGGCAGAGGGCACAGAACTCCTGGTTCAGAAACAGAGAACAGATTATTGTTTACAGTAACAGCAGTAGACAGGGTAAAAGCATTTTCTGGCACCACTTCCCTGAACCCCAGTTCCCACAGAGTGATGTGATGATGGCCCGGTGATGCATGTGGATGCATTGGATTGCATTATAGTGGAGAACCCTGAATTTAGGGGGCCACATCTTTTATGATAATCTGCAAGCAAACCTGCCCAGCTGGGAGATGTTATTTTTAGGAATATGGGACAATAAACAAATCTGCCTTTTGCCCTTTGTCTGCTAAGGCCACTCACTATAATAATCACCCTTGTAAAGATTGTTTAAAACAAGGGCAACCAGTGCCTCCACTGGCAGGTATTCAGAAATAGGAGAGAACTGTGGGGAATTGTCTGTGGATACCCCAATGGTGCTTCTTGGCATCACCTCCCACATAATCTGTTTGCATTTGGATGCTTGTCTCAGTCTGTTTCTGGGGAGAAACTCAAGATAGAGAGACAACACTACATGGGCGTCTGTGTATTTCTGGGGTGACTCTCTTTCCTCTGGACCTGTCCTGCAAATAACACAGGGAAGCCATGCAAAGGAAGAGGTTTCCTCACCTAGGATCAATACTGCTGGGACTCCAGGGCACGTGCTTTAAAGGACTCTTAGAATTTCATTTTTAATGTTTAATATTTGGTCCACTTTCTCCGTTACCACTCTCCTCTTCTCTTTTTTTTTTAGACAAAGTCTCACTCTGTCGCCAGGCCGGAGTGCAGTGGTGTGATCTTGACTCACTGCAACCTCCAACTCACTGGTTCAAGCTATTCTCCTGCCTCAGCCTCCCAAGTAGCTTGGATTACAAACATGTGCCACCACAACCAGCTAATATTTGTATTTTTTTTTAAAGTAGAGACAGGGTTTCACCATGTTAGCCAGGATGTTCTTGATCTCCTGACCTCGTGATCCACTTGCCTCTGTCTCCCAAAGTGCTGATTACAGGCGTGAGCCACAGTGCCTGACCCACCACTCTCTTCTAATCTGCCTGTGACCTGTTCCCTAGAGTATATCACAAACATACAAGAGACTAATTTCCAATAAATTGATTAAAGAATTCATGTGCATTCCCATCACTGTGATTTGACAGTGCTGGTGCAGTGTGAGACAAACCTGAACACCCATTTTGTGATAACACCGTTCAGGTTCCAGGGCAACGCAGGGAGGTGCTTCGGCTGACTGCAGAGCGAACACTACTTCAGCCTTTGCAGAGAATTTGACCGTGAGTAGTGAAGATTTCTTTTCTTCTCTCTCTGTCTTTTTGAGAAGAGTTTTGCTCTGTCAGGCAGGAGTGTAATGGTGCAATCACGGCTCAGTGCAGCCTCAAAATCCTGGGTTCAAGTGATCCTCTGACCTCAGCCTCCCAAGTAGCTGAACTACAGATATGCACTGCCGTGCTTGGCTGATTTAAAAAAATTTTTGTAGAGAAAGGGTCTCACTATCTTGTCCTGGTTGGCCTCGAACTCATGGACTCAAGTGATCCTCCCACTTTGGCTTCCCAAAGTGCTGGGATTGCAGGTATGAGCCACTGCACTCTGCTAAGATTTCTTTTTGTAAAAACATTTAGCAATATTTAATAACAATTTCAAAAAGTTAAGTAAAATTTTAGTTTAAAATCTTCTTAATTTAAATTGCAATATGATTATAATTTATAGTTTGTCTGTTTTGCCTCAATTTTATTAGGTGATTTTGATTACTTAAATAACTTTTCAGGCTGGGTGTGGTAGTTAACGTCTGTAATCCCAGCACTTCAGGAGGCTGAAGTGGGTAGATTGCTTGAGCTCAGAAGTTCAACAACAGCCTGAGCAATGTGGTGAAACCCTGTCTCTATAAAAATGACAAAAGTTAGCCAGGTGTGGTGAAGGGTGCCTGTAGTGCACTCCAGGGGACTACAGTGGGAGAATCACCTAAGCCTGGGAAAGGTCGAGGCTGCAGTGAATCATGACTATGCCACTGTACTCTAGCCTGGGAGACAGAGTGAGACCCTGCCTTTTTTTTATTGAGATGGAGTCTCACTCTGTCCCCCAGGCTGGAGTGCAGTGATGTGATCTTGGGTCACTGCAACCTCTGCCTCCTGGGTTCAAGCTCTTCTTCTTCCTCTGCCTCCCAAGCAGCTGGGACTACAGAAACATGCCACCACACTCAGCCAATTTTTGTATTTTTTTAGTAGAGATGGTGTTTTGCCTGGTGTTTTGGCCAGGCTGGTTTCGAACTCCTCATCTCTCGTGATCTACCTGCCTCGGCTTCCCAAAGTGCTGGGGTTACAGCCATGAGCCACCACACTCAGCCCCTGAGACCCTGTTTAAAATAATAATAATAATAACTTTTTAGGCCAGGCACAGTGGCTCACTCCTGTAATCCCAGCAATTTGGGAGGTTGAGGTGGGAGGAGAACATCCCATGGAGCAGACACTGGGCGGTGGGCCTAGGCTGTCAGCAGGAGTGGGTGGCCACACTGGGGTGGGAGGCAGGAGGTCGGTGAAGTTTGAGGTGTCAGTGAGCTATGATCACACCACTGCACTCCAGCCTGGGTGACAGAGCAAGACCCCCCAAAAATCATTAAAATTAAGGGCAGGCACAGTGGTTCACATCTGAAGTCCCAGGACTTTGGGAAGCCGAGGTGGGAGTATCACTTGAGCCCAGGAATTTGAGATAGCCTGGGAAACATGGCAAAACTCCATCTGTATGAAAAATGACAAAAAATTAGTGGACTGTGGTGGCACACACATATAGTCCCAGCTACTTGGGAGGCTAAGGTGGGAGGATCACTTGTGCTCAGGAGGTCAAGGCTGCAGTGCGCCAAGATTACGCCTCTGCATTCCAGCCTGGGCAAAAGAGTGAAACCTTGTCTCAAATAATAATAATGATAATGATAATAAATTAAGAATAAAAATAACTTTTTAAACTATAACATTTTTTAAAATTTAGATATATCTCATTTAATCTAACATATTTTTGTGTTCTTTGAATATAATATTTTATTTATTTTTTTGAGACCAATTTTCACTCTTGTCACCCAGGCTGGAGTGCAATGGTGTGATCTCAGCTCACTGCAACTTCTGCCTCCCAGGTTCAAGCAATTCTCCTGCCTCAGCCTCCCAAGTAGCTGGGATTACAGGAGACCACCACTACACCCAGCTAATTTTTTGTATTTTTAGTAGAGACAGGGTTTCACCATGTTGGCCAGGCTGGTCTCAAACTCCTGACCTCAGATGATCCAGCCACCTTGGCCTCCCAAAGTGCAGGGATTATAGGCATGAGCCACCATGTCTGGCCAATATTTTATTCTAGTCTTTTAAAAACTTATTATTATTGTTATTTTTTAAAGACAGGGTCTTTCTCTGTTGCCCAGTCTGGAGTATAGTAGCATAGTCATAGCTCACTGTAAAGTTGAACTCCTGGCCTCAAGCAATCCTGTCACCTTGGCCTCTCAAAGCGCTGGGATGTGTGAGCCACCTTGCCCAGCCTTATTTTAATCTTTTAAATTATTACTACCAAAAGAACAGTAACAGTGTAGAAGTCTTAACTGCAACAACATAATCATTTTACTAGGACAAAGACAAGGAGAATTGATGTTACAGAATAAATACAGAATACCTCAGGAACCAGGCAAGCCTCTATTCTCACTTAAACCTCAGGTCACTGAACACCTGGACATAAGTGATAATCATTACATTTCATCATTTTGGGTATATGCTGACTTTCAGACATTAAAAAAACCATAGATTTATGGATGTTTTTACTGCTATGAAAGTTTATTTGTTCAGTAGGAGGATAGAACACATTTTATTAGCAGCTTGATTTATGGTTATTTAATATTTAGATTCTGGTCTGTGGACCTCCATTTGTCCTTTTGCCCAGAGCACTGCAAACATCAAGGCCTATGCTCCAGGTGTGCCCACAGGTACTTCTTGCTAGGAGAGGGACCAGAGAAAGAGCTCTCCTGGGACTCATGTCTCCATGGGATCATGGTGAAGTGGGAGCTGGAGGGGTGAGGTAAGATCCAGGGGAAGATGCTGGGGAGAAACAAAAATCACCAAGTCTACACATTTCCTCCTTTCAACGATTTCGTAAGGCAAGTGATAACATTGTCCCCAAAACAGAGGGGGAGGCCAGGCGCCATGGCTCACGCCTGTAATCCCAGTGCTTTGAGAGGCCAAGGCAGGAGAATCGCTTGAGCCCAGGAGTTCAGACCACACTGGGCAACATGATCAAACTAGAACTGTACAAAAAAGTAGTGGAGTGTGGTGGCACCTGTAATCCCAGCTCCCTGGGAGACTGAGGTAGGAGGATCGCTTGAGCCCAGGAGGTAGAAGCTGCAGTGAGCCGAGATTGTGCCACTAGACTCCAGCCTGGGCAACAGGGTGAGACCTTGTCTCAAAACAAAATAAAACAAAAACAGAATAGGAAACTGAGGCTCAGAGAAGGTTCATGACTTGCTCAAGTCATGGCACAGGACATCTAGCTCTAGAACCATCTGTAGCAGGACACTGGTGTCCCCTGCAAACCCATAGCTCTTTCTACTCAGGTCAGGTGGGCCCCAAGTCAGCTTCATTCACACCAGGCTCTTTCCAGCCACAGCCAGCCTGACCTGGGTGCAGGCACCAGGGCCTTTAAGTGACAGAGAATGCAGCATTCCCACCCACTGCCAGCTGCCCCAGGCAGCCTCTGAGAGCTGCCTCTCCAAAGTACAAGCACAGCAATGACCTGTGTCCCTGGGCTGCCCCCACTGCCCTCCTACAGGGGTGGAAGGACCTCTCTGCCATAGCCCCACCTCACAGCTGCCACCCATACACTGGGTCCTAGCTCTTCTGTACCCCAGCATCGACCCCACCTTCTCTGTGACATGGGGGTGGGTGGGTAGGAGGCTTGGAGCTCTGCTCAGTGAGGGTCAAGGAGTGACCTGAGGGTGGGAGAAGAAAGGCAATTTCTTGCCGATACCCCTGTCCTGCCTTGGCCAGGGGAGGTTCCTCATTCTGAGGGTAAATGGGTCATGAGTGGCTAAAAGGTTGTCCTAGTGCCTCCCAGCTGTGCCGACCCTGACCAGCTCACTCAGCACCCTCAGCCAGACTTCCAGGCCCCTGCTCTGACAGTGCTGCCCCTGGGATCCTGTGATGGGAACACTCATAGCCATTCCCTTGAAATGTGGCCAGACCTCAATCCAGTCCCAGACAGGTGTCAGTGCCCACCCACTGCAGCCTCTCCTCTGCATTCTCCAGGTGGACAAACCAAACCTCCAACAAGCCAGATGCATGTCATGGGTGGTCTGATGCCAAAGCTGGGCCTGGGCCCCCTGCTGTGGGACAGGGAACTGTGGGCAAGACAAGGCTGGCTTGAAGGAGTGACTAGAGCCAGAGGCTGCCTGCCCACCAGCAAAGGGGGCTCAGTGAGTAGGGCCTGGCATTGCTGACCCCACCTTGCTTCCCCTCTTACTCTCCCTTGGTTCTTCACACCCCCAGCTGCCCACTGGCCCAGGCAGGACACTCCTGTGTAACCTCCTGCTTTCACTCTGGACCCACACCCACACACTGCCTCCACAGGTACACATGCCCTTTTTTTCTCTACTAACACCTGTTTCTGGTCATCCACTCTGTGCTAGGCTGGACACTGGGCACACCAGAGTTCATGCTAGACCTAGCACCGGGATGGAGGAGTCTAAGGAGGCCCTTGTGGTCAGGGAGGGCTTCCTGGAAGCAGAGACCCAAGCTAAGGGCTCAGCACCCTCTCCCCCAACTTACCCCAGGTCACTGGCTGTCCTCTGAGCCTCACTCCCTGGAAGGGCCAGCAGGTTCCAGGAAGCATCCCCTCACCCTGCAGTCCTGGTTCCAAGAACTGCAGCTTTTGGCATTTGCTCAGATCCTTTCCTAGAACTCAGGGCCTGCTCCGCCCAGACTGCTGGGGTCTTAGAGGGCAGCCAGTCGGGGTAGTGGGGAAGGGGGTGCTCCGGGGGTTCCTCCTTAGGGAGAACATCCCACGGAGCAGACACTGGGCAGTGGGCCTAGGCTGTCAGCAGGAGTGGGTGGCCACACTGGGGTGGGAGACAGGAGGTTGGTGAAATACAGGCACTTTGACTTCCAGTCAGCCATGGGCTGCGGGCCCATGAGTTCTCCCTGCCCACAAAGGAGGCCCACTCCCTAGGTCCAGAACTTTTGCCAGCTTGCCACACTCCACCCTCCAACTTCCCGCTCCCCCCACTAGCCTGGCATCAGGGTCCCATCCCATAGGGAATCAGCACAGGCCTTACCCTCAAAGTAGGCCCTCATCAGATAACCTCCAGAGGACAGGCCAGGGTGCAGGACAGGCAGCAAGTTCTGAGCACAGAAGTGGGATGGGGTCATCAGTCTTGGGGGACTTGGAAAGCTGTGACACTTGTGTTATTAGTCCTGTTATAATTTTACCTTGCCTGGTTAGAACTGAATGAATCACCCCACCTCACACACCCTCAGTGAGTTGGGTCGGCTGAATGGGGGACAGGCCATGATAACTGGTCAAGGACAGGGCCCAACTTCCCTCAAGGTCACCGGGCCTCCCCCTGGGGCGTGTCCTCCACCCGCCACCTCTGAGCTGGCACCAGGCCTGCCCAGCTGCCTGGGACCTGCCAGATCACGTTGAGCAACCGGTTCCTGAGAAGCGTTGAAGGCAGTGTGGTTTAAAATTAACTCCCCCGCTCCCCCTCCCGCCTGCGGCCTCCTCTGAGTTCTTGGAAGAGGCGCTCTGCTCTTCCTGGGAAGAGGCCTCCAGCCGCAGCTGCTGCAATTCTGGCGAAAACACCTCACCCAGGCTGGGGGTGGGGGGTGCCCACACCAGGCCTTCTCTGCCCTCCTCAAGGCCCAGGGATCCTCTGGCTCTAGCACCCACTTTGGTTACTCACTGAGACCCAGAAGAAAAAGGGGATGACTGTGAAGGTGCTGGGAGCGGGTGTTCCTGCCCCCAAAGTCCACAGCTCCCAAGCGGGCACCTCTGGGTAGGAGAGGGAGTGAACTGATCCCACAGCAGCAAACCCAGGACCCTGGCCTACTCCGAGCCATATATGTCCTGGAGAGAAGCAACAACCAGCCCAGGGCCACCCAGCTTCGCCTACCCTTATAAGCTCAGCCTGCCCCCAGGTGCCAGGCTGATGGTGCTGACCTGGCAAGGATGCCCGGGAGCACATCCTCATAGGCACTCGCATGCCAGGGTTAACAGTGCTTCTGCCAGTGAGTCCCTCCTAGTCTTTCACCCACACCCCTCAAACTACCCTTGGAACACCTCTCCTTCTGGATAAGCCTCATTTTCTCGTGTCCATGTCTCTGGGGCTTTGGAGGAAATGTTTCCTGAGAAGCTACTCTCCCAGCAGCACCTCCTCCCATGGTCATCCACTTGAAGGAGCTGAGAAAAACAAAGGAATGTTGGCCAAGTGGAAAGGTCAATGCGTGCGCCACACACACACTCACACTCACACACACGAGTGATGTCTTTGACTTGGGGCTGGCAGGGATGGGAGCAGTGAAATGCTTCCTGGGAGGAGGCTGAGGGCTGAGAGGTGTTTTGAAGAACAGAGCTTTGGCCCAGTCTGGACTATGAGTGCAAACCCCACTCTGGGGGAGGAGCCCAGCTCCAGTGACAAGAAGGGCCCCATCTGGCTCATGGGTGCTTGGTGTAGAGAGAGTCCCTGGAGCAGGACTCTGCCCTGAGGAGCATTTTCTGGACACCAGCCCCTGAGGCATGCCATTGGGCATTATTGGTGCCAGCGTAAGCATCTCACTATTAGGGTCTGTGTGGGTGACACAGTGCTGGAGGTTGCCTGGAGGAGTTATGGCAGTCCTAGGTTCCCAAAGCCCTCAGAGGCTACCTCTGGCACTTGGCCCTGCCTGCTCCAACCAGGCCTGGGTCATGGAAGCAACTGTCTTTCCACTGAACAGGAAGCTTTGGCCACATCACAAGGCTCCCTGCCCTGGGCCTGCTATGTCTCCTGCTCAGAGATGAGCATCAGTTTCTGTTTACTCCCCATTCCCCAGTATCCAGGCCCAGCCACTCTCCAACCACCCTGAGGTCTGCATTATGGTCAAAATGAAACCTCCAGGGACCTCCTCTATCTTGAGTCTCAGACATGGGAACCCCAGCCTACTGCCCAGAGTGACTCTTGGAGTGACCCGTTGGGTGGCCCATGTGAGCCAGGGAGGGGTAGGGAGGAGGACACATCCACCATGAGAGGCTGTCGAATTTCTGGCAAAGCTTAAGCCTACTTCATATTAAAACTGGTCTAGCAGGTTGGTGTCAAAAGCTGCCCAGGCTTGCCCAGGGTCCACTTCTGAAGGAAGAGGGCCTTTATGAGAACTTAGGAAGTCTGGGATGTCCTGTGCACAGACCCTGAGTCTTCCTGCCTTCTTCGCCAGGCCTCTAGGCCTTTAGGCCCTGGCCCCCCACCCTTCCACTTCACTGTGGGCAACTGGGCAGGGTGGGAGGGTCCCCACCTGAGAGTGAGGTATGCCTAGTCATGGGCCCCAGCCCTACTCAGACGTGTGTCCAGCCTTGGCCAGGAGAGATTTACTCAGTCAGTGGATTAAAAGTCCAGCCTAGGTGCAGGGACTAGTGAGATGTGTACGCTGGCACCAATGATACCCCAGTGGCGTGGCTGGAGGGGAGGGTGGTATCTAGCAAATAGTTTTTGGGGGCAACAGGAAATGCCTGCATGGCTTAGTAGCATCTCTGTCCCAAGGGCGTTCCAGAGGGAGACTTGTGAAACCAGAAAGGGACACTACACAGGGTCAATCTCCATCTCACCTAGAGGCAGAATCCTCTAGGGCTCATACCCCAGACCCCCTCCTCCAGAAAGGCCTCCTGAATCTCCCCACCTTTCTGTATGCCTTCTGAACCTGTGGGTGCCTGGGCTTTAGCAAGCCAGCCCCTTGGAGCCAGAATAGAGCAGTGGTTACACAAACAAGGTCTGGAATCAGGATGTGAACGCTGGCTCTGCCTCTCACCACCCCTCTCAGCTTTCTCTCTTCAGCTGTAGATGGGGACAACCTCTGCCAGTGGGGCAGGAACCCTGCCCAGAGTCACAAAATTGCTGCCCTCACCTCCTCCTGCCCCTGCTCCCACACTCTATCCTCCAGATCCCATACTTTTCAACCTTCTTTCTGGCCTCCTGCCTCCAGGTCCTCATGCATACAGATACCTCCCTTAGAAATGAGGGTCAGATCCCAGCACTCCCCTGCTAAGCTCTGAAGAGGTGCCTTGCCATCCTTAAATAAAATCCACGTGCTTCCTTCACCCTTCCCACCACTCCTGGGCAGCCCCTCTGGGCTCTAGGTTTCTGCCTCAGGGACATTGCTCCTGTAGTTCCCTTCACCTGGTACATCCCTTCCGCAAGTTGTCTGCATGGGCAGTTCCTGCTTTTGCCTGGTCTCCAGGCTCATTGCCACCCAAAGCTGCAGAGCTATCCCCGACGCCCCCTGCCCCTGGCTGCAGGGTGTTCTTGTACCCAAAGCTACTCTCCCCACCCCCCCTTTTCTTTCTTTACACTCTCAAAGCTTGTACGATGTACTCATTTGTTCACCAGGCCACTCTCTCTCTCCCTCCCAATAGCCCATGAGCCCCATGAGGATGAGGACCATGTCTGTCTTGTTCCCTGCTGTCCCCAGGACCTAGATGGAGTCTGGCCCAGTTGATGTCTTTGGAGCACATGTGCTGGTGATGGACTTAATGGTAAAGCATGCCAGGTGCTGTGGCTCATGCCTGTAATCCCAGCGCTTTGGGAGGCCGAGGCGGGTGGATCACGAGGTCAAGAGATCGAGACCATCCTGGTCAACATGGTGAAACCCCATCTCTACTAAAAATACAAAAAATTAGCTGGGCATGGTGGCACGTGCCTGTAATCCCAGCTACTCAGGAGGCTGAGGCAGGAGAATTGCCTGAACCCAGGAGGCGGAGGTTGCGGTGAGCCGAGATCGTGCCATTGCACTCCAGCCTGGGTAACAAGAGCGAAACTCCGTCTCAAAAAAAAAAAAGGTAAAGCGTGACCTTAGTTACTGTTTGTCTGTTGTGCAGGGTCCTTGCACCCACCAGAAGGCTCATCCCTTTGTCCCTGGCTAGCGTCAGCATGTGTGTTCCTTTTACTAGGCCAGGACCATCCAGCAGTGATTATGTTGGCCAGAGGACCTTCAGTATCTGTTAGAGTGAATCTCTAATTGGGGTCTGGGCAGGTGTCATTCGCTACCCTGGTAGGGAAACATGAAAAGAAGATTGAACCTGGAACATGTTGGGAGTCAGAAGTAGCTGGCAGCCCCTCCCCAGACAGGAGCTGGGCCCTGGCTTGAGCTGAGGCCAGGGTGAAGAGGATAGGACCTTGGTGGCCGCCAAGAGCTCTCAGCAGGCAGGGAGACCAGGAGATAGAAAATGACGTCCAAGAGCAACTTGCCTGAAGCTACCATCCCTGTCCTCCCCACCTCATGTAGCAATACAGGGGACAAATAGGCAGTCAGCACCCCCAGGGTTAGCTCTGCTCTGAGCCCCACTTGTTGAGTGGCCTCAGTCAGCCGCTTGCCCCCTCTGAGCCTCGGTTTCCTCATCTGTAGAGTGTCGGTAATATTTCGACTTCACTCCCAAAGTTGTGGTGAGTGCTGCATGAGGTGCAGGTCCCCGCCCCATGCCTAGCACCTGGCAGGCACCTTGACACATTTCCCTCTGTGGACAAAGCAGAGTTCTCTGTGCTTCCTCTCGCCACAGCAGCTTTCTGTCTAGGCTGCGGCATAAGGTAGGGAAGAACTTGGCGCTGGCCCCTCTGTGTCCACTACTTGTCTGCTAGGTGACTCAGATCTAGGGATGGAGCAGACAGAGGGGTTACCTCAGGCATTCTGGAAGCCGTGAAGCAGTTGAAATCCAGACTGAAGGAATGAGGAACTGCAAATACCCCTGGCTGGGTCATGGTGACCTGGAGGAGGCGTGCCGTCTGGCCCCACCGACAGCCAAGGGCCCAGGCCGCCGCCAGCAACAGGGAAGGCAGGGACATGGCTGGCCTCCTGGGCCTGGGTGCCACATCCAGGAAAGACAGCCCTCCCTCCATCACCCACCTCTTGCTCACTTTCACCCAACATCATGCCTATTCTTAGCCATGACTGCCTCCGTGTCCCCAGGGTCTCGTGTGAACTCCATGGTTCTTGCTGTCTATCCTCTTTCTCACTCCTCCCTGTCATCAGCCTGTCACTCCTCACCCTTGCTCTCAACCTGCCAGGATGTATCTCTTCTACTCTAAGACTTCTAAGTGCTTGAGGGCTAAGACAACAGGAAGGTTAGGATTGTTTCCAGAATAAAGGTTAGAAAGCTATGAACAAAGTTTAGAGAAGCTTTCCTGTGGGTCCCTCAAGCAAAGGTACAGGAAATTTCGGGATACAGGGAGATCTCAGCAGCTAGTGTTCCAGTCAGGCTGTCCAGTAATGGTGCTTTCATTTTAATTGCTCTTCCATACACTTCTGGTGTGCTGAACCTTGAGAGAGAAGAAGGGATCCCCCAATCCCATCCAGCCTGGACCAGAACCTGGACACCCCGGCCCCTCACTGGCCCCTACCCTGATTCAACTACCCTGCCCTCCACTGCACAGAACAAGCCCTCCTCAGGTCACTGTCAGCAATGTGCCCCTCCCAGTCATGCTTTGGTGCCTTTGCACCACTGTGCCTTCTTCCTGGGAGAACTGGCCCTGACTTCTCTGACTACTGGTTTTCTCATCTCAAAAAACACTGACCCCAGGAGTGGTCCATAACTGTCTCCCCACTGGGTATTCTCCACTTGTGATTTGGAATTGGCATTTCTTGTTTACACATCTCTCAGGGCTGGTGCACCTCTGCCATCCTCCCCCCAGGTCCCACCTGGCAGTGCCCTGGACAGTCACCCTGCAGGCAGTCCAACTGGCCTTCATCCCCTAGCTCCCATTTTCCAAGGGGACAGATGAGAGGAGAGAGGCTGCCCCTGTCTCCTTCACTCCTCAATGAGTCCCCAGCATGGACTGCTCAGCCACATAGGATTTCTGGGTCTCTCCACTTGCTCAGATATCAAATGGAGAATATTGATAACAAGATCAAAGGGGACACATTGTGTACACAACTCAAAAGAGGCCCCAGTGAGGGCTCCATACATGAAAGGCATCATTTTATTATAGAGGTAATAAAATAAAGAGGTAATAAAGGTAAATGTCATTACAGAAAAATCAGTGGAAGAGAAAAGACCACCAAATTGTTCTTTGTCAGAATTATTACTTCATGAAGTCTTATCAGATTTCATGAAAGAAAGAATATCAGTGTATTTCTTTCTTTCTCTCATGTGCAGGCACCTTCCTGGGAAGGAAGCAGACCCAGCAGAGCTGCAGTGGTGGCCCTCAAACCAGCAACCCCTCTTCCTGACAGCACAAGCAATCTTCCGGGGCCTGTGCCATAATGAGACCAGCTCTATGCAGATACACCTCTGTCCTGTGAGGGGGTGAGACACAGGTTCTGTTGGGGACTGAGGCTCCAGCTGCATTTTCTTATCTACTGTAGTTGTCCATCCTCCCCAAATAGGGCTAGGGGGAGAAGAGAGTGGACACATTCACAGATGGGTGGATCAGTGCCAGGACATCCAGGATTGCCTTGGTTTTAGCAACTTGTCTCAGGGCTCTCCAAGGGAAGAACCAGAGAAGCCAGGGCAGAGTTGGGGTCTCTGGACTACCAGGGCTCAGGGCACAGAGGTGGGGTTGGCTCACCCCTGACACCAACCTCAAGGAGAATAAATAAATAAATAGTGTATACTTGTGCAGTCCCCTAGCCTGGCTTACCCCTCAACAAGGGGATTGTCACTGTTGACCTCAGTTCTTCTGCCTGTCAAACTCCTAGAAACAGAGGCTGGCTGCAGGTAGGGGTGCTATTGACCCCGGGGATTGAGAAACCAGGGCTGAGAGTGCCCATACAGTTCAGATGGCCAGGGCAGGCAAGTGAGTGGAGGCCTGGGCCCAGCCCACTGGTGAGACAAGGTCCTGCCTGTCTCCCCCTCCTCTGACACATGGCTCAGTGTAATGAAGCCATGTGGGACCTGGGGGTATTCACCTCCAAGTTGTGTGACATGTTCCCTCTCCCAAGCTTTGCTCTTGCTGGCTCTTCCTGGGCCAGTTGCCAGAGGTATGCAGGCACCAGGATGCCTGAAGGAGGGACAGTGGGAGCCCAAGTCCAGCTGGGGCTGGTGTCCCCTCCAGGGTGCAACTGGGTGAGGCTGGGCAGAGTGCCTGGCCCAGTCAGAGCTGGAAGGGGTACTGTCGGAGGTAGTCAGCCATGCGCCGGGGCAGTGGCAGGCAGTCCACGTCAGCCACCAGACGGTTGATGACAAGGCGGCACAGGTGCTGTAGGCTGCGGGCACTGCTTCTTCGCACAAAGGGCTGCACCAGTTTTAGGTGTACAGCAGTGGCTGCTGGAGGAGTAGGCAGCGCTGGGTTACTAGGCGCATCTTCTTTAGGCATAGGCAGGGCCGGAGTGGGAGCAGGATCGGGGCTGTCGCTTCGGGTGTCAGCAGCGCAGGAGGCCACATAGTGCTGCACAAGGCTGACCACATCTGGGAAGGCCAGGATGCGTGGCCTGGACAAGCAGTTGGAATCCAGACGGAAGCTGGAGTTGGCATACTCAATGCGCACATTGGTGGGGCCACGAGTGGTTTTCACGGACAGCGTGAACAGGTAGCTGGGGTGGGTGCTATCACGTACCAGGAACGTGCCCTCTGGCATCTTCTGCAGGTGTTGCCGGGCCTCGCTGGCTGTAATAGAACCCCAATACCAACCTAGGCAAGTGCAGAGGGGGCCAAGGGACATAGTGGAAATTAGCTGGGGGTACCAATCCAGGGCAAGTCAAGGCAGTCCCTCCCGCTTTACACTTCTGGGGAGAGGCCTGTGCCTCTCCCATCAGACTCACCTGGGCAGGGCCATGCCTCCAAAATCAGACTCAATGGCAGAAATAAGCTTCTGTCATCAGACTACCCAGGAAAAGGCCTGCCTCCCCCCTCAGACTCACCAGATTCCCGAAGGTAGGAGAAGGTCTTGGCTATGCACAGCAGATCCTCCTCGGGGTCCAGCGCTTTGGGCTCACTCTCTGTCTGGGCTCGGGTCTCCTCTGCCACCTCCTCTGGGAAGGCCCCAGCAGGCAAGGGCTGCATGACTGGCTCGGGCAGTTCCAGGGACTGGGCCCACAGGGGCCGCTGCCCAGTCTGCTCCACAGCCAGCAAAGGATGAGGTCTAGAAGGCAGTGGATGAGCAGTGAGTGGAGGACCCATGCTTCCCCATCTCCAGAGCCTCCCCACCCATGCCCCAGACTAGCTGCATGACCTCTGGCTGGCCCATCTCACTATGAGCCTCAGCTTCCCTTCTACCCAGCCATGGGCTCAATTAGTCCAGTATCTTATTTCCCACTTGTCATCACAAAAGCCCCCTTGATTGTTTCCACGTGTGGGTTGTCTTCTGAAAGATGCTTCTCTACTCCCCTGCATTTACTAAACAGTAATTAATCGCTGTCTTTTGTATCAGCCAAAACCACAGATCATTCCCTATAAGCATTTCTAGTATTCTCACCACACTCATAGAATCCAGTGCAAAGTAGCTTCATGTTTGTGCCCTCCTCACTGAGGTGGGCTGATTAAATGGCCCACTGATTGAACAGTCCTAGTTGAGTGTAGGATAGATCTGTGTGGAATCCTCCAGAGAAGCCCCAGGATTATAGTAGGCTGCCTGAGGTCACACGCTATCTCCCCATGGATAGGAGTGTCTCTCAGAAGGACCTAAGTCCACACTAGCCAGGACTTAGAGACTGAAATAATCCCCTACCCATACAAGTCAGCCTATCCTGGCCTCTGCTCCTCCCAGTGGAAGGTCTGGGGTGAACAATGGCCTCTGAAGGCACTGGCAAGTCTCACCTCCTGTGGATATGAGCTCCCACCAAAGGGCAGGGTTCTTAACCCACACTCCAGATCCCACTCTGACAAGCCAGTCCTACCAGGCTCTATGATTTTGCACAAAGCTTGCTTGTCACCGGGCTTCAGTTTCTCTTACCCCCATAAGGGGTCCCACCAATCCATACACTGAGAGGTTCAGTAACATCATATTCTTGGATGGCTGGGGTTGGGAGAACTGAGCTGACCAAAATCTGAGTAGTAGCTTCCTCCTGGGGGAAGCCCACCCAGCATGGCAATACTAGGGCTTCCCCCTTGGGAGAGCAGCAGGGACTGGCTTTACTTCCCCAGGAAGAGACTGCTGCTCCTCTCTCACTCCTTACAAAATACATCTCTAGGCCTCAGTTTTGGGTCTAGTCCCTGGCTGGGCCTCAGGACATGGAGCTAATGAAACCATGGCCTTGCCCTCAAGGAGAACCAGACTAGCTGGGGAAGATGGCACTAAGAGTAATTATAATGCAAAGTCATAAAAGTGCAGGTGTCATGGGATAGTTAGGATCTGCTTGCTCCTGAGCTGAGTCTGCCAGGCCAAAGGAAGGAGCTGGGGGAAGGGACCCCAGGCAGAGAGGACAGCATGACAAACAGTGCCCATATTGCTTGTCAGGCAGGGAGGGGTAGGCAGGAACCAGTGGCAGGAGCCAGAGCTGACTCCTGTGTAGGTTACAGGTGACCCTCTAGGTTTTAACAAACCATGGCCCTGTGACCACTCAAAGGGAGAAAGGGCCACACAACTCTGGCACCCCACAGCCTGCCAAAAACTTTTCCACACCTACTCTGGCTGTACTGTGGGAGCTCGGAAATCCCTCTTGGAGAGCTGGAGGCCAAGTTTTGAGATGATCTGCCTGCTGGGGCCCAGAGCTACCTTCCCAGGAGCCTGGTAGGTACCTAGAAAGTCAGGCTAGAACTTCTGCAGGTGGCCACCTCCAGATAGCTTAGCCAGTCCTCCGACACATCTCACATGTGGGTGTGTGAGCAGCTGTGTTGATCACCACAAACTCCTGGTGAGTGACTGTGTACATGGGCAGGGTGTGTCCATGGCTGTGTCATTGTCGTGGTGGGGACAGTGGCTGGCGTGTTCTAGGTACATGTGTGTGCCTGCTTTGGAGCCCAGCAGTCTGTTAAAAGCTTTGTTCCCCAACATCCAACACTGGCCCTGAGCTTACAAGGGGGCCCTCAGCTAGGTTAAAAAAGTGAAAGAGGCTAGGGTAAAAAGTGAAAGAGACCCCAGAATGTAGGGGGAGGCTCCTGGGGAGGAAGGCAGTGGTAGGGTAGGTGTTTGGGAGTCCCAGAATGCAGGCAGGAGGGAGGAACTTGCTGGAGACAGCAAGGGAGAAGTAGTCTTCCCAGCACCTCTGTGTCCTCTTCCCTCGCCTCACCTTCCACCCTCCTTCACTTGGCACCAGGCCAGTTGTGATAAGCACAGCCACTGGGCCACCCAGTTCTCCCTGAGAGCAGAACACCCATTTATATCTCCTTCCTCTCTTCTTGGAGCTTCCTGAGCTCCTGTCAGATCACCGTGGCCAGCATCAGACCCTTTGGTTGAAGGGATTGCTGAGGTTCAGAACAGAGTGGATGGCCAAGAATGCTTAGCAGAGGTCAAGACTCTGGCTTATCAACGTCCCCTCTCCACTGTCCCCACCTCAAGTCTGGGAAATTTGAAGATGAGAGACAGGAGCCAAGGTCCTTCTGACATTGGGATCCCAGACTGGGCTGAGACAGGGTTGTGAGACGATTGTGGGGGTACCCCAGACAGGACCAGGCTAAACCCAGGGCCTCTCAAGAGCTGCTGACCTTCAGGTGCCAACCTGAGGAGAGGCAAGGATCTCAGGCTGGCTTCCCAAGAAGAGACTACTTGCTAGACTAGGGCAGGAGAGGGGACACCAGGACAGAGCCGGCCAGGGGCTGGTCCAAGGTCATCAGCAGGCAGGGCAGCCGGCAGGCTAGCACAGAGTGCTCTGGGCCCAGAAGAAGATCTGGCATTGTTGGCCACATCTTGGGAGACCCCTGCCGTTGGCGTCCATCTGCTTCAGTGAGAACCCAGGCTAAGTCCACCCTGTGAGTTCCTCCTGTAGCCAGCCCCCCTCTTCCCAGTCCACAGTGGGAATTGAGGCGAGTGTGCGTGTGTTGGGGTGGGGTGGGGTGGGAGTGTCACAGTTCCACACAGAGCCTCGCTCCGGAGGCCCTTCCGTACTCAGTCACCTCTGGCCCGTCAAGCCCTCCCAATACCCAGCAGCTAGCACGAGGCCCCTGTTCTCCCGTGCGCCCCGCGTGGTGGCCAGGAGGGAGCAGAGAGCTGCGCTTACCCCTGAACGCAGAGGACCATGTCCCCGCGGCAGCGGCGACTCCGGAGTGGGGACTCGGCTGGACGGCGGCAGCGGGAGGGAGCCACTGGGCGCGGAGCGCGTCCAGGGTAGGCTCCCGGAGCGCGCGGGCGCAGGGCAGGGACTGAGAAGCAGAGGCGCGGACCGCCTGCGAGGGCGAGGGGGCCGGGCCGGACGAGCGGGGCGGGGCGAGCTGCCGCCTAATCTTTTGTCTACCGCGTCCCAGCCCTTCCGGGAAGCGGCGTCTTCCTAGAACCGTGGGCTAACCGGTGGGGCTCGGGCGGGGTGCGCGGGCGCCGTCGCGGGCTCTGGGGCCCTGGGCAGCGAAAGGAAATACTTTGACAGATTTCCAAGAACTTTCCAGGAAAACGGGGCGGGGCCCCGCGAGCCGACCAATCGCGACGCTGAGGGTGGAGCCGAGTGGCCGGGAAGGGCCAATAGCAGCGCGTAGACCCGGGACTTACGCTACCCAGCGGGACAGGTCTGAGAGATCAGTAGGGAAAGCCGGGTGGGGGAAGTTAAGGAGCGGCCGGGCCTTGGCAACCCGCGCCCAGATTGCTTTCTGGCATTCTGCGTCGTTGGGTAAGGGCCCCCTTATCTCTCCGTGGAACCCGTGGCAGGGCGGGGGCGGAGTCCCGGGCTTGTCCTCCCTGCTAGCCGCTCCCCCAAGGAGGTCTGTCGGCTTGTGCAAGCGCCCCGTGTTGGGACGGCCGCTCCTGGACCCTGGGACTCTGTGTGACCGGTGTCGGGTTAGGTGGCATGGGTGAGGTCTGGAGCGGGACTTAGGGCAGGGCGGGCTGCAGAGGACAGCTCCAGAAATGAGTAGGTCCACTCTCATTTCTGAGGGTCAAGCCGGCGGCCACCACAGCCAGAACGATCCAGACAAGAACGTTTCCGTTGAAAAAGTTGAAGGAGAAAGCACATCCCAACTTTTCGAATCAGGCAGACCAGCCAGTCTCTGTTGGCACTGGTTTCTGGACGGCCCTGCTAGTCAGGGGAAGAGACTGCAGATTTGAGGAGGCAAGCATAGACGGCCCCAGATGACCCGGACTCTGGGTTGGTGGCCTCCTTCCCCACTTTCCGCCCCACCCCCCACCCCGCCAACACATACAAAATGTTGAAGAGAGAGTCTTGTACCTCAAAACATTCAGCAATAATCTGGGAGTAGGGTGATAGAAGTTGGGGCCAGGTGGTGAGGGCAGAGGAGTAACACTCCCTCTTATCTACAGGGAGAACTTGATGCATTTGATCCTCTACAACTGGTGTTACTCCCTTTACGAAGAAGGAAGACAGAGCCCCAGGGAACAAATGCTAGGAAATGGCAGGGTAAGAGCTTGATTCCAGCTCTGAATCAGAAGCCCACACTCCTACCAGGACTCTCTCCACCTTTTTTCAGTTCACTGAATTCACTATGGAGCATCTTGAAGGACTATAGGGTCTATGTGAATCTTCTCCAAACCCTTGGGCCAGAAGAACTGTGGGATTGGGAGCGGTGGCAGGGTCCACTACCCCACCCCTACCCCCCTCCCAGTGTGTGCTCCCAGGGTGCCCAGAAAGAAGGCTAGCTTTGAGATTCTGGGCAGGGATGACAGGCCCCTGGTGGTGTTGAAGGGCCTAACGATAGCATCCAGGGCAGACAGGGCTCACCTTGCTCTGCCCAGAATGGCAGAGGGCAAAGAGATCTGAAAGCAAAACCCTGTGAAACTGGGAAAAAATGGTTACGTTTCAGACTTCAGGGCAGCCACTTCTCTGTAGCTTTCCTGAAGGGAAGTGGGGCTTCATCAATGTAACCCTGACAGCCCCTCCTGAGTTGGTCAGAAGCCAGTTTCTTGGAATGAGGGTAGAGGAGATGGATACTTCATAACCCACTTTGAGGGTTGGGATTGCTGGAGAGCCTGGTATGGGGCCCCTGTGTGGACCACTGTCTTGCCAGTAGGGACGGTCCACTGTCTCATTACTATGAAGACAAAAGGACTTGCAGGTGCCATGCAACAGAGTTAAAATTTTGAACCTAGGTCTCTTATGGGACCAAATCTCAAGGTCTCTATCAAAACTATATTTCTTCCCTCTCACCATGACTATTCAACTGAACACTTACTATGTGCCAAGCACTCTCAGCAATTTGCAGCCTCATGTCATTGTTACAACTATCACATATTATCTCCTCTTTACAAGTAAGGAAACTAAGTCATGAAGAGGTTACAATATACCCTAGGTCTCCCAGCTGGCAAGTAATGGTTGAAGCCAAGAGCCTACACACTTCCTCCTACTTCCTCTGTGGGTACTGGTGATCCACCAACTCCTAGACATCCAGTTGTAAGGTTCTCAGTGAAGTTTCTCTGCCCTAGGCCAGTAAATGTTGGAGCACGATGGAAGTCCCTTTGAAAGCATCCCCTACAGAGGTCAGTGATTATGTGGTCTATGTGTAAACCAAAGGGTCCCAAGGGTTTTGGTCTTCCAACTATTTTGTGTGTGTGTGTGAGTGTGTGTGTGTGTGTGTGTGTGTGTGAATATGACAGCACTGTGCACCTCATCTGCGTGCTGGGAACAGTGATGTGCCCCTGTTTTGCCCCAAGTGCCTCCCTGCCTCAGGCACTGTGGGTCTCTCTGGCCATCTTAGTACTTAATTCTGCCCTGGCTGCTCCCCAGAAGCCCCCATTCTGATTGCTGGGCCCACACTGCCACCTAGTGGTGCCCTCTCTCATGCCCTCACTAGCCAAATCTCCATAGATTCTTCCAGGATAATCCCTCCTCTGCACCCCAGGGATTGACCTTACTGCAAGATTCCCCTGCCCCTCCCTCCCAGAACAATCAACAGATGCATCACAAGAATACACAGCAGTGACTTCCCCAAAGTCTGGCTCATTTGGCCTCTATCCTCTCACCATGTACAGCCTCCCCTCTCCAGGAAGGGAGAGAAAAAGAGAGAGTTTTTCAGCCCTGACTCTCACTTTAAGCTATATTAAAGTCTCTGTCCCCTTGGATACACAGCTATATGAAGGGCTGTGTGGCAGAGTCTGCCACCACAAATCCACTCCTGACCAGGTCCAGCCATCCCGCATACTGAATCCTCCCATCAGTCTGGAGGGGATGTGGCAGGTGGATGCTAGAACATGAGCACTAAGGGAAAACCACATATTCTGACTTTCCTGGGCTAAGTGAGTAGTTGCATGGCATCTCTCTGATGGACCCACGTGGGGGACATGTGTGCCTGTGGAAGTATGGACATTGGTTATAGGGACTGGGAGGGGAGAAGCAGCACCTTTGCTTACTTTTCATAATTCTGTATAATTTGAATTAATTACAATGAACAAGTCTTAGTTATGCAACTTAAAATTTTAATAAAAAGAGATAAGCTTAAAAAATACAATTATGGCTGGGTGCGGTGGCTCAAGCCTGTAATCCCAGCACTTTGGGAGGCCGAGGAGGGTGGATCATGAGGTCAAGAGATCAAGACCTTCCTGGTCAACATGGTGAAACCCATCTCTACTAAAAATACAAAAAAATTAGCTGGGCATGGTGGCGCGTGCCTGTAATCCCAGCTACTCAGGAGGCTGAGGCAGGAGAATTGCCTGAACCCAGGAGGCGGAGGTTGCAGTGAGCTGAGATTGCACCATTGCACTCCAGCCTGGGTAACAAGAGTGAAACTCCGTCTCAAAAAAAAAAATTATAAAAATTTTAAAGCAATTGTAATGTAATCCATTTTAAAGAAAGAAACATCTTCACAGAATATTCAGTGAGATGCCTTTGGCTGGGGCAAGGAGCCAGCCTCCACCCTCAGCTGCCTAGCCTTTTGCTCATCCGGAATGACATCTTACTCAGCCTCAGGTTCACCAGGCTCAAATCATTTGCCTTTAGACAGCAGAGCCTTCTTCAGCTCCCCAACAGTAGAAGCTTCCAGATAGGTTTTCTCCAAGGCTCTGAGATCGTGAATTAGATTCTCAGGTTGGGCTCAGGGGCATCAATCCTAGTCCAGATAGGCATAAATGCATGTGTGTGTGCACATATGCATGTGTATCTGTGTGCATGAGTATTATACGCATGTGTGTTTATGTATATGCATACCTATGTGTAAGCATGTGTATGTGCACATGTGTAAAGCTGTGAGTGCATGTGTGCATGTATGAGAGTATGTTTGTATATGTGGCTGTGTGAGGAGCCAGAAAGGACCAGGAGAGGAGGTCATGGTTTGAAGATAAGAGCCCAGCCCTGAAGTTGTGCTTTGGAGTTGGAATGGGAGTTCTGTCATGACAGCTGCTGACCTCAGGTTACTTAACCTCCCTGTGCTTTTCTGCCCTGTGTGTCTGTAGTGTGGGCCAGAAGGGATAGTGTGACCTCCTCCAGTCTCTGTAAGGTCAGGGGGTTCCAGGGAGAGCACTTACCCAGCATCTGGTCTGCAAGAAGTGTTCACTATCTGGAGCCTCCTGCTTCACTGAACACTGCTAGCTTGAAGATAGCCTGGAAGGAATGGGGGCAGAGCCCCATCCCCCATCCCCACTGAACATCTGCACACAGTGGGTACCCACCAATAAGTTGTAGCGCCCTTTCGCTCACTCATTCATTTACAGAACCACCTCTCCAAGAGCTCCTGCTCTGATGAGTCTGGACATGCAGCCCAGGTGTCTGTGAGTGTGCGTTTGTTAACGAGTGGGGTTGAGGGGAGGCACTCACTGGGTCCGAGTTCTGCAGCCAGGAGTAGGATGGCTGGGAGACGCCTGAGTGGGACCGAGGTCGTGGTACCTGCAGTCCTGCAGATGGCCTGTAGATGACAGCAGAGGCCCATGCAGAGCCCCTGCCCTGAGCCGCACCTTCCCAGTCCCAAGTGTGCCAAGCCAGCTAGCTAATATCTCTCAGCTTGGGTTGGGGGAGCGATGTGCCCGAGTAGTTCAGATCTGTCCCAGGAGACAACCACCCTCCCTATGGCTCTAGACAAGTTGTTTTCTCCCCAGGGGCCCCAGTTTCCTCATCTGTGAAATGAGAGTTGTTTAACAGCCTGTGTTGGGAACACTGGCTCAAATAGCTGAGGTAGTCTAAGATGGGCTTGATAGAGATTTAAAGGTACAAGGCAAAACTACAAAGCTAATGGGGAATGTCTGCCACTCTGATGTGAGGCAGAGACTTTTTAAACACGACGCCAAAAGCCCAAACCATAAGGTGAAAAGTTGGCAGATCTGACTAAATGGCAACTCGGGATTCCTGGGCCCCAGGACGCCGTATATACCAAACGGAAGCATGAGCCGGAGCTGCACAAAAGAGGGCAGTCGCTAGTGCTAGAGAGACTCCCAGAGCCACCAGAGGCTAGAGAGTGGCGAATTCAACAACGACGAGATGCCACTTTCCTGCTAGTACAGGGGTCTCCCTTGGTGTCCCTGGAAACCGAGGAAGTTACCGCCTCCTCGGGAAGCCACGCCTCCGATTTTGTTCCGGCTCGGGGGCGGGACCCAACTGGGTCCCGCCTGGCCCTTTAAGGCGGACCTAGTGAGGCCCCAAGTTGGGATGACGCGCGGGGAGCGAGGGGTGGAGTGGGGGGGGGGGAGGTCACGTGGGCGCCGGCAGCGCTACTCTCCGCCCTGGGCGCTCCAAGGCCGCCAGCTCCCGCGACCGCCGCCCCTGCCCCTCGCTGGTGCCTCAGCAAGGTGGGTTGCCGCCAGGTAAGCCCTCGCCAGGTACGCCTTCCCCGGCCCCCTCTGCGACCTCCTACGGGGTCCTCGCGGCCGTTAGGCGCTCGGCCCATTCCCTTCTTGACACGTGCCCGGGCGATACTCGTTTGTACCGGGCCACGCGACTACCGCCCCCTGCTGCACGTCTGTACTCCCAGGCGTTCGTCCCGCACTCCCAGCTTGCCCCGGGCCGGCAGCCCAGCCTGGTCAGAGGCTCCAAGGCTGGGGTGTGTTGGAAAAGTCTGGGAGGGACTCACTCTTCCCCTTTCCCCCAGGTGCCACTAGAAGCACCAGGCTGGGGCCGCCTCTGAGCGCCCCGCGGGGGCCATGGATGGTGAAACAGCAGAGGAGCAGGAGGGCCCTGTGCCCCCACCAGTTGCACCCAGCGGACCCGGCTTGGGCGGTGCTCCCGGGGGGCGGCGGGAGCCCAAGAAGTACGCAGTGACCGACGACTACAAGTTGTCCAAGCAGGTGCTGGGCCTTGGTGTGAACGGCAAGGTGCTGGAGTGCTTCCATCGGTGCACTGGGCAGAAGTGTGCTCTGAAGGTCAGTGAGCCTTCACTGAGGCCTGGGGTGTCTTGGAGGGTCCACTCCTGACTCTGGGGTTTTGGCTGGATCCATGTGTTCAGGCCCAAAGGAGGTCTCTTGTTCAGCTTGGCTGCCCCTTCCATGTGAAGCTTCTCTGACTGGAATGGATCTGTTTCCCTTTGCCGGAAGCTGAGACCCCACCAAGGCTTGGGGTGGGGCTGCTTCTTCCCTGTGGCCCCTGCCTGTCTGGGCTGGAGTGGTGTGAGTCTCCCAGGGCTGGCCAGAGGACAAGGCTGATGCCCATTGCGCCTGTGGAGCCTCAGGAAGCTGCTGATGGACTCCTGATGAGTCGCTGGTCCTATGTTGAAAGGACCTGCTCCAACCCATCCCTGATTCCTGGGCAGAGGGTGGACCAGCCATCTAACCACCTCAGCCTATAGGCTCCCTGGAGACCTGGCCCGCTGATATAAGTGGCATAGTGGGGGTGGTGGGGATGCTACAGGTGTGTACCTGGTTCTGGCTTAAGGCATACAGTTCTGGGCCTAGGGTCATACCCCATACCCAGAATCCCTTGAATCTGTCATCTCTGGGGTCTTTACTCATTTGTAGCTTGTGCCAATGGCCACCTAGATAGGTAGAGCATGGCAGGGATAGTGGCTCCTGGAGACTAAAAGTACAGCAAAGGCTCTTCTCATTTTACAAAAATTTAAATTATGAGTCCAAGTGCAGAGTCCTCAAGATATGGCCAATAGGTATCCTGTGTTTGCCAGTTTCATGACCTTGGATGATATTCTAGACTCTTGAAGCTAGGCTTCTATGTCTATTCATGGGGAAAGATAAGGAGTTGTGAATTTGAAATGAGATTATCCATGTAAAGCACTTGGTACAGGACCTGATACCTGTACAGGTCTGGAGAGGTTACAGGATTTATTTAAGGCATATGATCTTAAAGCATCTGAACAGGGACCTGGGCCCAGCTCTCTGTGCCTTTCCCAGGACCACTAGTGCCAACAGAGGAGGTTGTCTCCCCAGAGTGGCCTTGGAGGGGATCATGCAGGTGGGTCCAGGAGAGGATCAAGGTTGGACTGGTGGGGCTGGGCCCCAGGTATAGCTGCTTTGCCTACTAACCCAGCAGTTGAATAGGGTGGGGGAGCTTTCCAGAGTCTCAGGAATGGGATTCTCTGAGTCTTTTAGGGAAAAAGTGGCTTTTCTGAGGGCAGGTGGGCATAAAGGGATGAGGAATGAGAGTCTTCATCCCTCTCTGGGCACCATTTAGCCCTTCCACCTGTGCTAGGATTGAGGGCAGTCTGGGTAGGTGAAGCCAGAGAACCACTTCTCAATACCAAGGCTTTGGCCCCATGGGCCAAGACTGAGCTCTGACCAGTCCCTGTGGTGTCTAGATGCTGCGGGTGAGTCAGGGATCGGGTGGGAGGCCAGAATTTGTGGCTTCATACAGTGCCAGCTTTAAGTAAAGGTAGACTTAACCCCTTCCCCATAGATGCTTTGTCTGATGAGTGACTTGGGGGAACTTCTGACTGCAAGAACTTCTACAGCACCTCATCAGTGGTCTCCTTGTTCTGGACTGGGAATTGGGTCAGGCCTGGAGTGGGTTTCCCTCTGTACCCCTTTATGGGCGAGCATGGCTGGGGCTACTAGCTTGGGACCTTCAGGATCTGGCCCTAAATTGGCCCTCAAAGGGGACATGGATTAGATGGGCTCCCACTCCAGGACCTTCCTGTTCTTAGTATCCCTAGTGACCAAGCCTAGAAGTTTCTATCCAGCTAAGTAGACATTTACTACCTCCCAATATTGGGCTAGCACAACCTCTGTTATAGACATTTTACCTGTCCTGTGAGTGGTAGCTGTGGCCATGAGGGAGGAGGTGGCACCTGCCCACTTATAGCTTCTGCCCATTGCCCAGGAGGGCCAGGACCTAGGAATCTCAGTACATGGGCAGGCCTGGGCCTAGGGAGCTTAGCCAGCTCATGATGGGTCACAAACGTCTCCTTGCATCTTCCTAGCCTTTTCCCTGCAGCTGCCCCAGCTCAGCCTAGGCAACAGTCATGGGCTCCATGTCTTTCTGCCTCCCTGGTTACCAGGGTATTAGGCTGGCCTTTCCTTGTCTTAAAACCTGAACTTGTTCAGGCCATCTCTGCCCTTTTGTATCATGCTCATCCTCTTGGCTCTATTGCCCAAGATGGCAGATAGTGCTTAACAGGAAGCCTGAAACACAGCAAGCACTCATAAAACAGGAAGAGCTGTGGCCACTATCCCTGTAACTATTGCTATTCTGTGGAGGCCCTAGATGAGCAGGTCCCTCCCTCCCAGGGAGCTGGACCTCTTCCGCTTTCCCTTAGCCCCTGACCACCTGTTTGGTTCCTCTTGGCCTCGGTCATACCCAGTGGCTCCCTCCCAAGGCCACCTTCTGCTGCCAGTGCAGCCATTCTACTCCATTCTACCCCAAGCACTCATTGCTGTCCTCTTGGCAGGAACTGGAGGACAGCCTTTCTTGGAGAGGGTGTATGGGCCAGGCAGTCCTCCAGTTTCTGCTCCTCCTGTTGACCTCTTGCTTGTGCCCTCTCCCAGGCTTAACTAGTTAATTAGTACCCTTCAGTTTTACCTCTAACTGGGCACAGCCCTGCAGATTTGTCACATATCAGTTACCCCACCACATCCAAGACCCAGCCCTCAAACTTTATCACATGTGAAAATTGGGACCCAAAGTAAGTCACATGGCTTGAAGTGGGGGGTATAGCAGAAGCCAGAATTTTCTCCCTTCCTGACTTCCTGCTTTGGCCTCTTAGCAGGCAGAAGTGACCATGACACTTAGAATCTCTAAATAAAAGCAATAGGCTGGATGCGATGGCTCGTGCCTGTAGTCCCAGCACTTTGGGAGGATGAGGCAGGAGGATCACTTGAATCCAGGAGTTTAAGACCAGTCCTGGCAATATAGTAAGACCTCCATGTCTATACAAAATTTAAAAATTAGGACTGGGTGCGGTGGCTTATGCCTGTAATCCCAGCACTTTGGGAGGCCAAGGGGGTGCTGATTACTTAAGGTCCAGAGTTCGAGACCAGCCTGGCCAACATGGCGAAACCCCGTCTTTACTAAAATTACAAAAATTAGCTGGACGCAGTGGTGGGTGCCTGTAATCCCAGCTACTGAGCAGGCTGAGGCAAGAGAATCTCTTGAACCTAGGAGGTGGAAGTTGCAGTGAGCTGAGATCATGCCACTGCACTCCAGCCTGGGCGACAGAGTAAGACTCTGTCTCAAAAATAAATAAATAAATAAAATAAAATAAAGTAAAAATAAATTAGCCAAATGTGGTGGCACATGCTTGTAGTCCCAGCCGCTCAGGAGGCTGAGGTGGGAAGATTGCTTGAGCCTAGGAGTTTGAGGCTGCAGTGAGCTCTGGTCATACCACTGTACTCCAGCCTGGGTGACAGAGTGAGACCCTATCTCAAAAAGAAAGAAAGAAAGAAAGAAAAAAGTAATAAAAGGCCCTATGGAGACATAATGGGGTCTGCAGGTAGAGTCTTCTTTCCTGCCCCTGTGTTCTAGACTGTAGGGCTGGGGGCCCTTCCCCTCTGACCCCTAGAGCATGTTGGAACCTCCTCTGGGCTCCCAGTGCCCTCTTCGTCCCTTGTTTGTTAAGGAAAGTGGAATGGTAGGGTGGTGGATCCACATATCCAGGAGACCCCTGCAGAGTCCTCTGGGTCAAGTCTTTGTAGCAAGCATCTTCCTTCTGGTTCCCAGAATCCGGGGAGGTTGCTGGGGCTGCTGTCTCTGGGACAGTTTCCTTCCCCTTGATGCCAGATGGCTGCCGGGACCCAGGCTGCTCTGCCTGTGGTATCTCAGTGATGCCTCAAAGCACAACACAGAAGAGGGCATATTTCTCCTGACAGATGGGAAAGTAAACTCTGGAGACCCTGAGGAGAGGATCTCACAGGGATTTGAGGTTACACAGGGATTTGGGGATTTGACTGTATAGTTCTGAGGCTCTAATTGTGGCATTCGAAGCCTCTGCAGTCCAGCCCACTTCGCTTTTCTACCTTAGGTGACATCTTTCCTTCTCCAGCACTGAGGACTTTCTTCCCATCTGTTAAGACTCAGCCCCAGTGTCACCTCTTCTAGGAAGCTGCCCAGAGTTCCTGGCTTTGGGGCAATGCAATCTTTTTTGACTCCTAAAGCCATAATACCTACCTTTGACTCAAATCTCCCTTACAGTATCTGGGCCCAAAACCTGGCAATATCAGGGACTCATGAATGCTTATGAAAATAACCAGGCTCTGACCTCTCTGAGCTTTGGAAGGAGCATCAAGAGCTGGACTTTTTCCAGGTTACTCTTTCTCCACAGGAGAGGGGTTCTTTGATTCCAGCTCAGAGATAAGCCACAGAAAAATGCTATTTCTCCTCTTCTAAGGTCTGGGAATTCACAATGGAATCTAAGAGTTCCACTGCCCCAACAGACCTCTTGGGGAATTCCTGGGAGAAAGGAAATACCCATTCATGAGACCATTTTTGCTCTCTGCCTGCTGTCCAGTCTGCACCTCTTAGTAGACAGAGGGACTCTGTATAACCAGAATGCTGAAAGGAAGATAGAACGTAATGGATGCAGAGACTGGGAAGCAGTGGATCCAGAGCCCAGTACCCTGGATGCCTCACCCTCCCTGGGGGCATGGTGCCCACTGTTCCATGGGTGAGGCTGGCCTGTTGGGGCTGGTGCTGTCGAGCTGGATTTGAAGCTGGGTGAAGCTGCCAGGCAGGCCAGGCCCTTTTTCATTTGGCAGCCACCAACCCCTCACCTACCATCTCCAGACTGGTCACATCAGCCTCTGCAGGGCCACTTGTTAGAGTCAACAAATCAGGAGGCACCTGGTGGGACTGGCAGCCCAGTATAACAGAGTCCCTGCCCCCTGGGTTCTCCCAGCGCTGCTCCTCACTTGGAAGAAAAGAGTCTGAGGAGCTGGAGTATTAACTGCCAGGGATGGGCAATTTCCTTTTTCATGGGGATCCTGAGGAGGGCATCAAACCCTACAAAATGCAAATAGAGGAATTTTAGGCAGACGTTGATTGTTCTGAGATGCTTCATACCATGCCTGGCTGGCCTTGCTTACTGTTTTTGAAGCTGCACTCCCAGCCTTCTCTCAGGATCACTCTCTGCTGGGTCTTTTAGGATCTTTTCCCATCCCATCTAGGAGCTGATGTCAGCTCTCCAAGCTTCAGGCCTTGGTGCTGTGGATCCTGATACTCACATAAATGGCTAACAGTTTTTCAGAGCATTCTGCCTGGCAGGCCCTGTCCGCAGTGCACAACGATGCACAGCATGAGTTATCTAACTCTTATCACTCCTATTATATGGATGAGGTTCAGAGGTCAACAACTTGCCCAAAGTGCACAACTGGTGGGAAGGAGGGCTGAGACGCGAGCCTAGGCAGCTTGATGCCGGCGTCCTAGCAGCTAAGTCATCTCTCTCCTCATGCAAATCTGTGGGGACATAGGAGGGTCTCTGAGACTTGACCCTTGGAAGGATGTTGGCATTGTCCTCTCTGGCTCCACTGGTAGCCCTGGCAGCCCCAGCTGGGCCCTGAGAGTTACTGCCAGTGTCTGCCTACATCTGCCCAGTTCTCCCCACTGTATGGAACTCTATGCCAGTGATTGGACAGGCGGCAGTCCAATGAGGCCAGCACACAAGGACCATGATGTCTGTAGAGGCCACCTCAGAAAGGTGTGCCTTTTCCCAGGCCTTGTGAGTCTCAGACAAGTGCAGCCAAGAAAAGCCCAGAGCACTGTGGGCAGGAAGTCAGACTGGTGAGTGGGCGAGTGGAAACTATCTGGGCTGGGCCAGCTAGGAGAGGCTTCTTGGAAGCGGTTGCCAGTTTAATTCAGACCTCTGGTTTGAGAAGGATGTGGATGACAGACGAAGGCACAGGGTGTGTGTGTGTGTGTTTAGACACTCAGCATCTGCTGTGGAATACCAGTTTCTTGCTCGCAGACTTGTGTTCTGGCAGGATGCGGTTGACCTCAGTAGGGCCAGTGTCAAAGTCCTGACAAAGCCTGGGAAGCTGAGGAAGGACCGGAGGAATCTGTAAAGGAAGAGGTGTTTGTGTAGGGCCTTGAAGGGTAGAGCACTATTGCTGAGGGTGCTGCAGGGACTTCTGGGTCAACTGGGCTATTGTTCAGACTGTGTGGGAAGGACCCAGTTTTCATTGCAACAAGTCTGTTATATCTCTTCTGAGCTTCACACTTGAGGAAGTAGAGTTAGATCCCTCATATTCCTCTACTGGGGACATCATCATGAGAGACCCCTGCGTGGAGGCAGTGGTTGGAACATCTGGTTTTGTAAGCCCCCAACCTCCCTTGGCTCCAGGTTGCCATGTCTAATGGTGAAGTCCCAGGTAAGAGCTGAGGACATCCTTAGGTGAGAGGGGCATTCCAAGCAGAACCGTGCCGTGAGAGTGCACACTGAGCGCTTCCTAGAGAGCTGGCTCTGCTGCTCGCAGGATAGTGAGACCATCCTGCGAGCGCTGGGGTTTTCCCAGGAGAACTTTAGTTCTAATGCTCTCCCTCCATCTATTTGAGATCTTGTGTGGTCCCAGATGAGAGGCCCCATCTGGGGTTCAGAGAGGACCAGAGCTCTGGGCTTAAAATCCTTTCTGCCACATTCTCCCCAAGTGACTTCGGACAAAAGGTAGTTTCATAATCCTTTGCAAAACCATCATCTTTGTGGCATAGTTGAACCCTGAGTTTGAATATGTGGCGGGGAGTGGGATCCAGTTTTGGTGACTGTTACTATCCCTGCATTCATGCTATGTGACAACACAGGCCAGCAGACACTCTCAGATGGCAGGGCTCCTTTGGGGCCTGGATGCATTTGCTGGTGAAACATTATTGCTCTTTATGAGGACTCACTTGGGTTCGCCCTGCACCTGGGGACGCCAGCCCCTTGAGGGACAGGAAAGAATGGTGTGCAGGGAGCTCTGGGTCCTGGGCTCCTCCCCACCCTCCTGCCCTTTTGGAACTAAGTAGATTAGGCCCTGTGCCATTGTGATTAAAATCCTGCTGTGTGGGAACTGTGGAGGTTTTGCTTAGAGCAGGAACATGAGGCTCCTAGGAGTTCAGCGAACAAGGAGCCTTGGGAGGCCCTTTCAGCACTGGACAGGCGGGAGATGCTGAAAAGATGGCTTTTGTTTTTGAGGCGGGTTTGGGATTAGGGTTGCCTATTTCTTTAGACTCAGTCTTTGTCTTTGCTGCCTTCTCGTGACACTAGTGATCTTCCTGTCCTCTGCCTGCTTGTCCCTCTCATTTCTTCTTTTCACCTGTTCTTCCTGCTGTCACTCTGTCCCACCCTCGTGGGCCTTGCCAGTCTACCTGTCTCATGTGTTTCAGGCCTGAAGGCCTCTTCTCTGCAGTCCGGCAGGCTGAGGGCAGGCAGAGGACAGAGCAGGGTCAGGTCAGGTGCTGAGGATTCATCCTGGTCAAGCTGCAGCTTACTCCCCCGCCACCACGCCAGGGGAAGGTGGGGGCTGGGCAGGAAGAAGGAGGGCCTGCTATACCCATGTCACTCAGTGTCCCCTCCTCCTGCCCGCCTTGACCAAGTGTCAGCAGCCTTGGCAGTCAGAACAGTGGAGTCAGTAGTTCTTGGGCTGAGCTGTAACCTGAGAAGGTCCCCCACCACCAACCCCATGGCTTGTGGGACGTCAGCTTCAGCTGCAGTCTCTGCTGTTGTGTCTCCTTTTACAGTCCAATGGTCTGAGACTTTTGCTTGGGACAATGGTGTAGAACCAGGCACAGTATGACCCCCAAGGGTTCCTTGGCCACAATCAGGGATGGATGGGGCTGAGCTCTGACCTGAGTCAGAGTCTTAGAGTCAGCCAGAGGAGCTGGTAGGAGTCTGGGAGGGCTAAGTTGTGAAGTGTAACCTGCTTCCATTTTACAGAGGGCAGAACTGAGTGTGAGCTGCACCTGGCTAGCTGGGGTGAACACTCCAGACTCTCTAGCCAGCACCCTGCACCTGACCATCCTTACCCTGCTAAGGCTCAGAGGCTACATTCAGGGGCCTGAGGGACCAGGACCTTGAGCTGCCACACTCGTTGTCCCATTCCTAAGGGTTCAGCCTCTACAAGGGACCCATAGCTCATCCATAGATGCTCATTTAACATTACAGCCCCCTTCTCAGGATGTGGCAGAGGGACTAGCAGGTGCTCTCTGTGTTCTCTGGCAGGCAGCAGCACAGAGGACGGGGGGATGGAAATAAAGGCACCCACTTGCTGAGTACCTCCTACGTGCCAGGCACAAACATGGCAGAATCAGAATGGGTTATCAACCCCATGTCATGGATGCAGAGACTGAGGTTCAGAAAGGCAGAGTAACTCACCCAGGGTCACATAGTAGGGACATGGCCCTGTGCTGGAACCCAGGCTTGGCTCTCAGCCATTCTTCCGTGTGTGCCAGCTCCACTGGGGATCAGGAGCCACAGTCTGCTCATCTGCAAAATGAGGGCCTGGGCCAGGTGCAGTGGCTCACGCCTATAATCCCAGCACTTTGGGAGGGCAAGGCGGGTGGATCACCTGAGGTCAGGAGTTCGAGACCAGCCTGGTCAACATGGTGAAACCCCATCTTTACTAAAAATAAAAAAAAATTAGCCAGGCATGGTGGCACACACCTGTAATACCAGCTACTTGGGAAGCTGAGGCAGGAGAATCATTTGAACCTGGGAGGTGGAGGTTGCAGTGAGCTGAGATTGCTCCATTGCACTCCAGCCTGGGTGACAAGAGCAAAACTCTGTCTAAAAAAATTAAAGAAAAGAGGGCCTGGGTGTTCTGCTTAGTCAAGGCCTTCCTTTTGACTGTGCAGACATGTTAGGTGGTCAGTGACCATGGGCAGTGCCAGGGAAGCAGGTAGGTTGGGGGGACCTGCCTTGCCCACTGCTGGGGCAGCTCTTGCAAGTGGATAGCATGGAGACTGGTCAGAGGGTGCCCCAGGATGCCTCTCCCATGCCAGTCAGCAAATGGTATTGTCAGGGGGAACAGTTGGCTGTGGTGATGCCACCGTCACAGGCTGTATTCTGCCAGGGACAGGAGCTCTGGGGGTTATGACTCAGGTTCGGGACCCCTTCTGCTGTACTTCATGGCCTAATTAAGTGTTTGAGTCAGGCTGAGCCAGCACCAGGGTGTGTCCTTACTCTAGGCAGGCCCAGGAGACAGGGAGTGAGTCACTGCAGCTATTCCCATGGCAGGAACAAGCAGTGTCCCTCAGAGCTGCCAGGCCACCACCCTGATCCCCTAGAGGGCATGGCCTCCCCCTCTTCCTCATAGCTATGGCTCCACGGTGTGATCAGAGACTAGGGAAGCCTTCCGGGAGCCAGCTGGGTGTTGATGCCTTGGGAGCCATCTGGCTGAACTTGAGCAGGAAGGGATAGGGACCAGGACAGAGGGAAACTAGAAGCCTGGACAGCCAGTGCCCCTGCCACTTTTGGGAGGAGTCTGAGGAGAGAGATGGCTGCCTGTGCTCACCCAGGCCTGTATGGAGAACTGCAGGGACGTGAATGAAGCCAAAGGATGAGGGAGAGATGCTGAGCAGATATAAGGTAGAAGGTCAGTGTCGGGGGTGGGGATGGAAGGTTCCCTAGGGCCTCTGTGCCATGTCTATGGGGGTGAGCCAGTGCATCTTCCCACACCCACTTCCAATTCCTTTGTCATCTCTGTGATGTCTCCTCCAGGCAAGAGAGACCAGCTGTCATTCTTCTGAAAGCTAGAGGGTGTTGGTTCCCCTCTCTCCAGAGCTGGCCAGTGGCATGGCCTGCTGGGTGCTTCAGCAGGGGTCACCTAGGCATGACCTCACTTGCCCTGGCCACCCCCAGCTAGGGAGGGTTGCACGGCCCTTTGTAACCCTGTGCCAGCTATGTGGGCATCACTGCTACACAATTGGCCAGTTGGGAGCACATATTTCGTGGCTGGTGAGGGGTCTCTTCACAAAGAGAGACCGCTGATGGGACATTATTTCTGAGATTACAAAACACTTGCATTAGCTAAAATGTTCCAGTCTTATGATGAAAATGTCCTATTTTTACACTGTCATAGAAGAAATAGAACCAGGGTAAAGTTTCACAGATTATGTAGCTGATATTGATACAAAAATTCCTTTTCCCTCTTTGAAGTTAAAGGAAGATACCAGAACCTGGATCTTCTCAGTATATACTCAGGGGGCTCGTAAGTGGTCTCTGCAGCCTCCCCTGGCCTTCTGTGGGAAGGCCGTGGGCAGAATGCTGGGATCCCACACCTGTCAGGGGTAGAGGGAGTTCTAATCCTGCTACTTTCTAACTGTAGAACCTCTGGGGGAGGGGAGGAAGCCATAGCTGTCTCTGGGCCTCTTTCCCCACCTGTAACACAGGTGCCATGTGGGAGGAGAGTGGGTGCCCAGTTCACAGATCCAAGCTAGGGCTCAGGAAAGTGAAGGGACTGGCCAGGGCCACATACTTTGCAGGAGGGACATTGTTCAAAAGGCTGTGCGAGTTGTAAGGGGTGTAGAGGTATCTGCTACCTGGGAGAGTGGGGGACTGCCACAAAGAAGTGAGGATGGGTCCCCTCCTGTAGCTGGCCAAGCCTGAGAGCTGGGTGAATTCCCTGGTGTGGGTCTCTGTCCTTTCAACCATGGTTCCCATTTCCCAAGGTCCTTCCTCTGAGATCAGCCACCTTCTCCCCACCCTGGAGGGTCATCTCCTTCCTTACTGAGCCTTTCACAGAAAAACAGGATTCGTAGACTCAAGATTCTTGGTCCACCTTTGAAAAGCCGAGTCTGGCCCTGCCCCGCTGAGAATCTGAGACCATTTTCTGTGACCTGCTGGATTGGAGGGGTTCTGCCTCCCCCGGGTCCCCAAGGCTGCACCTAGCTTTCTCTGAGTTCTGGGAAACAGGGAGGGAGGAGTGTAAGACCATTTCAGGAAGACCCAGGGGAATTCTGAAACCAGGAGTCCCCAAGCAAACCTGGAGACTGATTTTACCTGTGCTGTGGTGGCCCCTCAACACCTTCAGTGTGCACCTGACACTGTGTTTGTCTGAGCTCTTTGCACGTGCCCTCATCCCCTCCTCATGGCTCCCTGGGAACAGGAGTGTTAGCACCATCCCCACTTTCCAGATTGGGCCCATGAGGCTCAGAAAGCCTGAATGGCCTGCCCAAGGCCACAGGGGAGTTGGGGATAGACTTGGCTTCTGCATCCAGGTCTGTCTGACCTGGACCCCTGTGGCTGCAGCTGGTCCTGTTGTGTGTGGTCCCTGGTCTGGGGCACTGGGACCCCCTAGCCCACCCCAGCAAGGACTCACGTTCCCACTGTTCTTCCCTCTTCCTGCCTGGGAGCTTCCCTCAGGTTCCTCTTTCTAGAAGCATTTCCCTTCATTCTTCCCATCCCCCAGTCTAGCATTTCAGCCTTTGTTTCCAGGTTGTCTGGGGCTGGCAGGAAGCAGACTGACCAAGGCCATCAAAATTTAGTAAATCAGAGGAACCTTGCCTTCCTAAGACTTGATGATTTTAAAATTTGTGTTA
This sequence comes from Callithrix jacchus, assembly GCF_049354715.1. NCBI lineage: Eukaryota > Metazoa > Chordata > Mammalia > Primates > Cebidae > Callithrix > Callithrix jacchus. The sequence goes on from NC_133516.1 coordinate 33,200,239, forward strand.
GCTGTCCCATCAGCAGAGCTTCCTGAGAAGACACTAGACCTGGAAGCTTAGCTCCTCCCTCCCCTCCCAGGACTCTGGTGGGAAGTAGTCAGATGGAGATTCCCAGCCTGTCAGCGGCCACCCTGTCCCACATCAGGTGTCTTGGCCTTGACCCAGAAGGGGAGTGGTTGTTCGGGAGTCCTCCTTCCTCATGAGTTCCCTCAGAAGGGGCTGGCCCTTCCCATCTTGCATATTCTGCCAGGTCTGGTTCTGGAAAGAAAGGAGAAGGGAAGGGAAGGAGCCAAGACCAGTTTTCCCAGGTGTACATGTCCTCGTCAAGCATCGCAATCTACTCATCCATAGACCTCCAAATCCTTGAGGACAGAGTGCCTATGGCAGCATTCCCAGTCCCAGCCCAGGCCCGGCCCCCAGACAGGGCCAGTTTGCAGGAGTTGGGAGGGGATCTGTACATGGGCAGGCCTCCTTGAGGATGAAAGTTGAATCCTGGTTCCCAAAGAACTCTGACTCAGAGGTAGCCATGTGCAAACCATGTGACCCAGAGAATCCACAAAGCATCCCTGAGCCCCACTTTCCTCATCTGAAAATGGTAGCTAACAATGCAGTTGTTGAAGGGCAAGAGCTAATGGGTGTGACATGCCTGGTATAGGGCGGGGCTCCGTGAACAGCTGCCATTGTTGTAACAGCCACCAAACAGCAGGGCCTGGTCCAGACCAGGGGTGTGGGCCAAGCTCTCTGAAGGAGTGGTGGGGCCTTCTCAGTTTGTTTTCCCCAGGCCGGTGTTGTGGGAATGAGTGCCTACTCCAAGCCTTGAAGCTGCATGGAAAAGGGATGAAGCAGCTGTCACATGGTCCCCACTGCAGGGCACAGGTCCGGGTTCAAGTCTTGACTCTCACTACCCCGCTGTGTGACTTTGGGCAAGTCACTTAACCTCCCAGAGGGACATTTCCCCACGGGTAGAAGGGTGCTGCTGATGCTTGTTGGGATATGGTGAGCACTGTATGAGGTGGCCTCAGCACAGTACTGGCCCAGCACCAGGGACAGCCTGTTGTCATGTAGGGAGCGCTAATCCTGCCTGACTCCATCATTCCCTCAGCACCCAGGTGGAGCCTGGACATTTGGGGTCAGTGGTATCATGTGAGCCACCCCCTTCTCTGGAACCGAGCCTTTGAAGAGGAGAGGTAAATGGACAGGGTGAGACAGAGGACAGGATGTGGTCAGAACTTAATGAAGCGAGGTCTCATCTGGCAGGAGGCCAACTTATCCATAGCTGCAAAATTGTTTCCATTAGCTCCCTTAATGAGCTATGAAAGCTGGGAAAATGAGTGTGTGAGAGAATAATGGTGCATGCCTGCAGCTCTGATTTGAAACTGTGGCTAAAAAGTTAGATATGATACTACTTCCAGCTCTCCAAATAGCACTGATGCCCTTGGGGGAAGGGAGAGGGAGGACATGGGGGGCAGTAGTGGGGCTCTGGGATTGCAAGGAAGATACTGAGGCCTTAAGAAGGAAAAGCCTGCTTTGGAACTTTGAATTCAGGGTCAGTCCCATCCTGACATCTTCCTCCCAGAGCAGAGGCTGAGGCTGTGACCCATTGAGTGGGCAAAGCAGCCTGCAAGGGTCACACTGGCTGGCAGGGCCGAGTGTGTTAATGGCCCGCACGGGTGCCAGCAGCGCTGGCAGGGGTTTCAACAACTGGTTGTAAAATGAATTCTGCTATTCCAGTGGTGTCTCATATCATTTGAGATGTGATCCCCTGGGAAATAATCCCAAATAATCATACAACTGGGAGCTGGGAGAGATCTTAGAGATGGCTGACTTGAAGACTTGTCAAGGAGGGAGTATGGTAGGTTCAGAGTGCTTTGTCTTATTCATGGCCTGCCTCTGTAAGAATTGGGGTTCCCCACAATGAAACTAAATTTCCCTATAACATTTTCCACAATTCTGCTGCCTGAGATTTGGTGTTAGGCATGTGCTACTGCTATGTAATCTTCAGCATCCCGGCCTGCCTTTGCCTGAGGCTGGGATGAGACCCTTAGGTGGGAGAGAAGGTGTTGAAAGACATGCTGGTCCCTGCTGCTCCTCTCCTCTCTGTCCTCCGGCACAAAACAAAGCTGGAATCCCAAGAAAATAAAGGTCTGGTGATGTTATTCCAGCATTCCCAGCCCACATGCCAGGCGATAGCTGAGGCCCATGTGCTGGCTTCAGTCTTCATGGGGAAATCCATATTACATATGTTCATTTAAGTTTGTCTGTATCTTTTGCAAAATTGCTGTTGAAAGTGTTGCCAGAAGCTCTTCTCCCATATAAGGTTTGATGTGAAATCCCTTTTAGAATCTCGTCTTAGAAAATGTTCAGTGAATGTCTGTGCTCCTCTTCATGGGATAATAAAAGCAGCAGAGCCTAACTGGTTTCCTTCTTTGCCAAGACCTCCAGGAAGCTCAGAATTAAAACTTTTCCTCATTTATAGTTGTGAACTTACATGGGTTTCTGGTGCATTTTATCTTTCTCTTCATGCTAAAGAGAATCTGCTGTTTTTATTTGGCTTCTGTCTTGTTTTAGAATTGTAAAATGTCTGAAAGTACTGTTGTTACTTTCTACAAGCAAGGCTTGTAGAAATAATGGAGCTTGGAGGCCTCAAGGGATGGTGAGAGGAACTAGATCCCTGGCCTCCAGGAGGAAGTTCCCTTTCTGGTAGGGCTGATGTCTCTCATATTGTGAGTTATCACAAAAGCCAGAGCTTCAGCTTCTTAATTTATTACTGCCTCGTTGATAGGAGAGAGAAGTCAGCTGTCTTCCCCCGGAAAGAGTGGGTGTTCTGGCAGAGGCCACAGAGCAGCCTGGCCAGTGCTGCAGGTTAGTTGGCCAGGGGTATGGAAGTTGGGGTTTGGCTGCAGGGGGTGGTGGGCAAACTGCTTGCCCAGGCTGGTAGCCTCGGCGCTTCCTGTATGTGAGAGACAGATGGAGATACTGTGGGCACTTTTACTTGAGAAGAGCCCAGCGCTGGGGTGAGCCGGATGGGGCCATCCATGTGTCCTTCCTGGGTGAGGAGGTGGCTGGAGGCGGGTGTTGGGGACTGGTTTCCAAGAGTCACTGCGGACATCCCAGCTTTGTTTCATCTCTAGGACGACAGAGTGCTTTTCTAGTTTTGAGTAACAAGAAGTGTTAGGCTCTGCCATGAAGATGGGGTCCAGTGGGAGAGGAGGTCTGAATGAAGGCATCTGGGCTTGGTCACCTTGCACAAGGCTGTCCCAAGTTGAGATGTGGCAATAAGACCCCCCAGTGTTTCTTAAGCAGCTCTCTGTGGTCAGTTCTCTGCTAGGTACTTTGGAGAAGTAGAAAATATTAGATAAACAAATGGACAGATGGATAAATCCTGGTCTCTGCAAGTTCAAAGTCAACATTACAGAGACTGGAGACACACATATGCTCATGGGCCCCCACACCCACCCTCATATACCCATGAACACACCCATACACATGGATGTATGCATGTATGCACACACTGATGTTCCCACACACACACATGCCCCTACGTACCCTCCTCGTACCCCTACATATGCACACACCCACGCACTGATGCACGCATTTATTTCAGAACAAACTTCCCAAGTCTTTTGCAAGCTGTGGATTTGGCCAGTGCCTCTCCAACTTGGGGCCACCCCCTCCTCTCATCTCCCCTCAGGGAGGGCTTGTCTGGGTTCTCTCTCAACAGTCCTGTTTTCCTTCCTCCTGCAGCATTGCCATCCTGCAACCAGGTGGCCACAGGGCAATGACTTCATCCTCCCCAGCCTGTGTTTCCTCAATCTGTAAATTGGGGCTAATGGTTCCCACCCTGCTTGCCTCACAGGGTGGCACCAAGCATTCTCATGAGATAAGGGACAGCAGAGTGTTGTGTAAACTGCAAATTGTTTTTCAAACAGGCAAATGATGCTGTTGTTTTCCCAGCTATGGAACTCAAGAAGTCCTTTACCCACAAATAAGCCCTGTCCTTGGGTGAGAAGGGACATAGTGTGGCAATAGTGAGGTGCCTGGCCTGTTCTGAGGCCCCCACATTCTACCTGGTGTTGCTAGAGGGGCACGGGCCCTTCTGCTCTCAAATTTTACTGGAGCCCACTAGCTCGTGAAGTCAGTAGGGGTCTTTGCCTTCTGGCTGCTGGCTCTGGGGGCAAGAGAGAAAATTTGGCAAAGGAGGATGAGGGGAAAAGGAGGAAGTGAAAACCAGTACATCAAAGTTGGAGGCCTAAGGTTACTCATTAAAGGAAATGTCATCTCAAATTCAATGCTCATTGAGCTTCAGTGGGGACCCACACCTCAGGCGCATAGTCAGTAATCCCCTTCCTCAGGAAGAAGCCCAGTTTCTGCCTCACAGGGGTGTGTGTGTGTGTGTTTGTGTGTGTGTGTGTGTGTGCACCTATTGGATACTAGCTGGAGCTGTGTAACTGCCCAAGTGCCATCACAGACCCTCCAGCTCTGGTGGACCCCTGGGGAGCTCAGGGAACATAGGAGAGGAGTGAGGCAAGGGTGGGGGTCTGTTGGGTTGTCAGAAGTCCCCTTCCTCCTTCTCCTCCTCCTCCTCCTCCTTCTTCTTCTTCTTCCTCTTCCTCTTCCTCCCCTTCCCCCTCCCCCTCCCCCCCTCCTCCTCCTCCTCCTCTTCTTCTTCTTCTTCTTCTTCTTCTTTCTTCTTTCTTCTTTCTTCTTTCTTCTTTCTTCTTCTTCTCTCACTTTCTCACCCAGGCTAGAGTGCAATGATGAGATATTGGCTCACTGCAACCTCTGCCTCCCAGGTTCAAGCAATTCTCCTGCCTCAGCCTCCCAAGTAGCTGGGATTACAGGTGCCTGCCACCACACCCAGCTAATTTTTTGTATTTTTAGTAGAGATGTGGTTTTGACATGTTGGCCAGGCTGGTCTCAAACTCCTGACCTCAGGTGATCCTTCCCTCTTGACCTATCAACGTGCTAGAACTACAGGCGTGAGCCACTGTGCCCAGCCCCCTCCTATCTTCTTGTCTTCCCAGCTGTGACTGGGAACCACGACATCATTGCTCATTCCAGGTAGCCCCCAGTGGGCTTAGGCATGTGGATATGGAGTCCATGGGGACCCAGAGGCCCTCCATGGGGGCAGTGATATGGGAGTGGGACTATGGTAGGCACTTTGCAAGGAACCCCTGTCTAGAAGTCCCCCTTGTTGCTCTCTTCTCTTCTTTACCCTGTATAGCCTAAGCCCTACAGCTTAACATTGGGGAAATAGAGGCCTAGAGAGGAAAAGGGACTGGCCTAAGGTCATACTAAGAATAGGGATAGAGCCTGGGCCTCCTGTGTCCTGACCCTGTGCTCATTCTCATGCCTGGGAAGATGGAGCTCTTACTTTGGGACACCTTTTGTGAAGAATAGTGTGGAGTCATGTACCTATGTGAAGGAGGCCAACTTGCAGCAATGCCTTGTGGACTGGAGTAGTCATGGTGGGCTCCCTGGAAGACGAGGTAAAGCCTGGTTCAACATAGAGTGTAGGTGAGGTACAGGCTACGCATGGGCAGCAGGGAGAAAGTTTGGCCAGGTTGTCATGTCTGCCATTTGTTGAGCCTCACTAGGGCCTCCTTTAATCTTATCTTGTTCTCATGATGGGTTGTGAGAGTTTTTTCCCCTCACCCTTACTCTATAGATTTATTAAATCTACAAATACTGACAAGTGCAGTGGCTCACGCCTGTAGTCTCAGCATTTCAGAAGCCAAGGCAGGAGGATGGCTTGAGCCTAGGAGTTTGAGACCAGCCTAGGCAACATGATAAAACCGATCTGTACAAAAAAAAAATTAGCCAGGCATGGTGGCATGCACCTGTGGTCCCAACTACTTGGGAGGCTGAGGTGGGAGAATCGCATGAGCCTAGGAGATCGAGGCTGCAGTGAGCTGTGATTGTGTCACTGCACTTCAGCCTGGGTGACAGAGCAAGACTATGTCTCCAAAAAAAAAAAATCTACAACTATAACCTGAGTCAGTGCTCTGCACCAGGCCCTGTGCCCCAGTATTAGGACCCAGAGGTGGCCAGGCAGACTGGCCCCGCCCTGTGGGCCCACAGTCTGATCAGGGAGGCTGCTGGTATCGGCCTGTCTGGGGGATCAGCCATGTGATTCGAGGCCAGTTACTTCCCCTCTCTGTGCCTCAATTTCTCATCCAAAAAGTGGTGATAATTAAGTCCTTTCCTCCTAATGTTTATAAAGTACCCCAAACAGAGCCAGGCACATTGGAAGTACAATATCTGTATGTGTGTGTTTGCTTAAAGAGTTACCAAAGGCACGCCTATAATCCCAGCACTTTGGGAGGCCAAGGCGGGTGGATCACGAGGTCAAGAGATCGAGACCATCCTGGTCAACATGGTGAAACCCCGTCTCTACTAAAAATACAAAAAATTAGCTGGGCATGGTGGTGCGTGCCTGTAATCCCAGCTCTTCGGGAGGCTGAGGCAGGAGAATTGCCTGAACCCAGGAGGCGGAGGTTGCGGTGAGCCGAGATCGTGCCATTGCACTCCAGCCTGGGTAACAAGAGCAAAACTCTGTCTCAAAAAAAAAAAAAAAAAAAAGAGTTATCAAAGGAACAAGCTAATTGCAGGTTGTGAGTAAGTGCTGCACAGGAAGTGAAAAGGGCAATGACATGAGAGCTTTCTGGGGAGCTAGGAATGTTTTCTGTCTTGATGGAAGTTTGGGTCCCTAGGGTGTGTGCAATCATCAAAACTCATTGAATTGGACCCTTGAGACCTGTACATTCTACTATATGCCAACTACACCTCAATAAACAAAGGACATATTGAAAGAAAGAAAAACAAATGATGAATAGAGAGTGAAGGACTCTTGAGGTCTCTTTTAGACAGGGTGGTTAGGGAGGGCTTCTGAGAGGAGGTGACATTGAGGGGAGGCCTGGAGGAGAAGAAGGCTTTGGCTATGGGGAAGGACGATGAGAAAACTGAGGGTCTAGGAGGTTTTGGGCTATGTTCAGGGTTAACTCAAAGGGTCAGGAGAGACAGCTCAGGGATTTCTTTGCAGCTGGACCTGCGTGGGTCCAGGCTGAGGGCTCTGGCTCCTGTGCTCTGCAGAGATGCCAGTGGGGCATTTATTATATTTTCTGGGGACAGCCCTCCCCGCACCCCATGCCTATTTTCAGGGCTTTGGCACTTGTAGAAGGACTATTTTAATCCATGTGGGAAATGGGTTCCTAAATATGGACTGAGTGGGGCAGGAAGCCATGAGAGGCTCCAGCTCAGGGCAGCTCCACCTGCTTCTCCACCTCAGTGAAGCACAGGCTGCAGGCCCAGGCTGGAAGGCTCTCTGGCCCCTCCTTGGCCCTCCCTCCCTCCCTCTCTCCCTCTCACTGCCTCCATCTACCTCCAGTCCCAGGCCCATCCTCCCATCCTTTGCTCAGGAGCCCAGTTTTTCCTGCCAGGCCCCAGCCAGGAACCCCAAGTGAACCTGCCCCTCCTCTGCCCTCAAGCTGCTTCCAAGCTGGTTCCAAGGAGGAACAGAGGCAAAAACAGTATGAAAGGTGCTGGGAGGACTTTCCAAAGATAGAAAGAAAGAGAGAAAGACCGGCGGGGTGGGGGAGAGATCTGAATTGAGCCCTGAAGTTTCCTCAAAAAGAGGGAGTTGACCCAATGGAGAAGATGAGGCAAGAATGTACACAACAGGAAGTAGCACAGGCATAGATGCAGACCTGGGGAGGGAGACCTGTTTGGGAACAGCTCATACATTTTTCAGGCCAGAACAAAGTGATTTTGGCCCAGAGGTGGCAGGAAGTGAAGTGGGGAAAAAAGGCAAGCCCAGCGTGCTAGGGGAAGAGGTGGCATTTATCTGGAAGATGTGAGGAAGTGTCTGTGGCCACAGGTAGATTAAAGTCCTAAGGGGAGAGGCAGGGCTGAGGACCTCACTGAAAGCATTCCAGCTGTAGCTTGGGCTTTTAAGAGAGAGGAGGAGGACTCTGGTGTGGGAGTGAGATGCCACAAGGCGGGCAGTGAGGAGAGGGTATGGGAGCCAGCCTGGGAGGCCTGACAGGAAGATGGTCAGGTCAGGCTTGGGAGGAGGGGACCTGGCAGAGGGAGGGGGAGGAGGCAAAGAAGGAAGCAGGTGCAGGGAGGGAGGATGGTGCATCTTGTCTCCTGTGGCTGAGGACTGGGGTACTCCCAGCTATAGCCTCCCCAGGACATGGTGGAGGCGAGTGGGGGCTTTCTGGGCCCAGTGTTGAGCAAGAAGCTGGTGATTGGGAGTTGTATGGGCACCGACCTGAGGGGTGTTCTGGCAGGCAAGGGCAGTGTGAGCAAGGGTCCTTGGTGTGCAGGCAGCAACATCTGCCCGCAGCTGCCTTGACACATACCCCCAGCCTGCTCTGGGTAATGGAGCAGGGGCCCAGAGCTGCTGGAGGGCTTTTCCAGCCCCTGACTCTCTGTATTCCATGCACTATCTGTATTCCCAGGCTAGGGTTGAGGGGAGCAGCTCCAGAAAAGAGGGACAGCCAGGGGCAGCAGGCTCAAGAAACCATTGCCTGCCTCTCCCCTCTCTGGGACATTGCCCTGCCTCAGGTTACCTTTATGTAGAAAGTGCGGCCCCAGAGCCTGCCCCACACAGTGCCCTGTGTAAAGTGGCCTGATTCTCCCCATCCTGCAGAAGAGGAAATTAAGGCTGGGGCAGCCCAGGGTCCTACAGGTGCTGAGCAGGGCTGATCCGAGCCCTGGTCCCTAGCCCTCCTCCGTTAGGAAACACAATGTCACTGGCTGGGCCTTGAGTGAGCAACCCTTCTGGGGGGTGTCTTGTCCCTGCTGTCCCCATTCTGGGCCATCTCCTCCTGTATGTTGACTTCTCCTTCTCCCCCTACAGCAGAGCCACTGGGCGGCCTTGTTCATTTCTGGTGCTAGTTGGCAGCCACAGTCCAGGGCTGAGCTAACCTGAGCAAGGATCCTGATGCCTGCCCACCGGATGCTTGCCTTGCTAGGATGCACCCTGTGGGGATGACTTTTCTATTACTCCATTTTACAGAGTTGTGGGCTGCGGCTTGGAGCTGTGAATGTTTGCCTGAGGTCACACCGAGTCATTGGAGGAATTCCATCCCAAACCCACATCTCACTCTACTCGGCTGTCATCTCCCTCAACTAGGGTCCTCCCTGCCCCCAGTCTCTACCTCTGGGTCCTCACCATTGGTCTGTAAGCATGGGATAAGGGTGGAGGCTGGGCAGCTAGGTCATCTTGAGATGGCCCCACCTCTCTCACGGTGGGATGACATTGTCGCCCTGATACTGCATAGCAGCTCCCAGGCAGGCTACAAAGTTACCTTGGAAGCTGGGGACTGACTGGGCGGTCATGACCAAGCAACTCATTTTAGAAGCACTTTTCTTGGTAGTGACAGTTTTGTTCTCGCGCCTACTCCTGGAGAATTTGAAATCTTAATTACCTTCGCCTCTGCAGGAGTGTGGCCTTGTCTCCTTCCACTCTGGGCCAGTTTCTTTGTGGGAGCTAGATTGACAGACACAGGCCTCAACCCCTCCTGCAGGAAGTCTTCCTTCCTATTCCAGCACTCTCCTGGTCATGCTGAGGTGTGTAGAGCAGATTTGCATGTTAGTGCACCCTCTCCCCCACCCAGCCTTTCCCCAGCACCTTCTACTTTGTTTCTCACAGATGTGCTGGGTGAGAATCACAAGGGAAGCATCAAGGGCTTACTATGTACCAGGTGCCATCCTGTACAATTTACATGTACAGTTTCCAACCCTAGCCTGTGAAACAGAACAACTCTGTCATCTTCACTATAAAAATGAGGCTCAAGGGATGTGTGGCCCCTGACTTGGGGTCTTCTGGCTGCTCTGTGATTTGAATGGGTTATAAAACCCACTCAATTTCCATTTTATTTGCTGCCCCTGAGAAGGGAGGCAAGGGCTTCTTTGGCCTCTAAGTTCCTTGAAGCAGTCAGCCACCTCCCAGGGACTCCTTGAACTACCTGCCAAGCTGCTTGAGCCCAGGACTGACCCTCAAGTCCAGAGCCTCATTGGACCACAAGTCAAGGAAACCTGGATTCAAATTCTCATTCTGCCCCTTGTAAGCTGCGTGACCTGGGGCAAGTCACAGGCCTCAGAGCTTATATGTCTTTGTCTGCAAAGTGAGGGTAGAGGGCTCTGAGCCTGATGCTTTCTATGCCCACCCACCCACAGCTCCTGTATGATAGCCCCAAGGCCCGGCAGGAGGTGGACCATCACTGGCAGGCCTCTGGTGGCCCCCACATTGTCCGCATCCTGGATGTGTATGAGAACATGCACCATGGCAAGCGCTGTCTCCTCATCATCATGGAATGGTATGCTGGCCCACTTTGTCTCCATACCCCCTTGGCATCCCTGTGGCCCCCAGGCTCCCTGCCGTGCTTCTAGAGGCTTTCTTTGTTTTTCAGGTAGCAGATCTGGGTGCCTCTCTAGCCCTTGAGGGGTAATGGAGCAGGCAGCTGCAGGCCCTGCCTGTGGATATATGGAGTTGGCTGTGAGAACATTCCCTCAAGGGTGGGGAAGAAACCATAGGGGTTAATATGGCCTCCCTGGGTGTGATTTCCACCCTGTGAGGAGGACTGGAAGAGCTGTTAGAGAAGGATCCCAATCCCTGAATGTGGATAGATGGGGGATTTGGGGAAGAACAGGACCCACACACTTCCCTCAACTTTCTCTTCTTTTTACCTGGGTATGTGCTCCCATGGTCCTACTAGGAATTGGGTGCTTGCAGCCTAGAACCCGGAGCCAGCGGCCTTCTCCGCTCTGGACTTATTCCTGTAACACTGTGGCTCAGCACCAGCATTCCTTAGACTCTGGGGCTCCAGCTCCTCCCTGTCTGCCTTTCAAGTCCCCCCTTCCTGTACCAGTTAGCCAGTTCTTCAGATTTGGGGTTCAGATCCTGCCTCTGCTACCCACTAGTTGTGTGACCATGGGCAGCTCTTAACCTCTCTGAATCTCTGTAACTCGCATGACAATGTGGGCAAGATCTTAATGTAGCATTTGCCCTGTGCTTGACTCCATTCTAAGTGGCCCATGTGTATTTCATATTCAATCTTCATGACTATGGGGTTGGTGCTGTCATCCCTATTATACAAAAGAGACAGCTGAGGCACAGAGAGGTGAAAGAACCAGCCCAAGATCACACAGCAGTGCTCATAAAACATGGATCCCAGGGCATGGCACAAAATAGTTGCCCAGAGAACAGTGGCCATATGATGATAATTAACATCTCATCCCACATTTGGGAAATAGAGACTTGAAAGGGATTGGGAGTACCCAAGGTCTCACAGTCAGGTAGGGGCAGTGCCACTGGGAACACACAGGCTTCTTGGCAGGGATCAGAGCCCACCACTCTCTTCTAGTTCCAAGAGTTCAGTTCAGCCCACCCAAGCTGACAAGCTGACAATCCGCCATGTACCAGATTCTCCAAGGGACAGGGAGGCTGACAGAGGCTGTTTAGTAAGGGAGGAGCAGTGTGGTAGGGCCTGAAGCCTGGGCCTATGATTCAGGGCAGGGGCAGGGATAGGATGATATGCAATTTCCCCCTCATCTCTGCTTATATCACCTCTTTTACAGCATGGAAGGTGGTGAGTTGTTCAGCAGGATTCAGGAGCGTGGCGACCAGGCTTTCACTGAGAGAGGTATGTGCATGTAGCTGGACCAGCAGGAGGATTCAGGGTGAGAGGTATGGACCAGAGAGTTGTGTGTGATGCTAGGCAAGACCCTGTCCCTCTCTGTGCCTCAGTCTTCCCAACTGAACAAGAAAGGGTGGGACTCAACGTCCATCCCCACAAGGGACTCTCTGAATCTGGGACACTTTGTTGAAGATGGACTCTGTGGCTTTGGGATGGAAGTGTTGCCTTGAGTTGAGCTGGGGAGAAGTAGCTCCGGACTGATGAAAGAGATTTAGATGGGTTGAGGGTATTCTTGCAGGAAACTGGGGTGTCTGGGGTGGGGGTCCAGGATAGAGATCTTGGGTAGCAGGAATGCTGTCACTGTCTTCTTGTCTTTTGCTGATCAGGTGCTAGACTGTGTCTGGGAGGGATGATAGGGTGAGAGCTTGACCTTTGACTGGCATCACTGACCCCCTCCTCCCCTGTCTGTTTCTGCAGAAGCTGCAGAGATAATGCGGGATATCGGCACTGCCATCCAGTTTCTGCACAGCCATAACATCGCCCACCGAGATGTCAAGGTGAGGCTCCAGGAACCAGGTTGGGGGCCCAGGGAAGAGGATACTATCCCACTCCACAATCCCTGGTGGCATCCAGAACCCACTGGATGCAGGCTAGGCTTCTTAGTCACATTCAAAGCCTCTGCTATGTGTTCCGGACTGCTCTTCTCAGCCTCTTCTCTAGTTTCAGCATACTCATTCTGTTCTCACCAGATGGGTGTCCTTGTTTCCTTCAAACACTGAGTAATCCCAATAGTAATAAGAATAACTGAGTGCCTGCCTCAAGCCAGCAGGTTCTGACAAGCATCTCATTTCATTCTGACCCAGACTTGTGGGATAAATGCCATTACCCATTTTACAGATGAGGAAAACAAGGCTCAGAGAAAGATTAAGTGACTTGCCCAGGGCTCTGTTGTTGTTGCACTGGGATTCATTCATTCATTTGTTCACTTGTTCAGCAAAAAATTTTGTGTATACACAATGTGCCAGGCCTCAGGCAGTGGCTGCCGGATGCCGTTGTTTTGTTTTTTTTTATTAGATGGAGTCTCACTCTGTTACCCAGGCTGGAGTGCAGTGGTGCAATCTTGGTTCACTGCAGCTTCTGCTTCCTGGGTTAAAGCGATTCTCCTACCTCAGCCTCCGAAATAGCTGGGGCTATAGGTGCACACCACCACAGCTGGCTAATTTTGTATTTTTAGTAGAGACAGGGTTTCTCCATGTTGGCCAGGATGGTCTTGAACTCCTGAGCACAGGTGATCCGCCCGCCCCCCTCAACCTCCTAAAGTGTTGGGATTACAGGCGTGAGCCACCGTGCCTGGCCCCGTTGGGGCTTTTGTGAAGTCACAGCCTTAGTTTTGACAGATCAGGCCCTCTAATACCAGTATTTTGAGGGAAAGAAGCCATTTTCTGGGCACTGGAGGAAGGAAGGCACTGGAGGAGGTAGTGCTAGTTGTTGGGTCACCTTCCAGTCTTGAAGCTGGAAGCTCAGCTCTCCAAATTTTCTATCCTGAGAAAACTGGGTCTTAGAGGTCATCTGGATCAGATGGATGAAATGCAAACCGAGGCAGCTCTGCATGTACAACACACACATGCACGTGCACACATCAGCCTACGTAAGCACGATCAGAGCAGAGTCTGTTCCTCCTGGGCCCTCTGCCCCAAGCCTTGAACATTACCCTCCTTAGCTTATTTCTTCCTCAGACTGGACAGAGGCAAGCTGAGGTTCCAGCTGCTGCATCAGGTCCTCCCTCTGGCTGAGTACCCCGCGCTGCACAGTTATTCTTTGATTCTGGATACATGTGGAGCCACAGACAGACATACCTTCTGAATCTTTGCTTTACTTGGACCCTGGCTTCTTTTATTTTCCCAAAGAGAGAAAAGCCTTCTGCAGAGGAGATTCCCTTGGATAAACTAAAACTGCTTTTCTGTTTTTATCACAATTGAGAAGGTCAGATCTTCTCAGATGGAACCTGAGAAATAGCTTCTATTGGTTCTAAATGACAGCTCTATCCAGCACCCCATCCTTCTACCCCACTCTGCTTGGGGGTCTCTTCTGCTTCTCTCCATGGGCCTACATCCTACCCATTCACTAAAAACCAGTTTCAGGGACAGACCTCCCCACTGCCCTCATCTGCCAGGCCCCTGGCTACTCCCGGGACACAGGAAGATTGCCTCCGTGCAGCTCCTGGGGTCTGAGCAACCCAGGCATTCTCACCTGAGCAACCTCAATGGGGCTGTCCTTCTGGCCCTGTAGGCTTCACTCTAGGCTGGGTATGGGACATGTGCTTGGAAACACTAGCTTATGAGCAGGCTACGTTCTCCTAGCACCCTTGCTCTGGCATTTCATGGCAGTGTCACCAACTCAGAATCAGAAGTTCCTGCCCCTAGGCTCTCTATGGCACTTGGTCATTAACAGCCTTGGCTGAACACCTGCCTTGGCTTTCCCTTTTGTGAATGAAGGTAGCACCTTGGTTTTCTCTATATTTGGCCCATATTGGTGGGCAAGGCCCAGGTCTTTTTATAAATGGACCTGGCTCCTTCTGTACTGGGCTGGAGTTGGGGAGTCTGGCTGAAGATCACCTTGGGACTCTGCCCCTGCCTGGTTCCTAACTCCAAACCAATGTTTTCTTTTCCTGGCCTAGCCTGAAAACCTGCTCTACACATCTAAGGAGAAAGACGCAGTACTTAAGCTCACCGATTTTGGCTTTGCTAAGGAGACCACCCAAAATGCCCTGCAGACACCCTGCTATACTCCCTATTATGTGGGTGAGTCCTTGGGACATGATTTGTAACTCCCCACCCCAACGTATACAGCTGTATTGTGGGGTAGCTAGTGGGTTGCAGAAACCAAAGGGTTAAAGCCCAGCAAGGAGGGAGGGGGAGAATTCTGTCTGCATGGAGGCGGGTGACGTGGGGGTCCGGAGGCTGCAAAAATATTCTCCCAAACTTCAGCTTCTGCTTTTGAAAATAGATCCAGGAAAATTCTGGCTGTGGCCTGTGAGCTGAATGACATCACAGCAGCTCTAAATATATATGTGATAAAAGGCTGCCATCAGCTCGGGACGGAGCCCAACTGCGGTTGTTTTTCTCTAGTTTTTGTCTTCCTAGGATTCATATTCAGAAAGTGGGCAGGCATTTCTTCCTACATTGGAGGGACAAAGGGTACCAGTCACCTGCCTTGTGAGAGAGGGTCGCCTAAGCCAGGGCTTGGAAGTGTGTACATACTCATGCTTCCTGGAAAAGTTCCCGGCCCTTCTTCAAGTGGGCAACGCCCAGATCTGAAAAAGCTCCTTGCCAAAACTGCCCCCTAACCTGAGAGTGGGGTGATGACAAAGGGCTTTTCTCCCTTAGAACACGTCTTCCTAGAGGGCTGCTGAAGCGGTGGGAAGCTCCCTGAGACAGTTTAAATGGCACTCTGTTAACCAGGATGTGTTTTGCAGTATTTTAACTTAGAAATCTTCTAGCTTACTCACCTCATTGCACAGGGAAGACAAAGGCCCCATGGATTGGTAGCCAAGCCAATGATGGAATGCAGAGCCCTGCCCTGGTTCCTCCTTGCCTGTCACCTAGGCTGTGCATTCAGGGAGGCAAGGAACACAGAACGGCTGGCAGGCCAAGGCCCTCTCACCCACAGCAGTTTCCCATTAGGCCCAGACTGGCCTTCTTTTCTCTTCTCTCACCAAGGTTGAGACTGGCAGAGGGGCTCAGGCCCAGGGGAGCTGGGGGTGTGTCTGAAAGTGGTTGTTTTTCTCTGGGAGCTTTCTCCTCCTGCAACTTCACACCCATGCTGCCTTTCCAAAAGGTGCCAGACGCCAGTCTGCTCTGTCCTACTTCCCAACCCAGGCACCTCTTCCCCACCTTGCCCAAGCTTTAGGCTCCTGCCTGGGCTCCAAGACCCTTGAGGCTGAAAGCCCTGCTGTCCTTCTGCCCTGGCAGCCCCTGAGGTCCTGGGTCCAGAGAAGTATGACAAGTCATGCGACATGTGGTCCCTGGGTGTCATTATGTATATCCTGTGAGTACCTTCCCCACCCCCTGCCTCCATCTCCTGCCCTCACCCCCACTTTGAGCCCTCAGGACCATTTCTGTCCCCTACCCCTATGTCCTTGGTGAGGGGTTTGTATGTGTCACTCCTCATGCAGGCTGCCCTTCCCTTTTGGTCATGGGATACCACTCCTTTAGGTGCCTGAGGGTCTCCCCATGCCAAGGGCAGATGGCATTCCTGGGATGTGCCTGGGAGTCCGGAGGGCTGTATTGTCATGGTGTCTGGTTGCCTTTCTCCCCAGTCAGGGGCTTTTGAGGGGAAATGGGTTCACCCTGCCACTGCCCCTACCCTATGCCAAATGACTTCCCCCTTCCCCCAGCCTTTGTGGCTTCCCACCCTTCTACTCCAACACGGGCCAGGCCATCTCCCCAGGGATGAAGAGGAGGATCCGCCTGGGCCAGTATGGTTTCCCCAATCCTGAGTGGTCAGAGGTCTCTGAGGATGGTGAGTGAACCTCTCTGCCCCGGCCTGCCTTACCTGGCCCCTGTGGCTTTCATTCTGGGAAATCTTTGGTGTCAAACTGACCTGTGTTCAAATCCTGGCTCCCCCTCTTCCCAGCTATGGGACCCTAGGCAAGTCCCCTAAGCTTCTTGAGCCTCAGTTTCTACATCTGCCAAACAGGCCCAAAACTTGCCTCCTTAAAATTCTGACCCCTACTCCTCATTCATATTCTCCCCTCTGAGGACCACAAACCAGGCTCTCCTGTATGAGTTATCTACGGCTTCTTAACAAATTATCCTGAACACTTAGTGCTTTAAAACAAGAAATAGTTGTTAGCTCACTATTTCTGTGGGTTGGGAATTTGGGAGCACATGCAGCCCTTGTCCCAGCAGAGCATGTGGCCTGTGGGGAAGGGTGGGGGACCGGCTCTGAGGAATTCTGCAACCTTACCTCTCCCCTCTCTTCCCTTGGCCTCCCTAGCCAAGCAGCTGATCCGCCTCCTCCTGAAGACAGACCCCACAGAGAGGCTGACCATCACTCAGTTCATGAACCATCCCTGGATCAACGTGAGCCCCTCCTCCTCCCACAGCAGGCAGGGTGTCCAGCAGGAGCGGGGCTGCAGGGCAGGAGGGTGGTGGCTCTGCCTTGAGGCCCTGATACAGGGTTGGAATGGGCCAATGCACATAGGTAGATAGTAGGGCCTCACCTACAACCTGGCTTTGCCACTGCCCCAATGAGGCTTCTTCCCTGCTCTGAGCCTTAGTTTTCCCATATGAGACTGGGAGAAGGGGGTGGAGTAGGGGAAGCCAGTGCTATCCCAGGTGCCTCCAGTTTCTAATCCATGGGCGTGGGACTTTTTCCAGCAATCGATGGTGGTGCCGCAGACCCCACTCCACACGGCCCGAGTGCTGCAGGAGGACAAAGATCATTGGGATGAAGTCAAGGTGGGTGGGCTCCGCCTCAGTCTCTGTCTCTTACTGCAGGTTCCAGGATTTTGGCAAAAGGGACTTCAGGGTTGTAGCTACCCAGGGTCTGGGGTCTTTGGGCCCTTTCTATGCCTGGAGCACTGGGTGTCGGTGACTGTCGCAGTGGTCCAACCATGGCACTCCAAGGACTGGGCCACACTACTCCATTCAATGTGCTGCTCCTGGCTCACTTCCTCAGTGAATGGGGCTTTGGTACCGAGCTTGGATGACAACCTCATAACCAAAACATTTGGGAGGGTGGTCAGCCTGGTTTTAGACCCAGCAGAGGCCACGTTTGAACACATGGGGTAGCAGCTCCAGCAGTACAATCTCCAGGCCCCAGTGCGCTGCTTACCTAGCGAGATGGTGTTGTCTGCAGGTCTAGTGGTTCTGTGGTGGAACTGGTTTAGTTCACTATCCCACTTACCCTTTGTGTGGTCCCAGGGAATCACTATCCTTTTGTGCCTTAGTGAATAAGCTTAGTGTCTACCACAGAGGACTGCAGTGAGGATCATGTGATGCAAACGGCTTGTCCCAGTGCTGGGCACACAGCAGGCACAAAGGCAGCACAGCCTGTCACTGATGTGTTAAGAGGCTGCCCAGGCAGGGGGTGATAACTCCAAAGGTCAGTACATCCTGATCTCTTAGTGCCCCCCTAATCTTGTCTGTCCCCAGGAGGAGATGACCAGTGCTTTGGCCACTATGCGGGTAGACTACGACCAGGTGAAGATCAAGGACCTGAAGACCTCTAACAACCGGCTCCTCAACAAGAGGAGGAAAAAGCAGGCAGGCAGCTCCTCTGCCACACAAGGCTGCAACAACCAGTAGCTGATGGGGACTTGGAGGAGCCGGGCCTCTGAGCCTGCATGGCAGACTGGAGTGTGCTGAGGCCCCGGCCAGGAGGGCCCAGGGTCATTCCTTTAACAAAAGGATTTTGTTGTGTTTTAATGTGTCACTTGGAACTTCAGGATGGAGGACCCTGACCCTAAACCTCCTTCAGATCTCTGGCCCAGGCTCAAGCCCTAGAGAGGGGCAGGGCCTATGGCCTGGAAGCTGCCTGCTGCTGCAGCAGCACCTTTAGCCAGGGTGGCCCGAGTGAGGCCTCTGCACTGTCCTGCCCTGATACATGGCCTTAGCCTTCTAGGCCACTGGGAGTTGTGGCTGAACTTCCCATCTTCCACGTCTTCCACGGAGACATCCCCCTGCGGGGTGGGCAGATGGGCCTGGCCTTGAGAAAGGCATTGGCCATTGGTTGTCATGGTGACCAGGGACCACATTGCTGTCTGTGAATGCTGAATGAGCGAATAAGGGAAGAAGGGCAATCCAAGGTTCACCTCTGCCTTACTGGGGAGGCTGGTTTCTCGCACACTGGCTGCCCCCTCAGTCTCCTCCTTGGGCTCCCTGAGGCTGCAGGGGCTAGTCTGCCTGTCTCCCTGTGCAGTCCAGCCCTGCCTTGCTGCATCCCCAGCCCGGACGGCACTCAGCGCTCTCTCCTGAGGGAATCCCTGGGCCTTGCCATCCCGTCGCTACTCTTTACCCCAAAGGGTGGCTTTTCATCTCAACTTAAGGTGAGGGATATTTTTAACCTTTTTCCACTTTGGAAAATGTCACTGTGACAAAAGCCAGTATACTTCCCCTGTACCCACCTGCTCACCAGATCTCAGGCAGGAAAGACCCATTCTGTTGATGTCAGGGGCTACATTTTGGTGTACTTGTGTGAAAGTGGCTGGTTGGGAGCAGGGCTAAAGAGGCTTCCCATTAACCTGAGGTCTCTTTCTTTACTCTGGGTCAGACCTGAGGTTGGGGAATGTGACCGAGCTCTGCTCAGAAGTCTGGTCCTGGCTTGGGCCTGAGTAGGGGCAGGGACACCTGCCTGGCTGATCAAGGCTTACCCAGCCCCACCCCATCATGGTAGCCTCAGGGTGCCAAGTGCCTAATACTGCCTGACAAGTGCCTGACACCCAGCCTAGTTCCTTCCTGGCCCCTGTCTCACTGGCTGGGAAACCCTAGACCATGTCAGATAGGACAACACTGCTGGATTTTACATCCAGATCGTAATAAACACCATTTCATCATTTCCTCTTGGCTCCTGGTTTACTCTTTGTCTACAGGGGTGGACAAAAGTGGCCCAAGGGCAGCTTCTCACATTCTCTAGTGATTTTGCCCCAGTTGGAGGGGGTGCTTCAGGCCTGGTAAGCATGCCATGCTAATTCCAAGGCCACTGAGTCCTTGCTAGGCATAGAAAGGTCAGAGGAGCTGAGGGATGGCAGCTGCCACATACCTCCCAGCTCTGTGCCGCCCCTGTGCAGTGTGTGTGACACCTACCCCCGGCCCTGTGTGTGCCAGTGTCTGCCCACAGTGGCCACCCCCAGCTGTGTGCCAGCCTGCTGAAGGGCGGGCAGAGTGCCTGCTGCAGCACTGAGCTATTTTCAGAAGCTGCCAGATTTCATTTGGCAGTGAAAATATCGAGGAGGGGAGGGGGTGGGATGCTGCAAGACTGTCTTTTGACTACTCTAGTAACAGAGCACTCTCACCCCTTAGGAGCTCTTGCGGGCAGCCTCAAGGAGGGCTCTAACTGGCATTTCTCCTCCAGCTCCTATCTTGAAACCTCCCAGTTTTCCAAGAGCTCATCTGCTGCCTGCAGTGCTGGCTCCTCCGCCCCTCTTCCCTTAGGGCATGGGGGAGGGTGCAGAGATGCTGGAAGGCAGGGGACAGGCAAACAGGCTTGAGATGCCCAGCCTGGTGACCTTGGGTAGCTTTCTTGGCTTCAGTTTCCTCAGCTGTGTCCTAGTGATGATAGTGCCCATCTCATGGAGTCATGTGGGGGGTTTGAGCAGATGATGTGTGTGAAATACTTAGTGAGGTGCCAGGTGCATGGCTTGTGCCCCACACCCATTAGCTACTCCAACATCCTTAGCCATCAGGAAGGAGAGAACTATCTAGAGTTACATCTAGAGTATCTAGAAGTCTCTAGAGGAAAAAGCAGCCCCAAATCTACCTCAGTAACTTTCTGTCCAGAAAATCATGGGGTTTTATTTCCAAGGGCCTGCTCCCTAGAGCAGCATCATATGGGCCTCCTGGGCTTCAGTTCCAGTTCTGGGCTTCCAGGAGAGTGACCAGATAAGTTCAAGAGATCCCATGGAGACTGTGGTCCAGCCTAGCTTTCCTAGTGTACTCCGTGTCTGGAGGAATGCTGGCCAGACACAAAGGTAGATGTAGGCTGTCTAGTCACATAGCTGTGGAGGCAGAGATGGCCTCCCTTGCTTGGCTGCCAAGCATCCAGTACCTGAGAGCTATGCTGGGTACAAGGAAGGCTACAGTGAGAACTTCAGACAGGGGGCTCACCGCAAGGTGTTTACATTTATGACGGAGAAGGTGAAAACATAACACGTTGAAAATGTTGAATCAAGGTCTTGATGTGGTCTGTGATGGAAGAACATGGCTCCAGGAGAAGGAGGTGTCATGGGGCAGTTTAAGTCAAAGAGAGAATGTATGCATCCCAGTGCTGAGAAGGATGCCTGATAGGTTACAGGGTTGCAGGCAGAAGTACAGGAGCAGGGCCTCGGGAACAGAGGGATTCCATGCTCTAGGACTCCATCTGCCATTTGTCTCTGCCAGTCTGTGCTTCTCCCTGGGGCTGGCCTTGATCCTCTCCCTGCACTGGCCTTTTTTTTTTTTTTTTTGCCTTCTCCACAGGCAAAACTAGAACTGTGGAAGTCCTAGCTGGGGAGGTCATCTGCACAGGTGTCCACATGTCAGTTTCAGGGGAAGATTCTTATTGGTCACATTGGCCCCTTGCTGTTGTGGGGGAGGGGGTAAAGCCCTTCCTGTAACTAGGTGGGGAGGGGTGCCCCAGAGGATTGCCCCATTATCTCCCACATCTGTTTGGCCACTTCTCAAGAGCTCATGAGGAGCCTGGGACACCGGCAAGCCCATCCCAGGGCCTGGCTCCATGATCTCCAGCATCAGGTGTTGCTCTTACAAGCCAGGACCGGGAGGCTGGATGCCTGACCAAGTCATACTTTTTTTGGGCCTCAGTGTGGCTGTCTGTGAAATGGGAGCAAATCTCTGACAATCAGCTAGATTTAGGTGAGCTAAGAAGCCAAGTGGCCCCTCGTTCTCATCAGCGAGTCCAGACACACAGGCATTTGCACGAGCTCTATGATAGCTTTCCTGGCAGCTTTTGGTAAAGAATTTCCTAAGAAGCTACTTGGGAGGCCTAGGCAGGATAGCTTGAGCCCAGGAGCTCGAAGTTACAGTGAGCCATGATTGTGCCACTGCATTCCAGTCTGGGCAACAAAGCAAGATTCTGTCTCTTAAAAAAAAAAAAAAAAGGCTGGGTGCAGTGGCTCATACCTGTAATCCCAGCATTTTGGGAGGCCGAGATAGGCAGATCACAAGGTCAAGGGATCGAGACCATTCTGGCCAACATTGTGAAACCCTGTCTCTACTAAAAATACAAAAATTAGTGGTGCGTGGTGGCACATGAGTGTAGTCCCAGCTACTCGGGAGGCTTAGCTAGGAGAATCCATTGAACCCCGGAGGCAGAGGTTGCAGTGAGCCAAGATCATGCCATTGTACTCCAGCCTGGGCGACACAGTGAGACTCCGTCTCAAAAAAAAAAAAAAAATTCCGTGAAAGATAGATGTGTGTGTGTGTGTGTTTGTGTGTGTGAGACATCTCTTCCCAGTGATGTTCCCCCTGACCTGGCCAACAGCCCTGATTCTGTCCTCTGAACCTGATGCTGGCTTGCTTCCAACAACCTGGCTCATTGCTATTCTACACCAGCCCCTCTCTGCCCTCAATTCAGCCCCTCCACTGCCGTGTCACAATTGAGCCTCAAAATGCAGCCTGCTACAGCCTCTGCAGGCGTCTCAGTGCTTCCAAGCCTGCTTGAAACTTTCTTTCTGGCCGGGATAGGGAGGGCGGGGGAGATAGGCCATGTGTGGCTGTCTCCAGACCTAGCTGCCTTGGGCCTGACTGCTTTGGGCCTAGCCTTTGCATCCCTAGTGTGTTCTCACAGCTGCCCACAAACCTGGCAGGGTAAAATTCTTCCTTTTGACCTGCTGAGCAGCCAGCATGCTTAACTAGCAGGCAAGGAAGGGTCTGGCAAGCCCACCTCCCCCTGCTGTGTGTGGGATGGAGTAGGGTGTCTAGAGCCAGGAGACCTGAGCTTGGTTTATATGAAGCCTTGAGCAAGGCAGTTATTATTTTTACAGTTGCCCATTAGTAAAATGAAACACTGAATTAACAGGACCAGATTATTCCAGCACCTTTGACAGACATTATCACTGCAAGTTGATGGATTGTGAGAAATGCTCTATGTTCAGGTGGATCATGCATTTTTCCAGATCTCAGCTTTCTTACCTGTTAGAGTGATCCTCATAAGGATGGGGCAGGGCTGCAGTGAAGATGGAGAAAGGTGGCCAAGCCCAAAGGCCTTGGTCACCAGCACAGCGCAAGTGTCTGCGCTAAGCTGCTAGGTGATGCGCTAAGCTGCCTGGCACTCTGCCAGTTCTACCTCCTCTGTGTCCCCTGACCAGGAGGAGAAGGCAGCTGGTGACTCAAGGGAACCAGTTCCCTGGGGCTCAGAGGAGCTGGCAGAGAGGTTAATTGGGGTGTGGGGCCACCTGCTGGTCACCTGGGTAAGCATTCAGTGGACACCTACTGTGTGCCACAGCCTGAAGGAGCTGTGGGGCAGGGGAGAGACCGCAGCATTAAAATGAATAGCTAACATTTATTGAGTGCCTACTGTGTGCCAAGACTGTGCTAGGGTTTTACATGGATCATCTCACTTAGTCCTCACATTCTCATCTTACAGATAGAGAAACTGAGTCCCAAGCTCTTAACTGCTGCTCTGTGCGCTAGAGGAGGTCAAAGGAAGGAAATGCTATTTTTGGCTGAGGGCAATCACAGAAGACTTCCAGTCGGTTGACAATGTGAATCCAAATGGAAAGCCAGATTTTGATAGTCAAACATTTAGGAATTTAGCTGGTAGGTACATGAGGAGGCAAGGCATTTTGTGTGAAGAATGGAGAACAAGTCTGTTTACTGGGTGAGAGGCAGCCATGGCACAGGGGTCTCTCATTTCCTCATCTCACCTCCTGTAGGAAGTCAGAATGGGTGCTCACGGATGAGATAGTGGGCCTCTGGTAACAGCTCCTCCCTCTTAGAGCCCCCAGAGTTCTCCTATGCGTGGTGCATTCCCCCTCTACATGTGCACCTCTGCCTCCTCTGGAGATAGACCCAGCCAATGTGTCAATCTACATCTCCTCTTACTGCTGTAGCATTTCTGGTTGACTTAAGAGTTGGCTGTCAGAGTTGGGTCCAGATCTTTTCACACTTGACTCCCTGAACCCCCCAGGATTTGGTGAAGGAGTCGTAGGGCCCTCCATTTTGGCTTCCAGTGCACTGTTTTATAGATTGGTGTCCTGAGATTTAATTTGAACAAGTTCACATGCATTAAAAAAAGTTTATGGAGCACTGAACTAGACATTAACAAAATTGATCTCAAATTTTTCGAGGCAGGTATTACAATCCCCATTTTACAGATGGGAAACCAAGGTTTGGAGTTACTAAGTGGCTGGCCAAGGTTTATGGCTGGCGAGGACAGGAGGCAGGGCTCTGACATGGCAAAATGGCTATAAGGTTGTCCTTTCTCCCATGGTTCCTGCCCTTAGAGAGTCTATATTCCATGGACACAGGCACCTGTCAGCATTGTCTGGTGGGCCACCACTGGTGCTGACAAGGGGAGCGGAGATGACTACATGGTTCTGGCTGTCTTAGGCAGGCTTGCTTTCCCTTTCTGGAGAGTTCACTATGGACAGAGAAAGTTGGGACAAAGAGTGGGTGGTAGGACTGAAGCACTAGGAAACCTGCCTTAGACTATAAACCCTGCCCCTGTGTAGAGGCTGTGTGGATAAAGCAGATGACACCCCCATTCCCATTCCTTACCTTGATCTGTGTTCACAGCAAGCCAGGGAGTAATCAACTCTCAGACCTGACAGAGATGCTCTGTGTGAGAATGAGGCAGGCCCCTCAGCCACCTCTTGAAGCAGCACCCCCAGTGTGGGGACTCTCCCCAGCCCAGCCTCCCTTTGAGGTGATGGGACCTTGACTCATGGGTCATGTTTTCCCATGTGGGCTACTAGGGCTGGATGGAGGGTCTCAGGGCCCACTGAAAAGGCCCAGGTAAGTGAGAGGCTGGGCTCTTAGCTCTGGGTCTGGCCTGTTTGAGTCATGCCTTGGAGCTCATGTTTTAACACCTAGTGTGTGCCAGACATATCTTGTACTTGACTTTGTTTACTTTTCTGTTCTTCCAGTAGCCCTCCCAGACAGAGGTTATGCCCATTTTGCAGATGAAGTCACTGAAATTTGAATGGTAACAGGAGAAACATCCCAGGCTCCTATGAGTGGTGTGTGGCAGGACCAGGGTCTGAAGCCAGGGCATGGAACTTCACAATCCCCTTCCTAATAGGAAGGCTGTTCCTGACCGAAGAGTTCCAGTGTTATCTGACCCGTTCCCGAATCCCGTCTACCTGGAGCTGTCACAAACCCATTCCTCCTCTGCCCTGATTTTCTATGCCCCTGGATGCCAGAGGAAGGATTCTTGGGGGTGACCTTCCATGACCTCTGGCCCTGAACTTGGGCAAGGAGTGCCTGGCACCTCTCAGGATGCTTTAAAGTCAGAGTGCTTCCCTGCAGAGGAGACAGATGTTGATCTGAGTCACACAGCTTAGGATCCCCTCCTGACTCCACTCTGTGACCTTGGACAACTCCCTTAATCTCTCTGAGCCCATTTCCTCATTAGAACATAGAGATATAGCAATGCCTGCCCCCAGACTATGAGAGACTGGGAGAGGTGAAGCATGACAGTCTGCTGAGCTCCCAGCATGTCATAGACCCTGAAAAAATTCACCTTACATATGAGACTGTGTGGTGTGTAATGGTGTTCAAGGAAATATTGAGTCACAGGTTAAAGCCTTCAGAAAGGAGGCTGACTTCCTGGGAGCAGTCAGAGCTCCTGTCTAACTGAGCCACCTACCTGCCTTTGAGGCTTCTCTCTCTCTCTCTCTCTCAACCTCTGCCTCCCTGGTTCCTGCCAGGCCAGGGCCTAGTAAGCTGTGTGGTGGGGCTGGCCAGGGCTGCTATGAAAGACAGATGAAGCAGGGGAGGCTCTGCTCAGTGGCATCAGACAGGTCCAGAGAACCCCTCCTTACAGGGTCAGGAAGGGAGCCAGAGACTGCGGGGCACTGTACCAGCTGGTGAGGGGATGGATTGGCCCAGCATGCCTCCTGTGGGCAGGTGTCCCTGTGCTGTTAGCTGAGCCAAGTTAAGCAGACAGGACTCCTTCTACAATGATGGAGCCTACAGCCAAACAGTGGGGTGACAGACAGGGACAGAAGGGTCAGGGAGAGGGTGTCTGAGAAGGGGACGCTCAACCAAAGATGAATTACAAGAAGTTGGTTATCAAAAAAAAAAAAAAAAAAAAGAGGTCAGGCTGGGTGGCTCTCACCTGTAATCCAGAACTTTGGGAGGCCAAGGTGGGCAAATCACCTGAGGTTGGGAGTTCAAGACCAGCCTGGCCAACTTGGTGAAACCCTGTCTACTAAAAATACAAAAATCAGTCAGGTATGGTAGTGGGCGCCTGTAATCCCATCTACTCTGGAGGCTGAGGCAGGAGAATCACTTGAACCTGGGAGGCAGAGGTTGCAGTGAGCTGAGATCGTACCACTGCACTCTAGCCTGGGTGAAAGAGTGACACTCTGTCACAAAAAAAAAGAAAAGAGAAAAAAAGAAGACGGGCATCCCAGGCAGAGAGACTAGCAGGTGCAAAGGCCTTATAGCAGAAAAAGCCTCTGAGAATCTGAAGAGCAGAAAAGAGCACAATATAGAGAGTGCTAATCTCGTCCAGCCTCCCCTGGACAGAAGTGAGCATGTGGACACCCTTATTGGACCCAAGGAAGTCAAGCTTTTTGGAGGTACCTTTCTCTAGGTCCTGCCACTGACCACCCAGAACAGAATGAGTCCAGGGCTCAGGATGGATCAGCCAGATGTGAATCAGCCCTCACCTGGCCCTTGACTACATATGGAACACTAGCTCCTGAGATGGCTTTGATATCTAATTGCTGGCAATAAATTAAACCCACAAAACCGAGGATGCAAGGCTCACTGGGGCTGTTAACATCAGCAAAGTCAGTGGCTGTGTCTGTTTTCACACCAAGATGCAATAAGATACAACTCATCTCTGGAGATAGATTACATAGAGATAGGGCCCTGCACTTTGGGCCTGGAAGAGAGAGGGTCGATTTCTGTTAGTGAGCTCCTGTAACTAAGCTTGATATTATTACAGTTATATGAATGCTTGGAAGGGAGATCCTGGAGTAGGGGTGAGCAGAGATTTTCAGCCATAGTCATACACTCTAATCTCAGCCAGCAAGAGACAAGCCCCTCCTCCCTCTAGCCCATAAGTCAATGCAGGCTAGGGGCCTGGGCTGGGAGCACTGCCAAGGGATGAGGGGACCTCAAGGTGTTCTTCCTGGGACAGTCGTCCTCCTCCTATGCCCACCTTTCCCGGCCTGCCCTGAGAAGTTTTTCTTCCTTTTGTTGCTCTAGAAGTTAAATGAGTTTCCTGGAGTAAATACTTCCCACCTGAAGCTGAGAGGGCTGCCTGAAGGAGGATGCTGTGCATGTGTGAGAGGGGTATAGGGAAGGAGGAGGCAGCCAGTTTTCATGCTCTGGAGGGAAGATAGCCAGAGGTCAGCTGAATTGTCCAAGGGTGCCCAGAAGGTTAGTAGTTGGAGCTGTGAACAAAAGAAGGCTCCCTGGAGATAGTCTGAAATGTAGGAGAAGAAGAAGATGGCATTGGGACTGGAGGGACTTAGAAGAGCTTGTACGTCTAGCTTCAGGACTTCCAATGTTTCCTCCTTAGAGTCCGATTACCCTTAGAAAAGGGTGGTACCTCTTGGGCCTGTGCACTTTCTTGCCTCCATGTTTGTCTTCTTGGACTGGCCAAAAGCAGTCCTTCAAGGAGGGAAGTGGATCCAGGAAAAATGAAAGTTGACACAGGTATGGTTCAGAAACAGCTTGAGATTTGGAATGGACGAGCAGTTCTAAATAGACTCCAAGAAGGTCAGAGCTGGAAAGTACCATTTGATTCTCATTTTATAAGTGAGAAAACTGAGGCTCAGAAGCCAGTTACCCAGCCTAGATTGTCTCAGCCAACATGTGCAGCCCAGTGGGGGACTGTCCACTGGCTGGGCCACCTTGCCTTCCCTGGCCTTAGAGTTCCCTTTCAGGTCCTTCCAGCTCTCACCTTCTGTGGAGCTCTTTTCCATTTTTGCTTATTCCTGAAGAGGACTTTATCAGTGATTGTTTTGTGGCATCCATAGCTCTTAATTAAGCTTCCTTGGGCCTCCATCCCAGAAGGCTTTGAGTGAAAAGAGCATCAGTATTTGGCAATGGGATCAGTGTAAGGGGCCCTGCCCATGGCCTGGAGAGAAGGGCAGATGTGCAGGGAGGCTGGTGCTGAATTACGGGGTCCAAGAGAGCCTGGAGGCCTGAAGAGGGTTTTTCAGACCCCATCCCATGCAGGTTCTGCTGGAACCCTGAAGCCCTTCAAGCCTGAGACCCCTGGCTCCTGGGCTGGCTGCTGATGTCCCCCTCCCTACCACTCTCAGGACTACAACTGCCCAAAGGCCAGACACACACAGGGATTTCCTGGCTGCATCTTGTGAATGGGTGGCGTTGTGGAAATGTTGGAAGCCATGGCTTGTCTGAGTTGAAGTCCCTACTCTCTGGCTTGAAATGTGGCCATTGACTATAGGCTCTTCAGCATAAGGATGTCTTTCAGAGAATCAGGGCTATGAAGATCATGAGAGGAGAGTGGTAGTTTTGCTCGGCCTTGGGACTTGAGGTGGGTTTGGAAGGAAGATGGAAGGTCAAAGGAGAGGGCACAGCACGGCTTGGGAATGCTCTTGCTGATTTGGGTGTGGGGAGTGTGGCTAGGAAAGGTCCTCTCTTAAGCTGTAAGTGCCCAGCCTGGGGTGGAAAGATAAATTCCAGGCTGAGTATGGACACTACTGTGGAGGCAGCAGGGAGCCATTAGGGACCCTTGGACTGAAGAGAAGTGACAAGAGAGTGGTTTGGGGCAGCTTCGTCTGGGAATTGGCAATAACGAAGCAGGAGTGGAGGAACTCTCCTCACAATTTCTCCCAGATGCAAGTGGCATGGCCTCAGGGCAGACGTTCCTCTCCCAGGGTGACTGGGACTGTGGCTGGATGCTCAGAGACAGCCTAGGATGATTCCCACATGAATCACCGTCAACCCCTGGCTCACACCCACCCTTGGTTAGAGTCTTCCTTGACAAGGTCTCCCTGGGGCATTCTTAAACCAGCACCAGGTATGTTTTCCAGGCAAGCCGAGCAGTTCTCATGCTGCTGGCCCTGAGGTTCCCCACAATCTGGGACTTCCTGTCCAATGGAAAGAAAAGGAAAACTCACATTATTGACAGATGGATCCTGAACCCCTCAGCTCAGAGGCAGGTGCCATTCTCACCCATTTTATCCCTAACACCTCCTGATGAGCCAAGTCTTCTGAGACTCCACAGTCCCTGCTGGTCCCTTGACTCTGGGGTTTCCCTGGCTCTGGGCCCCGTCAGCACCTCTCTGGGGCCTCCATCTTGAGAACCTGCCTGAGCCTGGATGGTGCCTGCATTTACCGTAGGCTCCTTGGGTGACACTGCTCCACAACTGGGTCTGGGGAGCTTGGCCCTAGGTGGCCACCTCTAGTGGGCTCTTTCTGGCTGGTGGTTGCCAGCAGCAAGAACCACCATCACTTTCCCCACCATTCAAGAAGCCCTCAGGGATTCTCTGCATCTAGAAAAAAAGCACAAAAACATAGGCTATATCCTGGAAGTGGGCAGGGGATAGGGCAAAGGCTCTCCTACTTTCCTCTTCTCCAAAGTATCTTCCACAGCTTCCAGACTTGTCACCGTGCAGTGTCACAGTCATAGATTTGGTACTGCCCACTCTAGGTTCTGCAATAGTTTGAAGGTCAGCCTCTCAAAGATTGTGGCTGTTGCTTTCCCTGGATGTAGAGAAGGGGTTTTGGTGTTGGAAACTCCCCAGAACTCTGGGGCTAGCTGCTGTGGGTGATCTTGAACAAGTCTCTTCTGTTCTTTGAGATCTCAGTTCCCTTGACTGTAAAATGGCCAAAATTATGCTCACAGGATTATTGGGAGCATTTCATGTGAGAACACATGAGAAAATACCATAATTACAGAGTCTGGTACTCTAAGAGTAGAATTACTTCAGGTTGAGGGAGCAAGGGCGCCCTGGAGCAGCTCTACAGAATGGGGAGGTGAAAAGGAGCTGGAGGGCAGGTAGCATCTGATCTGACAGAGAAGTCCAGAGCAGTTATATGCATCCAGGACCTCCTATGCCATGCTGAGGTCTTTGATGTACATCCCTGCTCTGCAGACATTGAGGACAGTCTGCTATTTACCTAGAAGAGTTTATAATAGTCAAAAGCTTGGGGTTGAAGGAGCCAGTATTGGGAGGCCAGTGGCCAGCCTGGTAGAAGAAGAGAGTCGGTGGAAGGAGCTGGAGACACAGTGCTCTTTTCTAAAGGCCACACCTATGCTCACGTACTTGAGTTATGCCTCAGGCCATGGGTGCTAGGGGGACAATCCAAAAGGAATTAGAAGGTTTCCTAGCAAAAGATAAACTCTGAGGGCTCTACCTGGTTCCAGGCCCAAGGAAGGCATGCTTTCAGACCTCATCCCCTGGCAGTCCTGGTCCAGGATCTTACTGAGCACAG
The DNA here is from genome assembly GCF_049354715.1 of Callithrix jacchus. Classification (NCBI taxonomy): domain Eukaryota; kingdom Metazoa; phylum Chordata; class Mammalia; order Primates; family Cebidae; genus Callithrix; species Callithrix jacchus. The sequence goes on from NC_133516.1 coordinate 33,230,177, forward strand.
ATCCACATGCCTCATGCTCCCCAGGGGCAGATTTGTAAGCCCAGAAGTCAAGGCCTGACTTGAACCTGATGAATGAATCGGATCAAATACATGCTGTATGCTCCCAGGCCTGATTTCTCCAACTCCTCCAGCCCATATCCAAGGAGGAGCTACAGAAATGTCCATGAGTCAGTTTCCATGTGGAATAGCATTCAACAGTTCAGGTCTGTGATGGACTCTAACGGCAGCACCGTAGGTTTGTCCATTGGTCATTGTCATGGTCAAACAAGTAGTTTCCAAAAGGAGCCAGCATGTCACATGGAAAGAGTGGGAGCATGAGAGAGAAGGGGGAGGTGTCATACCCTTTTTTTTTTTGAGACAGAGTCTCACTCACTCTGTTGCCCAGGCTGTAGTGCAATGGCACCATGTCAACTCATTGCAAACTTTGCCTCACGGGTTCAAGTTATTCTTGTGTCTCGGCCTCCAAGTAGCTGGGATTATAGGGGTGCACCACCACACACGGATGATTTCTTTTTTTTTTTTTTTGAGAAGGGGTCTCGCCCTGCCGCCCAGGCTGGAGTGCAGTGGCGTGACCTTGGCTTACTGTAACCTCCACCTCCTGGGTTCAAGTGATTCTCCTGCCTCAGCCTCCTGAGTAGCTGGGATTACAGGTGCCCACCATCATACCCCGCTAATTTTTTGTAGTTTTAGTAGAGACAGGGTTTCACCATAGTGGCCAGGTCTGGAACCCCTGACCTCAAGTGATTCTCAGTCTCCCAAATCACTGGGATCACAGGCATGAACCATCACACCTGGACTTCATATACTTTAAAATAACCAGATATCAAGTGAACTCACTCATCACCAAGGAGATGGCACTAAGCCATTCACGAGGGATCGACCCTCATGATCCAAACACCTCCCACCAGGGCCTATCACCAACACTGGGGATTACATTTCAACATGAGCTTTGGCAGGGACAAACATCAAAACCATTTCATCATAGATGGAGATGTAAGAGAGAGAGAGGCACCAAGGTGACTGTTAGAGTGTTACCTTGGGCTGCTAGAGAGATGGAGGTGCTGTCTCTTAAGATAAGAGACTGTGTGTAGAGGGGATGGTTTGCAGTATTGGCCACTCTCATTTCAAGACACTATTAGACATTCCAGGTGTCAGGAAGGCAGTTGGAATGATGGAGCTTGGGGCACAGCTTTGGGAGACATCATGATTCAATGGAGTCCAAAGCTGCAAGATCAGACAAGAGGAGAAAATGTGGAGAGGGACAAAAAGGGGACTCAATCCTGTGGCAGAGGTTGGGGAGACATGAAAGATTCAGAAAAGTAGACTGAGAGGGAGCAGCCAGCTAAGAGAAAAACCAAGAGAGTATAGTTTATCAGAAGCCTCTAAAAACAAATATTATAAGAAAGGAATGGTCACTGTGTTGAATGCTGCTATGCAGGAAAATAGGATGAAGACAGAGAAGCAGTAATCGGATTTGCCACCACAGACATCCTTGGTGGTCTTGGCATGGATGTTTCAGTGGAATAATAGGGCTGGAAGCCCCATTATTGCAGGGGGAAGTGGGAACTGCTGTAGATATGGAGGTAGAGGCAGTGAGTGCAGTGAAGGGGAGTGACAGCCTTTTTCCAAGCACCCCATGAGGAGCCTTGAGCTCTGGGCTTCTCTTCTAACAGACCAACACCCTCAGTGGCCACAGAGAAAGACAAAAATGTGTCCTATGCCCCGGAAGTCAGGGCCTGGGTTGGCCAGAGTGGAAAAGTAGATGAGCTAGGCTGGGAAGGATGAATCAGGTACAAAAATCCATGCTCAGTGCTGTCACAGCTGTCTGTCACAAGAGCCTAGCTTTTAGAAAGACTCCCTGCTTATTAGCTCCAAAGAGGGTGGGCTCCAGAGTACAGGTGGCCGGTGCTGCCCAGCTCCATGTCCCGTCTCTGTATATTGTTCTCCTGAGAAAGTGGTACTGCTGTATACAGGTAAAGTTGTCATAGAAGCAACACATAATCATTGGGAAATTGTAGAAAGGAGGAAAGGGTCACTTCTTGGTATATTATATTCTGGTTTGTATCTACATGGGATTATTCTTGCATAATTATGACCACATTGTGAACAGAATTTTGGGCCTGATTATTTTTTGCTGAATGTGACATACTAGACATTCTCTTTATTGATAGATGGATTTCATGGTTGTTATTGGTTGCATACAATTGCATGGAGTAATGCCCCATTTCAATCACTTCATCCCCTACTGGTTGTCATTTGGATTATGTCCAATATTTATGGACAATATTACATTGGATATCTATATAAACGAAACTTATCTCAATCCATTTTCACAGAAATAACATTTTCTGGGGGGAGGATTCTTGATACCCACTTGCCATAGTGCTGGTGGGAGGGTCACCTGGACCCACCCTACTTGAAATAAGTAGCCCACTATTACACTAACTACCTCACATAGTCATTAACCTTTTTTTATCTGGGCCTAATGTCTTGGCTTACGCCTGTAATCCCAGCACTTTGAGAGGCGAGTGAATCACCTGAGGCCAGGAGTTGGAGACCAGACTAGCCAACATGATGAAACTTCGTCTCTATTAAAAATAGAAAAATTATCCAGATGTGGTAGCATGCTCCTGTAATCCCAGCTAATCAGGAGGCTTAGACAGAGAATTGCTTGAACCTGGGAGACAGAGGTTGCAATGAGCTGAGATGGTGCCATTGTAATCCATCCTGGGTGACAGTGCAAGACCGCATCTCAAAAAAACAATAAAAACAAAAAATAAAAATAAATAAAACGCCAGGTGCGGTGGCTCACGCCTGTAATCCTAGCACTTTGGGAGGCTGAGGTGGGTGGATTACCTGAGGTCAGGAGTTCAAAACCAGCCTGGCCATCATGGTGAAACTCCATCTTTAAAAAAAATAAATAAATAAAAAGAAGGGGTCTTCTTGAACTTCAATTTGTCTTTCTTTGACAGTTAAAGAAGATGTTCATTTTCCTATCTGTTCATTTACTATTCTATTTCTCCTCACGGGAGGAAGCAGTTTCCATTGGGTGACCCAAATTTGTACCTTTCCCCGTGGGCTCTCTGAATGGCTCATCAGCCCTGCTAGGGCTGTCCTCACCAGCTGGAGTGATCCAAGGTCAAAACTCTATGTCCTCCTGCACTGTCTCCATGCCTTCAACCAGTCATCACAGTTGCACTCTTCTTCCTAAATGCCCATAGCAGCCTCTTGGCCTGCCCCACAGGCTCTCCTCTAAGCTGATATTGACTATTCCCAGCCACTTCCCCTGGACCCTGAAGAGCCTTCAGAAAATATACCTTGACCCACTGATGAGTTTAGTCTCTACTGATTACTCAGAATTCTTCAAAGTCTGCATCTATCCGCCTGCCACCCTGCACCCACCTCCAAGGAAATCTTGGGCTCCGGTCATGCTGGCCTCACCTGGGCCTCATTGCATCCACTCATCTTGCTTCTTTCTGCCTCTGTGCTTGGTTCATGAGACTGCTCCTAAGAATCATGTCCACTTAAACTCATCCTCTGAGACCTTGCCTCCTCAGCCGAGCCTTCCCAGATTTTTCCAACCCACTCAGCCTCCCCTGCCTCTGAATGGCTGAAGCATTTATAGTCTATAGGGGCTCTCTGAGAGGGTCCCCAATAAGTAGTCCTCGTTCTTCAAGTTCTGAACAATGAAGAAATAAAACTCAGATGGAGGACAAAGGATTATCTTCTTTACTGAAGAAGGCTTAGAGAAGGAAGTGGCTTAAGGTAAGGTCACATGGGTCTGTGCTGGGCTGACTTTCCCCCTTTCCCTAGTCTCACTTGCTTTGGGTAAGTGAGGCCCCACACATCCCAGCCAGTGGAGACCCACACATAGAAGAAAGCACTAAAGTGGGAAATCTGCCCACTCCTCACAGTCCATACTCCAGGGGCAAATGCTAAATCCTGTCTTGAATTAATAGAGTCACTATGAGTTTTGTTGCCTCAACTATGCTGGACCAACTTTAGGAGGTCCTTAAGACCCAAGGTATGTACAGCTTCTGATCTTTACAGTGCCTTCAAGCAGGTGAAGAGGACTCCCTCTTAGCAAGCCCTTACTTCTGCACACAAACTCACCCTGGTAAAGTCTAAAATTCTGTTCTGAGGACCTCATTTCCCTACGGATGCTGGTCTGAGTGTACAGGCAGAACCTATGGGAGCAGGCAGGGATATAACCACTATCATTCACCCAGGCCTCAGTCAGGAGAGGGACAGGGCTTTTCCTGAGGGCAGTCTTTCATGGGGATGCAGGACATGAAGGCACAATTGCCCTTGGTGCCACTGTACTAAGATCAAGGAGAGAATCAAACAAGAAATTGGGATGGCATAGACATGTTTTGCTTAACTCGTAAGTGTGTCAAGAGCCTCTTTTGGGCTTTTACTGGACAGATGATAAGTGATTGGATTATCCAAGGCATGGGGGATTAATTATTTTGGGCTGGACAGAAGAGTACACAGATAGAGCCAGGTTACAAACTCTGCTGCTCCACTGGCTGTTGCTTTCCAGAGGAATGTGAACTTCTTACACAATTTGAAACCCACCTGATAATGCCTCGATTCCAGAGCTGTGGGTGCACACACATCATTGCACCACGTAGAATTAGAAAAAGAGTTCTCTAAAAATAACTACCAAGGAATATTTAATTTGATAGCAAGACTATGACTAATCCATGAAACAGAGAGTCTGTGTGACAAGACACAGTACAATAATTGGGAGAAATTCATGTTTGACTTTTAAGCAAGTGCAAAATGAAACAGATCTATGCCTTGGCAGCTGAGGACCCTGTGGCTCTAGGAAGAGTGTCTGTGAGCAGGGGGTTGATGGCCATAAAGAAGAACTGATGCAACATGTAGTTATCAGGGGTGCTGCATGATGGAAATAGCTTAGGGAAATCAATACCTTTTGGTGTTAAATAGAAGAGACTCATGCTGAGCTAAGTGCTGGCTGGTAAGAGGTGGACGCAGGAGGCCAGCCTAGCAACACAAGGGTGACCAAACCAGCTCTCTCAGGTGAGCTTGGAGAAGTAGATTCCACAAATGTAAAGAGACCTAGCATTTCTGGGAAGCAATTTGAGCCCATAGGAGGGGAGCAAAGTTCCAAAGTTTTGTGAACATTTACCTTGTGTTGAGAACTTTGTAGGCTTTATCACCAGAAGCATCCCTGATGTAGAAGCCATTCTGATTCCCAGTTGACAGGAAGAAATTGGGTTCAGAGAGATTAAACTACTTGCCTGGGGTAAACCAGCTAGGAAGTATCTATAGGGAGCTGGATGTGAACCCAGCTCTGACACCAGAGGCCTCAAGCTCTATTCTCTGTTGCTAGGTCACCTGAAACTTGAAAAAGCCTGAGGCTGTCAGTGGGCTAGAGTGACAGACTGGGATTGGGACAGGCTGGGTGCAAGTGAGGTTTTGGCAGAGGCCACCCCATGATGAGTTCTCATGAAAAATTGCCATGGCTCCTGGCATGGCAATTTTCTGAATCAGGATCACTTCTCTGATTGTTCCATAATTCATGATTGCATATTATAAATTCTGATCCATCACCCTCAGTGCTAACTGGAGAACAGAATAATCCCCATTTCTTAGAGTTGCTCTTCCTCAGTGGTGACAGGGTGAGTACTATTCCTGGTGCTCCCTGGGTCAGAGCCCTGCATGTTCTGAATACATGTCCTAAGGTATGATCTTGTGAGAGAATTCTCTAAAGATTTCTCTCTTTTTTTTTTTGGCATCCTCTATTAAATGTTCCTCAAGGAAGAGATTAGCAGTGATCCTTGATCAGGTTCATGGCCGATTGCTTGCTGGCACCCTTGGCAATATTCTTTCCTTGGACGCTTAGCATGGTCAGGGGTGGGAGTGACAAGCAAGGTATTGAGACCACAGCTGAAGTAGTGGGTCACAGAACCTGGAGAGTGGGCTGTGTAGGGAGGTAAGCTGTCCTTCCCCTCCAAACTTGGGAGATGAGTACTGGAGCCTGACACAGGTGTTCCGTCTTGAGAATAAAGGAAAGATTGGCTCACGGAGGAGAAAGAAGCTGGGAGTGGTCCTGTCTGAGCAGTGGTCTTAGATGCTTCTGCAGACTTTGTTGGTGCTCAGAGAATTGAGGAACATGCAGCGGTGCACTCAAGGGGCTGGGCCTTTTCCTAGGCTGTTCCCTCAACAAGCCCAGAATCTCCTTGAGGGGAGATTGTGTTCTTATTCATGTCTCTTATCTCTGCTTCTGACCCAAGGCCTGTCAATGGTAATATCATGGGATGTGGCAAGGCTCCAATGCCTGCTCGTCTCCCACTCTAGTCACATTTCTCCCCACTCCCCACTTGCTCGCTCACACATCACGTCCTGGTCACACTGGCATTTCCATTCCTTGGATATGTTTAGCTCCTTCTTCACCAGATTCACTTCCCCTAAACGCTGCTCCCTCTGTCTAGAACACTCTTCTCTTCTATTTGGCTGATTTGTATGTATTGTCAGCCTCCAGTTTAAATATCATTTCCTCCAGGAAGTCTTACCTATTTGCAAACTAGGTCAGGGCCCCTGGCTGAGGCTCCCTCTGTAAATGTATACTTTCTCTTCTTTCCTAGTACTTGTGTCTCTGTCCGTTCTTTTTTTTTTTTTTTTTTTTTTTTTTGTGATAGAGCTTTGCTCTGTCACCCAAACTGGAGTGCGGTGGTGCAATCTTGCAATCTCAACTCACTGCAACCTCTGCCTCCTGTGTTCAAGTGATTCTATTGCCTCAACCTCCTGAGTAGCTTCAATCTCTGAGGATTACAGGCACGTGCCACTACACCCAACTAATTTTTGCATTTTTAGTAGAGATGGGGTTTCACCATGTTGGCCAGGCTGGTCTCAAACTCCTGGCCTCAAGTGATCAGCCCACCTCAGCCTCCCAAAGTGCTGGGATTTACAGGTGTGAGCCATTATGCCTGGCCTTGTGTCTCTCATTAGAGATTTGCTTGTGCGATAATTGGTTCAATGTCTCTTCCTCCAGCTAGAGGCTAAATTCCATGAAGAGAGGCTGGGCACAATGGCTCACGCTTGTAATCCCAGCACTTTGGGAGGCTGAGGCGGGCAGATCACTTGAGGTCAGGAGTTCAGCCTAGCCAACATGGCAAAACCCCATCTCTACCAAAAATACAAAAAATTAGCTGAGTGTGGTGGCAGGTGCCTGTACTCCCAGTTACTCGGGAGGCTGAGGCAGGAGAATCACTTGAACCCAGGAGGTGGAGGCTGCAATAAGCTGAGGCTGCAATGAGCATCACTGCACTCCAGCTTGGGCTATTGAGCAAGGCTCCGTTTCTAAACAAACGAACAAACTCCATGAAGAGAAAGACTGTGAACCTCTTTTTGCTCTGGACCTGGCCTCTAATAGGTGTTCAGTAAATTTTTGGTAAGTGAACGATTCAAATTTCTCACACTTCAGGATAAAAGGTATGAAAAGTTGGTGGGAATGAAGTGTCAGCTCTCTTCCTAGCCCCAGTCCCACAGCATTTCCGAGACTGGGTAGGTGGTGCTACACTACACAACAGACTTGTTTTTTAACTTATTTAACTCAAGTGGGTTGGTGAAGGCATTTCAGTTGGTGGCTTTTTATGTGTAGCGAAATAACCTCTGTCCTGATTTGCAGTATCTGTACTATTTTGGGCTGTTTTTCTCTTTGGGGCCTATTTGTATTGGAGCAATAATTTCACCATTTGGCTATGCAGAAGCTCAATTAATATTACAAATATGGTCCCATAAAATTTGCTTCTTGACATCAGAATGTTTTGTTGCTAATTACTCTCCAAGGTTTTTAATTTCAATCCCTCCTTGGTGACTTAGTGCAGAAATTTAAGGACATAATTATTTCTCCTCAAGGGAAAGAGAACTAGGTAATGCCAAGTTTCTATGTATTTGCCCTTCCTTCCAGGGGCTAACTTGTTTTGGATTCTATCTCATCCCTTTTTGTTTCTAGACAGAAAATAAACAAGCAAACAAAAACCTTATTGGAACAAAAATAGAAATTTCTGGAAAACATTAAAAGCACTCGTTTACTAATGTATTCATTCAAACAATATTTACTGAACACCTATTATGTGTCAGGTCCTGCATGCTAGGGACTAAAAATAAAAAGAATATAGCATGGTGCTATCTCCAGGTAGATCACAGTCTTGAGTGGGCAGGAAGAAAGTGCTGAGAATTCTCTGACACATCTGGACACATCTGGGGGTGTTTCTCATGGTGGGTCTTGTTTATTAGAACACATCCAGAAGTGCCACATCAGTCTCCAGGAATTACAATCAGGGGAGCTTTGGCCATTTCTCATTTGAAGATCTTGGCTAACTGAAAGAAATCCACATTTTAATAATATTTTGAATGGATTGATAAAATAGGAACAGATGGTTAAAGTTTTTTATTTTAGGGAAAATAATGAAATATTGCACTGCTTAATCTGTCTTCCTGTCACACTCTTCCCTATCCCCTCCCTACTGAAAGGATACTCAGATGTAACCAAACTTAAAGCAAAATACTGGTATCTTCTTGGACACAAGGTCTCTTCACCTGAAAGGGTTCTAACGTTGTCAGCCATCTCTGTGTTAACTTACTTTGTCTTTTTTTTTTTTTTCCAAACACGTTCTCACTTTATCACCCAGGCTGGAGTCCAGTGGAGCAATCTCAGCTAACTGCAACCTCTATTTCCTGGGTTCAAGTGATTCTCTTGTCTCAGCCTCCTAAGTAGCTGGGACTACAGGCGCATACCACTAGGCTAATTTTTGTATTTTTTGTTGGCGTTTCACCATGTTGGATAGGCTGGTCTTGAACTCCTGGCCCCAAGTGATCCACCGCCTCAGCCTCCCAAAATGCTGGGATTACAGGCGTAAGCCACTGTGCCCAGACTTTGTGTTAATCCACTTTGAATTGGCCCCTTATTCCAGTGCTGTCTTCTGAAAGAAGGCTTCCTAAAAGGTGTTGCTTTGGGGTAAGTAAGGTGGTGGTGAAGTGAGACTAGCTTGGGTGTCTCTCTCTGCCATGAAGAAAACTAGCTCTGCAACTGTTTTACTAACAACAGCAGACCCACTACTTGAGGAACCCAGAAGGGCAGAGATGAGTTGGGTAACATGTTCTTGAGCTTTCCATTTACCTGACCCTGGGCTTCATATGGACATAAGCTGTAGCTGCTGGCACCTCCTGATCAAGAGAAAGCAGAAGGTTACCACTATCTCCTGCATTTTGTTTGAAATTGCCTCTATACCCACTGCATTTCTCTGAAGTTTTTTTCTACCATTCTGTTTGTACAGAGCATCAGATGAGATCAACTGCTGAGAGAGGGAAGTGAGTGCTGCATTGGCACCACTGCCAGAAACTCTTGAGAATGAGCATCGTGTGCCACTTACCCACTGCTTGCCGACTTCAGTAGCAAGAGCCTTCAGAATGCTCATGGATAAACATCATCTTTGTGGCCACACATTGTTTTATGAGCTGAGTCATCAGACTGGCTGGCTCCTTAAATGCTGCTGTCTGATTCTCTAGGCAGCAGAAAACAAGGAGAGAAGATACGAAGTGTATCTCATTGAGCTTTGTAGAGAGCCAGTATCATTCACCAAAGGTGTTGGGGGATTTACCGTTACGGAGTTTGCTCATGATAAAAAATTGTTGATCAACTTAAACTCTATGTAGGAGAAAAAGATGATGCTGTCTGCATTTCTTGTAAATTATTTACAAAATTTGTTTGGTTATAGGCTATTTTTAATACCCACCAGTCTTAATAAATTTCCTGCAGAAAACTTGATTCCTTCCTTGCTCATTGAGTTGCAATTTATCATGTAAGGTAATGAGTTAAACCCAAAAGTAACAGTGACATGATAAGTCAAACTGTTTGCAGACTTCTTTGTTTCTTAGATAAACTGCTCTATCATGTTCATCTTTAGGTAGCTACTCAAGAAAACACTGCAATGAATTTTTAAAACCAGTATGTCTACAACAAAGAAATTAACTCTAATTAATTAGATTTTCTGAGTTTGGAGATCTGTGACTTGCTGAGGTAAATATCTCACTTTTTCTTCCAACCTGTTTCATTATGGTCTCAGAAAACATGCAAGATCATTCACCCAAGAGTGTATGTTAAATTCATGTTAGGTGGTAGGTACTGTGTTAGTTTCTGCGTAGGGTAAAAATAATTGAAGCACAATCCTTGTCACTGAAGAAAGAAACAGATGTTTGTCAATGTGAGAGGCAGACCTGTTTGATCTCTTGGAGAAGGGTGGGATGAATAAGTGCTACAGGAAAGGACATAATGGGTGCGAAAAAGCCAGCAGAACTGAGGTCAGTTGGGGAAGACTTCCTCAGGAAAGTTGCCCTGAGATAGCTCTTGGAGTGTGATGCAGATCTGTGGGTTTCAAGAGAGGAGAGGACATGGCCGGAGGGACACTGTATGCAAAGGCCCAGCCAGAACCAGGCAATGGTCTGACGTTGGGATGGCCCTGGGGAATTCTGGGAAAGTAGTTTGGGTGCTGAGAATCAAATAAATTACATTGAAATAAAAGGATTTGGAGTGGATGATTCTCCTTTGTGGTCAGACGGAGAGAGGAGGAAGAGAGAGGGAATGGGGGAATGAGGGTACCAACAGAACAGGTCTTCCTGGGACTGCAGGAGTCTCTGGAGCAAGGTCAGGATGAAAATGGGAGATGGGGACAATGATAGTTGGGGATCCTGAGAAATAGCAGGCGAGAACACAAAGAAGAGTGGTTGGAGAGGAGGGGAGGTTACTGTGTTGAGGGTCTTGATTTTCAGAAGCAAGCTGGAAGGCAGCTCATATGCTGTGTGTGGTGTGTTGAGTGGACTGAGAGCCTGAGGAAGGAAAGGATCAGAGCAGATGGTAGGGGGATAAGAGAGCAGGGGCATGGTCCTGCTGAAGACCAGTGTGTGCTATGCCCTTTTGCTTCAACTCACAACAACAATCTAAATTTAGTACAAACAGCAAGGGTGTAAAAGTCCAGGCTTAGTAAATCCCTTCCTTCTCACTTTGGTCCCTTCTTTTCCCTTTCCTGGTTGGGTTTAATGCCTCTTCCACCCTGGGTATAGTGTGCAATCATGGAGAATTTTCTTCATCTGGGAAAGCCATCATCTAAGATGGATTCAGACTGGGAACACGAGTATAAACTTAGGAAGAACAGGCCTTTAGGTTCTGTGACTGTCATCACATACAGCAGACAAGGGAGTGAAATTAGAGGATGAAATGAGCTTCAAGGTTGTTCCCTGAAGGCCTGTGTAGAGTAGCCCCACTTGTTGAATAGCTCCCTGGAGAGAGTTTTGTAAGAATGTGGCTTAATTCCACAGTATACGTTCATGGTGGCCACTGGGCAGGGGGGTCTATCTTTCCAGAACCTAAAGGTCTGCGTTCTGACCCTGTCACTCCTGGAAACTACTTTCCCAGAATTCCCCACGGCCATCCCAACATCAGACCATTGCCTGGTTCTGGCTGGGCCTTTGCATACAGTGTCCCTCCGGCCATGTCCTCTCCTCTCTTGAAACCCACAGATCTGCATCACACTCCAAGAGCTATCTCAGGGCAACTTTCCTGAGGAAGTCTTCCCCAACTGACCTCAGTTCTGCTGGCTTTTTCGCACCCATTATGTCCTTTCCTGTAGCACTTATTCATTCCACCCTTCTCCAAGAGATCAAACGGGTCTGCCTCTCACATTGACAAACATCTATTTCTTTCTTACCTCTTTCGTTATGTTCTTGGACACCCCCGCCACCCTGGAAAAGAAGTGTATCTAGCTATTGAGAAATTCTATCATTCACAGAACGGACATTTTCTGGGCATGAGAAAATGCTATGATTAGTGAGGGGAGAAGCCTAAAGATTGGAAGGTGGGAAGTGGTGGCCATAACCTAGGGGAGCACAATCAGGCCTGAGAGGAGTTACCAATCATAACACTTTGAAAGAAGAGTCAACAAGCTCTATTGATTACAAGGTATTCTTGTTATTAGTCTGGAGCTTGCCTTCTGGGATTCTTACAAGGGAAATAAGACAAACTGAACATAGCTCCAATTCCATACAAAGAAGGAAAGGAGGCTATGGGTGAGGGCAGGCTTCCTGGAGGTGAGCGGCTGAGCTGGGCTTTGAAGAGTGGGGGTGTCCCAGAGTGCTAGTGAAGGATGACACCAGGGTTTTGACTTAGAAGTGCCAGTGACAGAGATGAGCGAATCTGCTGGGATTAGAGTTGGGAACACATTGTGGTTCAAACGTCGGCGCAAAGGAGAAGTCCTGCAGTTCCTGGCCTTTGGTAAGTGGTTGACTTGGGGGCCACAGGGTGACATTTACAGGCGTCAGAATGAATGGATTCTTTGGGAGGAGAGAGAAGGTGAGTTTCCAGTAGGAGTCAGTACTCAGGGCTCCAAGGGAGGCAGACACCCAGGAGCAGCAGGGGCCGAGTCCCAGGTAGGAATCCCCAGGGCCCAATGAAGTGCTCCTTAAAAGCAAGGCAGCTGTGATTGTTCTGGCCCCAAACATTCCCCACTCAGGCCAACTTAGAGAAGCAAGAACCCAGGAGGTGTCAGCGGCCTTAGACCAAACGGCATCCAGGAGAGAGGGGCACGACTGTACCCCACCTGGTTCCCTCGTGGCGAGTCCACCCTGCGGGCCCTGGGAATGCACAGGGTGGGTCCGGGGACCATTCCGACAGCACTGTGGGTGAAACTGGGATGGGTCTGAAAATGGTGTCGTCTCCTCCTTCTCCAGATCTCCCCTCTCTGACCAGGAGGCCCGTGGCCATCTCCGGGCGCAGGAAGGAGGCACTGGAAGCGGAAGCGAGTGGGGAGTCCGGGTAGAGGGAGTCCCCCACCTGACCGGCCTCGCCCCCTCCGGAGTTTGCTGCAGCTGAGGGCACCAGATCGGGGGAGAAGCCTGTCCCGGGCCAGCCAGCCCAATCGCCTCTCGCAGATTTCCCTCCGCTGGCGCGCAGCAGCTGCTCGTGGATTCGCGCGCGGGCTCGGGACGGCGCGAGCCCGGGTGGCGCGAGCCCCTGCGCGGCAGGGAGTGGCGCATGCGCCGCCGTCCTGCGAGCCCGCTGGGGCGAGCCGAGCCGCGGCGGCGCCGGGAGCCAGGCGGCGGAGCTGTGAGGAAGCTAGCGGCGGCGCGGGAGCAGCGGCGACGGACAGGTGGCGAGCCCTCGCCCGCGCCGCCTGGGGCTGCTGGGCCACCCGCGGATCCTAGCGGTCCAGACGTGGCGGGGGTGGCGGCGGCATCCCGTACGGCCTGTGAGGGATGCGCCGCCCACTGCCCCGCGCCGCCTGACCGCCCCCGCCTCGGCTCGCGGTGCGCCACAGCCTGGCCCGCGGCCGTCCCCGCCGCGTTGTCGCCCGGTCGCCGCGCCCGCGGGGCCGTGCCCGGCCCGGCCATGTGGACCCCCACGGAGGAGGAGAAATACGGCGTAGGTAGGTGAGGCTCCGGTCTGGCCGTGGCGGAGGTTCTGGGGGACGCTCCCAGCTCCCGGCCACGCCTGGATTCGCACCCTCGTGCCCCCGCCCCTGCCCGCAGGCTGCGCGGCCTCTGCGCTGGGCGAGCGCGGGGTGGGGGCGGGTGCGGGGGTGGGCTCGGGTCTCTGTGTGCAGAGAGGGCGGCAGGGGGCGCTGGCGGTGCGGCCTTGGCAGGTGCGGCCCGCGGGAGGGGTGGGCAAGGCCCGGGCAGTTGCCTGAGGTTTCTGGTGTGGGCCATCGGGCAGTTTTACCAGAGAAGACAAATTCTAGGAATGTGTTTTCTTCGCTCCAAAAGCTCGATTTTAATGAGTTTCCGCACCTGAATTGATGAGCCCGATGACTGTTTATTTTTGTACTGGAACCTTACAAGAAAACGGATGAAAAACGTTGACATCATTTTCCCAATTCAAAAAATTGGGCATTTGACTGCAAATATTTGATCTGTTTTAATTTTTTTTTTGCCTTTAGTATTAGAAGTAATACTTTACAATGGGAAATGTTTTTGGACATGTATGAATGTTAAGTTTAGGTATTTTATCACATGGTTTTGTTTTCAAAAAAACCTTGTTTTCAGATGAGAGACCCTATTCCTCTTAGAAACCCCTTTTTATCAGTTGTAAGTGTTAAACTCTAGAAGCTAAATAATTCTTACAATATTAAACTTCTTCAAAAAGAATATTCAGTAAAGTATTGAATGTTTTACTTTTGCAGTGTTAGTGTTTTGTGGTAATTACATGATAGAGTTAAGCCTCATTGCATCACCTATCATCTTGTTTAGTTAGAAACAGATTTAAAATGTTGAGTGTACAGGTTTCATTTTTCCTCAGCTCATAATGGAAAATTTTAGATAGGAAATTATTCTAAACATGATTTTTTGTTTCCCATCTTTACTGCAATTTAATCAAGATGTAGTTCACAATTCACTGCAAAATAACTTGAAACTGCAGTGGCAACGAATGTTTTGGAATGCTATCAGGCAGGTTATCATGCGAAAATGGAATTTATTTAAATTTAAGGACCAGCAGAGAGGTCTTCTATTCTAGTAGAAAATCTTGTTTTAAAAGGTAACTTTCTGAAACAATTAGCTATGCTAGGATGGTGGTGATAAAGGGAGCTCTAGTCCTAGAGTCTCTATTGAGAAGGAATTGGGAAATGATGCGAAGAGCTGGTATTCACCTCTGGGGACATTTTACCTCTTTTCTTAGAGTATTCCCTGAATACTGAGTTGATTTTGTGAAATGAGGAGTTGGTGGTTTATCTTCTCCATAACTCACTCCCAGAACTGCTTAACTAGAATAACAAGCAACTGATGTGAGTGGTCAACTCTCCAGTGGCACCCTATGATTGATTTTTTAGCGGGGGAGAAGCCCTTGAGTAGTGAACAAAGTGGAATCCAGAGTCCTAGCTTCTCTTTACTGGTGTTGTAGGCAAGTAATTTAACATCATTTTCTTAATGTGTAAATTGGGGATAATGTTTACCTATCTTACAGGGTTGTGAAAGTGAAATGAGAACATACTGAATGCTTAATAAGCATTCGTTTCTTCTTTTCCCCTTAGTATTTAGACTAATAACACTAAGTGTGTTCGTTCTGAGACAGAGCCAATGCAAGGTAGTCAAGATAGGTATATGTGAATCCCAAAGCCCTAGGTTTGGTATGTTATTTACTCGGGAAGATGCAATGCAATTCTTACATTCCTAGGATTGTGTGTTTAGCTTAAAAAAAATTGTTATTCCTTTTGGAGGGCCACAGCATTGGGCTCAGGGCAGAGCTTAAATGCTTGCTAAATGAGAGAGACAGTTACACAGAAGGCATTTTCATAGAAGCTCTGGTTTAGTATAATTTAGATGCCCTTTCTACCAAACCAAGCAACTCTCTCTCCTATTTATCTCACAGTCTTCTTCTACTGTCCCTTCCTTAGTTATGATCTAAAAGTTTTTCTGTAAATTGTTTAAAACTCAGTAGACATTTTTTTTACATAAGGATGTTAGGGCTACACTTCTAGGGCTTTTCATAAAATCCACTTTATAAGGTGGCTTATACATTATGCTTATGAGAAAAATAGTTAATTAAAATGGCATTTTGCTGCATCATTTAATTGCTATGAGGGCTAGCTTGAAAATGTAACCATTATCATTGTTCCTGTGAGAAAATGTTTTGAGTTTCAGCTTTGATTTTTATGACTAACTGGGAGCACAGATTTCTGTCTCTGTTTGTCAACCTGTAATCAATTGTACAGCAAAGAGGGAAACCCCTTAGCCTTCACTTCCTACCAATTTGGAGAAGTTTGTGGAAGGCCTCCTTTTGCCCTGATTTTAGTGAGGGAAGGAGTCCCCTGTTGCAGCAGTACAAAGGGTTTTTTCCATTGCAGCTGTTCATTTGTATTTGAGATCCTGTGGTATCTTATTCAATTTTTTATAATATAGGAATTCTGTACCAGTTATAACATGACTGAATTATTTGATTTATTCATTTAGGATGAGGTGATGACTGAGCTCCCCTTTCCATTGTAATATTCTGTGAGTGACTTTAGGCAGTGGGGAGGACAGTATCCTTTTCTGAGGGTCAATGATAAGTCTGTCAGTGTGCCAGGGACTCTCACTTAGGTAACCCCATGTCAATTCCCAGAGTAGTCTTAATGTTATCATTATCGCACAGATGAAGAAACTGGATCCCAAACGTTGTTAATTTTTTTTTGTCCTTCAGCGATTGTATGTTTCCCTTAATTTTCTTCTTGGTAGTGGGCAGTATTTTGTGATATACTTGACTGTCTTGCTCTCTTTCTCTGGTGTTGTAAGGGACTGTTCTTTACTGAACTCGTTCACTCATGTTTTGACTTCTCATGTTTCTTTCCCTCTTAGAGAATCTCTGCTTTCTTTTCTGTTGCCATGAATGCTTGGAAAGTCCTGCATCCTTTCATTCTTTATTCTACCTTTCCAAGAAGCTTCCTGCTCTAAAGTGTATTAGGTGAGAAAAATCCAGGTATTTTCGTGAAACACCTGTCTTTCTCTATACTGACTGTACCCAAAGTACCAAAAGTAGAAAACGAAAACCAAGAAAATTATTTTCTCACCCTCTAATAGGAACAGCAAACACCAACAATTTTTAAAACAAGATTATTTGTAATTAAACTCCTTGAATAGAAAAGCATAAAGGTTTGAGTACGTATGTATTAGTTTGATGTCTTAAAAGTGGAAGCTGCTTCAGAAGGTTATCTTGTTTATTCTGCTGCTGTCATGAGGCAGTTATTTTTTTTGAGAGATGGGGTCCTGCTCTTGTCAACCCTCCAGGCTGGAGTGCAGTGGCATGATCATAGTTCACTGCAGCCTTGAACTCCTGGGCTCAAGTGATCCTCCTGCCACAGTCTCCCAAGTAGCTGGGACTACAAGTGTTTACCACCTTGCCTGGCTAATTTTAAAATTTTAATTAAAAAAATATTTTTTAGTGATACGGTTTTGCTATGTTGTCCAGGCTGGCCTCAAGCTGCTGGCTTCAAGCTCTCCTCCACCTTGGCCTCTTGAGTCACTGGGATTATACCTTCAAGCACTGTGCCCAGCTACGGCAAATGTTTAAATAATTCAGGACATTTATTGCTTATTTTTTCTTAATCCATTTGAATAGAACATGAAAAATTTTTCTTGTTACCAATCTGAAGATGTTACATTTTAGTTTTGTAATATTATATTTTTTTTTTCCTATTTAAAAAAGTAATACATATTTTATATATTACTTTTGCCTAATTTCCTTTTGCTTGGGTTTCCCCAGAAAGGGAAGAAAAGCACTTAAAAAAAGTCAGAAACAACAAAACCCTGAGTCCTTAAAAGAAACTTGTAAAGATCCTGTGGTACAGGGAAAGAATCTGAAGGTGGGACGGAATAGATCCTTGAAATCAGATCTGAAAGAACGAGTGTTCACAGAATTTGAGTAAATTTGTTGGCAAATGGACTAGAACTCCCCAAAATAGTCTGAAGGCAATGTGCTGTTTAGTTATTAATTCAATGAGGGAAGCCCAACTTTTACAACCTCTGGAAGGGCCCCAATATTCCTTTAGAGGTCAAGACATCCACAAGGGTAGGAAAGATACCCATCACTTAATTTTGTTCTGAAAAGTGAGGAAGTGCTTGATGTCTTATGTTTATGTTTTCTGTTCATGGGGAACTTCCACATTCATGATTCTACTTGAGCTTTACACTCTATTGCCACCTCTCCCTTCTTTTGTAAACAGATGAGAAAGAAGCCTTATGTAAGAGAAATTAAGAGACTGATCTAAGGTACTTTGATAGTAGGTGCTGAGTTGAGATTTGAACCTAGGACTTTGAGATTCTAAGCCACAGATTGTTTTATTATACCATGTCCTCTGAAAGGAATTTGTCAGTAGTATATGCCTCTGGCTTGAAAGATGAGACATACTTAGGAATTATATTTCTGTATTACACTTTTTTTTCTTTTCTTTGTCTTTTTTTTTTTTTAGATAGTTTTGCTGCAATGCCCCGGGGGGAGTTCAGTGGCACAATCTCGGCTCACTGCAACGTCTGCTTCCTGGGTTCAAGAGAGTCTCCTGTCTCAGCCTCCTGAGTAGCTGGGACTGTAGGCATGCACCACCATGCCTGGCTAATTTTTTTGTCTTTAGTAGAGACGGAGTTTCACCATATTGGTCAGGCTGGTCTTGAATTCCTGGCCTCAAGTGATCCACCTGCCTTGGCCTCTCAAAGTGTTGGAATTACAGGCATGAGCCACCATGCCTGGCTCTTTTTTTTTTTTTTTTTTTTTTTTAAGACAGGGTCTTGCTTTGTTACCCAGGCTAGTGTGCCATGGCATGATCATAGCTCACAGTAACCTTGAACTCCTGGGCTCAAGCCATCCTTTCCAGTAGCTAGGAAAACAGGCCCACGCCACCACACCCAGCTAATTTTTAAATTTATTGTAGAGACTGGGTCTCGCTGTTTTGCTCAGGGTGGTCTTGAACTCCTGGTCTCAAGAGACCTTCCCTCCTTGGCCTCCCAAAGTGGCAGGTTTACAGGCATGAGCCACTGCGCCCATACTGCTGCCTACTTTTTAATGGGATTATTTGGTTTTGCTGTTGAGTTCGTTGTATGTTTTGCATCTTAGTCCCTTATCAGATAAATAGTTTGCAAATATTTTTTCCCATTCTGTAGGTTGTCTCTTTACTCTGGTTGTTTCCTTTGCTGTACAGAAGCTTTTAGTTTAATGTAGCCCCACTTGTCTTTTTTTGTTTTTGTTGCCTGTGCTTTTGAGGTCTTAGTCATAAAATTTTTGCCTAGATGAATGTCTTGAAGCATTTTCCCTATGTTTGCTTTTAGTAGATACATAGTTTTGGGTCTTATGTTAAAGTTTTTAATCATTTTAAGTCTGTTGAGTAGACTTCAGATTTCTAGTTCATTTTATCATGCAGTGTTAGAATATGCTTTAGAAACATTAAGCTAAATTGTAAACATGGCACCTATTTCTGTGTAGTATTATTAGATACATTCTGACGTACAACAGTCTCAAAAGAATGGTCATTGAGGTTGAAAGTACTTTAACATCATACCATATTTTTACGTTGGTGCTAAATTTTAATTTTTAATAGCTTATATTTTGAATTGTTTTGAATTTTTGTTTTTATTCTTTAAGAATGATCTGAAATTATTCCCAATATGTAAACGTTATTGGGTATGCTGTATTATGATTTGAATTCCAGTGTTATGCTTTTAATGTAATGAACAAATCTGTTTATGATTATGCATTTAAGTGTCTTGCATACCCCCTCTTGACAGATTTTTGCATGGAAAGCAAGTTTTTTTTTCATATAAAGGCTCTGGAAACCTTAAAAAAATTTTCATACATTACCAAATTATTTTAGCTATGGCCTAAGTACTTGCAGTTGATTTGCTCTATCACCCCTTAGGATAGTCTAGTAAAGATAATTACTATGTTGGGAAATGTCATTCAGAAGCTTCCTGTTTTCCTGCTTACCTACAATGGATTAAAACCACATCCTCCTGCTTCAATCTGATTCTCCCTATCCCTTTGGAACTCATTCATGAGCTCTTGCTAATAAATGAGAACCAACATGATAGAAGAATTAGAGTGTGATAGAACAGAACTTGATAGTACTGTTTAGTACCATACCTTCAACAGATATGTATTTGGCCTATATTCAAACATATCTATTGCCAGTGCCCTCACCACTTTTTGGGACAGTCCATTTTATTGTTAGCTGTGTGAGAACATTCTTATTGAGTACAATAATGACTCCCTGTAGTTTCTTATAAGTCCTTGTTCTGTGCTTGCATATAAATAACTTGCATCATAGCTCTTCAGTAAGTAATACATTTTAGAACTCTAAGAAATCTTATAGATGATATAGTTTAAGGCTCTAGAGCTAAGACTAGTTAGAATAGCTAGCATTTATTGAGTGTTTAACACGTCTAGTAATTTTGTTATGATTCAAATTTGCATGTTCAGCCTCATCCACTGACCTGTTTATACTTTACCCTTTAGCCAAACTGAACTTTCCCCAGGTTCTTCTGTTTGTACTTTACTTAAAACTAGTGCTGCCATGTGCCAGAATTGTTAAACACTTATTTGCTGCATCATGTCTTTGTTCATATTGTTACTTCTACATAGAGTGCCTTTCCCCCATGTCTTCATTTCTTAAATTATTTCCAGCCTGCCAAGACTTCTCTCATATATTGTTATCTCTGTAAATCCTGTCCTAGATTCTTGGCCCTACTCCTCTCTTTCTTCAACCAGATATATTTTATTCTGTATTAAATCTTGTTATACTTTGTACTTTATAGTGTTACATTTACCTTATCCTCTTCCATTAGACTAATGTCTTTCCAACTTTTGACTATGACCTACAATAAGAAATACATTTAAAATTGTTATCTTGGGCTGGGCGCGGTGGCTCACGTCTGTAATCCCAGCACTTTGGGAGGCCTAGTTGGGTGGATCACTTGAGATCAGGAGTTCGAGACCAGCCTGGTCAACATGGTAAAACCCTGTCTCCCCTAAAAATATAAAAATTAGCTGAATGTGGTGGTGTACCCTTGTAATCCTAGCTACTCGGGAGGTTGAGACAGAAGAATCGCTTGAAGCTAGGATGGGGAGGTTGCAGTGAGCTGAGATCGTGCCACTGCACTCCAGTCTGGGTGACAGAGTGAGACTCCATCTAAAAAAAAAATTGTTATTTTATATGTGTATATTATGTGCATTTATTCATATGTGTGAAAAGTTAAAAGTTTAATGATATGGTACTTTTACTGTGTCCTTGTGCAGTATATGCCAATATTTTGTTTATTTTTATTTTATTAAAAAATATTGGTGACAACTCAATTGATTTTGTGAGCCATGGTTTAAAAAAACATGCTTTAAAAGTAGGGATTATGGGGCCAGATGTGGTGGCTTATGCCTGTAATTCCAGCACTTTGGGAGGCGGAGGAGGATGGATCACGAGGTCAGGAATTCGAGACCTGCCTGACCAACATGGTGAAACCCTGTCTCTACTAAAAATACAAAAATTAGCCAGGTGTGGTGATGTGTGCCTATAATCTCAGCTATTCAGGAAGCTGAGGCAGGAGAATCATGTGAACCGGGGAGGGGGAGGCTGCAGTTAGCCAAGATTGTGCCACTGCACTCCAGCCTAGGCAACAGAGTGAGACTCCATTAAAAAAAAAAAATAAAGAAAAGTAGGGATTATGTGATGCTTATCTTTGTTTGTTTGTTTTATGTTTTTGAGATGGAGCTTTGCCCTGTCACCCCAGTATGGGGTGCAGTGGCGCAATCTCGGCTCAGTGCAACCTCTGCCTCCCAGGTTCAAGCGATTCTTGTGCCTCAGCCTCCTAAGTACCTGGGATTACAGGTGCATGCTATCATACTTGGCTAATTTTTGTGTTTTTAGTAGAGATAGGATTTCACCATGTGTTCCAGGCTAGTCTTGAACTCCTAATCTCAAGTGATCCTCCTAAAGTGTTGAATACAGGCGTGAGCCACTGCACCCAGCCCATCTTTGTATTCTTGGCAGATATACCTCAGACCCAGACTTGTAGAAGGTTTTACACACACATTTGTAGCATCAAATTGGACATTTTGTTAATGTGGCATGAAGACGGACTTTTGGAGACTTTTGAGCTGCCATTTCACACTGATTGCTCATATTGAATTTATAACAACTAAATTCTAGGTTTTATTTCATATGAACTGAAGTCAAGCTATATCCCCTCCATCTTGAACTTCTGTGATTGATATTAAACAGAAATATACAATTTTAGTTTTATTTAAAAATATTTTATATTTCTGTTAACATTTTAACCACTGTATTTGGCTTATGAGTACAACCTGTCAAATCTTTTTGAAGCTTAAATTTGTGATTCAAGATTTTACCATCTTTTCTTTGAACTTTTACGCAATTGATAAGCGTGTCTTCTGTGTTTTTCCAAGTGGCTAATAAACAAGTGTGTAAATAAGTAGTGTTTGCAGTATTGTGATTTGGATGCAGACTATTTGTATGACATTTTGTGATTGTGCCAGCTGTGGCACCTTTGTGAACTAGATAATGTTTGGGGTTAGGTTGGGCTCCTTAGCCTTAGTTCATGGCTATGATGTTTTAAGGGGGAAAGATGCTGCTAAAAGGTCTGTGTGGACTTATTAAAGCATGGCGAGTGAGAAAGAAATACCAGCATTGGAAAGATGTTAACTTCCATTTTCATGTTCCTCTATAGGAGGAAGGGTGGTGCTAAACTTTTCTTGAGTTTCGTTTCTGACATTCCCCTCCCCTCCCCTCCCCTCCCCTCCCCTCCCCACCCCTCCCCACCCCTCCCCACAATATCTCGCTCTGTCACCCAGGCTGGAGTGCAGTGGTGCAATCTTGGCTCACTGCAACCTCTGCCTCCTGGGTTCAAGTGATTCTCCTGCCTCAGCCTCCTGAGTAGCTGGGACTACAGGCCTATGCCACCACACCCAGCTAACTTTGTGTGTGTGTGTGTGTGTGTGTGTGTATTTTTAGTAGAGATGTGGTTTTACCATGTTGGCCAGGCTGGGCTTGAATTCCTGACCTCAAGTAATCTGCCTGCCTTGACCTCCCAAAGGGCTGGGATTATAGGCATGAGCCACTGTGCCCAGGCTCTCTCCACATTTTCTACACTCTAGATATACTGGATAATTCACCTTTTTCCAGACGGGACTATAATGTTTCTACCTTTATTGCTGTACTCAGGGTGTTGTTATATCATTGGAATCCTATAATGTTTCTACCTTTATTGCTGTACTCAGGGTGTTGTTATATCATTGGAATCCTATGATTCCCTTTCTCTGCTTGGGGAATGTCAACTGAAAAAAAGCTCAAACATCATCTCTTTTTTATGCCTTTCCCAATTCTGCCTGATATAAATAAGCATTGCTGCTTCTACTGCAGTTGGTACCAACCTCTAGTATGGTATTTGTCCCTTTACATCGTACTTAATTGCATTTTTGCCTCAGGGACTGAGTTTCTTGAGGATAAGGAACTTTGTCTTCATGTTTGTATCATCAGAACCTAGTTCATAGTGAGTGACTGGTGAATGCTTAATTAGGAGTCCAACTTAGTGAAGAATTTTATTTTGCTTTATTAATCCTTACAGTATTTTAAAAGGCAGGCTGTAAATCTAATAATATTTGATTGTTAGAAATTTGTGACATCATGAGTATACTTCTTTTTTTCTCTTGGCCTTTCTCTTTCTTGAGCCTGTCAGAGAGATTTACTGCCGATGGCTAAATTCAAATGACAGATTTTGAGTGGGAGCCTTAGGATTCCAGTACGAATCCCACTCTCTCACCTACAGTTTCACAGTCATCGCAACAGTGATCCAGAACTCTTACAGCAGGTAATTAGGATGCAGTTTGAACTTATCCCGACAATACCCCTTTTGTTTGACATCTTTGGGGAATGCTGTGTTTTAGATGAGTGACTTTTCCAGGGAACTCAAAGTTAAACCTTTAAGAGCACCAAGAAGATATTTTGTCTATTTTTGTTAGAATTTTTTCTAAAATATGACATATCTAGTTTTTCCTGTATTGTGAATTCAATATCTTGAATACATTTGAGCTTTTTATTTTTCTATGTAACATTTCCGTCTGATTACATAAGATATATATCATTACAGAAATCTCAGTAAATGTAGAAAAACATGAAAAGAACATAAAAGTGATCTCTTATTTTTGTTACCTAGTTAACCCCTCTTAACACATTAGCATATCTTTTTAGTTTTTTTTGTATATATGTGTAAGTAGGCATTTAAAATAAATTTAGAACTATACTGCTTATATTGTTTTGCCATCTACTTTTATTTTAAATCTGTCATACTTTGAACATGTTCTTATATCTGGATTCTTCACTCTTTTAAGACTGCTGTTCTGTAATACAGATATACTGTCCTTTACTTACTTTCCTACTTTTGAGCAGTTGGGTGTTTGGAATTAACTGTTGCCAAATTGTCCTCTAGGACAGTGAGGGTACTTGTTTTCTGCATCTTTGTTAGCATTGGGCATTATTTCCTCCACATACTTGCATTTTGAAAAATTTCAAAATTGATACATGCTTGAGAGGAATAAATCCTCAAGCATGATAAAAGTAAAAGGTCCCCTACTACCGCTTCTTGAGTATCAATTGTTTAACTGAATTTCTAGTGATTTGACATTATTAATACAAATAAGTGGTTATGACGATTATGATGTTAATACAGGGATATTTGTTTCTTCCTCACTGACATCCATAGGAAAATTGTTAGTTCCAGTGAGTGTATGCTTCAGGATGAAGTTCTCGTCAAATCTCCTTGTAGCTGGACTTGTCACACCATTATGGCGTGTTAAGTCACTACCTTGACACAAAAATTCTGGAATAATTCTATGAAAGCAGAACCCTTACTGCCAAATTCTTTTTCTCCAGTGTTTAAAGCATGAAAGTTTTCTGCTGTCTTTGGAACTTTGTCTGCAAACAGCTCAAAGGCGAAGTGGTTCAAGGGCTGTCCGTGGCCTAGAACATGGTGGGGTTGACCATGGCTGGTGGCAGGGAGGTCTGGGGGGTAGTGGCGTCTGCAAAACCTTGCCCATTTTCTGTTTTTGACATGGACTTTTGCTCCTGTTGCCCAGGTTGGAGTGCAATGGTGTGATCTTGGCTCACTGCAACCTCCACCTCCTGGGTTCAAGCGATTCTCCTGCCTCAGCCTCCTGAGTAGTGGGGATTACAAGCATGTGCCACTACGTATGGCTAATTTGTATTTTTAGTAGAGATGGGGTTTCTCTATGTCGAACAGGCTGGTCTCAAACTCCCGACTTCAGGTGATCCGTCCACCTCGGCCTCCCAAAGTTTTGGGATTACAGGAGTGAGCCACCGCGCCCAGCTGTCTTGCCCCATTTTCTAATTGAGTTGTTTGTTCTTTTGTTGTTGAGTTGTAGGAGTTCTTTATAGTTTTTGAATATTAATCCTTTATATAGTAGTCCCCAACCTTTTTGACACCAGGGACTGGTTTTGTGGAAGACAGTTTTTCCATAGAAGGGATGGGGGGATGGTTTCAGGATGATTCAAGTGCATTGCATTTATCTTTTATTTTTTTTTGAGGACATTGATGAATTATCATGAATTCTCATTGATCTTCTGTATTTTATACTTTTGTAGCAATTGGGAATAGAAACTCTCTTTTAAAATGATCATGTCTTTCGAATATTTTTAAAATAACTACTTAGCACCCAGCAATTCATCCCACTTATTTTTCATCTAACAGGGTTTTTATTGTTTGTTTTTGCTTTTTAAATCCCTTTAGATTTTCTTTTTTTCTTTTTTTTCTGAAGAAAGAGAAAGAAAAAGAGGGAAATAGAGAAAAAAAAGAGGGAAAAAGAGAAAAAGAGGGAAAAAGAAATATTACTTCATTCCTAAAATGGGTATCAATAATGGCTGATCAATATTTTGTGTGTTTAAAGTGGATAATGTATATTTTATGTGTTTAAAATGGAGAGCTCTATTGAGTTTATTTGTTCTGGATCTGAGTTCAAGTCCTGGATATCGTTATCAATTTTCTGTCTCGTTGAATCTAAATCTCATTATGGGTCTTATGTGTCTGGGTGTTAAGATCTCTTATTATTACATTAATCCTTTTACCCTTGTATCCTTGTAGCTTTGAAATCTATTTTTTTAATTGTGAGAATTGCAACTCCTGCTTTTTATTTATTTATTTTTGCTCTCCGTTTAATTGGTAAGTTTTTTTCCAACCCTTTATTTTGAGTCTTTGTATATCTTTAGATATACCGTTAGATTTTGTCTGTATCTTTTGATTGGGGGATTTAGTCGATTTAAATTTAGGATTACTGCCATTTGATATTAACTGGCTATTTTATCCTTTCGTTGATGTAAATTCTTCTTTATGTTAATGCTCTTTACATTTTGGTGTATTTTTAGAAAGGCTCATACTGGTTGTTCCTTTCTAGGTATAATGCTTCTTTTAGAAGTTCTTGTAAAGCAGGCCTGGTGGTAATAAAATCTCTGAGTACTTGCTTGTTCCTAAAAGATTTTATTTTTCCTTCAATTGTAAAGCTTAAATTGGCAGGATATGAAATTCTGGGCTGAAAGTTCTGTTTTTTAAGTATATTGAATATTGGCCCCCACTCTCTTCTAGCTTGTAGGATTTCCGCTGAGAGATCTGCTGTAAGCCTAATAGGCTTCCCTTTATGGGTAACCTGATCTTTCCCTCTGGCTGCCCTTAATATTTTCTCCTTCGTTTCGATCCTGGTGAATCTAACGATTATGTGCCTTGGGGTTGGTCTTGAGGAATATCTTTGTGGTGTTCTCTGTATTGCCTGGGGTTGAATAGTGTCCTGCTTTGCTAAATTAGGAAAATTTTCCTGGATAATATCCTGAAGAATATTTTTCAGCTTGAATTCATTCTCTCCATCACATTCAGGTACACCAATCAAATGTATATTAGGTCTTTTCACATAGTCCCATATTTCTTGGAGACTTTGCTCATTCCTTTTTATCCTTTTTTCTCTATTCTTGTCTTGTCGTTTTATTTCATTGAGTTGGTCTTCAACCTCTGATATCCTGTCTTCTGCTTGATCCATTCGGCTATTTAAGCTTGTACATATTTCACTGAGTTCTCGTGTTGTATTTTTCAACTCCATAAGTTCATTTGTATTCCTCTCTATATTGTCTATTCTTTTCATCATTTCATCGAACGTTTTTTCAAAGTTCTTAGTTTCTTTACATTGGGTTAGAACAAGTTCCTTTAACTCCCAGAAGTTTCTCATCATCCACCTTTTAAAGCCTATTTCAGATAATGGAACACAGTCTTTTTCCATCAGGACTTGTTCTGTTGCTGATGAGTCCTTTTCCATCAGGGCTTGTTCGGTTGCTGATGAGTCCTTTTCCATCAGGGCTTCTTCCGTTGCTGATGGGTTCTGATTTTGAGTATACTCGGCCTTCTTAGGCTGTTTTTTTCCCTTCATTGTAGATGAACTGCCTTTCTAATTAGGTTTCTGAGTCGACGTCCAATTTATTGATTCCCAGTGCTGGGATCTGAGCAACCCACTGTGGCGGCCTAAATAGCAGCGATAAAACTGATGGTGCTCTTCTGCCTGGGAATCTCTGGTCTGGCTTCCCTCTTGAGTCCGCAACAAGCGGCTCTGACTTCCCGGAGCTCCAAACTCCGGTCAGTAGGGGAAGCAGTCCCGTTTGCTCTGCAGGAAGAGCTGCTGTGCCGAGGCGCCGGCAAAACCGCTGCGGCTGCCACAAGAGTCGCGCTGGCGACCCGTGGGGCTCCTCCACTGGGAATCGGCTGATCCGTGAGTGACGAAAATTCGTCTAAAAGTGTGGTGTTGTCTCGTTCTCTGAGCTTTCACTGGGAGCTACAATCCTGAGCTGTTAGTGATTGGCCATCTTGGATCGGTCTCAAGTGCATTGCATTTATTGTGTACTTTATTTCTATTTTTATTACATTTTAATATATAATGAAGTAATTTTACAACTCACCATAATGTAGAATCAGTGGGAGCCCTGAACTTGTTTTCTTGCGAGTAGATGGTCCCATCTGGGGATGACGGAAGACGGTGACACCAGAAGTGTGTTGCTTATGTCCAGTCTGTGCCTTAATCTCATTTTGGTTGCTGTCACTGCAGAAAACCCTGCTGCACAAAGATAGGATGTTGGAAATGGAAGCAGGCTTTTCGGTGCTTTTGTGGCGATCTCAGGATATTCCGCCTTGACTTTAATCCAGAATGTATGGAGATTTTAATCCAGAATGTATGAAGTTATCCCAAACATACTGTTATTATTTGAGACAGAGTCTCACTCCCGGGTTCAGGCAATTCTTCTGCCTCAGCCTCTGAGCAGCTGGGGCTACAGATGTGCGCCACTACATCCAGCTAATTTTTGTATATATATATATTTTTTGAGACAGAGTTTCGCTGTTGTTACCCAGACTGGAGTGCAATGGCAGGATCTCGGCTCACCGCAACCTCCGCCTCCTGGGTTCAAGCAATTCTCCTGCCTCAGCCTCCTGAGTAGATGGGACTACAGGCGTGCACCACCATGCCCAGCTAATTTTTGTATTTTTAGTAGAGACAGGGTTTCACCTTGTTGACCAGGATGGTCTCGATCTCTTGACCTCGTGATCCACCCGCCTCAGCCTCCCAAAGTGCTGGGATTATAGCCGTGAGCCACTGTGCCCGGCCTAATTTTTGTATTTTTTAGTAGAGACGGGGTTTCACCATGTTGGCTAGGATGGTCTCAATCTCTTGACCTCATAATCCACCTGCCTTGGCCTTCCAAAGTGCTGGGATTACAGGTGTGAGCCACTGCGCCCGGCCCCAAACATATTATTAATGCTCCCATCATTTGTGATCTCAAGCAGCTGATCCTCTTCTACCATGGAGAAAGTCGATTCACCTGGTTTATTCACAAATGGGTCATGGATCCATTCCTTCCCCATTTGGGGGTCTTTTGTGGCTGGGAAGTAATGCTCAGACTCTTTGGAAAGCTGAGATAGGTGATCACGCACCAGCTGGAAGAAAGAAGGCCCTAGCTCAGTATCTTAAAATCTCTGCTGGCAGAGGGTGGTGGCTCACACCTATAATCCCAGCACTTTGGGAGGCCGAGTTAGGTGGATCACCTGAGGTAAGGAGTTTGAGACCAGCCTGGCCAGTGTGGTGAAAACGATCACTACTAAATACAAAAACTAGCTGGATGTGGTGGCGCACACCTATAATCCCAGCTACTGGGGAGGCTGAGGTAGGAGAAAATCATTTGAACCTGGGAGATGGAGGCTGCAATGAGCCGAGATTGTGCCACTGCACTCCAGCTTGGACAACCGAGTGAGACTCGATAGTCAAACAAATAAACAAACAAACAAATAAATAAAAGGCTGGGTGCAGTGGCTCATGCCTATAATCCCAGCACTTTGGGAGGCCAAGGTGGGTGGATCACTTGAGGTCAGGAGTTCAAGACCAGACTGGCCAAGATGGTGAAACTCCATCTCTACTAAAAATACAAAAAATTAGCTGGGCATAGTGGTACGGTGAAACTCCATCTCTACTAAAAATACAAAAAATTAGCTGGGCATAGTGGTGTGTGTCTGTAATCTCTGCTACTTGGGAGGCTGAAGTAGGAGAATTGCTTGAACCTGGGAGGCGGAGGTTGCAGTGAGCTGAAATTGCGCCACTGCACTTTAGCAATAGAGTAAGACTCCGTCTCAAAACAAAACAAAACAAAAACTCTTTGCTAAATCCCAATGTTCACTTATCGCCCCCATAATTCTCGTTTTGGTTCAAATGCAGCCACTTTATCTGCTGACTTGAACACAGTGTTGTTTGCCCCTGAAGTGACACATTGAGTGGGTTGAATATGTCACACAAGTAAGCAGTTTGTGACCTATCCTGTGTCACTGAAATATGCTGCCAGTGGTGACTGACTGTATTTCTAAAAGAAATCATTGGAGTTGCTCTCATAACTCAAAAACTCTGACCAGTGATCTACCTTTAGAAAGCCATCTCACTTCTGTATGTAAGAGAAGACATGTATGCTCTGTGTCCATCTCCTCACAGAGCTACACAAATGGGTATGAGCTAAGGGCATGTACTTTAATGTGGTTGATAATTTTAATCACGTCTTGCAAAATGTTAAGTTCAGGTGGCATATTTTGTCTTTTTTAAAAAAATTTATTTATTGTGAGATGGAGTCTTGCTCTGTTGCCCAGGCTGTTGTGTAGTGGCATGATCTTGGCTCACTGCAACCTCCACCTCCCAGGTTCAAGCAATTTTCCTGCCTCAGCCAACATTTTTTGACACAGTTTATAGACTTATATTCAGAAGTGACCTCTTTGACTTGAGTAGTGAAACTAGTAAGCTGTCCAGTCATGGCAGGCATTCCATCTACGCATATACTGACACAAAATTACTAATTCAGTCTTCCTGTTATGTAATTGTTCAAAGACTTGAATAGTTATGCAGCTGTGGTACTGGTTGGCAGCAAAGGTGCACACAACATATCCTTATGTACATCTTCCTGAAAAACATATTGCACAAAAACAAGCATTGTTGCCTTGTCAACATTGCTATATTTGTCAACCTGGATTGTGTACCACAGTGACTAATTAATCCTCTCTAACAGTTGTACCTCAATATCTTCTGCTCCTTTATCAATTTGTCTTAATTATGGTGCTAGCTGAAAGAGGAGCATGTGCCACCTTTTGAACTGCAGCCTCTCCTAAAAGTTCCTGACAAATGTCCTCAGCAGCAGGCAGAATCAACTCTTCACCATTAGTAAAGGGCTTCTTAGTTTTAGTGATGTGGTTAGCCACTAAGAATGATGGTCTCAAGTGCAGACACATTTGATGAAGTGGTGACCTTCATACTTGCTTCTGTTCTTCGTGTTTACTATTTTTTTCTTTTGAAAATCTCCAAAGCCTTGTCTTTTAATGCAAGGTGCTTGGTCTCCATGTGGTGAAACAGTTTTGAAGGATTCATGGCTTTGTTGGATAGCTGGTTGCCACATAATATACAAAGTGCTTGGAGAATGTGAATCATCTATTGCAGTGAACCAGTAATTTAAGTAGGGCTCTTGTTATTTTCATTTATTTATTATTTTTTGAGACAGAGTCTCACTTTGTTGCCCAGGCTGGAGTGCAGTGGTGCAGTCTTGGCTCACTACAACCTCCACCTCCCGGGTTCAAGTGATTCTCCTGCCTCAGCCTCACAAGTAGCTTGGATTATAGGTGCATGCACCACTCCCTGCTAACTTTTGTATTTTTAGTAGAGACAGGGTTTCGCCATGTTGGCTAGACTGGTCTCAAACTTCTGACCTCAGGTGATCTGCCTGCCTCAGCCTCTTAAAGTGCTGGGATACAGGTGTGAGCCACCACACCCAGCCGATATTTTCTTTTAAATGTAACTTTCTTTATTGTTGTCCTTCATATATATATATATATTCACTTTAGGTTCTGGGGTACATGTGCAGAACATGTAGGATTGCTGCATAGGTACATACATGGCAATGTGGTTTACTGCCTCCATCCCCCTGTCACCTATGGCATTTCTCCATATTATCCCTCCCCAATCTCCCTTGCTGTCCCTCCCCTATTCCCTGCCAACAGACCCCAGTGTGTGATACTCCCCTCCCTGTGTCCTTGTGTTCTCCTTGTTCAACACCTGTCTATAAGTGAGAACATGTGGTGTTTGATTTTCTGTTCCTGTGTCAGTTTGCTGAGAATGATGGCTTCCAGATTCATCCATGTCCCTGCAAAGGGCACAAACTCATCATTTTTTATGGATGCATAGTATTCCATGGTGTATATGTGCCACATTTTCCTTGTCAAGTCTATCATGGATGGGCATTTGGGTTGGTTCCAGGTCTTTGCTATTGTAAACAATGCTGCAATGAACATACCTGTGCATGTGTCTTTATAATAGTATGATTTATAATCCTTTGGATATATACCCAGTAATAGGATTGTTGGGTCAAATGGAATATCTATTTATTGGTCCTTGAGGAATCACCACACTGTCTTCCTCAATGGTTGAATTAATTTACACTCTCACCAACAGTGTGAAAAGGTTTCTATTTCTCCACATCCTCTCCAGCATCTGTTATCTCCAGATTTTTTAATGATTGGCATTCTAACTGGAGTGAGGTGGTATTTCAATGCAGTTTTGATTTGCCTTTCTCTAATGACCAGTGATGATGAGCATTTCTTCATATGTTTGTTGGCCTCATATATATCTTCTTTTGAAAAGTGTCTGTTCATGTCTTTTGCCTACTTTTGAATGGGTTTGTTTGTTTTTTTCTTGTAAATCTGTTTCGGTTCTTTGTAGATTCTGGATATTAGCTCTTTGTCAGATGGGTAGATTACAAAAATTTTTTCCCATTCTGTTGGTTGCCAGTTCACTCTACTGATTGTTTCTTTTGCTGTACATAAGCTCTGGAGTTTAATTTGATCCCATTTGTCTCTTTTGGCTCTTGTTGCCAATGCTTTTGGTGTTTTAGTTATGAAGTCTTTGCCTATGCCGATGTCCTGAATGGTTTTGCCTAGGTTTTCTTGTAGGGTTTTATGGTGTTAGGTCTTATGTTTGAGTCTTTAATCCATCCGGAGTTAATTTTAGTATAAGGTATCAGGAAGGGGCCCAGTTTCTGCTTTCTGCATATGGCTAGCCAGTTTTCCCAATACCATTTATTAAACATGTGAGTCCTTTCCCTGTTGCTTGTTTTTGTCAGATTTGTCAAAGATCACATGGTTGTAGATGGTGGTGTTGCCTCCGAGGCCTCTGTTCTGTTCCATTGGTTTATATCTCTGTTTTGGTGCCAGTACCATGTTGTTTTGATTACAGTAGCCTTGTAGTATAGTTTGAAGTCATGCAGCATGATGCCTCCAGTTTTGTTCTTTTTGCTTAGGATTATCTTGGCTATGCGGGCTCTCTTTTGGTTCCATATGAAGTTTAAGGTGTTTTTTTCCACTTCTGTGGAGAGGATCATAGGTAGCTTGATGGCGATAGTGTTGATGTATAAATCAGTTTGGGCAGTATGGCCATTTTCATGATATGGATTCTTCCTAACCATGAACATGGAATGTTTTTTGATCTGTTTGTCTCCTCTCTTACTTCGTTGAGCAGTGGCTTGTAGTTCTCCTTGAAGAGGTCCTTTATGTTCCTTGTGAGTTGTATTCCTAGGTATTTTATTCTTTTTGTAGCAATTGTGAATGGCAGTTCATTCTTGATTTGGCTCTCTTTAAGTCTGTTATTGATGTATAGAAATGCTTGTGATTTTTGCACATTGATTTTGTATCCTGAGACTTTGCTGAAGTTGCTTATCAGTTTCAGGAGATTTTGGGCTGAGACGATGGGGTCTTCTAGATATACAATCATGTCGTCGGCAAATAGAGACAATTTGACTTCCTCCTTTCCTATTTGAATACCCTTTATTTCTTTTTCTTGCCTGATTGCTCTGGCTAGAACTTCCAGTACTATATTGAATAGGAGTGGTGAGAGAGGGCATCCTTGTCTAGTGCCCGATTTCAAAGGGAATGCTTCCAGTTTTTGCCCATTCAGTATGATATTGGCTGTAGGTGTGTCATAAATAACTTTTATTATTTTGAGATACGTTCCATCAATACCTAGTTTATTGAGTTTTTAGCATAAAGGGCTGTTGAATTTTGTTGAAGGCCTTCTCTGTGTCTATTAAGATAATCATGTGGTTTTTGTCTTTGGTTCTGTTTACGTGGAGGATTATGTTTATAGACCTGTGTATGTTGAACCAGCCTTGCCCCCCTGGGATGAAGCCTACTTGTTCGTGATGGATAAGCTTTTTGATATGCTGTTGCAATCGGTTTTCCCATATTTTATTGAAGATTTTTGCATCCTATATTCATCAGGGATATTGCGTGAAGCTTTTTTTTTTTTTTTGAGTCTGCCACATTTTGGTATCAGGATGATGATGGTCTCATAAAATCATTTGGGAAGGATTCCCTCTTTTTGGATTGTTTGGAATAGTTTCAGAAGGAGTGGTACCAGCTCCTCTTTGTATGTCTGATAGAATTCGGCTGTGAACCCATCTGGACCTGGGCTTTCTTTGGTTGGTAGGCTATTAATGGCTGCCTCGACTTTAGCCCTTGTTATTGGTCTATTCAGGGTTTTGACTTCTTCCTGGTTTAGGCTTGGGAGGGTGCAAGTGTCCAGGAATTTATCCATATTTTCCAGGTTACTGGTTTCTGTGCATAGTGTTGTTTGTAGTAATCTCTGATGGTAGTTTGTATTTCTGTGGAATTGGTGATGATATCCCCTTTATCGTTTTTTACTGCATCTATTTGATTCTTCTCTCTTTTCTTTTTTATTAATCTGGCTAGTGGTCTGTCTACTTTGTTGATCTTTTCAAAAAACCAGCTCCTGGATTTATTGATTTTTTTTTGAAGGGATTTTTGTGTCTCTATCTCCTTCAGTTCTGCTCTGATATTAGTTATTTCTTGTCTTCTGCTAGGTTTTGAGTTTTTAAAATCTTGCTCCTGTAGCTCTTTCAATTTTGACAATAGGGTGTCAATTTTAGATCTCTCCTTGCTTCTCATGTGGGCACTTACTGCTGTATATTTTCCTCTAGAGACTGTTTTAAATATGTCCCAGAGATTCTGGTATGTTGTGTCTTCATTCTCGTTGGTTTCCAAGAACTTCTTTTTCGTTGTTTATTCAGTCAACATTCAAGAGCCAGTTGTTCAGTTTCCATGAAGCTATGCAGTTCTGAGTTAGTTTCTGAATTCTGAGTTTTAACTTGATTGCACTCTGGTCTGAGAGACTGTTTGTTATGATTTCCTTTTTTTCCCATTTGCTGAGGAGTGATTTACTTCCAATTATGTGGTCAATTTTCGAGTAGGTGTGATGTGGTGCTGTGAAGAATGTATATTCTGTGGATTTGGGGTGGAGAGTTCTGTAAATGTCTATTAGGTTTGCTTGTTCCAGGTCTGAGTTCAGGTACTGGATATCCTTGTTGATTTTCTTTCTTGTTGGTTTAATATTGATAATGGGATGTTAAAGTCTCTCAGTACTATTGTGTGGGAGTCTAAGTCTCTTTGTAAGTCATTAAGAACTTGTTTTATGTATCTGGGTGCTCCTGTGTTGGGTGCGTATATATTTAGGATCGTTAGCTCTTCTTGTTGCATTGATCCTTTTACCATTATGTAATGACCTTCTTTGTCTCTTTTGATCTTTGTTGCTTTAAAGTCTATTTTATCGGAGGTGAGAATTGTGACTCCTGCTTTTTTTTTGCTCTCCATTTGCTTGGTAAGTCTTCCTCCATCCCTTTATTTTGAGCCTTTGTGTGTCTTTGCATGTGAGATGGGTTTCCTGGATATAGCACACCAATGGGTTTTGGCTTTTTATCCAATTTGCCAGTCTGTGTCTTTTGATTGGGGCATTTAGTCCATTTACATTTAGGGTTAATATTGTTATGTGTGAATTTGATGCTGCCATTTTGATGCTAGCTGGCTGTTTTGCCTGTAAGTTGATGCAGATTCTTCATTGTATTGATGCTCTTTACCATTTGGTTTGTTTTTGGAGTGCTGGTACTGGTTGTTCCTTTCTATGTTTAGTGCCTCTTTCAGGATCTCTTGTAAAGCAGGGCTGGTGGTGATGAAATCTCTGAGTGCTTGCTTGTTCACAAATAATTTTATTTTTCCTTCAGTTACGAAGCTTAGTTTGCCTGGATATGAAATTCTGGGTTGAAAGTTCTTTTCTTTAAGGATGTTGAATATTGGCCCCCACTCTCTTCTGGCTTGTAGGGTTTCTGCTGAGAGACCTGCTGTGAGTCTGATGTGTTTCCCTTTGTGGGTAGCCCGACCTTTCTCTCTGGCTGCCCTTAGCATTTTCTCCTTCATTGCATCCCTGGTGAATCTGACGATTATGTACCTTGGCGTTGCTCTTCTTGAGGAATATCTTTGTGGTGTTCTCTGTATTTCCTGTACTTGAATATTGGCCTGCCTTGCTAGGTTGGGGAAGTTTTCCTGGATGATATCCTGAGGAGTATTTTCCAGCTTGAATTCATTCTCTCCATCACATTCAGGTACACCTATCAAATGTAGATTAGGTCTTTTCACAAAGTCCCCTATTTCTTGGAGACTTTGTTCATTCCTTTTTACCCTTTTTTTCTCTAATCTTGCCTTCATGTTTTATTTCATTGAGTTGATCTTCGACCTCTGATATTCTTTCTTCGGGTTGGTCAATTTGGCTGTTGAAACTTGTGCATGCTTCGTGAAGTTCTTGTGTTGTGTTTTTCAGGTCCGTCAATTCACTTATATTCCTCTCTAAGTTGTCCATTCTCGTTAGCATTTAATCAAGTCTTTTTTCAAGGTTCTTAGTTTCTTTGCATTGGGTTAGAACACGTTCTTTTAGCCCACAGAAGTTTCCTATTACCCACCTTCTGAAGCCTGATTCTGTCATTTCATCACACTCATTCTCCATCCAGCCTTATTCCCTTGCTGGTGAGGAGTTGTGATCCCTTGTAGGAGGAGAGGTGTTCTGGTTTCGGGTGTTTTCCTCCTTTTTGCACTGGTTTCTTCCCATCTTTGTGGATTTATCCACCGGTTGTCTGTGTAGTTGCTGACTTTCTGATTGGGTCTCTGAATGGATGTCCAGTTTGTTGATGATGAAGTTATTTCTTTTTCTTAGTTTTCTTTCTAACAGTCTGGCCCCTCTGCTTTAGGACTGCTGAGGTCCTCCTTGCCTGGGGATCACTTGCAGCAGCTGCAGGACAGTAAGGGTTACTACTAGTTTCTTCTTCTATCTTTGTCCCAGAAGGATACATGCCAAATGTCAGTCTGATCTCTTCTTTATGAGGTGACTCTTTGGATATATGGCGGTCAGGGAGCTGCTTGAGGAGACAGTCTGTCCTTTATAGGAGCTCAAGTGCTGAGCTGTGAGCTCCATTGTTTATTCAGAGCTGCTGGGCAGGTATGTTAGAAGTCTGCTGCAGCAGAACTCATAAACCCATTTTTTTCCCCAGCTATTCTGTCCCAGGGAGTTAGGGCTTTATTTATGAGTTTCTATTATGTTGCTGCCTTTTTTTCAGGGCTGCCCTGCCCAGCAAGGAGGCAGCCTAGTCAATGTTTGCCTGCAGAGGCTTTGCTGAGCTGCTGTGGGCTCCACCCATCTGCTGTGTGAACCACCCTGCAGTCCTCTATGGGTGTAGTTAGAATTGCCTCAGCAATGGTGGCTCACCTCTGTAATGGCGGACCCAATCTGTAATGACAGGTTGCCTTGGCAATGGTGGGCTGCCTCAGCAATGGCGGACTACCCCCATAGTGGCGGAGTGCCTTGTTAATGGTGGATACCCCTCCCCCACAGAGCTGGACTGTCCCGGGTTCAGTCGTGCTTGCTGTGAAACTCTCAACCCAGAGCGTTTCCAATTGCTGTTTTTTTTTTTTGTGGGGGTGGGACCAGCTGAGCCTGATCACCTGGCTCCCTGCCTTAGAGCCTTTTTTTTTTTTTAGTTGAACAGTCAACTCTCTCCCAGGTGTTCCAGTCGCCTGTTGAAAAGGTGCCAGGATCTGTTTGATTTCCCGTGCGGCGACCCACTGCGTTGGCTGAAACAGAGGTGCTAAGATTTGTGATGCTCTTTTGCCCGGGAATCTCCTGGCCTGGCTCCCTGTTTCAGTCCCCTTTTTAACCTGATGAATGGGTGACTCTGCCTTCCTGGAGCTCCAATCGTCAGCTAAAAGGGCAACCAGATCAGTGTATTTTGTACGGAGAACCACCATGCCAGGGTGCTGGCAAAACAGCCACGCTGGCCAAAACAGGCATGCTGGTAACCTGTGGGGCTTCTCTGCCTGGGAATCTGCTGGTATGTGGGCAATAAAAATCCATCTGGAAATGCGGCATCCACTCACCCTGTGCACTTTCCCTGGGAGCTGCAATCCTGAGCTGCTCCTATCGGTCGTCTTGGATCTTAGGAGTTTTATGCCTAATATGGAACTGAACTTGGACCTTGTTGGGAAGTCAGAAAGACACTCACTGCTGGATTTTCCAATCTGATGCTTCACCAGGGAGACACCTAGTTGAACTTTTGCCCCCAGGGCTCCACAGCCCAGGAGTCCACGAGCCTGTCCCACCCTAGGAAAAGTTTTATGTGCTGATGTGAAGAATGTGTATTCTGCAGCAGTTGGATAAAATATTCTGTGAATATGTGTTAGGTCCATTTGTTCTATAGTGCAGGTTAAGGCTGATGTTTCTTTGTTTATTTTCTGTCTAGATGGTCTGTCCAGTGCTAAAAGTGGGTGTTGAATTCACCAGCTATTATTGTATTGTATC
This sequence comes from Callithrix jacchus, assembly GCF_049354715.1. Classification (NCBI taxonomy): domain Eukaryota; kingdom Metazoa; phylum Chordata; class Mammalia; order Primates; family Cebidae; genus Callithrix; species Callithrix jacchus. Next base: position 33,267,972 of record NC_133516.1, read on the forward strand.
TCTCTCTTTAGTTCTATTATTTGCTGTATGTATCTGGGTATTCCAGTGTTGGATGCATTTTATTTACAGTTGTTTTATTCTCGTTATATAAGTATAAAGTAACCATATAATGACTTTGTTACTTTGTTCTTTGACTTAATGTTTATTTTGTAACTAATATTACTCCAGTATGCTTACAAACATGTTTTTTCCTTGTCTTCACTTTCAGTTTATGTGTGTCTTTATAGGTGAAATGCATTTCTTTTTTTTTTGAGACAGAGTCTTGGTCTGTCACCAAGCTGGAGTCTGGTGGTGGGATCTTGGCTCACTGTAACCTCCATGTCCTGGGTTCAAGCGATTTTCCTGCCTCAACCTCCCAAGTAGCTGGGACTATAGGTGTGTGCCACCATGCTCAGCTAATTTTCATATTTTTAGTAGATACAGGGTTTCACCATGTTGGCCAGGTTGGTCTAAATCTACTGATATCATGATCTACCTGCCTTGGCCTCCCAGAGTGCTGGGATTACAGGCATGAGCCACTGTACCCACCCAATGAAGTGTATTTCTTGTAGGCAGCATATTTCTAGGTCTTTTCTTTTTTTAAAAATATATTTAGTTAGTTTATATCTTTTTTTTTATGAGATGGAGTTTCACTCTGTTGCCCAGGCTGGAGTAGAGTGGCACAATTTCTGCTCACTGAAGTCTCTGCTTCCTGGGTTCAAGCTATTCTCCTGCCTCAACCTCCTGAGTAGCTGGGATTATAGGCATGTGCCATGATGCCTGGCTAATTTTTTTTGTATATTTAGTAGAGACAGAGTTTTGCCATGTTGGCCAGGCTGGTCTCAAATGCCTGACCTCAAGTGATCCATCTGCCTTGGGCTTTCAAAGTGCTGGGATTACAGGTTTGAGCTGCCATGCCTGGCCTCTATGTCTTTTAATTGGGGAATTTAAACTGTTAACATTCAAGGTTGTCACTGATAGTTGAGGACTTATTCCTGTTTATTTGCTACTTGTTTTCTGAATTTTTTGGGTCTATTCCTTGTTCCTTTCTTTCTCTCTTATTGTTGACCTTTACAATTTGGTGGTTTCCTGTAGTGGTAATGTTTCACTTTTCTTCTCTTTTGTGTATCCTGCTCTACCAGTGAGTTTTATACTTTCGTGTGTTTTTATGATGGTATGTATCACCTTTTGCTTTGAGATGTTATATGATTTGGCTCTGTGTCCCCACCCAAATCTCATCTTGAACTGTAATCCCCATGTGTTGAGGGAGGGAGGTGATTGGATCCTGGGGGCAGTTTCCCCATGCTGTTCTCTTGATAGTGAATGAATTCTCATGAGATCTTATTATTTTCTTTTTTCGAGATGAAGTCTCATTCTGTCACCCAGGCTGGAGTGCAGTGGCGCAATCTTGGCTCACTGCAATCTCCACCTGCCAGTTCAAACAGTTCTCCTGCCTCAGCCTTCCAAGTAGCTGAAACCCAGGCATGTGCCACCATGCCTGGCTAATTTTTTTGTATTTTTAGTAGAGATGGGGTTTCACCATGCTGGTCAAGCTGGTCTGGAACTCCTGACCTTGTGATCTGCCTGCCTTGGCTTCCCAAAGAGCTGGGATTATAGGCATGAGCCACTGCACCTGGCTGAGATCTAATGATTTTAAAAGTGGCAGTTTTCTGGCTGGGTGCATTGGCTCACACCTATAATCCCAGCACTTTGGGAGACTGAGGCAGGTGGATCACTTGAGGTCAGGAGTTCAAGACCAGCTGATCAACATGGTGAAACATCACCTCTACTAAAAAATACAAAAATTAACCGGGTGTGGTAGTACACGCTTGTAATTCCAGCTACTCGGAAGGCTGAGGGGCATGAGAATTGCTTGAACCTGGGAGGTGGAGGTTTCAGTAAGCCAAGATTGTGCCACTGCACTCCAGCCTGGGTGACAGTATGAGACTCTGTTTCAAAAAAAAAAGTGGCAGTTTTCTGCCATGCTCTTACTTCTCCTTCTGCCACCTTAAGAAAAAGGTGCTTGCTTCTCCTTTGCCTTCTGCCATGATTATAAGTTTCCTGAGGCCTCTCAGCCATGTGGAACTGTGAGTCAATTAAACCCTTTTCCTTTATATAAACTACCCAGTCTCAGGGAAGTTATTTATTTATTTATTTATTTTTGAGACAGAGTCTTGCTCTGTCACTCAAACTGGAGTGCAGTGTCATGAACTTGGTTCACTGCAACCTCTGCCTCCCAGGTTCAAGTGATTCTCTTGCTTCAGCTTCCCGAGTAGTTGGGATTACAGGCCTGCACCACCATGCCCCACTAATTTTTTGTATTTTTTTTTTTTTTTTTTTGAGACGGAGTTTCGCTCTTGTTACCCCGTCTGGAGTGCAATGGCGTGATCTCGGCTCATCGCAGTCTCTGCCTCCTGGGTTCAGGCAATTCTCCTGCCTCAGCCTCCTGAGCAGCTGGGATTACAGGCACGTGCTACCGTGCCCAGCTAATTTTTTGTAATTTTTAGTAGAGACGGGGTTTCACCATGTTGACCAAGATGGTCTCGATCTGTTGACCTTGTGATCCACCCGCCTCGGCCTCCCAAAGAATTTTTTGTATTTTTAGTAGAGATGGGGTTTTCACCATGTTGGCCAGGATGGTCTTGAACTCCTGGCCTTGTGATCCACCCACCTTGGCCTCCCAAAGTGCTGGGATTACAGGCATCAGTCACCGCCCCCAGCCAGTGTGAAAATGGACTAATACAGATGTGGGACTCCCTTATTCATTTCTTTAGAGTAAGTCTAGTGGTTATGAATTGTCTCAATTTTTGCTTCTCTGGGAAACACTTTTATTTCTATATTGAAGGATACCTTTGCTGAATATAGTATTGTCTAGCAGTTTTTTTCTTTCAGTACTTTGAATATTTCATTCTGTTCTCTCCTGGTCTGTAAGGTTTTTGCTGAGGAAGCTGCTGTTAGTCGGATGAAGGTTCCCTTATATGCTATTTGCTGCTTTTCTCTTGCTGTTTTTAGAATCTCTTTGTCTTTGACTATTGGATAAAATGTGCTTTGGAGAAACCTTATGGGATTGAATTTATATGGAGATCTTTAAGTTTCCTGTGTCTGGATATGTTTGTCTTTTGTAAGACTTGGGAAGTTTTTAGTTATTATCTTGTAAGGCAGGTTTTCTATACCTTTGCCCATCTCTTCTCTGGAACTCTCAAAATTCAATTATTTGCTTTATGATGGTGTCTTGTATGTCTCATAGGCTTAATATATATATATATATATCTATATATATATCTATGTATATATATCTATATATCTATCTATATATATATATATCTATATATATATATTTCTTTTTTGGTCCGACTTGAAAAGAGACAAGTTCTGAATTTTTTCTGTGTCCCCACCAAATCTAATGTTGAATTGCAATACCCAGTATTGGAGGTGGTAGGAGGTGATTGGATCATAGGGGTGGTCCTTTATGAATGAGTTAGCAGTGAGTGAGTCCCCTCAGTGCTGTTTTTATGATAGTGAGTGAGTGGTTATTGTGAGATGTGGTTGTTTAAAAATATGTATTATGTACCTCTTCCCTCTCTCTCTTCCTCCTGCTTTGGCCATGTGAAGATGCCTGCTCTGGCTTTGCTTTCTGTTATGAGTAAAAGCTCCCTGAGGCCTCGCCAGAAGCAGATGTTGCTGTGGTTTCTGTCCTGCCAGTGGAACCATGAGCCAGTTTGAAACTTTTCAAAATTACCCAGTTTTGGCCAGGCATGGTGGCTCATGATGCCAACATGATGAAACCTTGTCTCTACTAAAAATACAGAAAATTAGCTGATGTGGTGGTACACACCTGAAATCTCAGCTACTTGGGAGGCTGAGGCATGAGAATCACTTGAATCCAGGAATCAGAGGTTAAAATGAGCCAAGATTATGCCACTGCACTCCAGCCTGAGCAACAGAGCAAGACTCTGTCTCAAAAAAAAAAATTACCCAGTTATTGGTATTTCTTTATAGCAATGCAAGAACAGCCCAGTACATTCCTGTATGATTTCTTTGGCTGTAATGAGTGTCAGTGTTGTCTGAATTTCTCAGTGGCTTATGCTGTGATTGTTAGTGGAAACTGTGGTGAGTCTTTGGTGGGGGGAATGTCAGATGGGCTGGTCCTTGGGCACTGGTGGTAGTGGGTCAGATTTGCTTGTCCTTGGGTCACTGGGTGGTGTATATGGGCACCTGTGGTTGTGGGTTTGAGCTGGGTCAGTTCTTGAGGCATCATGCTCTGGTGGTAGTGATTACAGTGGTGGGCTGATTGGGCCCTGCCATATGCCCCTGGGTGGTGTGCCTGGTGGTGGTGGCAGTGGCAGTGGTGGGCCACCTTTGGGCCCTGATTGGTATGCATGAATGCCAATGGTGGTGTTGTTGGGCTGGGCAAGACAGTTTCCTGGTCCTCGGGTGGGTTATGTTTATGGTGGTGGTAGTGGCAGTCTTGATATGTTGATCTCCTGGCCCCCATGGGATGCACATAGGTATTTTCAGCTAGATGAGGTGGCCCCTTTTTTATGCCTCTGCATTGCTAGTGGTGGGCAGAGTGGCTGATCCACACACACTTGGATAGCATGTGCAGGTGCTGACACTGGTGGCAGTGAGTAGTGTGGGCAGTCCTCTGGCCCTGCTAATGGTGCATACAGGTGGTGGTGGGTGGTGTGGACCTATTTTCAGTTCCTGGGATGGCATCCAGGCAGACTGGTCTCCAGGCACCCTAAAGGCCCTTGTATATTTATGGGAACTCTGCTGCTGGAGGGGTTGAGGTTGCTGTCATTGGCAGTGGCCCTATGTAGGTGGCTCTCAGGCTGTGGGGAGTGCATGCTTCTGTTCTTGTCTTTGGGGCAGCCTCCCTGGTGTGCTGTGCTGCCCATTTCCCAGGTTGTAGGGCAGTGCATTGGCTATAGTGCAGGGGACCTGGTTGCTCTGCTGGGTCCAGCTTGTGTGTCATGATGCTCCCGATGGACATGGGAGGGTGTCACTGGGGCTTTAGGGATGTGGAGATTCAAGGGTTGTAGGGCCCTAGTGGAGGATGTAGTCTAGTGGAGGCTGCAATTTCAAAATGGCACTATGCTACAGCTGCTTGTGTCTTTAGCGGGTATGTAGGATCCAGCAGTGATGCCTTCTCTGAAGCAGTGCTGTTGTGTGGGCTTCCAGGATCTCCCTCTAATAGTCTCAGGGTCCACAAGGGCCTAGGGGCTCTCCCATGGCTAGGACTGTGGAGTCTGCAGTAGGAATGTATATCACTTTGGGATCTCTCATTTATCATTTTTCCCATGATGAGGAGTGCCTCCTGGCACTGAACCAAACCTGGCTGACTGCTTTGCTTTCCTCTCCTTTCATGCCTCAGAGCTTTCTTTACTTCTGTGCTGGATTTCAGTATTCTTTCTTAGAAGCTTTATTTGATGTGTGGTTATATACTCAGTGTTTTGGTCGTTCTTTGTGAAGGAAGTGAGCCCTAGTCATCTCTAGTCAGCCATCTTGAAGCCCACCATCATCTCTCTGTTCTGTTTTTGATTTATGTGAGTAAAGCATTGCTCTATCCAGTGCTCGACTTTGTTGTGTTTTCCATGGCAACTGTGATATCAAGATGTGGACAGAAGTGCTGAGACTTCTGCTCCTGATAATAGTCAAGAGATGTCACTTGTTAGGCATTTGTTAGTGGAATTCTATTTATAATAGGAACTGTTTTCTTCACTTTATTTTTGGATTGTTCCTTGCTAATTTATTGAAATATACTTGACTTCGTATATTGATTATGTGTCCTGCAACATTGCTGAACTTGTTTATAATAGTTTTCTTTAGTGGATTCCTTAGAACTTTCTGTATAGACACTCATACTATCAGCTACTAGAGTTAGTTTTACTTCTTTCTTTCCAATCTGTATGCCTTTTAATTTCTTTTTTCTTATCAAATGGCTTTGGCTATTACTTCCACTGTAATGTTAAATAGAGCCAACAATAGTAAACACTTTTGTTCCTGATCTTCAGGGGAAAGCATTCAGTACTTCACCATTAATTATAGTATTAGCCATGATTTTTTTTTAAACAGGTGGGGCTGGGTGTGGTGGCTCACACTTGTAATCCCAGCACTTTGGGAGGCTGAGATGGGCAGATCACCTAAGGTCAGGAGTTCCAGACCAGCCTGGCCAGCATGATGAAACCCTATCTCTACTGAAAATACAAAAACTAGCTGGAAGTTGTGGTGGGTGTCTGTAATCTCAGCTACTCAGGAGACTGAGGCAGGAGAATTGCTTGAACCCAGGAGTTGGAAGGTTGCAGTGAGCTGAGATTGCACCATTGCACTGCAGGGGTCTGGGTGACAAGAGTGAGACTCTATCTCAAAAATAAACTGGTGGGCTTCATCAAGTCAAGGAAGTTCAGTTCTATTTTAATTTGTTTAGTGTTTTTATTGCAAAAGGATGGTGGAAGCTGGAAATGCTGATGTTTGCCATAGTTCCAGACACTTGAGAGACTGAGGTGGAAGGACCACTGGAGCCCAGGAGTTTGTGGCCATGGGTAACATAGTGAAATGCCCATCTCTTAAAAAAAAGAAAAAAAGAAAGAAAGACCTGAAACCAATAAGTTCTGCAAGGTAACATGAGAAAAACTCTTTTAGACATTGGCTTAGCCAAAGAGTTAATGACCAAGAACCCAAAAGCAAATGCAACAAAAACAAAAATAAATAGATGGGACCTAATTAAACTAAAAAGCTTCAATACAGCAAAATAAATAATCAGGAGAGTAAGCAGACAACCCAGAGAGTGGGAGAGAAATCTTTGCAAACTATGCATTTGACAAAGGACTAATATCCAGAATTTACAAGAAACTCAAACAAATCAGCAAGAAAAGAAACAAATAATCCCATCAAAAAGTTGGTAGAGGGCTGGGCGCGGTGGCTCAAGTCTGTAATCCCAGCACTTTGGGAGGCTGAGGCGGGTGGATCACGAGGTCAAAAGATCGAGACCATCCTGGTCAACATGGTGAAACCCCGTCTCTACTAAAAATACAAAAAAAATTAGCTGGGCATGGTGGCGTGTGCCTGTAATCCCAGCTACTCAGGAGGCTGAGGCAGGAGAATTGCCTGAGCCCAGGAGGCGGAGGTTGCGGTGAGCTGAGATTGCGCCATTGCACTCCAGCCTGGGTAACAAGAGCGAAACTCCATCTCAAAAAAAAAAAAAGTTGGTAGAGGACATGAATAAATGGTTATCAAAAGACAATATACAGATGTCCAACAAACATGAAACAATGCTCAACATCATCAGGGAAATGCAAATCAAAACTATAATGAGGATTTAGAGGATAGTTCTTGATCCAAGATTGCTGAATAGGAACAGCTCTGGAGTGCAGTTCCCAGCGAGAACAATGCAGAGGGTGAGTGATTACTGCATTTCCAAACGAGTTATTACTGCCCACAGAACAGGAGATCCCCAGGCTGAAAAGTACCACAAGTTCCAGCATGGCTGTTTCAGCTGGTACAGCGGGTCTCTGCACAAAAACTCACACAAATCTGGGCGGCCATTTCAACTGGTGCCTAGAAAGCCTGGGAGACAGAGCCACCCATTCAACTGAAAAAAATGGCAACTGAAACAGGGAGCTGGGTGATCTGGCTCAATGGGTCCCACCCCAACAAAGATCAGCAATCTGAAACACTCTGGATTAAGAGTTTTGCAGCTGGACCCTGGATGGTCCATTTCTGTTGGGGAAAGGGTGTCCACCATTACCGAGGCAGTCTACCACTACTGAGGCAGTCTCCCACTACTGAGGCAGTCTGCCTTTACTGAGGCAATCTGCCATTACTGAGGCAATTCTGACTATACCTCTGTTAACAAAGCCACAAGGAAGTTCACACAGCAGCTGGTCAGAGACCATGGCAGCTCAGCAATGCCTTTGCTGGCAGACTGTGACTAGGCTACCTCCTTGCTGGGCAGGGCATCTCTGAAAAAAGGCTGCAGCACATCGGGAAGTTAAAAATAAAGCCCCACCTTCCCAGGACAGAGCACCTGAAAAAAAGGCAGTTATGAGTTCTGCTGCAGCAGACTTAAATGTACCTACCCAGCAGCTCTGAACAGAACAATGGAGCTCACAGCTCAGCACTTGAACTCCTATAAGGGACAGACTGTCTCCTCAAGCAGCTCCCTGAGTGCCGTATATCCAGATACCTCATAAAGGAGAGCTCATGTTGACATCTGGCGGGTATCCTGGGACGAAGATAACAGAAGAAGAAAATGGCAGCAACCCTTATTATTCTGCAGCTGCCACAGGTGATCCCCAGGCAAGTAGGGTCGAATGGATCTCCAGCAGTCCTACGGCAGTGGAGCCTGCCTGTTAGAAGGAAAACTGAAAAACAGAAAGAAATAACTTCATCATCAACACAAAGGACGTCCACTCAGGGACCCCATCTGAAAGTCACCAACTACAAAGACCACAGGTAGATAAATCCACAAAGATGGGAAGAAACCAGTGCAAAAAGGATGAAAACACCCAAAACCAGAACACCCCTTCTCCTCCAAGGGATCACAACTCCTCACCAGTAAGGGAAGAAAGCTGGATGGAGAAGGAGTCTGATGAATTGACAGAAACAGGCTTCAGAAGGTGGGTAATGACAAAATTCTCTGAGCTAAAAGAACATGTTCTAACCCAATGCAAAGAAACTAAGAACCTCGAAGAAAGACAAAATGCTAACAAGAATAAACAGCTTAGAGAAGAATATAAAAAAATGACTTAATGGAGCTGGAGCTGTAAAATACAACATGAGAACTTGGTGAAGCATACACAAGTTTCAATAGCTGAATCAACCAAGCAGAAGAAAGGATATCAGAGATGGAAGATCAACTCAATGAAATAAAACAAGAAGATAAGGTTAGAGAGAAAAGAGTGAAAAATGAACAAAGCCTCCAAGAAATATGGGATTATGTGAAAATACCAAATCTGTGTTTGATAGATGTACCTGAATGTGACAGAGAGAATGAATCCAAGCTGGAAAACACTCTCCAGGATGTTATCCAGGAGAACTCCCCCAGCCTAGCAAGGCAGGCCAATATTCAAGTCCAGGAAATACAGAGAATACCACAAAGATATTCCTCAAGAAGAGCAACCCCAAGGAACATAATCATCAGATTCACCAGGGTTGAAATGAAGGAGAAAATGCTAGGAGCAGCCAGAGAGAAAGGTCGGGTCACCCACAAAGGGAAGCCCATCAGACTCACAGACGATCTCTTAGCAGAAACCCTACAAATCAGAAGAGAGTAGGGGCCAGTATCCAACATCCTTAAAGAAAAGAACTTTCAACCTAGAATTTCCATATCCAGCCAAACTAAGCTTCATAAGCAAAGGAGAAATAAAATCCTTTATGAACAAGCAATTGCTGAGAGATTTCGTCACCACCAGGCCTGCCTTACAGGAGCTCCTGAAAGAAGCACTAAACATGGAAAGTTTATTACAGCCACTACAAAAATGTAACAAAATGGTAAAGAGCATTGACACAGTGAAGGAACTGCATCAACTAATGGGCAAAACAACGAGCTAGCATCAAAATAACAGGATCAGATTCACACACAACAATATTAACCTTAAATGTAAACAGGCTAAATGCTCCAATCAAAAGACACACAGTGGCAAATTGGGTTAAAAAGTCAAAAGGCATTACATAATGGTAAAAGGATCAATGAAACGAGAAGTGCTAACGATCCTAAATGTATACACACCCAATACAGGAGCACCCAGATAAATAAAGCAAGTTCTTAATGACATACAAAGAGACTTAGACTCCCACACAATAATAGTGGGAGACTTTAACACTCCACTGTTAATATTAGACAGATCAATGAGACAGAAAATTAACAAGGATATCTAGGACTTGAACTGAGATCTGAACCAAGCAAACCTAATAGACATCTATAAAACTCTCCACCCCAAATCCACAGAATATACACTCTTCTCAGCACCACATTGCACCTACTCTAAAATTGACCACATAATTGGAAGTAAATCACTCCTCAGCAAATGCAAAAGAATGGAAATCATAGCAAACAGTCTGTCAGATCACAGTGCAATCAAATTAGAACTCAGGATTAAGAAACTATCTCAGAAGCATACAACTTGATGGAAACTGAACAACTGGCTCTTGAATGCTGACTGGATAAACAATGAAATGAAGGCAGAAACAGAGATGTTCTTTGAACCAATGAAAACAAAGACACAACATACCAGAATCTCTGGGACATATTTAAAGCAGACTCTAGAGGAAATTTATAGCAATAAATGCCCACATGAGAAGCAAGGAAAGACGTAAAATTCACACCCTGTCATCAAAATTGAAAGAGCTAGAGGAGCAAGATAAAAAAAACTCAAAAGCTCCCAGAAGACAAGAATAACTAATATCAGAGCAGAACTGAAGGAGATAGAGACACAAAAAAAGCCTTAAAAGAATCAATAAATGCAGGAGCTGTTCGTTTGAAAAGATCAACAAAATAGACCACTAGCCAGATTAATAAAAAAGAAAAGAGAGAAGAATCAAATAGATGCAATAAAAAATGATAAAGGGGATATCACCATCAATTCCACAGAAATACAAACTGCCATCAGAGATTACTACAAACAACACTACTATGCACATAGTAAACCTGGAAGAAATGGATAAATTCCTGGACAGTTGCACTTTCCCAAGCCTAAACCAGGAAGAAGTCAAACCCTGAATAGACCAATAACAAGGGCTGAAGTTGAGACAGCCATTAATAGCCTACCAACCAGAGAAAGCCCAGGTCCAGATGGGTTCACAGCCAAATTCTACCAGACCTACAAAGAGGAGGTGGTACCACTCCTTCTGAAACTATTCCAAATAATCCAAAAAGAGGGAATCCTTCCCAAATCATTTTATGAAACCAATATCGTCCTGATACCCAAACCTGGCAGAGACTCAACAGAAAAAGAAAGCTTCACGCCAATATCCCTGATGAATATAGATGCAAAAATCTTCAATAAAATATGGGCAAACCGATTGCAACAGCACATCAAAAAGCTTATCCATCACAATCAAGTAGGCTTCATCCTGGGGAGGCAAGGCTGGTTCAACATACAGAAGTCTATAAATGTAATCCTCCACATAAACAGAACCAAAGACAAAAACCACATGATTATCTCAATAGGTGCAGAGAAGGCCTTCAACAAAATTCAGTAGCCTTTTATGCTAAAAACTCTCAGTAAACTAGATATTGATGGAACATATCTCAAAATAATAAAAGCTGTTTATTACAAACCCACAGCCAGTATCATACTGAATGGGCAAAAACTGGAAGCATTCCCTTTGAAATCTGGCACTAGACAAGGATGCCCTCTCTCACTACTCCTATTCAATATAGTATTTGAAGTTCTAGCCAGAGCAGTCAGGCAAGAAAAGGAATTAAAGGGTATTCATTTAGGAAAGGAGAACGTCAAATTGTCTCTATTTGCAGACGACATAATTGTATATTTAGAAGACCCCATCGTCTCAGCCCAAAGTCTACTTAAACTGAGAAGCAACTTTAGCAGTCTCAGGATACAATATCAATGTGCAGAAATCACAAGCTTTCCTATACATCAGTAATAGACTTAAAGAGAGCCGAATCAAGAGCGAACTGCCATTTGCAATTGCTACAAAGAGAATAAAATATCTAGGAATACAACTAACAAAGGATGTAAAAGACCTCTTCAAGGAGAACTACGAACCACTACTCAAGGAAATTAGGAGACAAACAGATGGAACAACATTCCATGCTCATGGTTAGGAAGAATCCATATCATGAAAATGGCCATACTGCCCAAACTAATTTATATGTTCAACGCTATCCCCATCAAGCTACCTATGACCCTCTCCACAGAAGTAGAAAAAAACACCTTAAACTTCATATGGAACCAAAAGAGAGCCCACATAGCGAAGATAATCCTAAGCAAAAAGAACAAAACTGGAGGCATCACGCTGCGTGACTTCAAACTATACTACAAGGTTACAGTAGTCAGAACAGCATGGTACTGGTACCAAAACAGAGATATCAACCAATTGAACCAAACAGAGACATTGGAGACAATGCCACACATCTACAACCATCTGATATTTGACAAACCTGACAAAAACAAGCAGTGGGGAAAGGACTCAAATGGTTTTGGGAAAACTGGCTAGCCATGTGCAGAAAGCCGAAACTGGACCCCTTCCTGACACCTTACACTAAAATTAACTCCAGATGGATTAAAGACTTAAACATAAGATCTAACACCATAAAAACCCTACAAGAAAACCTAGGCAAAACCATTCAGGACATCGGCATAGGCAAGGACTTCATGACTAAAACACCAAAAGCATTGGCAACAAGAGCAAAATAGACAAATGGGATCTAATTAAACTCCAGAGCTTATGTACAGCAAAAGAAACAATCAGTAGAGTGAACCAGCAACCAACAGAATGGGAAAAAATTTTTGGAATCTACCCATCTGACAAAGGGCTAATATCCAAATTCTACAAAGAACTGAAACAGATTTACAAGAAACAAACAAACAAACCCATTCAAAAGTAGGCAAAAGACATGAACAGACACTTTTCAAAAGAAGATATATATGAGGCCAAAAAACATGAAAAAATCCTCATCATTACTGGTTATTAGAGAAATGCAAATCAAAACCACATTGAGATAGCACATCATGCCAGTTAGGATGGCAGTCATTAAAAAATCTGGAGATAACAGATGCTGGAGAGGATGTGGAGAAATAGGAACACTTCTCCCTTTCCACACTTTCTCATGGAAACCTGTCTTACCCTCCTAAACTCCATCTCTCTCTCTCTATTCCCTTCTACTCAGTGTGGAAGCTGCTTTTCTCTCCTGGATTCCATCTTTCTGGATTCTCTCACTCAGTGTAAGAGTTAGCTGTTTGTTTCTCTCTCCTCGTGTTTCTTTCTCTGTTTAAATAAATCACTTTCTACAAAAAAAAAAAAAAAAAAAAGAAATAGGAACACTTCTACACTGTTGGTGGGAATGTAAATTAGTTCAACCATTGTGGAAGACAGTGTAGCAATTACTCAAGGACCTAGTAATAGAAATTCCATTTGACTTAGAAATCCCATTACTGGGTATATATCCAAAGGATTATAAATCATTTTATAAACACACATGAGCACCTATGTTCATTGTGGCACAGTTTACAATAGCAAAGACCTGGAACCAACCCAAATGCCTATCCATGATAGACTGGACAAGGAAAATGGGGCACATATACACCATGGAATACTATGCATCCATAAAAACGATGAGTTTGTGTCCTTTTTAGGGACATGGATGAATCAAGAAGCCATCATTGTCAGCAAACTGACACAAGAACAGAAAATCAAACACCACATGTTCTCACTCATAGGCAGCTGTTGAACAATAAGAACACATGGACACAGGGAGGGGAGCATGACATAACTGGGGTCTGTGAGGGGGGAATGGGGAGGGTCAGTGAGGGGTAGAGAGGTTGGGAAGGATTAACATGGGGAGAAATGCCAGATATAGGTGACAGGGAGATGGAGGCAGCAAACCACATTGCCATGTATGTACCTATGCAACAATCCTACTTGTTCTGCACATGTACCCCAGGACCTAAAGTGCAAAAAAAAAAAAAAATATATATATATATAGATATCTATCTATCTATCTATATATATCTATCTGTATATGTCTCTATCTATATAGATATATAAACTACAATGAGATACTACCTTACTGCTTGTAGAAATATGTGTACTTGTTTGTATTATTATATATGTACTTATATATAAATACATACATATATTTCTACCAGCAGTAAGGTGTATATATAAAAATATATATCTATATTTCTACCAGCAATGTGGTATCATTGTAATTTATATATCTATCTATATATATATATAGATATACCTAGATATCTATATATATATATGAACTACAATGAGATACTACCTTACTGCCATTAGAAATATATATACATATATATGTAGTAGTTTATATATCTATATATAGATATATATATATATATCTCTGTATATAGAGATATATCTATATATACATATATAAACTACAGTGAGATACTACCTTACTGCTGGTAGAATTGCCATAAGTGAAAAATAAAAAAAATAGATGTTGGCTTGGATGTAGTAAAAAGGAAACACTTTTACATTGCTGATGGGAATGTAAAGTAGTATAAATCGCTGTGGAAGACAGTTTGGAGATTCCTTATATAAGTAAAAGTAGAAGTACCATTTGATCAAGCAGTCCCACCACCCTTAGGCAAATAAGTCATTATATCAAAAAGATACTTGCAGATGCATGTTTACAGCAGCATAATTTGCAATTGCAAAAATATGGAACCAACCAAAATGCCCATTAACCGAGTGTATAAAGAAAATGTGATATGGACAGCATGGACTACTACTCAGCCATAAGAAGGAACAAAATAATGCCATTTGCAGCAACCTGGATGGAGTTGGAGACTATTATTCTAAGTGAAATAACTCAGGAATGGAGAACCAAATATCATATGTTCTCACTTATAAGTGGCAGCTAAGCTATGAGGATGTAGGCATAAAAAGAGGAATAAAAGTCTGCATATTGGATACAGCGTTCACTGCTCAGGTGTACCAAAATCTCTGAAATCACCACTAAAGAACTTATCCATGTAACCAAAAACCACCTGTTCCCCAAAAACTATTGAAATAAAAAAGGTCACTGGCTTTTTCCTTGCGTACATGTATTGTGATGACGATATGGTTTTTGTTCTTTGTTAATATTACATAGTACATTAATTGATTTTCATATGTTGAGCAGACCTTACATTTCCTGGAATAAATCCTACTTGTAATGTTGCTTAGTTCTTTTTAATGTTGCTGGTAATATTTTGTTGGCGATTCTTGTGTTTGTATTAATAAAAAATATTACTCTGTAATTTTTGTTTGATGTCTTTTTCTTCTTCTTATAGTAGGGTAATACTGGCCCCATATAATTAGTTGAGAAATGTTCTTTCCTTTTGTTTTGGAAGAGTTTATGAAGGATTTATATTAATTCTTTGAATGTTTGGTAGATTTCTCCAGAGAAGCCATCTGGGCTTTGCTTTTCTGGGCTGTGCCTTTTTTTGTAGGAAGTTTTAAAAGTACTAATTTGATCTTTTTACTTGTTACAGGCATATTCAGATTTTCTATTTCTTCAGTAATTTGTTTCTTTCTAGGAATTTGTCCATTTCATGTAAATTACCTAATTTGGTGTACTATTGTTCATAGTGTTCTTTTATAATCCTTTTTTACTTTTATAAGGTAGATGATGTTCCATCTCTTATTCCTGACTTTAGTAATTTAAATCTTTTAACAAAATCTTGGTCAATGCAACTAAAGGTCTGTTACATTTGTGGACCTTTTCAAAGAACAGACTTTCAGTTTTGCCAGTTTTCTCTGTTTTTGATCATTCTGTTTCATTTACTCCAACTCTAATCATTGTCATTTTTTCCTCTGCTTGCCTTAATTTTCTATTTTTTTTCCAGTTTCTTATGGTGGATGTTTAAGTTATTTGAAATTTTTCTTCTTTTTAAATAGAGATATTTATAGCAATATATGTTCCTCTAAGCAGTTCTTTAGCTGCCTCTTGTAAGATTTTTATTTTTATTTTATTTTTTTGAGATGGAGTCTCGCTGTGTTGCCCAGGCTGGAATGCAGTGGTGCAGTCTTGGCTCACTCCAGCCTCTGCCTCTGATGTTCAAGCAATTCTCCTGCTACAGTCTCCCAAGTAGCTGAGACTATAAGCACCTGCCACCATGCCTGGCTAATTTTTGTATTTTTTAGTAGAGATGGGGTTTTGCCATGTTGGCCAGGCTGGTCTTGAACTCCTGACCTCAACTTATCCACTTGCCTTGGCCTCCCAGAGTGATGGGATTACATATGTGCACCACCATGCCTCGCTGCCTCTTGTAAGATTTAACAGGTGTCAGTCTCATTTTTATTTATCTCAACGACTTTTCTGTTTTCTTTGTGATTTCCTCTTTGACTCTCTGGTTAATTAGGAGTGTGTTGTCTAACTTACACATATTTGTATATTCTTTAATTTTCCTGCTGTTATAGGAGATCGATTATAGTTTGTGTAATTTCAGCCCTTTTACATTTACTGAAGCTTGTTTGTGGCATAACAGGCTCTATCAAGTGTTTTATGGGCACTTGATAACTATCCTGTTGCTGTTCGGTGGAATGTTTTGTAATTGTCTCTTAGGCATAAAACAGAAAATGTTTTGCCCTTAATAAGAAACGTGTAGGTCTCTGGTTCTTTCCCTGTTTTTTAGAATGATCCCTTTGACGCCCAGGATGGGGCATCAGGGCAGTGCACCTTGGTTAGTTTGAAGATGGGTGAAGTGGCATTAGTGTGCAAAGGGAGATGAGAAAGCAGGACCTAGTTTGGTGCCTTAACTTTAAGTGTGTTCTCAGGCAGATTTGTTTTAAGAAAGTGTATAAAGGAGACAAAGGATCTGGAAATGGATTATCTTAAAACCATTTGTAATTCTTTATCTTTTAGTAGGACTTTATTTTTCTTCAGGGGTGTGCAAGCCCTAGGTTGAAGATAAATTGAAAGGATCTCGTAGTAAAAAGTTAAAGTTAAGGATTTGCTTTTATGTGCATTGGGAAACGACTGAAGTTTTAGGAAGTCAAAAAAAAATTTTTTTTGTGAGGTTAATTTGTAGTATGGATAATGGGAAGAAGAGACTAGAACTGTGGAGCCTATTTAGAATTTATGCAGAAAGAAATTTACATTCAATTCATTAAAAACTTGTTGAGAACTTGCTTTGTGTTAGGCATGGGCTGAGCTCCTCCTCTTCAGGAATTCACAATCACAGTGAGTGTTTCAAGTACAGTAATTTTGGTATGTCTTAGGTATGGTGGTGGCACAAGAATAGTTACTGTCTATAGTCTGATAAATAATATATATATATTTTCAGGTATGTATGCTGAGCTCTGGATGCAGATACCCCAAACTCGGCTAGATTTCTTCATTTGGATGTCTTCCAGGCACCTTAACTATATGTCTAGATGGAGAACATGATCTTTTTTTTTTTAAATTTTTTATTGCATTTTAGGTTTTGGGGTACATGTGCAGAACATGCAAGACAGTTGCATAGGTACACACATGGCAGTGTGTTTTGCTTCCTTTCTCCCCTTCACCCACATTTCTCCCCAGGCTATCCCTCCTCAACTCCCCCCCGCTAGCCCTCCCCTTTTCCCCCCTATAGACCCCAGTGTTTAGTACTCCCCTCCCTGTGTCCATGTGTTCTTATTTTTCATCACCCGCCTATGAGTGAGACTATGCGGTGTTTCATTTTCTGTTCTTGTGTCAGTTTGCTGAGAATGATGTTCTCCAGATTCATCCATGTCCCTACAGAGCACATGAACTCATCATTTCTGATTGCTGCATAATATTCCATGGTGTATATGTGCCACATTTTCCCAATCCAGTCTATCATCGATGGGCATTTGGGTTGATTCCAGGTCTTTGCTATTGTAAACAGTGCTGCAATGAACATTCGTGTACATGTGTCCTTATAGTAGAACAATTTATAGTCCTTTGGATATATACCCAGTAATGGGATTGCTGGGTCAAATGGAATTTCTATTTCTAAGGCCTTGAGGAATCGCCACACTGTCTTCCACAATGGTTGAACTAATTTACACTCCCACCAACAGTGCAAAAGTGTTCCTTTTTCTCCACATCCTCTCCAGCATCCGTTGTCTCCAGATTTTTTAATGATCGGCATTCTAACTGGCATGAGATGGTATCTCAGTGTGGTTTTGATTTTCATCTCTCTGATGACCAGTGACGATGAGCACTTTTTCATATGATTGTTGGCCTCATATATGTCTTCTTTCATAAAGTGTCTGTTCATGTCCTTTGCCCGTTTTTGAATGGGCTTGTTTTTTTCCTGTAAATCTGTTTGAGTTCTTTGTCAATTCTGGATATCAGCCCTTTGTCAGATGGGTAAACTGCGAACATTTTTTTCCCATTCTGTTGGTTGCCAATTTACTCTAGTGACTGATTCTTTTGCCATGCAGAAGTTTGATTAGGTCCCATTTGTCTATTTTGGCTTTCGTTGCCAATGCTTTTGGTGTTTTGTTCATGAAGTCCTTGCCTACTCCTATGTCCTGGATAGTTTTGCCTAGATTTCCCTCTAGGGTTTTCATGGTGTCAGGTCTTATGTTTAAGTCTTTAATCCATCTGGAGTTAATTTTAGTGTAAGGTGTCAGGAAGTGGTCCAGATTCTGCTTTCTGTACATGGCTAGCCAGTTTTCCTAACACCATTTATTAAACAGGGAATCCTTTCCCCATTGCTTGTTTTTGTCAGGTTTATCGAAGATTGTATGGTTGTAGATATGTTGTGTTGCCTCTGATGCCTCTGTTTTGTTCCATTGGTCTATATCTCTGTTTTGGTACCTGTACCATGCAGTTTTGATTACTGTAGCAGTGTAGTATAGTTTGAAATCCGGTAGTGTGATGCACCCCGCTGTGTTGTTTTTGCTTAGAATTGACTTGGCTATGCGGGCTCTCTTTTGGTTCCATATGAAGTTCATGGTGGTTTTTTCCAGTTCTGTGAAGAAAGTCAATGGTAGCTTGATGGCGATAGCGTTGATTCTGTAAATTACTTTGGGCAGTATAGCCATTTTCACGATATTAATTCTTCCTAACCATGAACATGGAATGTTTCTCCACTTGTTTGTGTCCTCTCTTATTTCACTGAGCAGTGGTTTGTAGTTTTTCTTGAAGAGGTCCCTTACATTCCTTGTGAGTTGTATTCCTAGGTATTTTATTCTTTTTGTAGCAATTGTGAATGGCAGTTCGTTCTTGATTTGGCTTTCTTTAAGTCTGTTATTGGTGTAGAGGAATGCTTGTGATTTTTGCACATTGATTTTATATCCTGAGACTTTGCTGAAGTTGCTTATCAGTTTCAGGAGTTTTTGGGCTGAGGCGATGGGGTCTTCTAGGTGTACTATCATGTCGTCTACAAATAGAGACAATTTGGCTTCCGCCTTTCCTATTTGAATACCCTTTATTTCTTTTTCTTGCCTGATTGCTCTGGCTAGAACTTCCAGTACTATATTGAATAGGAGTGGTGAAAGAGAGCATCCTTGTCTAGTGCCTGATTTCAAAGGGAATGCTTCCAGTTTTTGCCCATTCAGTATGATATTGGCTGTTGGTTTGTCGTAAATAGCTTTTATTACTTTGAGATACGTTCCATCGATACTGAGTTTATTGAGGGTTTTTTAGCATAAAGGGCTGTTGAATTTTGTCACATGCCTTCTCTGCATCAATTGAGATCATGTGGTTTTTGTTTTTGGTTCTGTTTATGTGGTGAATTATGTTGATAGACTTGCGTATGTTGAACCAGCCTTGCATTCCCGGGATGAATTGTACTTGATCATAATGGATAAGTTTTTTGATTTTCTGTGGCAATTGGCTTGCCAATATTTCATTGAAGATTTTTGTGTCTATGTTCATCATGGATATTGGCCTGAAGTTTTCTTTTCCTTTTGGGTCTCTGCCGGGTTTTGGTATCAGGATGATATTGGTCTCATAAAATGATTTGGGAAGGATTCCCTGTTTTTGGATTATTTGGAATAGTTTCAGAAGGAATGGTATCAGCTTTTCTTTGTGTGTCTGGTAGAATTCGGCTGTGAACCCGTCTGGACCTGGGCTTATTTTGTGTGGTAGGCTCTTAATTGCTGCCTCGACTTCTGCCCTTGTTATTAGTCTATTCATAGTTTCAGCTTCCTCCTGGTTTAGGCTTGGGAGGACACAGGAGTCCAGGAATTTATTCATTTCTTTCAGGTTTACTAGTTTATGTGCATAGAGTTGTTTGTAATATTCTCTGATGATGGTTTGAATTTCGGTGGAATCTGTGGTGATTTCCCCTTTATCATTTTTTATTGCATCTGTTTGCTTGTTCTCTTTTTTTTAATCAATCTGGCTAGTGGTCTATTTTGTTGATCTTTTCAAAAAACCAGCTCTTGGATTTATTGATTTTTTTGAGGGGTTTTTCGTGTCTCTATCTTTTTCAGTTCAGCTCTGATCATAGTTATTTCTTGTCTTCTGCTGGGTTTTGAGTTTTTTTGATCTTGCTCCTCTAGCTCTTTCAATTTTGACGATAGGGTGTCAATTTTGGGTCTCTCCATTCTCCTCATATGGGCACTTATTGCTATGTATTTTCCTCTAGAGACTGCTTTAAATGTGTCCCAGAGATTCTGGTATGTTGTGTCTTCGTTCTCATTGGTTTCGAAGAACTTCTTTATTTCTGCCTTCATTTCATTGTTATCTAGTCAACATTCAAGAGCCAGTTTTTCAGTTTCCATGAAGCTGTGAGGTTCTGGGTCAGTTTCTGAATTCTGAGTTCTAACTTGATTGCACTATGGTCTGAGAGACTGTTACGATTTCAGTTGTTTTGCATTTGCTGAGGAGTGCTTTACTTCCAATTATGTGGTTAATTTTAGAGTAGGTGTGATGTGGTGCTAAGAAGAATGTATATTCTGTGGATTTGGGGTGGAGAGTTCTGTAAATGTTTATCAGGTTTGCTTGCTCCAGGTCTGAGTTCAAGAGCTGGATATCCTTGTTGATTTTCTGTCTGGTTGATCTGTCTAATACTGACCATGGAGTGTTAAAGTCTTCCACTATTGTGTGGGAGTCTAAGTCTCTTTGTAAATCATTAAGAACTTGCCTTATGTATCTGGGTGCTCCTGTATTGGGTCAATATGTGTTTAGGATTGTTAGCTTTTCTTGTTGTATCGATCCTTTTACCATTATGTAATGTCCTTCTTTGTCTCTTTTGATCTTTGTTGCTTTAAAGTCTATTTTATCAGAGATGACAATTTCAACTCCTGCTTTTTTTTGCTCTCCATTTGCTTGGTAAACATTCCTCCATCCCTTTATTTTGAGCCTTTGTGTATTTTTGCATGTGAGATGGGTTTCCTGGATACAGCACACTGATGGGTTTTGGTTTTTTTATCCAATTTGCCAGTCTGTGTCTTTTGATTGGTGCATTTAGTCCATTTACATTTAGGGTTAATATTGTTATGTGTGAATTTGATACTGCCATTTTGATGCTAGCTGGCTGTTTTGCCCGTTAGTTGTTGTAGATTTATCATTATGTTGATGCTCTTTAGCATTTAGTGTGATTTTGGTATGGCTGGTACTGGTTGTTCCTTTCTATGTGTAGTGCCTCTTTCAGGCTTGGTGGTGACAAACTCTTTGAGTACTTGCTTGTTTGCAAAGGATTTTATTTTTCCTTCACTTACGAAGCTCAGTTTGGCTGGATATGAAATTCTGGGTTGAAAGTTCTTTTCTTTAAGGATGTTGAATATTGGCCCCCACTCTCTTCTGGCTTGTAGTGTTTCTGCCGCGAGATCTGCTGTGAGTCTGATGGGCTTCCCTTTGTGGGTGACCTGACCTTTCTCTCTTGCTGCCCTTAGTATTTTCTCCTTTATTTCAACCTTGTTGAATCTGACGATTATGTGCCTTGGGGTTTCTTTTCTTGTGGAATATCTTTGTGGTGTTCTCTGTATTTCCTGCATTTGAGTGTTAGCCTGTCTTGCTAGGTTGGGGAAATTTTCCTGGATAATGTGCTGAAGAATATTTTCCAGCTTGGATTAATTCTCTTCGTCACATTCTGGTACACCTATCAAACGTAGGTTAGGTCTCTTCACATAGTCCCACATTTCTTGGAGACTTTGTTGATTGCTTTTTGCGCTTTTTTCTCCAATCTTGGTTTCTCGTTATATTTCATTGAGTTGATCTTCGACTTCTGATATTCTTTGTTCTGCTTGGTCAATTCGGCTGTTGAAACTTGTGCATGCTTCGCGAAGTTCTCGTGTTGTGTTTTTCAGCTCCTTCAATTCATTCATATTCCTCTCTAAGTTATCCATTCTTGTTATCATTTCCTCGAATCTTTTTTCAAATCTTTCTTCAAGGTTCATCGTTTCTTTGCATTGATTTAAAACATGTTATTTTAGCTCACAAAATTTCTCATTATCCACCTTCTGAAGTGTAATTCCGTCATTTCATCACAGTCATTCTCCATCCAGCTTTGTTCCCTTGCTGGTGAGGAGTTTTGGTCCTTTCTAGGAGGCGAGGTGTTCTGGTTTTTTTTAGGAGGCGAGGTGTTCTCGTTTCGGGTGTTTTCCTCCTTTTTGCGCTGGTTTCTTCCCATCTTTGTGGATTTTTCCACCTGTCATCTGAGTAGTTGCTGACTTTTCGATTGGGTCTCTGAGTGGACGTCCAGATTGTTGATGATGAAGTATTTCTGTTACTTGGTTTTTCTTCTACCAGTCTAGCCCCTCCACTGTATGACTGCTGAAGTCCACTCCAGGCCCTCCTTGTCTGGGGTGCACCTATAGCAGCTGTGGAACAGTGAGGGATGCTACCAGTTTCTTTTTCTGCTATCTTTGTCCCAGGATGATGCCTGCCAAATGTCTGTCTTTTGGATATAGAAGGGTCAGGGAGCTGCTTGAGGAGACAGTCAGTACTTTATCGGAGCTCAAGTGCTGAGCTGTGAGCTCTGTTGTTCATTCAGGGATGTTAGGCTGCTACGTTTAATTCTGCTGCTACAGAACTAACAAAAAACCCCTTTTTTTCTAAGATGCTCTGTCTTGGGGGGTTGGAGCTTTCTTTGTGAGTGTCTGTTGCACTGTCCTGCCCAGCTAGGAGGCAGTCTAATCACTATTTGCCTGCCTAGGCTCTGCTTTGCTGGTGTGAGGTTCACCCTGTTGCTGCAGGCTCTGCCCAGCTGCTGCGGTCTCCGTCTTGCTGCCATGGGCTACGTGCTGCGGCACAGTCTCTCTGTTGTGGCAGGTTGCCTTGGCAACGGCAGGCTGCGCCAGCAATGGGCGTGTACCTCAGTAGGGGCGGATTGCCTCGGTAATGGCGGATGCCCCTCCTCCACCGAGCGGCACCGTCCTGGGTTCAGCCGTGCCCGCAGTGAAACTCCACCCTGAGCGTTTGGAATCGCAGTTTTGTTTGTCCCACTGCACTACCCCAAATGCCGTTTTCCTGGAATCTCCTGGCCTGGCTCACTGTCCAAGTCCTGTTCAGTCAGATAGATATGCCAATCTGCCCTCTCAAGTCTCAGATTGCCTGTTCAACAGGGCACCCTGACCAATGCGCTTTGTGCGGAGAGCTGTGGAGTGCTGCTGCGCTACAGCGCTGGCCGCAGGCTGCACTTGCTGCCAGCTGCACTTGCTGCCAGCTGCACCAGCCAAAATTTCTGCCTGGCGTCCTGCGTCTCTTTTACACCTGGGAATTTCCCTGTTCTGTGGACAATAAAGATCCGTCTGGAAATGCGGCCCTGACTTACCCTCCGTGCATTCACCAAGAGCTTCAATCCTGGGTTGTTTTCACCATGCCATCTTGAGTCCCTCTCCCAGAAATCATGATCTTTAGTCATCTCCAGTCATTCTTGTTTTAGCATTTTTGCCTCAATAAATGATATTAGCCAGATGAAGCTACAATTTTTCAAATTCATATTCAGTCACCAAGTATTAATGGTGCTAAATATCTTTTGAGGTAAGTGTAGCAAGCCACCATTATCTCTTTTTGGACGGCTGGGTCAAATTTGTTTTTCCTTTTAGATGAGCTCTCACAATATTGTCCAGGGTGGAATGCAGAGGCAGTTTACAGGAGTGGTCATCACACACTGTAGCCTCAAACTCCTGGGGGTTATGTGATCCCTTCTGCCTCAGCCTCTCAAGTGGAAATAGAGGCGTATACCACCATGCCGGGCTGAACCATCCTGCATGCAGTTTTGCTATTTTTTTGTCTTCCTTTTCTACACTGTAACTTCTCAAGTGATTTTATTTATTTATTTATTTATTTATTTATTTATTTATTTATTTATTTATTTTTGAGATGGAGTTTTGCCTTTGTTACCCAGACTGGAGTGCCCAATGGCACAATCTTGGCTCACTGCAACTTCCGCCTCCTGGGTTCAAGAAATTCTCCTGCCTCAGCCTCCTGAGTAGCTGGGACTACAGGCACTCACCACCATGCCCAGGTAATTTTTGTATTTTTAGTAGAGACAGGGGTTTCACCTTTTTGACCAGGATGATCTCATCTCTTGACATTGTGATCCACCTGCCTCGGCCTCCGAAAGTGCTGGGATTATAGGCATGAGCCACCATAGTGATTTTAATAAAAACAAACCATGCCTTGGCACTGCCTTGCTTAAAACCTTTTTATTGCATCTTTTAGGATAAAGTCCAAATTTCTTAAAATGGCTTAAAAGCAACTTGGACTTCTGGCTCCTGCTTACTTCTCTAGTTTCATCCTTTGTCACCAAGCTTTTAATCTGCCATATTGAACTTTTTTAGTTGTTTAAAATGTGACGTATTCTCTGTAGTCTTCTATTCTTGCAGATATTGTCTTGATTAGTGTTTCTGTTTCTTTTATTCACTTACTTATTTTTGGTTTGGATAGGATCTTACTCTGTCACCCAGGCTGGAGTGCAGTGGTGTGATCATGGTTTACTACAACCTTGACCTCTTGGGCTCAGGGGACTGTAGGTGCATGCCAGTACGTCTGGCTAAGTTTTAAATTTTTTTGTAGAGATGGTGTCTCACTATGTTGCCTAGGCTGGTCTCGAGCAATCCTTCTGCCTCAGCCTTTTAAAGTGCTGAGATACAGGGGTGAGCCACTGCACCCAGTTTCTAACTACCTCTCTAAGTCTCCCTCTCTCCAGCTGTATCATCCAACCAATCAAGTATGTTTTAGTTCCTAAGAGAGTTATTCTTCCTCTTGCCTTTTGACTATTTGCACGTTTTTCTAATACTTATACTTCTTTTCACCCATTTTTGTCTTATTCCTATTCATACTTCAGATTTTAAGTTGTTTGTTCAAGGAGGCCTTTCTTAACGCCTTAGACCAGGTTTGATTTTTTTTGCTGCATGTACCCGCTGAACCTTTTATGTGCTTTAGCAATTGCGCTCAATTTATTTTATAAGGATTACTTGTTTTTCTTCTCCACAGAACTGGGAGCTTTGCAAGGATAGCATCTGGGTCTGCCTGGTTTACACTGTATCTCCAGCACCTGGAATTTTGCCAGACACGTGGAAAATGCTCAGTGCATATTTACTAAATGTTGAGAAATGACTATCATAATTCACTTTTCTTGGATGGGTCAGGAAATGTTTGAGAGATGATGTAATGCATGAGTTGGGGCTTGAAAAATGAGTTTGTGGGTCAGGCATGGTGGTGTAATCCCAGTACTTTAGGAGGCTGAGGTTGGTGGATCACTTGAGCCCAGGAGTATGAGGCCAGCCTGGGTGACATAGTAGGACCGTGTGTCAACAGAAAATACAAAAATTAGTCAGGCGTGGTGGTGCATATTAGTAGTACCAGCTATTTGGGAGGCTGAGGTGGGAGGATCACTTGAGCCCTAGAGGTTGAGTCTACAGTGAGCCATGATTGTGCCACTGCACCACAGCCTGGGCAACAGAGCAAGATGCTATCTCAAAAAAAATAAAAAAGATTGGACTCAGTGGCTCACGCCTGTAATCCCAGCACTTTGGGAGGCCGAGGTGAGCGGAATATGAAGTCAGGAGATCAAGACCATCCTGGCCAATATGGTGAAACCATGTCTCTACTAAAAATACAAAAATTAGCTGGACATTGGGGCACGTGCCTGTAATCCCAGCTACTCTGGAGGCTTAGGGAAGAGAATCGCTTGAACCTGGGAGTCAGAGGTTGCAATGAGCTGAGATTGTACCACTGCACTCCAGCCTGGCAACAGAGCTAGACTCTGTCTCAAAAAAAAAAAAAAAGAAAAAAAAAAAGAGAAAAGAAAAACAAGTAGATGTTTTCAGGATGTTGGGGTGAGAATGAGGGTGATGAGGGGACAAGCATTTTGGGAGGACAGAACACCATTTGTAAAGGCATAAAAATATGAAAAAGCACGGGACATTAGGCAGCTGACTGCCTATAGTTCCAACCAGGTAGAGTGTGAATTTGAGTAATTGTTGAGAGATGGGACTAGATGATGAAGAAGAGACAAGATCATGGAGCGCCTTAAAGGTCATTGTCTTCTGGTTGGCATTAGGAGCCATTCATGTTAAGGAGGATGTATTAACATTTATTAAACTTTTTTAATATCTTAGGTTTTTTTCTAAAAATATATTATCTCATTTAACACAACCGTCTTCTTTCTCTCAGCTGTGATTCATATGAAGTGAGTGAAGGCTGGTATCTTATTTATCCTAATATACTAGGTATTTATAATTATATCCTAAGCAAGATCATTATTCTTTGAAATCAGATTTTGTATATTATACTTCTCTATATCCCACAAAAATGATCCCACTTGGGTCATTTTTGGTAAAGTTTTGATATACTCAGTGATATTAATTGAGTATGTTAGTTGATATTGTTATCAATGCTTCTTTTAAAATGAGTCCAGTGTACCAGATGAATCTTGTAGAATAGAACTTTTACTACCTGTGTTCCTTGCTCTCTGCTTTGTTAATGAAATTGATAATGGCATTAATATTTTTGGGTGTAGTCATTTTCTGTTTACTCACTAAAACTTATCAAACTTTCTACATGAATTACTTTTAAGATATTTTTTACTTGTGGTTGATCTTTGGAGCGCAAATTAGCGATTTTAATCTTTATTCCTATTAAACTGTTTTAGTTTCTAATTCTAACTTATTTTTTATTTGGATCTAATTTATATATTTGCATAATTAATAAAGGCTTTAAATCCCAGGATAGGTTATAAATCACTGTGATGCTTCCCTTACCCCTTCAGTTCTATATCCACAGTTGTTCCTTATGTATTTTTGGGGAGTTTCTCTATGCATTCACAATACTAAACAAATATTAATGCATATTTTTACTTTTTTTGTACTAAAATAGCATGCTATATTCACTGTTCAGCAGATTTTTGCTGCTACTTAATAATTCTTGGAGATCTTTTCATAAAATCCATAGGGAGCATCCTTATTTAAAAAATCTGCATAGTGTTTTAGTACATGGATATGCCATAATTTAACCAGTCCTTTGTTAATGGATATTTGAATTATGTCATTTTTTGCTAATAGAAACAATGCTTCCGTGAATGACCTTGTATATATTTGCCCATCCTCATTGACACTTGTGCAAATATACCTGTAAGATAAAGTTACGGCTGTTGGATGTGTCGAATCTCTGAGTATATGCAATATATGTATCTTGCCCATTACTTTTTTTTTTTAATTTTTAAAAAAAATTTTTTATTGCATTTTAGGTTTTGGGGTACATGAGCTGAACATGCAAGACAGTTGCATAGGTACACACATGGCAGTGTGTTTTGCTTCCTTTCTCCCCTTCACCCACATTTGGCATTTCTCCCCCGGCTATCCCTTCCCACCGCCCCTCCCACTGGCCCTCCCCTTTTCCCCCCAATAGACCCCAGTGTTTAGGACTCTCCTCCCTGTGTCCATGTGTTCACATTTTTCATCACCCGCCTATGAGTGAAAATATGCGGTGTTTCATTTTCTGTTCTTGTGTCAGTTTGCTGAGGATGATGTCCAGATTCATCCATGTCCCTACAAACGACACAAACTCATCATTTCTGATTGCTGCATAATATTCCATGGTGTATATGTGCCACATTTTTCCAATCCAGTCTATCATCAATGGGCA
This sequence comes from Callithrix jacchus, assembly GCF_049354715.1. NCBI lineage: Eukaryota > Metazoa > Chordata > Mammalia > Primates > Cebidae > Callithrix > Callithrix jacchus. The sequence continues at coordinate 33,295,645 of NC_133516.1, forward strand.
TTTGGGTTGATTCCAGGTCTTTGCTATTGTAAACAGTGCTGCAGTGAACATTCGTGTACATGTGTCCTTATAGTAGAACAATTTATAGTCCTTTGGATATATACCCAGTAATGGGATTGCTGGGTCAAATGGAATTTCTATTTCTAAGGCCTTGAGGAATCGCCACACTGTCTTCCACAATGGTTGAACTAATTTACACTCCCACCAACAGTGCAAAAGTGTTCCTTTTTCTCCACATCCTCTCCAGCATCCGTTGTCTCCAGATTTTTTAATGATCGGCATTCTAACTGGCGTGAGATGGTATCTCAGTGTGGTTTTGATTTGCATCTCTCTGATGACCAGTGACGATGAGCATTTTTTCATATGATTGTTGGCCTCATATATGTCTTCTTTCGTAAAATGTCTGTTCATATCCTTTGTCCACTTTTGAATGGGCTTGTTTGTTTTTTTCCTGTAGATTTGAGTTTGAGTTCTTTGTAAATTCTGGATATCAGCCCTTTGTCAGATGGGTAAACTGCAAACATGTTTTCCCATTCTGTTGGTTGCCGATTCACTCTAGTGACTGTTTCTTTTGCCGTGCCGAAGCTGTGGAGTTTGATTAGGTCCCATTTGTCTATTTTGGCTTTTGTTGCCAATGCTTTTGGTGTTTTGTTCATGAAGTCCTTGCCTACTCCTATGTCCTGGATAGTTTTGCCTAGATTTCCTTCTAGGGTTTTTATGGTGCCAGGTCTTATGTTTAAGTCTTTAATCCATCTGGAGTTAATTTTAGTGTAAGGTGTAAGGAAGGGGTCCAGTTTCTGCTTTCTCCACATGGCTAGCCAGTTTTCCCAACACAATTTGTTAAACAGGGAATCCTTTCCCCATTGCTTGTTTTTGTCGGGTTTATCAAAGATTGTATAGTTGTAGATACGTTGTGTTACCTCCACTGCCTCTGTTTTGTTACATTGGTCTATATCTCTGTTTTGGTATCAGTACCATGCTGTTTTGATTACTGTAGCCTTGTAGTATAGTTTGAAATCCGGTAGTGTGATGCCTCCCGCTGTGTTGTTTTTGCTTAGAATTGACTTGGCTCTGCGGGCTCTCTTTTGGTTCCATATGAAGTTCATGGTGGTTTTTTCCAGTTCTGTGAAGAAAGTCAATGGTAGCTTGATGGGGATAGTGTTGATTCGGTAAATTACTTTGGGCAGTATAGCCATTTTCACGATATTAATTCTTCCTAACCATGAACATGGAATGTTTCTCCATCTGTTTGTGTCCTCTCTGATTTCGTTGAGCAGTGGTTTGTAGTTCTCCTTGAAGAGGTCCCTTACGTTCCTTGTGAGTTGTATTCCAAGGTATTTTATTCTTTTTGTAGCAATTGTGAATGGTAGTTCGTTCTTGATTTGGCTTTAAGTCTGTTATTGGTGTAGAGGAATGCTTGTGATTTTTGCACATTGATTTTATATCCTGAGACTTTGCTGAATTTGCTTATCAGTTTCAGGAGTCTTTGGGCTGAGGCGATGGGGTCTTCTAGGTATACTATCATGTCGTCTGCAAATAGAGACAATTTGGCTTCCACCTTTCCTATTTGAATACCCTTTATTTCTTTTTCTTGCCTGATTGCTGTGGCTAGAACTTCCAGTACTATATTGAATAGGAGTGGTGAAAAAGGGCATTTTTGTCTAGTGCCGGATTTCAAAGGGAATGCTTCCAGTTTTTGCCCATTCAGTATATTGGCTGTTGGTTTGTCATAAATAGCTTTCATTGCTTCAAGATACGTTTCATCGGTACCGAGTTTATTGAGGGTTTTTAGCATAAAGGGCTGTTGAATTTTGTCACATGCCTTCTCTGCATCAATTGAGATAATCATGTGGTTTTTGTTTTTGGTTCTATTTATGTGGTGAATTACGTTGATAGACTTGTGTATGTTGAACCAGCCTTGCATCCCCGGGATGAATCCTACTTGATCATGATGAATAAGTTTTTTGATTTGCTGTTGCAATCGGCTTGCCAATATTTTATTGAAGATTTTTGCATCTATGTTCATCATGGATATTGGCCTGAAGTTTTCTTTTCTTGTTGGGTCTCTGCTGGGTTTTGGTAACAGGATGATGTTGGTCTCATAAAATGATTTGGGAAGGATTCCCTCTTTTTGGATTATTTGGAATAGTTTCAGAAGGAATGGTACCAGCTCCTCTTTGTGTGTCTGGTAGAATTCGGCTGTGAACCCGTCTGGACCTGGGCTTTTTTTGTGTGGTAGGCTCTTAATTGCTGCCTCGACTTCTGACCTTATTATTGGTCTATTCATAGTTTCAGCTTCCTCCTGGTTTAGGCTTGGGAGGACACAGGAGTCCAGGAATTTATCCATTTCTTCCAGGTTTACTAGTTTATGTGCATAGAGTTGTTTGTAATATTCTCTGATGATGGTTGGAATTTCTGTGGAATCTGTGGTGATTTCCCCTTTATCATTTTTTATTGCATCTATTTGGTTGTGCTCTCTTTTCTTTTTAATCAATCTGGCTAGTGGTCTGTCTATTTAGTTGATCTTTTCAAAAAACCAGCTCTTGGATTTATTGATTTTTTGAAGGGTTTTTCTTGTCTTAATCTCCTTCGGTTCAGCTCTTGTCTTCTGCTGGGTTTTGAGTTTTTTTGATCTCTCTCCTCTTATCTTGCCCATTTCTTAGTTTGTCTTAGGTAGTTACCTTTTGTAGTCGTTATAAATGGGATCTTTTCTATGATTGTATTTCTGTTGATTACATATATTTGTGTGTGTGTGTGTATACATGTGTGTGTGTGTATATGTCTATATACATATATACCTTACTCTTATTTTTTTTCTAGTTCATTATCTTGGGTATTTTGAGGATGTGAAATCACCTACAGAATAGTGTTTATTTTTTCCCTTTCTGTCAACACCTGATATTAATAACAAAGTATCTTTGTGTTTACTTATTTTTTTGAGATGGAGTCTCACTTTGTTGCCCAGGCTGGGGTACAGTGGCACAATCTTAGGTCACTGCAGCTTTCACCTCACTGGTTCAAGCGATTGTTTTACCTGAGCCTCCCGAGTAGCTGGGATTACAGGCACATGCCCCCATACCCGGCTGATTTTTTTGTATTTTTAGTAGACGGGTTTCACTATGTTGGGCAGGCTAATCTTGAACTCCTGGTCTCAAGTGATCTCCCCACTTTGGCCTCCCAAAGTGCTGGGATTACAGACATGAGCCCAGCTAGGTTTGTGTTTACTTTTTCATTATTAAATAATCTTATACTTCTTATTTTGTGTTATATTAAACATACACAGTATATATCAAGTATATCAGAATGTCTGAATGATATACTTTTAATTCCATTGGTTACAGATGATTCCATCAGCACCTTTAATCTGCCTCTCACCTTTTTTCCTTTTCAGTATTTTCTTTTGTGTGTCATTTCACATCATCAGGGCATATAACATTTATATTCTGTCGCTCTAATCTCCATATTTGTTTTATTCTTAGTTCAGCTATTAAATTTATTTGGTGCTCATTGTCAGCTCTCTTTTTGATGAAATTTTCTCAAAATTATTGTTTCATCACTAAGAGATCATGAGGACTAAGGATTCAAGATGGCATGGTAAGAACAACTCAGGATTGCAGCTCTCAGTGAATGCACAGAGGGTGAGTCAAAGCCGCATTTCCAGGCGGATCTTTGTTGCCCACAGTACAGGGAAAATCCCAGGTGTAGGAGAAACACGGGATGCCAGCACAGCTGTTTTGGCTGGTGCAGCCGCTTTGGCTGGTGCTGCAGTGCAGCAGCACTCCAAAACACTCCGCACAAAACACACTGGTCCGGGTGCCCTGTTAAACCGGCGATCTGAGATTTTGGAGGGCATATTAGCATATCCATCTGATTAAATGGGACTTGGACAGTGACCCGGACCGGGAGATTCCTGGGAAGTGGCGTTTGAGCCATTGCAGAGGGTCACTGCACGGGAAATCACACAGATCCTGGTGCCCTAATATCGGGTGACTGAAACACCTGGGAGAGAGCCAACTGTTAAACTTAAAAAAAAAAAAAAAGGCGCTTTGAGGCAGGGAGCCAGGTGAGCAGGCTCGGTGGGTTTCACCCCCACAGGGACAAACAAAACTGCCATTCAAAATGCTCCGGGTGGAGAGTTTTACTGTGGGCATAGCTGAACTCAGGATGGTGCAGCTCGGTGTGGGAGGGTCGTCCACCATTACTGAGGCAATCTGCCCCTACTGAGGTACACTGCCATTGCTGACACAGCCTGCGATTGCTGAGGCAACCCGCTACAACAGAGAGACTCTGCCGCAGGGTGGAGCCTGTGGCAGCAGGGTAGAGACCACGGCTGCAGGGCAAAGCCCGCAGCAACAGGGCGGACCCCACGCCAGCAGGGTAAAGCCTCAGCAGGCAAATAGTGACTAGACTGCCACCTAGCTGGGCAGGATAGTACAATGGACACTCATAAAGAAAGCCCCAATTCCCCAAGACAGAGCATCTGAGGAAAAGAAGGGGTTTTATGAGTTCTGCTGCAGCAGACTTAAACACAGCAGCCTAACAGCCCTGAATGAACAATGGACCTCACAGCTCAGCACTTGAGCTTCTATAAAGTACAGACCGTCTCCTCAAGCAGGTCCCTGACCCCTGTATATCCAAAGAGTCACCTCAAAAAGAACTGATCAGACTGACTTTTGGCAGGCATCATTCTGGGACAAAGATAGCAGCAGAAGAAACTGGTAGCATCCCTCACTGTTCTGCAGCTGCTACAGGTGTACCCTGGACAAGCAGGGCCTAGAGTGGACCTCAGCAGTCGTACAGTGGAGGGGCTAGACTGGTAGAAGGAAAACCAAGTAACAGAAATACCTCATCATCAACAAGCTGGGTGTCCACTCAGAGAACCAATCGAAAAGTCAGCAACTACTCAGACGACAGGTGGATAAATCCACAAAGATGGGAAGAAACCAGTGCAAAAATGAGGAAAACACCCAAAACAAGAACACCTTGCCTCCTAGAAAGGACCAAAACTCCTCACCAGCAAGGGAACAAAGCTGAACAGAGAATGACTGTGACGAAATGACGGAATTAGACTTCAGAAGGTGGGTAATGAGACACTTCTGTGAGCTAAAAGAACATGTTCTAACTCAATGCAAAGAAACCAAAAACGTTGAAAAAAGATTCGAGGAAATGATAACAAGAATGGACAACTTAGGAATATGAATGAATTGAAGGACTGAAAAACAACACAAGAATTTTGCGAAGCATGCACAAGTTTCAACAGCTGAATTGACCAAGCAGAACAAAGAATATCAGAAGTCGAAGATCAACTCAATGAAATAAAACGAGAAAGCGAGATTAGAGAAAAAATGCAAAAAGGAATGCACAAAGTCTTCAAGAAATGTGGGACTATGTGAAGAGATCTAACCTACGTTTGATAGGTGTACCAGCAGGTGACGAAGAGAACGAATTCAAGCTGGAAAATACTCTTCAGGATATTATCCAGGAAAATTTTTCCAACCTAGCAAGGCAGGCCAACACTCAAATCCAGGAAATACAGAGAACATCACAAAGATACTCCACAAGAAGAGCAACCCCAAGGCATATAATCATCAGATTAACCAGGGTTGAAATGAAGGAGAAAATACTAAGGGCAGCCAGAGAGAAAGGTCAGGTCACCCACAAAGGGAAGCCCATCAGACTCACAGCAGATCTCTCAGCAGAAACTCTACAAGCCAGAAGAGAGTGGGGGCCAATATTCAACATCCTTAAAGAAAAGAACCTTCAACCCAGAATTTCATATCCAGCCAAACCGAGCTTCATAAGTGAAGGAAAAATAAAATCCTTTGCAAACAAGCAAGTACTCAGAGATTTTGTCACCACCAGGCCTGCTTTACAAGAGCTCCTGAAAGAGGCACTACACATAGAAAGGAACAACCAGTACCAGCCATTCCAAAAACACACTAAATGCGAAAAAGCATCAACCAAATGAAGAATCTACAACAACTAATGGGCAAAACAGCCAGCTAGCATCAAAATGGCAGTATCAAATTCACACATAACAATATTAACCCTAAATGTAAATGGACTAAATGCACCAATCAAAAGACACAGACTGTCAAATTGGATAAAAAACCAAAATTCATCGGTGTGCTGTATCCAGGAAACTCATCTCACATGCAAGATTACAGAAAATAAAGGGATGAAGGAAGATTTGCCAAGCAAATGGAGAGCAAAAAAAGCAGGAGTTGCAATTCTCATCTCTGATAAAATAGACTTTAAAGCAACAAAGGTCAAAAGAGACAAAGAAGGTCATTACATAATGGTAAAAGAATCGATACAAGAAGAGCTAACAATCCTAAACATATATGGACCCAATACAGGAGCACCCAGATACATAAGGCAAGTTCTTAAAGACCTACAAAGAGACTTAGACTCCCACACAGTAATAGTGGGAGACTTTAACACTCCACTTTCAGTATTAGACAGATCAACCAGACAGAAAATCAACAAGGATATCCAGCTCCTGAACTCAGTCCTGGAGCAAGCAAACCTGATAGACATTTACAGAACTCTCCACCCCAAGTCCACAGAATATACATTCTTCTCAGCACCACATCACACTTACTCTAAAATTGACCACATAATTGGAAGTAAAGCACTCCTCAGCAAATGCGAAACAACTGAAATCATAACAAACAGTCTCTCAGACCATAGTGCAATCAAGTTAGAACTCAGAATTCAGAAACCAACCCAGAACCACGCAGCTTCATGGAAACTGAACAACTGGCTCTTGAATGTTGACTGGATAAACAATGAAATGAAGGCAGAAATAAAGAAGTTCTTCAAAACCAATGAGAATGAAGACACAACATGCCAGAATCTCTGGGACACATTTAAAGCAGTCTCTAGAGGAAAATATATAGCAATAAGTGCCCATATGAGGAGAATGGAGAGATCCAAAATTGACACCCTATCGTCAAAATTGAAAGAGCTAGAGGAGCAAGACAAAAAAAAACTCAAAACCCAGCAGAAGACAAGAAATAACTAAGATCAGAGCTGAGCTGAAGGAGATAGAGACACGAAAAACCCCTCAAAAAATCAATAAATGCTAGAGCTGGTTTTTTGAAAAGATCATCAAAATAGACCACTAGCCAGACTGATTAAAAATAAAAGAGAGAACAAGCAAATAGATGCAATAAAAAATGATAAAGGGGAGATCACCACCGATTCCACAGAAATTCCAACCATCATCAGAGAATATTACAAACAACTCTATGCACATAAACTAGTAAACCTGGAAGAAATGGATAAATTCCTGGACTCCTGTGTCCTCCCAAGCTTAAACCAGGAGGAAGCTGAAACTATGAATAGACCAATAATAAGGTCAGAAGTAGAGGCAGCAATTAAGAGCCTACCACACAAAAAAAGCCCAGGTCCAGACGGGTTCACAGCCGAATTCTACAAGACACACAAAGAGGAGCTGATACCATTCCTTCTGAAACTATTCCAATTAATCCAAAAAGAGGGAATCCTTCCCAAATCATTTTATGAGACCAATATCATCCTGATACCAAAACCCAGCAGAGACCCAACAGGAAAAGAAAACATCAGGCCAATATCCATGATGAACATAGATGCAAAAATCTTCAATAAAATATTGGCAAGCCGACTGCAACAGCAAATCAAAAAACGTATTCATCATGATCAAGTAGGATTTATTCCGGGGATGCAAGGCTGGTTCAACATACGCAAATCTATAAACATAATTCATCACATAAACAGAACTAAAAACATAACCCACATGATTATCTCAATTGATGCAGAGAAGGCATTCGACAAAATTCAGCAGCCCTTTATGCTAAAGACCCTCAATAAACTCGGTATCGATGGAACGTATCTCAAAGTAATAAAAGCTATTTATGACAAACCAACAGCCAATATCATACTGAATGGGCAAAAATTGGAAGCATTCCCTTTGAAATCCGGCACTAGACAAGGATGCCCTCTTTCACCACTCCTATTCAATATAGTACTGGAAGTTCTAGCCAGAGCAATCAGGCAAGAAAAAGAAATAAAGGGTATTCAAATAGGAAAGGTGGAAGCCAAATTGTCTCTATTTGCAGACGACATGATAGTATACCTAGAAGACCCCATTGCCTCAGCTTAAAAACTCCTGAAACTGGTAATCAACTTCAGCAAAGTCTCAGGATATAAAATCAATGTGTAAAACTCACAAGCGTTCCTCTACACCAATAACAGCCTTAAAGAAAGCCAAATCAAGAACGAACTGCCATTCACAATTGCTACAAAAAGAATAAAATACCTAGGAATACAACTCACAAGGAATGTAAGGGACCTCTTCAAGGGAAACTACAAACCACTGCTCAACGAAATCAGAGAGGACACAAACAGATGGAGAAACATTCCATGTTCATAGTTAGGAAGAATTAATATCGTGAAAATGGCTATACTGCCCAAAGTAATTTACAGAATCAACGCTATCGCCATCAAGCTACCATTGACTTTCTTCACAGAACTGGAAAAAACCACCATGAACTTCATATGGAACCAAGAGAGCCTGCATAGCCAAGGCAATTTTTTTTTTTTAATTTTTATATCATTTTAGGTTTTGGGGTACATGAGCAGAACATGCAAGACAGTTGTGTAGGTACACACAGGGCAGTGTGTTTTGCTTCCTTTCTCCCCTTCACTTACATTTGGCATTTCTTCCCCAGCTATCCCTCCCCACCTCCCCCTCCCACTGGACCTCTTCTGTTCCCCCGAATAGACCCCAGTGTTTAGTACTCCCCTCCCTGTGTCCATGTGTTCTCATTTTTCATCACCCGCCTATGAGTGAGAATACACGGTGTTTTATTTTCTGTTCTTGTGTCAGTTTGCTGAGGATGATGTTCTCCAGATTCATCCATGTCTCTACAAACGACACAAACTCATCATTTCTTTTTGCTGCATAGTATTCCATGGTGTATATGTGCCACATTTTTTCAATCCAGTCTATCATCAATGGGCATTTGGGTTGATTCCAGGTCTTTGCTATTGTAAACAGTGCTGCAGTGAACATTCGTGTACATGTGTCCTTATAGTAGAACGATTTATAGTCCTTTGGATATATACCCAGTAATGGGATTGCTGGGTCAAATGGAATTTCTATTTCTAAGGCCTTGAGGAATCGCCACACTGTCTTCCGCAATGGATGAACTAATTTACACTCCCACCAACAGTGTAAAAATGTTCCTCTCCAGCATCCGTTGTCTCCAGATTTTTTAATGATTGGCATTCTAACTGGTGTGAGATGGTATCTCAATGTGGTTTTGATTTGCATCTCTCTGATGACCAGTGACGATGAGCATTTTTTCATATGATTGTTGGCCTCATATATGTCTTCTTTCGTAAAGTGTCTGTTCATATCCTTTGTCCACTTTTGAATGGGGTTGTTTGTTTTTTTCCTGTAGATCTGAGTTTGAGTTCTTTGTAAATTCTGGATATCAGCCCTTTGTCAGATGGGTAAACTGCAAACATTTTTTCCCATTCTGTTGGTTGCCGATTCACTCTAGTGACTGTTTCTTTTGCCGTGCAGAAGCTGTGGAGTTTCATTAGGTCCCATTTGTCTATTTTGGCTTTTGTTGCCAATGCTTTTGGTGTTTTGTTCATGAAGTCCTTGCCTACTCGTATGTCCTGGATAGTTTTGCCTTGATTTCCTTCTAGGGTTTTTATGGTGCCAGGTCTTATGTTTAAGTCTTTAATCCATCTGGAGTTAATTTTAGTATAAGGTGTCAGGAAGGGGTCCAGTTTCTGCTTTCTGCACATGGCTAGCCAGTTTTCCCAACACAATTTGTTAAACAGGGAATCCTTTCCCCATTGCTTGTTTTTGTCGGGTTTATCAAAGATTGTATAGTTGTAGATATGTTGTGTTGCCTCCAATACCTCTGTTTCGTTTCATTGGTTTATATCTCTGTTTTGGTACCAGTAGCATGCTGTTTTGATTACTGTAGCCTTGTAGTATAGTTTGAAATCCGGTAGTGTGATGCCTCCTGCTGTGTTGTTTTTGCTTAGAGTTGACTTGGCTATGCGGGCTCTCTTTTGGTTCCATATGAAGTTCATGGTGGTTTTTTCCAGTTCTGTGAAGAAAGTCAATGGTAGCTTGATGGGGATAGCGTTGATTCTATAAATTACGTTGGGCAGTATAGCCATTTTCACGATATTAATTCTTCCTAACCATGAACATGGAATGTTTCTCCATCTGTTTGTGTCCTCTCTGATTTCGTGGAGCAGTGGTTTGTAGTTCTTTTTGAAGAGGTCCCTTACGTTCCTTGTGAGTTGTATTCCAAGGTATTTTATTCTTTTTGTAGCAACTGTGAATGGCAGTTCATTCTTGATTTGGCTTTCTTTAAGTCTTTTATTTGTGTAGATGAATGCTTGTGATTTTTGCACATTGATTTTATATCCTGAGACTTTGCTGAAGTTGCTTATCAGTTTCAGGAGTTTTTGGGCTGAGGCGATGGGGTCTTCTAGGTATACTATCATGTCGTCTGCAAATAGAGACAATTTGGCTTCCACCTTTCCTATTTGAATACCCCTTATTTCTTTCTCTTGCTTGATTGCTCTGGCCAGAACTTCCAATACTATATTGAATAGGAGTGGTTTAAGGGGGCATCCTTGTCTAGTGCCGGATTTCAAAGGGAATGCTTCCAGTTTTTGCCCATTCAGTATGATATTGGTTGTTGGTTTGTCATAAATACCTTTTATTACTTTGAGATACGTTCCATCGATACCGAGTTTATTGAGTGTTTTTAGCATAAAGGGCTGTTGAATTTTGTCACATGCCTTCTCTGCGTCAATTTAGATAATCATGTGGTTTTTGTTTTTGGTTCTGTTTATGTGGTGAATTACGTTTATAGACTTGCGTATGTTGAACCAGCCTTGCATTCCGAGGATGAATCCTACTTGATCATGATGAATAAGTGTTTTGATTTGCTGTTGCAATCGGCTTGCCAATATTTTATTGAAGATTTTTACATCTATGTTCAGGATGGATATTGGCCTGAAGCCAAGTCAATTCTAAGCAAAAGGAACACAGCGGGGGGCATCACCCTACCGGATTTCAAACTATACTACAAGGCTACAGTAGTCAAAACAGCATGGTACTGGTACCAGAGATATAGACCAATGGAAGAAAACAGAGGCCCCGGACGCAACACAGCATATCTACAACCATACAATCTTTGATAAACCTGACAAAAACAAGCAATGGGGAAAGGATTTTCTGTTTAACAAATGGTGTTGGGAAAACTGGCTAGCCATGTGCAGAAAGCAGAAACTGGACCCCTTCCTGACACCTTACACTAAAATTAAGTCCAGATGGATTAAAGACTTAAACATAAGACCTGGCACCATAAAAACCCTAGAAGGAAATCTAGGCAAAACTATCTAGGACAAAGGAGTAGGCAAGGACTTCATGACCAAAACACCAAAAGCCTTGGCAACAAAAGCCAAAATAGACAAATGGGACCTAATGAAACTCCACAGTTTCTGCACGGCAAAAGAAATAGTCACTAGAGTGAAATTCCATTTGACCCAGCAATCTCATTACTGGGTATGTATCCAAAGGACTATAAATCGTTCTACTATAAGGACACATGCACACGAATGTTCATTGCAGCAGTATTTACAGTAGCAAAGACCTGGAATCAACCCAAATGTCCATTGATGATAGACTGGATTGGGAAAATGTGGCACATATACACCATGGAATATTATGCTGCAATCAAATCTGGAGAACATCATCCTCAGCAAACTGACACAAGAACAGAAAATGAAATGCCGCATATTCTCACTCATAGGCGGGTGATGAAAAATGAGAACACATGGACACAGGGAGGGGAGTAGTAAATGCTGGGGATTATTTGGGGGGATAAGGGAGGGCCAGTGGGAGGGGGAGCTGGGGAGGGATAGCCTGGGGAGAAATGCCAAATGTGGGTGAAGGGGAGAGAGGAGGCAAAACACACTGCCATGTGTGTACCTATGCAACTGTCTTGCATGTTCTGCGCATGTACCCCAAAACCTAAAATGCAATAAAAAATTAACAACAAAAAAAAGAAACAGTCATTAGAGTGAATCAGCAACCAACAGAATGGGAAAAAATGTTTGCAGTTTACCCATCTGACAAAGGGCTGATATCCAGAATTTACAAAGAACTCAAACAGATTTACAAGAAGAAAAGAAGCCCATTCAGAAATGGGCAAAGGATATGAACAGACACTTTACAAAAGAAGACATAGATGAGGCCAACAAACATATGAAAAAATGTCATAATCACTGGTCATCAGAGAAATGGAAATCAAAACTACCTTGAGATACAATCTCACTCCAGTTAGGATGGCGATCATTAAAAAATCTGGAGACAACAGATGCTGGAGAGGAGGTAGAGAAATAGGAACACTATTACACTTCTGGTGGCAGTGTCAATTAGTTCAATCACTGTGGAAGACTGTGGCGATTCCTCAAGGACCTAGAAATAGAAATTCCATTTGACCTAGCAATCCCATAACTGAGTATATATCCAAAGGACTATAAATTGTTCTACGAGAAGGACACATGCACACGAATGTTCATTGCAGCACAGTTTACAATAGCAAAGACCTGGAGTCAACCCACGTGCCCATCGATGATAGACTGGACTGGAAAAATGTGGCACATATACACCATGGAATATTATTCAGCCATCAAAAACAATGAGTTTGTGTCCTTTGTAGGGACATGGATTAATCTGGAGAGAATCATTCTCAGCGAACTGACACAAGAACAGAAAATGAAAATACCACATATTCTCATAGGTGGGTGATGAACAATGAGAACACATGGACACAGGGAGGGGAGTACTACACACTGGGGCCTATTGGGGGAATAGGGGAGGGACAGCGGGGGGTGGAGCTGGGGAGGGATAGCCTGGGGTGAAATGCCAGATGTGGGTGAAGGGGAGGAAGACAGCAAATCACACTGCCACGTGTATACCTATGCAACTATCTTGCATGTTCTGCACATGTACCCCAAAACCTAAAATGCAATAAAAAAAAAGTAAGAATATGTAACACCATGAGTAAGCCCTAAAGTATGGACTTTGTGTAATTATAGTGATGTGTCAATGTAGCTTCATCAGTTGTAACATTTGTTTTCTCTGGTGGGTGGATGTTGATCTTGAGTGGAGTTATACACATATAGGGGAAAGGATATATGAGAAATCACTATACCTTTTTCAAAAAAATTTTCATGGGATTCTTAAACAGCTTTTTAAGAAAGGTATTTCTTAAAAAAGTAAATTGGTGTAATTCACCATTAACAGAATAAAGAGATTCAGTCATAGTATATGCAGAAAAAACATTAGGTAAAACTTATCACCATTTATTATGAAAGGAGTCCCATTATCCAAGAATGAAAAAAATCTCCTCAGTCTAATAAGGACATCTATGAAGAACCCACAGCTAACATCATTTTAAATAATAAAACCTAGAATGATTCTCTCGTAAGCTTAGGAAAAAAAGCAATATCTGCCTTCACAACTTCTATTTGACATTGTTTTGGGATCTTAGTTAATTACTATAAAACAAGAAATGAAGTAGGAAGCATAAATATTGGAATTAAAGAAGTAAAATTCAGATTTGCAGATGATCATGATTATCTTATTAGAAAACTGTAGACAATCCACAATGAAATGGCTAATATTAGTTATGGAGTTTGGTAAAGTCTGAGAACAAGGTCAATATATGTAAAACAAACAACAGAACAAAGTCCAGGGTTCAAGTCCCTGTTTGAGCATTCCATTTCCTTCATGGAGGAAGCTGGAAGCCATTATCCTCAGCAAACTAAAGCAGGAACAGAAAACCAAATACCACATATATATTCACCACATGTTCTCATTTATTAGTGGGAGCCAAACACTGAGAACACATGGACACAGGGAGGGGAAACAACATATACTGGGGCCTGTTGGGTGGTGGGGTGGGGGGAGGGAAAGCATTAGGAGCAATGTCTAATACATGCTGGGCTTAATACCTAGGTAATGGGTTGATAGGTGCAGCAAACAATCATAGCACATGTTTACCTATGTAACAAACCTGCACATCCTGCACATGTACCCCAGAACCACAACAACAAAAAACTCAAGGTCTCTCTGTGTTGCCCAGTCTGGAGTGCAGTGACATGATACATAGCTCACAGTAACCTTGAACTCCTGGGCTCAAGAGGTCCCCCTGCCTCAGCCCCCTGAGTAGCTAGGACTACAGGTGTGCACCATCATGCCTGGTAATGTTTTTTATTTTTTCGTAGAGACAGTGTCTACCTATATGTTGCCCAGGCTGGCCTTATTCTTTTTGAGAATAGCTCAAGCTATTCTCCCACCTCTGCCTCCCAAAGTGTTGCGATTACAGGTGTGAACCACTGTACCTGGCCATAAAAAATGAATTATATATTTCTGTGTTCCTCTAATGAACGTTTGGTGAAATTATGTAACATGCTCTACAGTAGTATCAAATATATTGAATGCCTAAGGGTAAATATAATCAAATATATAGGATATGTAGTAGTTATGTTTTGAAAATAACAAAACTGAGATATTAAAGATTGAAATAAATTTAAAGATAATGTATTCATGAGTTAGAAGACTCAATATTATAATTCCAGTCAATATCCTACCAGGCATTTTATTAATTAATTTAATCTAGAGATGGGGTCTTAATATATTGCTTAGGCTGATCTTGAACTCCTGAGCTCAAGTGATCCTCCTGCCTTGGCCTCCCAAAGTGCTGAGATTCCAGACTTGAGCCATCATGCCTAGTGCAGGCTTAAAATATATGTATAACTTGGTAAACTGATTCAAAAATTTATATGGGTCCAGAATCATCAAAATAATATATGGTATATCCTAGAGAATGTTCTGTACATTTGAAAAGAATATGTATTCTAGTGCTGTTCGATAGAATGTTTTGTATGTCTCTTAGGTCCGTTTGGTTTATTATGCTGTTCAAATCCACTGTTCTCTTACTGATTTTTGGTCTAGATGGTCTCTTTATTGTTGAAAGTGGTGTATTCAAGTTCTCTACCATTATTGTATTTCTGTCTATTCTCCCCTTTAGATCTGTAATATTTGTTTTATGTGTTAAGATGCTCTGATGTAGGATGCATATATATTTACTTCTGTTACATTCCCTTGATGAATCGATCCCTTAATCATTATATAATGGTCATATTTGTCTCTTACAACAGTTTTTCACTGAAGTCTATTTTGTCTGATATAAATATAGCTACTCTTGCTCTCTTTTGGTTTTCATTTGTATGGAATATCTTTTTTTCACCTTTCACTTCCAGGCAATGTGTGCTTTTAAGTCTAGGTCAAATCTCCTATAGGCAACATAAAATTGGATCATGTTTTAAAAATCCATTTGGCCACTCTCTGTCTTTTGATTGGAGAATTTAATCTATGTACATTTAAAGCAATTATTGATAGGTAGGTACTTACTGTAACCTTTCGTTAAATTTTTTTTTTTTACTGTTTTGTAGTTCTATTGTTTTTTCCTCTTCTTTCTGTCTTCCTTTGTGATTGATGATTATTTGTAGTGGTATGGTTTGATTTCTTTCCATTTTATCATTTATGTATCTACAATAAGCTTTTGCTTTGTGGTCGGCTGAGTCTTTAATACATCTTATCATGGTAACAGCTGTTTATATGTGATAACAACTCAACTCTACATCTAAAGAACTTGACACAACATTGTGACTATAACTAATAACAATGTATAGTATTCTTGAAAAATGGTGAGTGAGCAGATTGTTTTCACTATGGAAAAATAAGTATGTGAGATAATACATATGTTAATTAGCTCAATTTAGCCATTCCACTTTCTGTCTACCTCCCTACCTACCTAACTTTCAAAGCAAAATGTTATAAACAGTAAATATGTAATAAATTCAGGCCAGGCCTAGTGACTTATGCCTGTAATGCCAATACTTTGGGAGACTGAGGCTGGAGGATCACTTGATCCCAGGAGTTCATCCTGGGAAACATAGTGAGACCCCATCTCTACCAAAAAAAAAAAATTTAGCCAATTATGAGTATGGCATGCACCTGTAGTCTCAGCTACTTGGGAGGCTGAGGTGGGAGAATCACTTGAGCCCAGGAGCTTGAGGCTATAGTGAGCCATGATTGTGCTATTGCACTCCACCCTGGGCAAGAGAGCAAGACTCTCTCAAAAAAAATAAAATAACCCCAAACTATAACTGTAACTTCTCCTCTACACATTTCATGTCACAATTGACATCTTTTTATATTGTATATTCACTAACAAAATATAGGTGTAGTTATTTTTCTTTTGTCTTTAACTTTAATGTTAGAGTTAAAAGTGACTTATGTATCATTTTTAGAGTACTCTGAATTTGATTATATTCTTGCCTTTCCAGTGACTTTTATACTTAATATATTTTCATGTGTGTGTTAGCATACTTTCATTTCACTTTGAAGTACTTCCTTTCCATTTCTTGTAAGGTACGTCTAGTGTTGATGAACTGACTCAGCTTTTGTATGAGAACATCTTTATCTCTCCTTTGTTTCTGAAAGACAGCTATACCAAGTATAGTACTTTTTGCTGTCAGGTTTTTTTTTTTTCTTTTGGAACTTGGATTATAGTATTCCATTCTCTCCTAGCCTGCAAAGCTTCTGCTGGGAAATCTTTTTTTTTTTTCTGCACATGGATGTTTATAACAGCTTTATTCATAATTGCCAGAACTTGGAGGGAAATCTTCTGATAGTCTTATGGGGGATGCTGTGTTTGTGATGAGTGCTCTCATGTTGCTTTCAACATTCTTTGACTTTTGAGAACTTGATTATAATGTGCCGCACATTATAATCTTTATATGAGGATCTCTTTATGTTTAATCTGTATGAGGTTCTTAGAGCTTCATGGATCTGGATTTATTTCTCTATTTGTTTATTTTTTGAGATGGAGTCTCACTCTGTCACCTAGCTGTAGTACAATGGCATGATCTCAGCTCAGTGTAACTTCTGCCTCCCAGGATCAAGTAATTCTTCTGTCTCAGCCTCTCAAGTAGCTAGGAATACAGGTACATCACCATACCCAGCTAATTTTGTATTTTTAGTAGAGACAGGGTTTCACCATGTTGTCCAGGCTGGTCTTGAACTCCTGACCCAAGCGATTTGCCTGCCTTGGCCTCCCAAAATGTTGGGATTACAGGCATGAGCCATTGCACCCAGCCTATTTCTCTAGATTTGGGAAATTTTCTGTCATTATTTTTTTAATAAAGTATCTGCCCTTTTTCTGTGCTGTTCATAAACTCTTATCATATTAGTCTGTTCTTGCACTGCTATAAGAAATACCTGAGACTGGGTAATGCATAAAAAAGAGGTTTAATTGGCTCATGGTTCTGCAGGCTATACAGGAAGCATAGTGGGTTCTGCTTCTGGGGAGGCCTTAGGGAGCTTGTACTCATGGTGGAGGGCATAGCAGGAGCAGGCAGCTTACATGGCAGGAGCAGGACCAAGACGGAGGGTGAGGAGGGGATGTGCCACACACTTAAACAACCAGATCTCGTGAGAACTCCATCACGAGAACAGCACCAAAAGATGGTGCTAACCATTCTTGAAGGATCCACCCCCATGATTCAGTCACCTCCTACCAGGCCCCACCTCCAACATTGGGGATATAATTTGATGTGAGATTTGGGTGGTAACACAGATTCAATCTATATCACCCATACATATGCATTTATTAGTTTACTTGGTTGTGTTCCATAAATTCCTTTGGCTTTTTTTCATTCCTTTCATTCTCTTTTTTTTCCTTTTTGTCCTCTTTGGGTAATTTCAAATGACCTGTCCTTGAGCTCACTGATTCTTCCTTCTGCTTGTTTTAGTGTGCTCCCTATAGAATTCTTCAGTTCATTGTGTTCTTCAGCTGCAGAATTTGTTTGGTTCTTTTTCATGGAGTTTCTTTGTTGGATTTTTATTTAGTTCATGTATTATTTTCCTGATTTCATTCAGTTGTCTGTGTTCTCTTGTAGCTCACTGAACTTCTGTAAGACAATTATTTTGAATTGTTAATATAGTTTCTAGATCTCTCTTTAGGGTCAGTTACTAGTGATTTATTTTTTTCCTTAGTGGTGTCATAATTTCTTGATTATTTGTGATCCTCTTGGCCTTGTATTGATGTCTGTGCATTTGAAAAAATAGGCACCTCTTTTAGTCTTTACAGGTTGGTTTTGGCAGGGCAAGCCTTTTATAGTCATTCTGCCTGGAGATTCTGGGTAGGCCAGCTAATGGGTTCTACAGGCAGGCTTAATGGTATAGTCCTTGGGTGGGATGGCCTGGTGCTTTGGGCAGAAGGTGGGTGTGCCTGGCCCCTGGGTTCACAGGGGCTGGCACTGTGTCTTGGTATTCTGAGGTGGGCTTGGAGCCTGCATATATGGGTGCTTGTCTCCACCTGGGGTTTATGGAGAGTCAGCCTGGTGCTGGAGTTACCAGGCACCAAATTGGCAATTGGATCCTGAGGGAATGGCTTGGAGTCCAGGCCCACAGGTCCATGATGGCAGGCCTGAGGCCAGGGTTTGTAGGGCCTGTCCAGGAGCCTGAGTCCATGGGAGCTGACCTGGAACTAGGGTTGGCCTGGCAACGTGGTTGTCCGGCCCGCATGCTCGCAGTCATTTTAGAAATCAATATTTGTTTTTTTCTTTGGATTTCAATGAATTTATGTGCATTTTCTTAAAGAATGGCCTCTGCTTTCATCAAATTGTAAGGGAAATTTCTGTGCCTGTGGCATGAAGTTAGGTTGTAAAGGAAAAAAAGAGAAGTGATTTAAAGGCTTTATTCTTTTTCCTGTTACAGGTGAAGATTAAGTTCACCCTTTGACACCTAGCATTTTGTCAGTATCTTTTATGGTGAGAGACTGTTCCCAAATCACAATGGAAAATTTCATCTTTTTTTTTCCCTGCCTTAAATAAAATGTCACTTTATTTTATCTTTAGTTTATCTACTGTGCCTAATGAGCTCTGTTTGTGTTAATTTTCTAGGTTTGTGACTTAGTATCAATAGTCTTAAACTGTCATATTTCATATCTCAGTTGCTAGGTTTTTTTTGTTAAATTTTTGTAGGTCTGGAAACAATTACAAAGAAATAATTCTTTATAATTTTGCTACTGCATAATAGCAGTTTTCCAGCTAAATAAGCAGCAGGTTCATACTGTGTGCTAAGATTATTGTACTAACATTTTGGGTCATATTCTTCCGCTTGAGTTTTTGGGGGTTTTATTTAGATTTAGGTATAATAGATTTTAAAAAATATTCTCTAATCTACTAGTTTCCTCCGAGACACATCTCTTGCAAGTTTTTGCAACATCTTGTTGTCTTATTGTCTCATTGACCTGTTACAGGTAAGGGGAATGACTTAACTACTTTTTTTTTTTTTTTTTTGAGACAGAGTTTTACTCTTGTTGCCCAAACTGGAGTGCAGTGGTGCAGTCTCGGCTCACTGCAACCTCCGTCTCCCGGGTTCAAGCGATTCTCCTGCCTCAGCCTCCCTAGTAGCTGGGATTACAGGCATGCACTACCACACCTGGCTAATTTTTGCATTTTTAGTAGAGATGGGGTTTTGCCATGTTGAACAGGCTGGTCTCAAACTCCCAACCTGAGATGATCCACCTGCCTCGGACTCCCAAAGTGCAGGGATTACAGGCGTGAGCCACCTTGCTTAGCCGACTTAACTATTCTTTGTGAACTACAAATACATACTCAGGCATTGCATTCTCTATAGACTGGCAACTATACCTGTTGGATATGAAAGTGAGCCATCTCAATTCACCTTGACATTAACAAAAACCTTTATAATTGATGTAATCTACACCTATTTAAAGTGTACATTGATAAATTTTGACATATGTATTCATCCATGAATTCATCAAGGTAATCACTCCCAGAAGTTTAAGCCCCTTTTTAATCCTACTCTTTCATCTCTCTTTTCTCCTCTTGCCTTATCCCCCATCTCCGAACAACTACTTACCTGCTCTCTGTCACTGTATATTACTTTGCATCTTGTAAAATCTTAAATTAATTGGTCATACTCTATGTACTCTTTTTGACTACTTTTCTCATACACTTGTCTCATTTTTTGGTGATTTATCTCTGTGGCCTGTATCAATAGTTCTTTCTTTATTTTTGCAGAATAGTATTCCATTGTATGGACATACCAAAATTTGTTCATTCATTGTTGATAGATATATGGATTATTACCAATTTTTGCTAATCAAATAAAGCTGCTGTGAACACCAATGAATAAGTCTTGGTATCATCACATTTTTTTCATTGCTCTTGAGAAAATACCTAGGAATGGAATGGTTAAATTGTGTAGTAGGTATATACTTATCTTTTTTAGAAACTGCCAAACTTTCTTCAAAAACGATAGTATCATTTTTACATTGCCACTAATCATGTATAGGAATTCCAGTTCTTCCACATCCTTACCAACATTGGGTATGGCTAGTCTTTTTAATTTTGATAATCTATAGGTGTGTAGTGATATCTCATTGTAGCTTTAATTTGGATTTTCCTAGTGACTAATGATGTTGAGCATTTTTTTATGTGACAGCTGTTTTACCATCTTTGAAGTGAATATTCTTTTTTTGTTTTAAAATTAGATTTTTTTCTCATTGTTGGTTTTTTAAAGTTGTTGTAGTATGGAATAATTAATTTATTGTCATGCATTTGATTGACCTTAAAATTTCATGCCTCGTGTTTGGGTTTTACTTTTTGCCACAATAGTAGAATACTTTTTAAAGTATTGTGGTAAAATATATATAACACATAGTGACCATTTTAACAATTCTTAAATGTACAATTTGGTGGTATTAAGTATATTCACAGTGTGTACTATTCCCAGCATCTAGTTCCTGAACTTCTTTATTGTACCAAAAGTGTATCTTTGTGAGACAATAGCTCTTTGTTCTCCCCTTCCCCAAGTCTAGGTATTTTATATAGGTGGAATTATAGAATACATGTTCTTTTGTGTTTGGCTTGTTTCACTTAGCATAGTGCTTTCAAGGTTCTTCCATGTTATAACATGTACCAGGGCTTCATTATTTTTTATGGATGAATAGTTATATATATATATATATATCCCATTTTATTTATTCACTATGTTTATTTGACTATGGTGAATAATCTATGAACATTGATATACAAGTATCTTCTGTTTTCTGAGATTATTATTATTATTTTTTGGTGTGTACTTAGGAATAGAATTCGTAGAGCATATGGTAATTTTCTGTTTAAGTTTTTGAGGAACTGCCAAGCTGTTTATGGAAAATAAAGCAGCTGTAGCATTTCACATTCCCACCAGCAATGCACAGGGTTCCAATTTCTCCACATTCTTGCCACACTTACTATTTTCTATATTTTTAAAAAAGAAAGTAACAGTCATTGTAGTATGTGTGAAGTGGTATTTTGTGGCTTAGATTTGCATTTTCCTAATGAGTAATGATGCTGAGCATCTTTTCATATGCTTGTTGTTCATTTGTATATCTTTTATTGAAGTTCCTTGCCCATTTTCAATCAGGTTAAAATTGTTTGTATTTTGTTGAATTGTAGGCCTTCTTTATATATTCTGTGTATGAAAATCTTATAAAACATATGATTTGCAGATATTTTATACCATGCTGTGGGCTTGTCCTTCTCTTAATAGTGTACCTTAAGGCACAAAAGCTTTTCATTTTGATAAAGTCTAATTTATATATTTTCTTTCGTTTGTGCTTTTGGTGTCATAACTTAGAAACCGTTGCCAAATCTAATGTCATGAATATTTGCCCTTATGTTTTCTTCTAGGAGACTTATAGTTTTAGCTCTTATGTATAGCTCTTTGATCCATCTTAAGATTTTTTTTTTTTTTGACAGGGCCTCGCTTTGTCACCCAAGCTGGAGTGCAATGTGCTATCTATCACAGCTCACTGCAGCCTCAACCTCTCAGGCTTGGGTTATCCTCCACCTCAGCCTCTTAGGTAGCTGGGACTACAGGCATATGCCACCATACCTGGCTAGTTTTTTGTATTTTTTTTGTAGAGACAGTGTATTGGCATGTCACTCAGGCTGGTCTTGAACTCCTGGGCTCAAGTGATCTGCCTCCCTTGGCCTCCCCAGGTGTGAGCCATTGAGCTTGGCCTTCAGTTGAGTTTTGCATATGTTGGTAGATAAAGGTCCAACCTCATCTTTTAAGAATTTTTTTGCTTGTGGATATCTAGTTTTTCTAGCACCATTTGCTGAACAGTCTGCTCTTTTCCCATTTAATGGTCTTGGTACCCTTGTTAAAAATGTGTCATGGTTTATTTTTGGCTCTTGATTATATTTTATTTATCTATATGTCTACCCTTATGTTACTATCACAGTATTTTGATAACTATAATTTTATAGTAAGCTTTGAAACCAGAATGTGTGAGTCCTCCAAGTTTATTCTTTTTCAAGAGTTTTTGGCTATTTAGAGTCCCTTGAGCTTCCAGATTAAATTTAGCGTGGATTTTTCTACATGTAAAAAAATGCTGTTGGGATTTTTTTTTAAAGACAGTCTCACTATGTTGCTCTTCTGCCTCAGCCTCCTAAGTAGCTGAGCATGTGCCACTGTGTCCAGCTAATTTTTGTATTTGTAGTAGAGGTGGGGTTTCACAGTGTTGGCCAGGCTGGTCTCAAACTCCTGACCTCAGGTGATCTGCCCACCTCAGCCTCCCAAAGTGCTGGGATTATAGGCTAAGCCACCATGCCCAGTGCCTTTGGGATTTCGATAGGGGTTGCTTTGAATCTATAGATTGCTTTGGGTAGTAATGTTATTTTAACAACATCAAGTCTTCCAATTCATGAATATGGATGTCCTTCCACTTAGTAATGTTTTGTAGCTTTCATTATGCAAGTCTTAAACTTCCATGGTTAAATTCATTCCTTATTGTTTTATTCTCTTTCATGCTGCCGTAAATGGAGTTTGATCAAAACCAAGGCAGATGTTTGTGCCGATCCTTCAGGGTTCCTTTAGACCAAACAAAATGTGTAACACTGAATTTTTGGAGGACAAGGGCCCCACTGCCTGTCTGGATACCAAGCAACTACTTCAGGAATATGAGCTACTATCTTAACTGTTGCAGAGGGGATGAGGAATGAGCAATGATAGTTGGTTTGCATACATTTTTCTCTTACCCAACATCAACTTTATTAACCTCTTCCCTAATCAGATTGTATCAGGGTTCATCCCTGCTGGTGGTTGTAAGTGTCCAGCTGGGCTCCAGGGTTCCAAGAGAATTGATTCTGGTTTTTATTCCAGTTTGCTGTTTGTTTGTTTTCTTTTCAGGGGAGGGACCAACTCCCTCCTAGAGCTTCCTGTTCTGCCATTATGTGTCACTTCACTCTTATTAGGTTTTGAGAGTTCTTCATATATTCTGGACACAAGTCCTTTATCAGATATATAGATTTTCTTTTAGTTCATGTCTCATGTTTTCATTCTCGTTACAGTTTCATTCAAAGAGCAGAAGTTTAAATTTTGATGATGTCTAATTTTTTTTTTTGATACAGAGTCTTACTTTGTTACCCAGGCCTTAGTGCAATGGTACAATCTTGGTTCACTGCAACATCCACCTC
This sequence comes from Callithrix jacchus, assembly GCF_049354715.1. Lineage (NCBI taxonomy): Eukaryota > Metazoa > Chordata > Mammalia > Primates > Cebidae > Callithrix > Callithrix jacchus. The sequence continues at coordinate 33,319,303 of NC_133516.1, forward strand.
CTGGGTTCAAGCAGTTCTCTTGCCTCAGCCTCCTGAGTAGCTGGTTTTACAGGCACCCACCACCATGCTTGGCTAATTTTCATATTTTTGGTAGAGGTGGGGTTTCACCATGTTGACCAGGCTGGTCTTGAACTCCTGAACTCAGGTGATCCACCCACCTTAACCTCCCAAAGTCCTGGGATTACTGGTGTGAGCCATCACACCCAGCTGATGATGTCTAATTTATCAGTTGGTTCTTTTATGGATTATGCTTTTGGTATCTTATCTGAGAAATCTTTGCCTAAACCTAGGGTCATGAAGATTTTCTCTCATAATGCCTTCTGGAAGTTTTATAGTTTTAGATTTACAGTTAGGTTGTGTTAGTCCATTCTTGTGTTGCTATAAAGAAATACCTCAGGCTGGGTAATTTATAAAGAAAAGAGGCTTAATTGGTTCACAGTTCTGCAGGCTGTACACCCGGCATAGTGCTGGCATCTGCTTCTGGTGAGGGCCTCAGGAAGCTTACAGGCATGGCAGAAGGCAATGGGAGAGCTAGTACATCACATGGCAAGAGCAGGAGTAAGGGGTGGGGGAGGTACCACATACTTTTAAACAAGCAGATTTTTCAAGAACTCACTCACTGTTGAGAGGGCAGCACCAAGATATTCATGAAACATCTGCCTGCATGACCCAAACACCTCCTACCAGACCTCACCTTTAACATTGGGCAATAATTTCAATATGGGATTTGGCGGGAACAGACATCCAAACTATCTCATCTATTATCCATTTTTAGTTTTCTTTTTAATATGGTACAGGGCATGGATTCAAGTACTTTTTTTTTTAATATGGATATCCATTTGTTCCCACACCATTTGTTGAATTGGCATTCCTTTCCCCACTGCATTGTTTTTGCATCTATGTTAAAAATCAACTGTCTTTATATGCCTGGGTTTATTTTTGGACTTTTAATTCTCTTCCATTCTTGTTAGTCTGCATTTACCATACATTAGTCTTCAGTACCACACTATTTTGATTATTGTAGCTTTGTAATAATTCCTTTTTTTTTTTTTGAGACGGAGTTTCACTCTTGTTACCCAGGCTGGAGTGCAATGGCGTGATCTCGGCTCACCGCAACCTCTGCCTCCTGGGTTCATGCAATTCTCCTGCCTCAGCCTCCCGAGTAGCTGGGACTACAGGTGCACGCCACCATGCCCAGCTAATTTTTGTATTTTTAGTAGAGACGGGGTTTCACCATGTTGACCAGGATGGTCTCGATCTCTTGACCTTGTGATCCACCTGCCTTGGCCTCCCAAAGTGCTGTGATTATAGGCATGAGCCACCGCTCCCAGCCTATAATAATTCTTAAAATCAGGTAGTGTTAGCTTGAACTTTTTCTTTTCTTTTCAGTGTTGTCTTGGCTATTCTAAGTCCTTTGCATTTCCATATGAATTCTAAAATCAATTTGTCTATGTCTATAATTGGGATTTTGATTGGGGTTGAATTAAATCTGTTAATTAATTTGGAGAGAATTGTCATCTTAACAGTATGGAGTCTTTTGACCAATGAACAAGGCATATCCATTTATTTAATTATTTTCAGAAATATTTAGTTCTCAGTATACAGATGTTTCATTTATTTTGACATTTACCACTAAGTATTTCATAGGTTTTATGTTAGTTTAAATGGCATTTTTCTGGCTAGGTGTGGTGGCTCATGTTTATAATCCCAGCATTTTGGGAGGCCAAGGTGGGCGGATCACCTGAGGTCAGGAGTTCAAGACCAGCCTGACCAACATAGAGAAACCCCATCTCTACTAAAATTACAAAAATTACCAGCATTGTGACACATGCCTGTAATCCCAGCTAGTCAGGAGGCGGAGGCAGGAGAATCACGTGAACCTTGGAGGCAGAGTTTGCAGTGAGCCAAGATTGTGTCACTGAACTCTAGCCTGGGCAATAGAGCAAGCAAGAGTCTGTCTCAAAAAAAAGGGTATTGTTTTTAAACACATTTTGTTTTCTACTAGTGTATGGAAATGTGGCTGATTTTTGCTTAGTGATCTTGTATGACATTGCTAAACTCTGTTATTCTAGTAACTGTTTTGGTAGATTCCATTTGATTTTCAAATTAGAAAATCATGTTATCGGCCGGGCGCGGTGGCTCAAGCCTGTAATCCCAGCATTTTGGGAGGCTGAGGCGGGTGGATCACAAGGTCAAGAGATCGAGACCATCCTGGTCAACATGGTGAAACCCCGTCTCTACTAAAAAATATACAAAAAATTAGCTGGGCATGGTGGCGCATGCCTGTAATCCCAGCTACTCAGGAGGCTGAGGCAGGAGAATTGCGTGAACCCAGGAGGCGGAGGTTGCCATGAGCCGAGATATCGCCATTGCACTCCAGCCTGGGTAGCAAGCATGAAACTCCATCTCAAAAAAAAAAAAAAAGAAAAAAAGAAAAAGAAAATCATGTTATCTGCAAGTAGAGTTCAGCTCTTTTCAATTTGTATGCCATTTATTTTTATTTTTTTTCTGCCTGCCTGACTGCCCTGTCTACAACCTTCAGTACAGTTTTGAAAGTGATGTGAGTAGACATTCTTTATTGTTTCTGATCTTTTTTTTTAGAGATGGGGTCTTGCTATGTTGCCCATGCTGATCTTGAATTCCTTGCCTCAAGCGATCCTTCCGCCTCAGCCTCCCAAGGTGCTGGGATTGCAGGTGTGAGCCAGTGTGCTTGGCCCTATTGTTTGTGATCTTAGAGGGAAAGGATTCTGTCTTGTAAAGTTGATTTCTTAAACTAGTGAGTTCCTACAGTGAATATAAGTAAACACTGGGTGGGGAAAGACAAGGAACTGTGTAGGATGCCAGAGTTGTGGGTGTTCTCTCTAGAGAGCAAAGACAGATTTGGTCACAGCTGGGGAAGCAATGAATAGTCAGTTAAAAGTATGGAAAAAAGAGCTCTAAAGTGCCTGTTGTTGGTAATGTTTGCCCGCTCTTCAAGGAAGAAGGAAATGAATTTCTTGAAACTAAATACAATCTCTGAAAAACAGTGCTTTATGGTGGGACAAGTTGGTACTTTTAGGATTTGCATGGCTTGGATGTAACATTTTCTCCAAACTCTATTCCCCTCTTCATCGTGGTTTCTTACCAAACTACCTTATGTTGCACTATAGTATACTGTGCTACCAGTAGTAGGTTACATTGAATAGAGGACATCAGCAT